>NC_134523.1:22269025-22893747 GCF_027942865.1 Odontesthes bonariensis
TAAACTGCGAAGTGCCTGCACTGTCGGCAAAGTTCGTGTTCCTGGCAGTTCTGAGGTGGCGACTGCAACATTCGTAGTTCATGGAGTTGGTCTCCTTACAGTACCTCAACCAGCTGAATTCTCGCAGCCACTCTTCGCGAAAATTTTGGGTTCAGACCTTTTTCCCCACACAAACCTCTGAGTCTGAATCATCATCATCCAACTGGGACACTGTAGACTGCGGCACTGGCGCACTAGCCCCACGTCTGAAGAACGAGTCAATAGGTCGCTTGCTCTTTTCAAACAGGTTGTGATGTGAAATCTTTCTTTTTCACCTTCCACAGATGTTTGTAAATGCGCGCGTGATTAACTGTAGGACCCTCCCCTCCACACATTAGCCACTTACAGTATCCTTCTCACACTCATTGGCTTACGGATTCAATAGCCGCATTCCCACTGTAGGAACCTTTGGCAGTTCCTATAACATTTTAGCTCCTTCTCCTCAGCTGGGTCTTTTCAGGGTTCTATAGGAACACATCTGACGTAGGTGTTTGGTGGTCCGTAGCTACGCCCCTTGTCATGTTGTCACGGCTGAAATGTTTCCTCATACGACACAGACACAACCGGCGCGTGTTTAATAAGTTAAACTGACACGTCGTCTCCTTTGTCTGCGGCGCTCTGCTCTCCTTCCTTCATGAAACGAAGACGTATGGCCTGCGCTCGATCCTTCGTCTCCTGACTCTCTCTGTGAGCTCTTCCAGACTCGATGTTAGACGCCCGATGTGATCGTCCATGATTAATATCACCATCATGCAGACCATGAACACGGTGGCCTCCCCGCTCTCCATATTAGCTTCTTGGTGGTGTTTTTTTCTTCTCTCCTTACTTTTACCGGGTTTTGTTTTGTTGTTGAATGTGGCGCTAAAGTAACACGTCACTGTCGCAGACGGTTGCGTCGCATCAGTCTCTATCGGGTCCCGACTTGTGCGAATGCAAACTGAAACAGTTCCGCTGGGGAAGGGCAGCTATCAGAACAAAATTTGAGGAGGACCGTTCTTAGAATTGCTTTCTTCGAATTGCTCTGTCTGAATGTGGCTAATGAAGCGCCCCTTCCACGTTTAACGTGTAAAACAAACAAAAAAAAAAAGAGCAAATTTACTGGTCGCGTACGCGTATGCAGATGTGAAATTCAGTCGCGTACGCTCATATTTTGGTCGCAGTCTGGAGCCCTGTATTTTTTTCAGCACTCCCAACTCTGAGCGCCTCCCAGCCAGCTTCATTACTTATTACCTGCTGAGAACTATGCAGCCCTGACACGTGCAGGGTTAATTTTGGGTTCATAAAGTGCAGTAAATATCATAATTTGTTAAAGCTGGGAAGTCTACTTATTGTTTTATTTTGAAATGTTCAGTTCCATTTTTCCGAGCTTCCTCTCCACATATTTTCCAACCTGTGCTCACCATCTCTTCGCCCTCTGTCGCCCCCAGGTGTTTGACAACTATGCTGTGACGGTGATGATCGGCGGGGAGCCGTACACTCTGGGACTGTTTGATACTGCAGGTACAAATTTAACCTATTTAAATTCTCTGTTGGATGCTTCAGTTTGTTGAAACAACTAAAGCAAGTGGAGCAGTAAAGAAAACCGTTTTATCCAAAGATTATCAGCTGTATGTGTTCTGTAAGGTTTGATCAGAAACCTCAGTGTTTGACAGTTAAACAAGCAGAGAAATGTTTTCGTCTCCTTATTCCAGCTGCTGCTGGGGATGAGGTTTAGCTCAGACTGTCTGTACTTCTTCCCCCTTCAGGTCAGGAGGACTACGACAGACTGCGACCCCTCAGCTACCCTCAGACCGACGTCTTCCTCGTCTGTTTCTCCGTTGTGTCTCCTTCCTCCTTTGAAAACGTCAGAGAGAAGGTTTGCATAGTTTCTGTGGTTGTTTCCATCTAGCTGTTTTCTACTTTGTAATTTCCACATAACGCAGCTGAATAAAAGAAAAAAAAAATGCAGTTCAGTGAGATGAAGACAGGCTCTGCCAAAGAAAGCTAACCATTGTGGTATTAGTGGTTGAAATGGTTTCAGTTCCCATCGTCCACTGTGCTCTGTGTCACCAAGCTTTTCATTATGTTTTAGCGTTATGAGGTTTTACTCAATGACTGTCTCAAAAAAACTACTCTTATCCCTTTTTTTCCACTGATATTAGGGTGCAGTTGGGGTTTTTAGCTAATAGATTCCCTAAGACAGTGATACTCACTATTTTTTTTCACAAGAGCCACATTGGCAGAGCAAAATCAAGGGAAGAGCCACTTTTACGACAACATACTAAGTCCCCTTTTGCAAATATGCATTTCTACATATAAAACATCCCACCAAAAAAGAAACGACACAGCCAATACATTTTCAATTAAGACCACATTTACCTCAATTCTGGGATGAGGGGAAGCTGGCATGCATGTCCTTGACTTTCTTCATGTTGTATTTGTAGTTTGTTGTTGTAATCATAGTGAGACATTCAAGATGGGCATGGTTTTTGTGCTGTTTTTTTCCCCTTTTTTTTTTTTTTTTTTTTAATTAAAAAACGATCCGTTGTGCCTGCATCTCCCGGTACACCCGACGTTTGCCTGCTCGTCCCCTCTCTGGCGTCTTCATGCTGATTTTTGTTTGGTTTTTGTGCTGGTTTTTGCCCTTTTTTAATTGCAAACCGATCCATTATGAAGGCATCTCGTGCTGGCTAAAGGAGCTAGCTTGCACTGCGGTCAAGTGTGACGGTGGTTTAAGCGGGCTGCGTTGCCAGGTTTAACAGAACCCCCTTTAGGAAACACCATTAAACCTTAATTAATACTTAATGAAAATACTTAATCCTACAAAAACGCAAACTTAATAAAAATACTTAATACTGTGCAGTATTCGCTGTATGTTATTTGAAAAAAAATATTGTTATTGTTATCATATTGTTATAAGCTACTATGCGAGTGCGAGCCACCAATTAAAGCTTGAGGAGCTGCGCAATGACTATGTCCTAAGAGAAGGTGATTAAATTGCCAGTTGGAGCTGTGACCTACTCACAGTACTAAAGTTACATCCATTAACAACTACTTCCTCCCAGGATGAGCCTGGAAGATGCTACCACATGAAGGGATGGTATTAAACTCCATCCTGTTGTTATTTACACTCCTGATACACTTTCTGAGAACATTTGGCTGGTTTATTCAATTTAACTGGACCGTGAATCAAAGCAGCACAAAGCAGGAATGAGTAAGCTGGAAGAATTGATCGAACACGTAACTACTGCAGAGTCACCGAATGTTAGACCGAATGCTGCATTCCAAAGCTAGGTGTTGCAGGGTGTTATTATTTACTTTACATTCAGATGGAAACTCAACATGTTTGTTTTTCAAGTTTTAGTTTTGGTTTGTGTTCATGTCACCTTTTCTTTAAAGTACTGACCGATAATTCAGGAGGGTAAAGATGTCATGAAAAATCTCCACAAACCGCTTCAGAGCGTGAACTAAAGACCCAATGACCTAGATTTAAATCTAATTTCAGCACACCCTGCCTTGTAGTTTCTAACTGTGACTGTGACTCCTGCTCGCTGCTCAGTCTGTCAGCCCTGACCTGGAGCTCGTCTTTTCACAGTGGGTGCCAGAGATTTCCCACCACTGTCCACGGACGCCCTTCCTGCTGGTCGGGACTCAGATGGATCTGAGAGACGACAGCAACACTCTGGAGAAACTGGCCAAGAACAAGCAGCGAGCCCTGACCTGTGAGAGCGGCGAGAAGCTGGCCCGTGAGCTCAAGGCCGTCAAATATGTGGAGTGTTCAGCTCTCACGCAGGTACACACGTCTCATTTCATGTTTGTGTAGTTAGAAACAGCTTTTTATGCATGATCTAACCATCGGCCAGCTGGTTATGGTTAGATCATTAGAAATATGTCATCGGGGTGGTCTGTGGCGTAGTGGGTTAAGCAGGCACCCCATGTACTGCTGTCTCCTGTATTTGCCTAATTTTGATTCATCTCAACCTGCTTCAGAACGGCAAGTCATATGCATGTCCAAAAAGGTCCGTAAAAGCACCATAAACGTCTGTTTTCAAAATCATCATCTCACCGGAGTGGTTACTGGTGTGCACTGGTAATCCGTATCAAATTTCGTTGCGAAAAGTTGCTTCTGTCGTGTTTTATTTGGCAGCTCGTTCATGCTCGAACTATTTTCTTAGCGGTGGCGGAGTAATATCAACGAACATCCAGTACAAAATGTCAAACAAAACACGACAGAAGCAACTTTTCACAACGAAATTTGATATGGATTACCAGTGCACACCAGTAACCACTCCGGTGAGTTGATGCTTTTGAAAACGGACGTTTATGGTGCTTTTACGGACCTTTTTGGACATGCACCATGCTTGCCATTCTGAGGCAGGTTGAGAAGAATCAAAATTAGGCAAATACCGGAGACAGCAGTAAACATCAAAAAAGCGGTGAGGGGGGGGTTCTAAAACATTGCAGACGACTCAGAAAAGAGGCTTAATGTTGAAAATACCGCAGTTCCCCTTTAAAGACATAAGAGCCCCCCAAAAATTAAAAAAAAAAAAACAACAAAATCAAATAAATAAAAAAATAAATAAATAAAGTAAAAAATGAAAAAAATATATATTTATTAATTAAAAAAATAAATATGTCCTTCAGAATCCATAATGTGTGTGATAACACAGACCACAACTTATCACATGGGATGAAACATTTGTGTTTGACTGACTTACAACAGCAGGTGATAATTATGGATAAACTTTCCAAAATGATCAAATTTTCCAATATCAATAAAGCTTCGAAAAGCTATTCGTGTACTGATTAATTAATCAATAAGGACTAGACGTCATTAAAAATTGCGATATCGAGTCAGTTTCCAAAGTAGTTTTCCAACTGGAAATTTCAATATTCTGATGATGCAGCATCTGAAGATTCTGTGTTTCGTATTGCCTTATGTTATAGTTAATTAAGTATATAAGCCTTTTGGCTGTGAACAGAACAAAACGACAATGTTAAAATGGTTTTATATGACCTTAAGGAACTAATGTTTGTCGTGCCTGAGCTGCAGCAACTCAGACTAAAACAAACGTAGCCAAAACCAAAAGCGAAACCTCAACGTTCAGCATTTCAAATGACTCTTGAGTCTCTCCATCTCAGATGAAACGAGGTGTCTTGGATTGGGTCGTGTCCCTCTCTCGGTGTGTCTTTAGCTGAAGCGGTACAGAATGAACACGTACAGTTTCCTCTCAGCTGAAACCTGAAGCTCTGCACATCAGTACATCGCTGTCTTCACATGGCCGCTTGCTGCTGTATTAAGTTTCCAATAGTGTCAGGTGATAAAGAAGTTTAGAAAAAAGTTGTGCTTTAATCCTAATGATGATGTACCCTGTTAGGGTGTACTCAGTTTTTAACTCACTGCTGCTGCTCTTTGGCTTAGTTTCTGTTCACTCAATGACGACAGTGTATTATATCATGATTTTATTGGCCTGATACACAAAACCTTAACATTGAGAGTTCTTTTCCTTTGACATGACAGCTAATAATTTCTTCCATTTTATGTCTTTTGAAGCTTTGCTTTGCATTGCAGGGTGTGTCAGAGAAATGAGAAATATGTTGAGTTGACCTCATACAAGTGGAGCATTGCACCATCTTTGTTCTTCAGTTTTCTGTGTTGATTTCACTGACTTGTTTTCCTGAATGACATTTGCAATTTTCTTTTGATTTTGGCCGTTTTCACCCGGGTTTCTCTTTCCTCAACAATGCTCATCGTTGTCGCCACTTGTTTCACTTTCAGAGAGGACTGAAGAACGTGTTCGACGAGGCCATCCTTGCAGCTCTGGAACCCCCAGATAACAAACCCAAAAAGCGCTGCGTCCTCCTATAGACGCCACGAGAAGAGGAGGAGGAAGAAGAATAGATGGAGGTGCACAGGGAAGAGATGAACCTCAATGGGAACAGAGGGAGGGAGCACCAAGGGGAGGGTGGGCCAAGTAGACTCATGTTTAAACAGTGCCTTCAGCCGTAGTGACCTAACTTGGGTGTGGTGTTGGAACAGATGGTTGCTTTATTTTCCTCATAGATACGTGTCACCCTAATAAAACTAACATATTTGAACAACTATCCTCAATAACCAGGAAACGGGGTTTTAATAATGGGAGAAAGCAGATTGAGCAATAGAAAGACAGAGAGTCGCATTTGCAGCTTAACTGGAAACCAAGTTCTTATTTGGAGTGATGATTAGAAATGTTCAGCCCTCAGTGTATTTGGAAGTAATAAAAATCATCTCCAGTTTCTTTTGGGTTTTTCTTTTTAATGAAAATACACAAAATCCTTTTTTCCAGCTGTGCACAGCTGGCGGATATATTCAAAATAGCCTTCCTAAAGATCTAGTGTCAGAATCGCTGCTTTAATCATATCACAATCAATTTCAGATAAGTTACAGAAAAAACGTCTGGAATTCGAAGCTCGCATGCAAATTTCTAAGCAGCTTAATCAGTTCATAGTGAGGTTAGAAAAAAAAAAGAAGCTTTTTAAGCGTGAAAACAGTGCTTGAAAACTTTAACTTCTGTTCAAGCTGCAGAATGCAGTTTAAAGAATAGAGTTTTGACATTTAGAAATCAATGACATTGATCATCGTTGAACCAACTGAATAAAACAAGTAGAGAAGTCGACTGTCGAACAATATTCCCTGTAGCTTAGTGCACCATCAAATATTTAACAAACATAGAAGAATCACCCAAGTTTGAGTCAGTGTTTTCACCAGACAAAACAAGATCATAACGGATACATTTGCATGTGCACAAGTTTGTTTTTTTTGTTTTGTTTTTCTCAGCAGGCACGTTAGCTTTTCCCTTTCCTGGCATCTCAGTGGGGACACGTCACATCCTGAACCGAACAACTCCAGATATTTGTGAGACACTGTCGCCGGTTTCTCAAAGGCCCTGATATTTTCAGCTCATTTTATTCATCTTTTAGCTATTTAGCCTTGTTAATATAAATTCTGTCGTTAAGAAGAGCCTCAGCCTCAAAGCTTTAAAGCACAACAATGTTGATGCTCTCAGAGAAAACAGCCTTCACAGCTTTTGAATTTTGCCTTAGAATAAATGAGGATCGATGAATGTTAGTTTCCACAGATCTCAGCTGACTCCTTGAATTGTTTCTCTGCTGTTCAACAAGTTTCACTGTTCATATTTGACTCATCCTGTCATTTTTAAAGTGGCTTCACGTTGCACTTTTGGTTGCAAAAACCTGAAAAGCGCCTTTATTTCCATGTATCACTCCAGCTATTTTATGAGTCTTAAACCTCACAAATCTCGCAGCTCTTAAAATGCCTTAAAACAATCTCTCCTTGTTCGGATGGCCTCAGCCTTAAGGCTCAAAACTAGTCCAATCCTTAAAACCGTCACAGTGGAAGGATTTGGAACAAATATTTTAGTCAAACTGTATGATATGCTTCTTTTTGCTAATAAATCTCTTGATTAACTGGTTATACACTTATTGAGTTGGCTATGGTGTCCAGAGATTTTCCCCTGTTAAGAGTATATGTGGCCAAAGACCAAGCAGCTCACACAACTTCCTTGTATTTGGTCCACTCCTGCTTCTGTCTCCTTCTGACTGGAGCTCGTTGGTGTTTTAGCACCTCCTGCAAGCCTTTAAGGAAAATACTGCTCAGTTCAAAGGTTCTTTTTGTTGTTTCTTTGGCCAAAAGTAGACTGGATCAGTGTTTGAGGACATAAACCAACCTCAGAATGTGGACTTAAATCTACGATATCTTACAGTACTATATATATTTTTAAATGCTCCACAGGCTCCGCTTTAGATTGCTGTTCTTTGAATAAGACAATCTTTCATTGTAAGTGTTTAAAGTCCAGCCTGCTTCATCAAAACGAAGACTGAAAAGAGTCATTACTGTTCGCAGAGCCTCGTGTTTTTACTCATCATTCTCGTGTTATTTGCCAAACCCTTCTTTCTGTGTGAAACCTCTGCAGAGTTGATGCTCTCTAACACTGACCGTCCTGAGCCCAGGAAACTATTTCAAACCTAAACCTGACTGTATTTCTCATTGAAATGACCTGAGATGCAATTTATCTTCCAATATCTGAATCTTTTGTTGATAACAGTTTATTCTGATCATGTATGGATGATTCCAAGTATTATATAAACTATTATTTTTGTTAGCTTTTTTTTCTCTTCATCGTTTTCTTGGGGGAACATTATTCTTGGAAGGTTTTGGAAACTTTGTGGAGTTTTTGTTTCTTCTCTTTTTAGTTTTTTTTTTCTTTTTTTTTTTAGTTTCTATTACTTGACAGTTATGTGTCAACAGTTGGTGAGAATCACTGGCATGGCTTGACAAACTAAAAGACCCTTATAATGAGCTTTGATAGCAAAGAAAAAATATATATCTGAAGCAATAATTACAGATGTGGAAAATTCTGCTTTGTATTGAAAGTTGAATGTTGGAAGTGGTGGGTGTTTTGAATTAATAAAAATAGTACTTGAATGTTGTCTTACCATGATTTGATTCTATTTTATTAACCTAAACTTTATCCAGGATGTTTCTCCCTCCACTGGTTACCCTTTTTCATCACCTGCTATAATAGTTTTCTCTTTCTTTCTCCTCATTCTTTCCTTTTCTTTAAAAAAAAAGAAAAGCATGATACTGAGCCGTTTTGTCCTCATTTACTTGATATTTTTCTGTTTTAAAAAGATTATTCCAAACTATCAGAAAGTGTTCACTTACAATGGAAATGAATACTTTGCCTCAGTTTTTAAGGCTTTTGACACAGTTGTTTAAAACTAAGCTTGAAAATCCATGTAAATTATTCAAATTACTCACTTGGAGCTCGTTATTCATGTTAAATTGCAGCATTTCAAATTTTCTGTTTTGCTAATAAGCAGAAGGTAAAAGCTTAATGGTGTGCTTGAATTGTATCATCAAATCTAATAAAACACAAACAAACATTAAATTTGGAATAGGTGGTTGAAAAATATCCATGAATCTTTATATTTTAAAGCAGTATAACTTTGGAAAAAAAGATGCTAAAAATGACATATCTTTAAGAAGTTTGAAATAAAAAAATAAATTTCTAACCATTTAAAGGAGACATGGCACTTCACTTTTTAAGGTTGTTTAACATTAATATGAGTTCCTCTAGCCTGCCTGCGGTCCCCCAGTGGCTAAAAATGAGGATAAACCTAAACCATGCACTGGAAATTATTCTCCGCCTTTGGAAATGTGACCATGCAGATGGCCTGATCGGGAAAGCCGCCGCTTATGACGTGGAGGTTGTTTCCACCCAGAGCCCATATATGGCTATACCAAAACTGCCTTTCCCCACCCACAGCTCTTTGGCCAGCTCATTGCGCTGTACATGGATGTAAAAAAATCTGTTTAGAGCTCCTGCATCAGAACCTCTAAAGAGCCAGTGGACAGATTTAGTTTTTTCTGGGAAAGTGACGACAGAACCGAAGAGATTTGTGTATGTGTGCGCCAAACATTTCACCGATGAATGTTTCCAGAACTTGGGCCAATACCGAGCCCAATAAGGGAGAGCCCAGACACGCTGTGGAGGAAACTAATTTCGGCCGCATGTATTCGCGATCTCATTCTCTCGGTCACTACCCACAGCTCGTGACCATAGGTGAGGTTAGGAACATAGATTGACTGGTAAATCGAGAGCTTCGCCTTCTGGCTCAGCTCCTTCTTCACCACGACGGGCCGGTGCAGAGCCCACATCACTGCAGACGCCGCACCAATCCGTCTGTCAATCTCCTGCTCCATTCATCTCTCACTTGGGGAAGGATCTCATTCCCGAGGGTAAGTAACTTAACACTATTATTGCGTTGCTTTCCTGTATGTACAGTATAGTTATATAGCTTGTTACCACAAGAAAAGGTTTGTATCGTTAGCTATGTCGCTAATAGCATCTGCAAACTCTTATCTCTGTCAACTGGGCTGTTGGAGGTGTTTGCATGCCCATGAGATGGTTAGCTCGCTCATTTTAGACCAAAACCTCCTACTTCAAGCTTCCTGAAGAAGAATGAATCCGCAAATTCAGTGCATTTCATCACGATAATAATTCATTCATGGTTCCAGCGCTAGCGCTACGTGCATCTTTGCAAACCAGAGCAATCAGATGAGAAAGTCAAAATCCTCACTCCTGCTTCCCCTTCACGCACGCCTTTTTTTGCTGTGTCTTGTGTAGCGCTTGATGTTTGACTGTGTTAGGAGCAGTGTTGGTCAAGTTACTTTCAAAAAGTAATTAGTTATAGTTACTAGTTACTGCTCCCAAAAAGTAAATGAGTTAGTAACTCAGTTACCACATTGTAAAAGTAATTGGTGTTCTATAACATTGTTATGTTCTATAACATCTTTAACATCAAATATGTTTATATTAACTGATTGAATTCATTCAAGGTAAACACAAGAAACTTGTGCTAAAGGAAAAATATATATATAAAAAATGGGCCAGACTCAGTGAATATTTCCCTATACTCCCTATATAGAAGATATAAAAAGACTAAATACAGTAATTTAGAACATTCGGTATTTATTTGAACTCAATAGATTGCAGCCTGCCATATGATGCATAGAAATAAATTAATAAATAAATTTGACCCGAAAAATCGAGTGTTGTTTGTTTTCGAGTGGCTCGAAAGTAGCGCGTGCAGTGAGACAGCGTGAGTAGGGCATCCGTACATCCCCACCCCTGCTCCCTCCAGCTAGCGTGCAGCTGATGTGTAGCCTAAAGCCTACAACCAAATTGTAGTAACGCGCCACTTTATATTCTCAGTAACGATAACGGCGTTGTAACGATGGGGAAAGTAATTAATTAGATTACTCCGTTACTGGAAAAATAATGCCGTTAGTAACGCCGTTATACTTAAACGCCGTTACTCCCAACACTGGTTAGGAGAGTTGTTCAGTAACTAGTTCGTCATATTGTCAAAGTAAGCTCATTTCAACAGGTTTCGCTAGTTTTACGGCATAGGGCTGCCGTGCCATCTATGTGCCATAGCGATTCACAAAACATTTGCACAAGGTACCACGCGCGTAAGTAAAGCCACACCCCCACCCTCCGCTTTGGATTTAAAGCTCCAGACCCTAAACAGCTCATTCTGAGGATCCTAAGGAAAGCTCATTTTTGGGACTGGCTGTAATTCTGCACCAAGGCAGAATTTTGGGGGAAAAAACTCAGATACAGTATAAGGGGACCACTAAAACCTATAAAAATATCTAAAAGTGTTGGGAAGCTGACCAGAGCGGCATAAGTAGGAGGCAAAATCACGGCAGTTTGTCCAAAAATCACCCCAAGGTGTTTATTTACAGGTGCCTGCTTCACGTGTAGCAAAAATATATATTTACAACAAGAAATATAACTGAACAGTTATCTTAGTTGAACTAAATCAAACTCAACTTAGAACTAAACCAAAAAAAAAAAAAAAGAAATTAAATCAAATGTACATTGCTACACCTGATCAGCACAATAGTTGCACTCCCACTCCTCCCTCGACAGACTAAAAGCCACTGCTTAAATAGCTTCACCTCACTGGGCACTGCCTCCTTGGTTGTACCAACAGAGGAGGTGAATCCACTGGCTTTTAACTTCACCATTTCAGTTTTCCACAAGTCACAATTCATACACATTACAGTAAAAACACTCATACCTGTTTTACTTCTTCATCTACATGTTAATCATACAAAAGTAAATACCAAATATCCATCCATCCATCCATTATCTTCCGCTGGTCCGGGGATTGGGTCGCGGGGGCAGCAGCTTGAGCAAAGAGACCCAGACGTCCCTGTCCCCGGCCACTTCCTCCAGCTCTTCTGGGGGGACCCCGAGGTGTTCCCAGGCCAGCCGAGAGACATAGTCTCTCCAACGTGTCCTGGGTCTTCCCCGGGGCCTCCTCCCAGTGGGACGGGCCCGGAACACCTCACCGGGGAGGCGTCCAGGAGGCATTCTCACCAGATGCCCGAGCCACCTCATCTGACTCCTCTCGATGCGGAGGAGCAGCGGTTCTACTCCGAGCCCCTCCCGGATGACCGAGCTTCTCACCCTATCTCTAAGGGAGAGCCCAGACACCCTGCGGAGGAAACTCATTTCGGCCGCTTGTATTCGCGATCTCGTTCTTTCGGTCACTACCCACAGCTCGTGACCATAGGTGAGGGTAGGAACATAGATTGACCAGGAAAATCGAGAGCTTCGCCTTCTGGCTCAGCTCCTTCTTCACCACGACGGGCCGGTGCAGAGCCCGCATCACTGCAGACGCCGCACCAATCCGTCTGTCAATCTCCTGTTCCATTCGTCCCTCACTCGTGAACAAGACCCCGAGATACTTGAACTCCTCCACTTGGGGAAGGATCTCATTCCCGACCCGAAGAGAGCATTCCACCCTTTTCCGGCTGAAGACCATGGTCTCAGATTTGGAGGTGCTGATGGTCATCCCAGCCGCTTCACACTCGGCTGCGAACCGCTCCAGTGAGAGCTGAAGGTCACGGCCTGACGACGCCAACAGAACCAAATCGTCCGCAAAAAGCAGAGACCCGATTCTGAGGTCGCCAAACCGGACCCCCTCAACGCCCTGGCTGCGCCTAGAAATTCTGTCCATAAAAATTATGAACAGAATCGGTGACAAAGGGCAGCCCTGACGGAGTCCAACCCTCACAGGAAACATGTCCGACTTACTGCCGGCAATGCGGACCAAACTCTGACACCGGTCATACAGAGACCGAACAGCCCATATCAAGGAGTCCGGCACTCCATACTCCCGGAGCACCCCCCACAAGAGTCCCCGAGGGACACGGTCGAACGCCTTCTCCAAGTCCACAAAACACATGTAGACCGGTTGGGCGAACTCCCATGCACCCTCCAGGATCCTGCGGAGGGTATAGAGCTGGTCCACTGTTCCACGGCCAGGACGAAAACCACACTGCACCTCCTGAATCCGAGATTCGACTATCCGGCGGATCCTCCTCTCCAGTACCCCCGAAAAGACCTTACCAGGGAGGCTGAGGAGTGTGATCCCCCTATAGTTGGAACACACCCTCCGGTCCCCCTTTTTAAAGAGGGGGACCACCACCCCGATCTGCCAGTCCAGAGGCACTGCCCCCGATGTCCACGCGATGCTGCAGAGGCGTGTCAACCAAGACAGCCCCACAACATCCAGAGCCTTGAGGAACTCAGGACGGACCTCATCCACCCCCGGGGCCTTGCCACTGAGGAGTTTTTTGACCACCTCGGCAACCTCAGCCCCAGAAATGGGAGGTCCCACGTCCGAGCTCCCCAACTCTGCTTCCTCATCGGAAGGCGTGTCGGTAGGATTGAGGAGGCCCTCGAAGTACTCCCCTCACCGACTCACGACGTCCCTAGTTGAAGTCAGCAGAGCCCCGCCCTCACCATACACGGTGTTGACGATGCACCGCTCCCCCCCCCTGAGCCGCCGGATGGTGGACCAGAATCTCCTCGAGGCCGTCCGGAAATCGTTCTCCATGGCCTCCCCGAACTCCTCCCAAGCCCGAGTTTTTGCCTCAGCAACAGCCGAGGCTGCGTTCCGCTTGGCCTGTCGGTACCCATCAGCTGCTTCCAGAGTCCCACTGGCCAAAAAGGCCCGATAGGACTCCTTCTTCAGCTTGACGGCCTCCCTCACCACTGGGGTCCACCAGCGGGTTCGGGGATTGCCGCCACGACAGGCACCGACCACCTTGTGGCCACAGCTCCGGTCGGCCGCCTCAACAATGGAGGCACGGAACATGGCCCATTCGGGCTCAATGTCCCCCACCTCCCCCGGGACATGGTTGAAACTCTGCCGGAGGTGGGAGTTGAAACTCCTCCTTACAGGGGATTCCGCTAGCCGTTCCCAGCAGACCCTCACAATACGTTTGGGCCTGCCAGGTCTGACCGGCTTCCTCCCCCACCAGCGGAGCCAACTCACCACCAGGTGGTGATCAGTTGACAGCTCCGCCCCTCTCTTCACCCGAGTGTCCAGGACATACGGCCGCAAGTCCGATGATACGACTACAAAGTCGATCATCGAGCTGCGGCCTAGGGTGTCCTGGTGCCAAGTGCACATATGGACACCCTTATGCCTGAACATGGTGTTCGTTATGGACAATCCGTGACGAGCACAGAAGTCCAACAACAAAACACCACTCTGATTCAGATCGGGGGGGCCGTTCCTCCCAATCACGCCCCTCCAGGTCTCACTGTCATTGCCCACGTGAGCATTGAAGTCCCCCAGCAGGACGAGGGAGTCTCCCGGAGGAGCACTCTCTAGTGCCTCCTCCAGGGACTCCAAAAAGGGTGGGTACTCTGAACTGCCATTCGGTGCATAAGCACAAACAACAGTCAGGACCCGTCCCCCCACCCTAAGGCGGAGGGAGGCTACCCTCTCGTCTACCGGGGTAAACCCCAATGTACAGGCGCACAGCTGGGGGGCGATAAGTATGCCCACACCTGCTTTACGCCTCTCACCGCGGGCAACTCCAGAGTGGAAGAGAGTCCAACCCCTCTCGAGGAGGCTGGTTCCGGAGCCCAAGCCATGCGTCGAGGTGAGTCCGACTATATCTAGCCGGAACCGCTCAGCCTCGCGCACCAGCTCAGGCTCCTTCCCCAGCAGAGAGGTGACGTTCCACGTCCCAAGAGCCAGCTTCAGTAGCCGAGGATCAGACCGCCAAGGTCCCCGCCTTCGGCTGCCGCCCAGCTCACATTGCACCCGACCCCCATGGCCCCTCCCACGGGTGGTGAGCCCGTAGGAAGGGGGACCCGTGTCGTTTCTTCGGGCTGTGCCCGACCGAGCCCCACGGGCACAGACCCGGCCACCAGGCGCTCGCCGGCGGGCCCCACCCCTGGGCCTGGCTCCAGGGGGAGGCCCCGGTGACCCGCGTCCGGGCAAGGGAACACGGTGTCCATAAATATTATTCATCATAGGGGTCTTGTGAGCTGTTCTTTGTCTGGTCCCTCATCTAGGATCTGTTTGCCATGGGTGACCCTACCAGGGGCTTAAAGCCCCAGACAACATAGCTCCCAGACTCATTGGGGCACGCAAACCCCCCCACCACGATAAGGTGACAGCTCAAGGGGGAAATACCAAATAAACCTAAATAATATCTTAACCTAATGTGTCTCACCTTCCTGATGTGGACTAGTCTAATGACCTCCGCCAATCAAGTTTCACAGAATATAAAAGCAGAAATATTGCAGCACTTCCTCCCTGTCTTTGAGCACATGGTGGTTATGGTGAGTAGCACACTTATATGTTCATTTAACTGATTCTAAGGAAACATAAATCAATAAATTATAATTGAATTTAACAATACTTGTGAGTGTTTATTTAAATCAAACATGTTGAACTATGAAATATAACCAAACATAATACAAATCACAAACAAACCCGGGATAGTCTATCTGTAAAGTGCTGATTACTGATAGTAAAATGATTGAAAACAAACAAGTATGGTGAACTAAAGATGCTATTAATAAATTAGACAAATGGTCTCATCCACTTTGTCACAAAAAGCCTCCATTTATTTTCATGCCATAGGACCTTTAAGAACTGTTCTGCCTGCTGTCCTCGCGGGTTGAGTAGTGCTCGTGGAAGAAAAAAGTGCACTTATTTTTGCACGCGCCACCTCAAAAACTCGGTTTCTATGCTGCACGGTTACCTTCAGACTTCTATTGACTGTGAAACTGAGCCTGGAGGTACTGTCTTTGGAAGATTTTGGAAAACTCAGATGGTCGCGCAGTCCTACAATGTTGGAGGCTGTCCAGCTTGATGAAGCCAGATCTATTCTTCCATGTGGTTTTACCAGGCTCTGAACTCTTATAATTCAGTTCCGTTTTATGTTCTTGTTTGTCCTATTAAACCTGGTCCTCTCTCATACTGATAAACCACTGGACGGACTCCACAGTGGGTCCGAACTCTGGATTTCACCACAACCTGGTAACTGTCTTTAGTTAACTAACAAAGTGCTGTCTGTAAGTGAAGATGAATGACAGGGGAAATTGTGGACCTCCCGACGACTTGATACACGGTAAGAGGCCTTTTATTTTATTTAACCCGCTAATTAGTATATTTCAGCTTTTAAAAAAATAAATTAAAAAAAAGCCTGTCCAAAGGTGTTATGTCTAACTGAAAAGTGATCATTTTAGTCACTGAGGACATTTTATCTCTGCTTTTGTGATTCTCTCTTACTTTGCCTTTTTCTTATTTGTGGTTATTTTGAGTAAGTTGTGACTTTATTGTGATCTACTTCACTTCGTGGTTGTTTTAAATCTGTAGCTACAGATTGGTGGTCTTGTGTCTCTTTCGGCAAACACATTTATCTAAGCCATAATGTCTATGATCTTTACTACCAGATCTCACATGTTTTCACTATTATTCTGCGTGATCAGATTTTTGTCGACATTTTGAATGTGATACAGTTGTGCGACACAAGTTTACCTGGGTGCAGACTTCCAGACCAAACCGCGGATTAGCGCTGCTTTATCTCCCAACTCAGGAAGATTTTTACTGATATTAGACTTGTAATTTACTTCTAGACTGAAACGTTTTATAAATGACTCAATAAAATCAATTACAACATGTGATAATAAGAGCATTTTGCAAACGATTTCTCGTTACCATTGTTTTTGATCAGGCATCTGCGTAGTCACCTAATGTATTGAAAAGCCAGCCCCAGGTGAAGGTATATCAGTACCTGACCTGACACCAGAGAAACTTTAACACAAACAGCTGTCAAAACAAACAATATAGTGTAGTGCTCTCAACACTGACGGCATAATTCACTTTCTTATATGTGTTCTGTTATCTGTTATGTTGTTGGTTCATCGTCTTTAATGTTGTGCGGTTCATTGTCTTGAATGTCATGATGCATTTAATAATTGCGGTCTCTTTAAGAGATCCGGTGACGTTTCATGATAACAGCTGTTCTGTTGATGCGCGAGCTGTCAGTTGGAACTGTCAGTTGGAACTGTCAGTTGGAACTACCAGTTGGAACTGTCAGTTTTTGGTCAGTTAATAAACGCGACTCACAGAGTCTTAATGTGAGAAGTTTTCGGCTCATCTTTTCGCCTAAAGGCAACTTCCACAATAGACGATTTAATATAACTTCACGTAAGCTTCCAACGTAGTTGAGTTTAACACGTTTCCTAAATCTTTAATCATTTAACGGCAAGTGACTTAAAAACGCTACCAACAGGTGTTAACATTATGTTTTAATATGTTTATGTGATGAGGCCAAAGTTCGTTCATGTATGCTTTCTATGCGGAAGTGGCTGAAAATCAGAAGCACCTGGAGAAATCTCTTTGATTAAACTGACTGCTAAATCAGTTCTTTGCAGACATTTTGACTTTTTCCAGTTTTGATAAATAAATATTTTTACTTTATATATTTACAGATTTGCTTTTTTCACCATATTATAAACATTATTTCGGTTTTCCAGCAGGTTCTTGGTCTGTTCTGGGGTCTCCTACCAATTGGACATGCCTGTAAAGCCTCCAAAGGCAGGCGACCAAGAGGCACCTAATTTGATGAAAAAAGCCAACAGAACTTCCTCATCTGCAAAAGTAGAGATGCAAGCCTGAGATTTCCAAACCAGACAGGCTCCTCTCCCAAACTACACCTTGAGATCTTTTACATGAATACCACAAACAGGACCGGTGGCGAGGGACAGACCTGACAGAGTCCAACGTAAGCCGGCTTGGCTTTTCATCCGTTCGTATATTTTAAAGAGTTTTTAAAAACTTGAAAAATGGTGCTTGCTGGCTGATTATTTCACAGCCAATGCTCATCATCAAAGACTGTAAAATAATCAATCTCATGTATACCTCACTGATATAACAGTCACCTGAACAAACTCTCTAAATTTGGTAAATTTTCTTGTATTTATTTCTTTTTTGCATGGATTCATTCTGTTATATACATGCAGTTATGTCATACTCTTGATGTTTTCGGCTATATTGCTTAAAAGTAACTCCAGTTATATTGTTTAATAACCAGAAAATTCCAAAGATCCCTACCTCCCTGTTTTCTCTGAACTCCTCCTTTCTTTTTATCTCAATTTTCTGCAGATGAAGGTTGTAAAGTGTGTGGTGGTTGGTGACTTTGAAGCCCAAAAGACCCAGCTGCTCATCGCCCACACCACAGCCAAGTTTCCCTCTGAATACGTCCCCACGGTGAATCACCTCTAACAACACAAACGAATAAATCAACACACTCTTCACACACTGTAGCGAGGTCATCGTGACTGACATGAAAGTAACATTTGGAAAACACACATGGAGTTTTAATCGCCAAAGCTGTTTCAGTGCTGGTTCAGAGCCACAGCCTAACTTGGAACCAGTTCTTTCTGTTTCGACCCCAAAAGCACCGAAAATTTGGTGCTTCAGCAGTAACAAGTCCTTGCTTTTCCAGGGAAAAGATGCGCTCATGTCAGAGGTTGAGGGTGGAGTTATGGAGACTAACCAGACCAAGTAAAATGTTGAGACAGCCATGTTTAAAAATCCGGAGCCAGTGTAGCATCTGGTCCACTTATTGCAAGAAAGAACTGTAGAAAACTGACTTTTAACATGACTGTTAAAAAAGTTAATATTTTTAACATCTGTGAACGCTGCTGTTTTCAACTGAAAGAAAAATACATTTGAATTCTGAACATTGTTGGTTGTCATAGGATTGCTGTCTGCTGGTGGTCACATATGGTGCATCCAAGATTAAAACTGTCTGCTCATCTCTCTTAATGTCCCATTTCCCACTTATGTATTAGAAGCTTGATGTGTAAGCGACTCCATGGTTTCTACACTCTGATATAAAATGTGGTTCAGACTCACTTAAGCTCAACTGCTCATGCAACCTCTGGCATTTTGGTTTGTTACAGTCAGAAACCAGCTGACTCATCAAGTTCAGGCCAGGCGGTCCACTTTATTGGTGTTCTGCAAACCACCACAATATACTTCTTTTTGTTCATTAAAGTAATACTATGTAACTTCTCAAAAAGCCCATTATGGAGCTCCCCTTGGGGCTTGGAGGTAATGTACGGTTACACTGTCGTAAATACAACACCCTTTCGCTTTCACGTTTGTTGACGAACCGGCGAGGAGTCAGAAGGTGCAAGCTATGTCGACCGAGAAGGTAAGAGTAATCAAATGTACCTGGGAGCGTGAGAGGGGTCTATTTGTTTTTGCGGTAGGTGTGCCAGGAAGCAAGTCGAAGTACTTCCGCTCAGCTCCTGGGCCGGTCCAGCAAAGTTACATAGCGCAGTTTTTTTTCAACTCAGACCCCTGAAGGGCATAGGAGACAGGCCAATCGTAATATTAAAACTCATTCTAGCCGCACAATTTTTTTCAAGCTGTTATTTTAAGGTAGAAATGTTACATAGTATTACTTTAAGTTTACAGTTTTTTGATGGGTTTTTTCTGTTATTGTTTCTCAAATTAAATGTATAGATTTGAAGAGTTATTGACTTGCTATCATGAACAATAATAGGACAATTGGATTATATGAAATGACTCATAGATTGACATATTAAATGTAAAAACCAGTTATCAATTCAAAGAAGATTCACAGCAGTGTAAAGAGGAGTGCTTTATGTGGTTTCCTCTCCTGCAGGCCACGTCGTCCGGTTTATCTGGAGCCTGTCTGTGTATACAAAGCCTCATTAAAACCTAGCAAGCATCTGCAGGCTACAGCAGCAGGTCTGCATGTTGAAACTGTGCTCTGCTGATATTCTGACCCTGCAACTTCCTGCCTGAGCTCACCTCCATGTTCGCAGAGCTGGGGTTAGCAGGCATGTTGGGACCGTGCTGCTTCTTATGCACATGGCAGCAGCCTGAAGGTATGAGAGGGATGAAACATTGAGCTCAGAAGTTTAACAGATTTTCTTATATTGAGAGCATTGAGCTTCATTTTACACATTTTTTTTCTCCCCAGTCCATTCAGTGATGGGGACATTTAAGGCCACTGTAAGTAGTTTTAACCCAATTACACAAAAATGCTGGTTAACTTTATTTTTGGCTGGATGAAGGAAAACGGTTTTATCACATTTTTATACCTAACACAGTACACACAATAACGAAGACCTCAATCTTGGCAGCTGTGCAGTTGTTTACTGCCGTTATCAAGGAGACACTGCTGTCAATAAAACAGGCCTGATTTTAGACATGAAAACGCTTTGCACATCTCTGATTTATTCAATGAGTCAAGTAAGTGTGTTGCTGCTCTCATTAAGCAGTGATGAAAGAACTGACCATAAAATCAGGTACATCTTCCTGTGTTGAAGCCAGAAAAGTAGCTGCTCAGAAAAAAACGTGAAACGACTACAAAAACTGGTCTCTGACTGATGCATCATTTCTATTCTACTCAGGCCTGCCAATGTGCAAGAGTTCAGCATTCAAATTGGCATGATTTCATGTTCTGACACGCCTGTATACTGACTGTATAATGGACAAGTTAACTGTTCCCGGAAACCAAAGACACTACGTTTGTTTTAATTGAAAATTACATTGTGAGACATGTACTGACACCATTTTTCAAAACTTAATCCCATCAGGGGTCCTTACAAGTGTAGCAAAAAATTGTCGTATTAGCAAGGTGCTAACATGCCTCTTAAAGCCTGTATTATTTCATGAATGTCTGTAATCATTTGACTTTTTAAAAACCTTTTACTTACCCTTTTCCTGCTTCCACTCCACTTGTTTTCCAACCCACGTTTCATCTCCTCACCCTCTGCCACTTTCAGGTGTTTGACAGCTATACCGTGACCGTGATGATCGGTGGGGAGCCGTACACTCTGGGACTGTTCGACACTGCAAGTAAGAATATTCTACACATTGAATTTAATTGAAAATACTTTATTTATCCCTTGCGGGAAATTCCTTCGCCACAGCGCTCCAGTGCACAAATTACAGATTAAATAGATTAAGATTTGTCTTAAAGCACAGCTCTTGTCTCGTTCATATTGGATGAATTTTGGGACCACAAGGTTCTGGGATTGAAGAAGTCTTGTGGGACGTTGGAAACAATAAGGTCCGTCTGATTAGGCAGAGTTTTGCTATTAAAGGCTTTGTATGCCATCTGAAGAATTTGATATTCTATTCCAAATTTTACAGGAAAATAATATATAGAGCTAAAACAAGAGAAATGTCCTCTCTCTTGGTGGTACCAGCACTCGGGATCAACTGAAGGAAGGGAGTTATTTGGGCATCCAGCTAAAATGGTATTATAGTAGTACAGACCTAAATGTGCTGAATAGTTCAAAGAAAATGCATTTCTTATAATATTGCCACTGGGACACATACATAGAAAGAACAGAGTGCATCCAAGTCCAAAACCCTGTGGAACACCATAACTAACTGTTGTATGTGTGGAGTTTACATCATTTACATCAGGGGTGTCAAACTGACCTGTAAAAGGGCCGGTGTGGCTGCAGGTTTTTGTTCCAACCCTGCAGCAGCACAGCTGACTTGTTTCATTCAATCAACTGAACTGGTTAAGACCTTCAGTGCAGACAGTTCAGTTGATTGAATGAAACAAATCAGCTGTGATGCTGCAGGGTTGGAACAAAAACCTGCAGCCACACCGGCCCTTTCACGGATCAGTTTGACACCCCTGATTTACATGAACCCCGTGGCTTCTGTCTGATAGATATGACTTAAGCCAGTCCAAATTCTTTGCTGCATAATTCACAGATCAGTGATGGCTGAAGCAAAATGATAAGCAAAGGCAGGAATGTATTAATAGATGAGCAACTGTTTTGATATATTATGAGATTAATAATCAAACCAACAGAAACATTTTCATCTCATTCATGCTGCCGCTACTTAAGTTAAGCTCATAGTGTTTGTATCTTCTCCTGGTAGATCAGGAGGACTATGACAGACTACGACCCCTCAGCTACCCCCAGACTGATGTCTTCCTCGTCTGTTTCTCCGTTGTATCGCCTTCCTCCTTTGAGAACGTCAGAAAGAAGGTGCAGAGTTTGTTTCTGTAGTTTTTTTTTGTGCATTTTTTTCAGTTATAACCAGCTTGATGGAAACATCTGAAATTAAAAAATGAACAACATTAAAACATTTACATTCAACTAAATGCAATGAAACCGGTTCTGCTGAAGTTCCTTCCTCTACTCTGTCTCATACTTGTTCAAAACTGCAACCGGAAGAGGAGGCAAACATAAGTGGGAAATTTAGATAAATGTGCAATTTATTAAAAATAACATTTACGTGTTAAATTCAGCATCAGTAGTGTAGGGTATAAAGGGGTTTTTAAAGTTTAAGTAGAGCTCAAAACTAAAAAAAATAAAATGCTGAACCCGTCAAAAGCAAAGCAAGGTGGTGACAGGTGATCCCTGTCCACCAAGTGGCTTCAGCATGGCTTCAATTCTACAAATCTCACTTATGCTAATTCCAAAGTTGCTGGAAGTACGATGGAGGGATTCAAACCACTGATCTTCTGTTTCCAGGGAGGCAACAATACCTCTTCACAATATTTTCTCAGAGATCTCAATTCAGCAAAGCACCGACTCAAAACAAATCTCATCTCTGCCTGGGAGCATGAGTGGGACGGCAGGTTACCGTGGAGAGGAGGAACCCCCTTTTAACTGGAAGTTTTTATCTAAACGGTAGAGATGGAGTCTGCATCCTAAACCCTTAATGACAGCTGGCTTCATAAGAGAGGAGCCTGATAACTGAAGGCTCTGCCTCCCATTCTTTGTTTGGAAACCGTCGGTCCACAAGTAAGCCTGCAGTCTGAGAGTGAAGTGCTCTGTTGGGAGAATAGCGAACCGTGAGATCTTTAAGACATGATGGAGCTTGGTCACCGAGAGCTCTAGATGTAAGTAGAAGAATCTCAAATTCTGCAATAATTCCCTCCTGCTGGTTCTCATCAGAATTCTCAATGCAGCGTTTATGGATCAACTTGAGCCTTTTCAGAAAGCTAACTGAAAGGAAGACTCATTGTTAAGAGTACAGAGCAGGAATGACTGCTGACTGAAGACACCTGTTTTATTTTTCACTCATCGCTACTTTTTTCATTTTATGTTTCATGTTTTTCTCACTATGTAGAAGCTGTGCGATGTCGGAGCAGCTTGTGCAACATTTGTCTTTACACAATCAGCTCCAGGGCAGCCAGAGCAGTCCCCACCACAGAACCAGCCTTCTTTTTCAGTTTGCTCAGTTTCTTTGAACAAATAAATGGCTGCTAAGCAGATTGCACTCTTCACCAAAGACTTATGGAAGATATGCAGCATCTTGGTGAAGTCGCTGAAGGACTTAAACATCCTCAAGAGACACAGTCTGCTCTGTCTCTTTTGTAAACAGCCTCCATGTTGCATTTCTAGGATAATCTTTTTTCTAGTATAACTCCCAGGATTCTTCCACCTAAAATCCTCTCCTCAGGTTAAAGATGAGGCGATGAGGGACTTCTGATTGAACACCTTCCCACTGTAAAAATAACTAGTAACTAGTAAAAATAATTTAACTTCTTTATCTTTATCTTGGAGAAAAAAGAATAATCTCATTAATAAAGAAGACATCAACTTTAAAGAGTTTAAAATCTAAATTCAGTATCTGTGCTGTGTGTTACTGTAGTTTGTAAATCTACAAACAAAGAGCCCTGACCAGGAGCTTGTCTGTTGACAGTGGGTTCCAGAGATTTCCCACCACTGCCCAGGAACGCCCTTCCTGCTGGTCGGGACTCAGATGGAGCTGAGAGACGACAGCACCACTCTGGAGGAACTGGCCAAGGTGAAAGGGAAAGCAGTGACCTATAAGAGTGGAGAGAAACTGGCCCGTGAGCTCAATGCCATCAAATATATGGAGTGTTCAGTTCACATGCAGGTACAGATAATTCAGAGCACGAGAAATGTGTCGCGCCAGGTTTTTCCAATGAGAAACAGGTGTTTACAGATGTTAAAGGTTATATTATTAAAGAGGCTCTTGAGTAAAGGAAATGTCTTTCACAACATTTCACATTTCCCTGAATTCAAAGTGAACTCATAGGTAAACAAGTGGATAAGGGAGGTATCAGAGGGGGTGTGTTTGAGTGTGGAAACATGTCATTAACTAGATTCATTACAAGATGAGACACATCTGGGCCTGGCTGACTTCACACAGCTGCAACAGCATGAACATCACTGAATCAAAGTGTGTTACAGAAAAGGTTTTGTAAAAAACAATATAATACAAACTTAAACTTTACTTATACTGATTGCCACTGAGAAGAGGGGGGTCATCAGTGGTGTCATGAAGCTTTCTAAGAAAAGCGAAAAATCTAAATTTCACAGATTAGAAACAGCCATTGCAAAAGCATGATCACCTCTACTTTTGTGTTTAGATTTGAGAACGCGTAATAGCTTGTAGCTGATCGTCAGAGCCTCCGACATGAAGTATGATATTAAGATTCTTCTAGATGGAGCGGTGCCAGACCATTTAGAGCTTTAAAAAAAAACGGCAATAAAGTCAATAGAACATGGCCAACGATGGTGGTTTATGAACACACTCTTTTGTTGGTTAGAAAAGACATACTAAGAGCAGAACTAATAAATGACCTGACTTTCTAAAAATATTGTTCTGTGTATATTTACTACCTCATTGAACAGGATAAAGACTCCTGCTCCATTCTGCATTGCACGGTTATGTGCAGGCAAAGGTTGTACGTTGTCGTGGGCAACAGGGGGTAATCTTTGCAATGTGTTCAACTGTTTTTTTATTTTTTACCCCAATGTGAGGAGACGCAGCGAGGAGGCCTGCCAAAGTCGCTTTTCTTGATGTTGGTTTGGTGTATAGGAGCCCAAAGAGACTGCACCAGAGCATGTTTAAAAGCAGCCAGAACACAGCCTATCATAAGAGACATATGTGTTCACGCAAGAATAAATGAGCCAACAGTATCCAAAAGCCTCTTTTAGTAAATCGGAAGAGACACTATCTGAGGAACAATCTGTAGGCTGCAGATGTTATTTAGAAAGATGTTATTTAGATATTTTTAGAAAGTCAGGTCGTTATTAGTTCTGCTCTTAGTATGTCTTTAAGATCACATTTGCTTTTGTGTATCGGGATGAACAGAAAATGCTCGGAAATCCTTGAAAACCACAGAAGCATGTTTTCCGATGTCATTAAACCTGCCCAAAGCAATTTGTATATCAATTAATTACCAAAAGAAACAATAAAAATATTGATTAGCTGTGAGGAGAAGAGTTGCATATGCAGTTTGAGACCCGTTCTGGAATAAAACCAGAGATAAAGCTGTTATAAAAGCTGCAAACATGTTTTTTTCCCCTAAATTTTAAGATGGAGTTGAAACATTGTTGCAATGTTTAGGATTTTTCTTTCTTATTCCGACTGCTTCCTCTCGAGTCTCTCTTAGCTCAAGGTCAAAAATTAAACTCATCAGTGTTTCTTTTTGTCTAATCCTAGAACAGTTTGAAGAATGTATTTGATGAGGCCATCCTTGCTGCTCTGAAAATCCAAAACGACAAACCCAAAAAGGGCTGCATCCTCCTATAGATGCCCGAAGAAGAAGAGGAGGAGCAGTCGTTGGAATCGGGCAGGAAAGAGATGAACCTAAATGGGAACAGAGGGAGGGTGGGTTAGATCAACATAAAAAAATCAAAAAAAAAAAAAAAATCAAAATCAAATTTATTTGTATAGCACATTTCATGTACAAACAGTTCAAAGTGCTTTACATAAAATAAAAGCATTGCAGCAGGGAGTGCAAGAAGCATTAAAAATACATAAAAGAATATAAAGAGAAACAAGTAAAATCATTTAAATGAATTTAAAATCAGGCAACAGTCTAGATAAGTTAAAAGATATTTCATGCATAGACACATGAGAAAAGAAATGTTTTTAACCTGGATTTAAAAATGTCTCCATTTGGTGAGAGTTTAATCTCCACTGGCAGTTTGTTCCACTTATTTGCAGCATAACAGCTAAATGCTGCTTCTCCATGTTTAGTTTGGACTCTGGACTGGACCAGCTGACCTGAGTCCTTGGATCTAAGAGCTCTGCTTGGTTTATATTCTCTGAACATATCACAGATGTATTTTAAGTTAAAACAGTGCCTTAAGCTTGTCCTAATATGACAAACACATTTGAAAAACGCTAACCAGAAAACCGGTTTTAATAATAAGAGAAACAGGTTGAGTTGGAGTGAGGTTTGAACCTCAGATTTGTTGAAGGTACAAGCAATGAAAGCAGTCACGCCTGCGGCTGATACAGGAAACCATATTTCTACACAAAGGTTTGATTTCACGAGCTCAAATGTCCTCATAAGCTTGTAATAATACTTAATAGCAAAAAAAACAAAAAAAAGCTCTACATTGAAAATTGAAATTACAAAGTGGTGGGCAGCTAGTTATTAGTTTTCTTTGTCCCGATTCTTTGCTTTACATGAGCAGAAATGCTCATGTACAGTCCTGCTGCTGTAAAATATATGTTGATGTGGGATATGTATTCCATTACTGTTTAATCAGTTTTCATTTTCTTCTGGTCAAATGTACAAATGTCTATTCTGTTGTAGTCAAGAAGAAAACATCGCATCAAAGACGAGGATTCCTTTCCAAAGCATTGCAGTAGAAAAGCATCATTTCAGTGTTTCCTTTTTTTTTTCCCCTATGCGTTCTGGACTATTTCAAGTATCTGTGTAGCTTTTCCATTCATAAGATTGAATTTAAAAGAATGGGAGAACAATGTAATTTTTTTTATGCAGGTGTTGTGCAGATCAGAAAAATGCTAAATTATGTGAATTATAAAGGCAGTTGTACATCTAAATTAAGTTTAAAACCTGTTTTATTGAAGAAAAGATAAAGATGAAAGCATCACATAAAAAATGCATGAAATACAAGAAGTGTATTGTAAACTCATGAAATTCATGAAATGAACTGATTATTATTAGAATATTATTATATAAAAGAATCATATTTATAGAGCATAAATCAAGCCAACTGTGAATAAAAGGGCATTCAATTAAAAAGATGTTTTGTTCAATTTGAGATACTTATTTGTTTATCTTATTTTTGAAAAGAATGTTTTAATTGTTATTTAAAGCACTCAGATAAGTGTTGAAAGAATTTTCTGATTGAATTGATCATTAAAAACCCACATTCACTGTTAGCAGCTATAAGGTTGATGCAGTATTCGTCATTGAACACTAGGGGGAGCTGCTCCACTGGTTTTGGACGGCCTCAGTACATACAGTATGTAAATGACCTGAGCTCTTTTTGATTGGCAGTGTAAAATGGATCCTTCAGACAGACATGGCATGGAGGCTGAGAGCTGCTCGTTCCTTTGTCTGAGTGATGGCAGCGACCGAGTGTGAATGAGACGGGGAAAATTGTAACTCTTCACGCACCACAACCTGACCTCTGCTTTGCTCCCGTCCTCTTCTTCAGACCCTTTTTCCTGTCTTACATTTCTCGTTACATTTTCACCTCTCATTTCTTTTGTTTGAGGTCTTTGTGTTCGAGCCCTTTCAGCTGCTCCAAAAACACTCAAGTCAGCTTTCTTTCGCAACAGTTTCTAACCACAGTGCCCACGGGTATGAAGTGCAGGGAGGTATTGTCATTATTTCACCATCTTTTCTGGTATTTTATTCACACCTCTCCCTCTATCGTCTTTATTTGGGAACACAGCTTTCAGACACAAAGCTGGTTTAGGTTATTATGCTTTTACGCAAATACACACAGCCCAGTCCACTTAAAAACTTTCAGCCCCTTTCTTTTTTATGGTTTAATCTTGTTTCCGTTCCTGAAATCCCTTTAATGTGAAGCAGCATAGCCAATTCTTAAAGAATATAGTGAGCTAGATTTGCTGTCTGCTGGTCTGAGGCTCCTGATCAGGGCATGTGTACAGAATGTGATTTAGAAAAAATATGTTGTCCACATTTGAAAAGAATCGAATCAGTTCAGTTAAGGAGCTTAAGATAACATTTCCTGTATGACCTCCAAAGGCCAGCTCACGAATAGGACTGGAAACTGGAAACTTTTTGATAGAGCTCTAAATCTTATCAAACTGGGTGTCGGATCTGAACTGATCTGAGCCTGTTGGACTGTTTCAGCTCTACCATTCGGGTGACTCAGTATTTATCCCGGTTGAATTGTGTTCTGTTCATTTCTGGAAGCTGAATCTGAGATAAAAAAAAAAAAAAAACTGCAAGGTGTCATTTCATGAGAAGAAAATGAATGAAAAACTGACAGAAATAAAACTGTCATGAACGTGTTTTTGTTTCTTTTGGCCGCAAATTCTCTAATCTAGAGAGGGGGGAAAAAATCAGGTTTCATTTGAATAACTCTCATTGATAAAACCCAACTTTTTCAGTTTTTAAGCTCAAACTGTGATGAACACGGTGCAACTTTTTAATGTAGTTCTGATGAAAGCCTTGAAGTCAAATTTCATGTATGTCCAAACTTATTTCACTTAAAGGTGAAACAAGGCTAAGATGGAAGTTTAAAACTGATGTTTAAAACCGTTTTCAGGTTAGTTTCAGTTTTAATTTGTGCAACTTGATGAATCATTGCCAACTTATTGTGTTTACGTGGCGGCCATCTTGTCTTGCTGCTGATTCTGTGTTTGACACTTTGACTGCTGTCTGTCCCAAAGCACCTCACTCTCTGTTGTCCATTGGTTTGGCTGATGAATATTATTGGATGTCCATCTGACCTCATTATAAGTACGTTGCCACGGGCAACCAGCATAGAGGCGAGGGAGGGAGGGGTGAGGGATGGGAGGTAGTTGCATTATGGGAAAGAAACCTGACCTCCCTCTTTATTTTCCTCTTTTTTTTTTTCTTGACTTTGAGGACGCCCACATATGCGCATACACATGCACACACGTGAACACACGTGCACGCATGCAGTCACATACACAGTTTGTTTAAACAAAGATACATTAGAGTGGAGGCGTCCAGCCTGTTTATTGTGTCTGAACAACACATTTGTTTGTGGGTGAATGTAAAGAAAAAAAAACACAACATGCACAGATACACTTGCACACACTGTCTGTTATTGTTGAAAAGAACACCAGCGCCGGCTGTGTGTGTGTGTGTGTGTGTGTGTGTGTGTGTGTGTGTGTGTGAGTGCGTCCCTACTAGCAGTTTGTACATTTGTCATGTAAACTGCACAAAGAGATAAAGTCAGAGCGTAACGGAGACAAAAACAATGAAGGACACACAAACATGTTCAGATAAACTGCCAGTAACAGGATGAGGATACACCTAACGGAACATGCGACTTAGATAGTTTGTTTTGTGTCTGTGGTCTGTTTCCATGATCAATATCTGTTTTGAATTAGTCGTACAAACATTTGGCCACAACATGGTGCCTTTAGTTATGAGTAATATTTTTGGAACTTCTTTGCGAATGGTTGCATGTTAAACATACGCATTTACAACCAGCATGCAACTTGTTTTAAGCACAGTTGTTTGTGTGGTGTGTTTTTAACCTCAGTCTTTCAATGCTCCCTCTGTGTGTGTGTGTGTGTGTGTGTGTGTGTGTGTGTGTGTGTGTGTGTGCGTGTGAAATAAAACTTTATTTATTTTACCCTGAGGGTAAAATGGCCCATTAGTATCTATTACTTACCTGAACTTTGCGTTTATTTTGTGTATAATTTTACACTCTTGATGTTGTGTTCAGTGTTCAGTGTTGTAATCACTGTGATGTGTTTGTGCATCTATTTTTACATATATCTGTATCAATATATATTTATATGTGAGCCTGCAAACTTTCCAATTTTGGCTGTTTATGTATATTTTGTGGAATAAATACGCCCTTTTCTTGGTTCGTATTTAACGGTTATGAATCGCATGATATTCCATACGGCGTATACTTTTACGTCATGTATCTGTGTTTGTATTCTAATGTATGTTTTTTTTCTAAGTGCTTATTTGGGGATTTTCCTCTTTACTGAACACTTGCATATTAAACCGTATTCTTCTTTGTGTGCTTTGAGTAGTTTCTTCTGCTTCTAAGCTCTTGCTCATGTGTGCCTTTATTTAAACAGAGTATACTTTTGTGTGCGTGTATCTGAGTGTGTACATGCAGCTACATGCATTGTATGTGTGGATGTAAACCCGTTAGCCTGTAATTTTGTGCATCTCTGTGTGTTCATATATACAGTACCGTGAAGCGCACACACTCAGTGCCTTCATCTCTGACATAACTGGTTACCATGCATACAGTGCGACTCTGACTATTATGGGGTGTTCTTTGTTTTGTCACGACGTGCCCTGGTATGGAACAGGAGGGGGGAGGGGAGCAGGGCGTGTGTGTGTGTGTGTGTGTGTGTGTGTGCGTACGCAAATGTGTGTGCGTGAAGGAGGGGGATTCATATGTGTGTGAGGGGAGGTATATGTGTGTTTTGGTTTGTGCTGGGTGTTGCAGGGAAGGAGTGCGTGTTTGCATGTGTGTGTTGAGCAGGGGATTGGGTGGGGGATGGGTGTGCGTGTCTGCACGGGCGTGCGAGCATATAATGTGTGCATGAGAGAGTGAGACAGTGCATGCATGTGTTTTTGAGAAGGTAAGATAAAATGGCGGCTCGTGTGAGCGCCCATGCAGGCCTTTAAGGTTGACTGTAAAGTTTCTCCATTCATCTCGTAGTGACTTCTTACTTTTTTTGTAATTGTGATGCCTCAGACTTTCTTTGTTGTTTTGTCATTTTTAGTCATTTGTCATTGTGACACACGTCACAAAACTTCAACACGCTCAGCGAGCAGAAACTGTCCACACCTAAACTTTGAGAGTCCAGTTGAAGGACAGAAGAGATGCATCCTTTGGGGGGGTGAGAAGCCTCAAACTGGATTATAGGTCTTTTCCATGCTGTCGCAGCACCCGGATGTATTTTTTTCCCCCATTTTTGGAGTCTTATTATAGTAGGTGATGCCCCATCTCAACATTCTTGGCACTTGAGGCTCTACAGCTCAGAATGAAGTTCTTACATTTTGTATAATCAATCTATTATACTCAGCTGGAGTAAGAAGGGGTTTCAGACACTATCCCACCTGTTTCCAAGGTTCATGGAGAATAGAAAAAAAAGAAAATAAGATTTGTTGTATACAGAACTTTCTTTTTTTGCTAGACTGTGTTTTGGCTTGTGCTTCCCCTCCAATAAAACATGCTCCAAAGAACATTTCAAATTAAGCAAATATGAAAAAGAGAAAATAAAGAACCGGTCATATACATCCACTGAAACATCAACACATGTGGTTGATTCAGATGGTGTAAACATGTCACTGAGAAGGAGCCTCTCTGTACTGGATGTTGAAATGTTGGCCATGAGTTTCTTTTTATGTTATCTAGCAAAAGAGTTCACCTGTGTTACCTGCCGCCTCTGTGTGTGGCATAATCAGCTGAGTTGTTGCTAAGTCACAAAAACAACATATCAGTCCATTCGCGGGAATCTGGAGATCTAAACACTGTCGAAGTGTCCCAAATGAATTATTTATATTTTTTTATCTTTCGGTAACAATAACTTATCTATTGAATGATTTATACTACCACGATATATAATTTCCCTTCAGGGATTAATAAAGTATTATTGAACTGAATAGAATATCAGTCGCTAAGTTATGTGGCAGCCTGGCAGAGAGGTAAATGGTTTCTAAGAGAAGACATGGCTGGCGGAATATTTTGTGGACTGTGGCAGTATCTGTCAGCAGGAGCTGCTACCTTCTTAAAGAGTACCAAAGTCAGTGTAAGGAGGTAGAAGGGGTAGTGGTGGGATGAATCGCAGAACTTCAGTATCTAAGTCCTCCTCTTGGCCTGAACACTTTACCTTACATCTGTGTTTTCCAAAGGTTAGATGCCCATTTTCTTTTAGGAATGAAAGAGTAATGGTCATTGAGCCCTCAATCTGGGTATTTGCAACCATGTGAGTGGTTTGATAGTTACCACTCTTTGATCCCTAATAGAAAAGGGACTCTAATCCTGGAAAATGGAGGGGAAAGGATAAGTGGTGGGTCCAAATTGAGAAAATTGGGACTGTGTCTGAGACCAATGTTTAACTCCCATGTTTTTTCTCCAAGTTTCACCTTGGGAATCTTGCTTCGCGTCCTTTGTTATCCCCATGTGACACAGATGCTTTTTTTTTTGTTTCACTTTGACTTAGTTTTTTACCACTTCCTCAAAGTTAGGGGAAAAAAAAAAGTTTCAGCCTAAAATCCAACATTTAACAAGGATAACCCTGAATAAATATGTTAAAGTCTGAAATTTAGCATTTGGAGTAATTTACCACATGACCCTGCTGTTTTAGCTAACTAAATGAGAAATCCATCGGTTTGTTTTTGAGATAACCTGCTGACAGGCTTACAAACTAATGACCTGCTTGAATCATCCTAATGACAATGAACCAATAAGGCTGCTTTTAAAACTGCAGGAACTTAATGATGTGCAACCTGAGGCTCTCCATTACCTGAATGTTATTAGGATTACTTTTTGGGCTTTGGCTTTTCTCTGTATCTTACTGATGAAATCATTGAACAAGCGCCATCATGTTTATATGTGTGCATATTTTTGCTTTCCATTGTTCCTCATCACTCTAAAAGGTACCACTACAGCAAAAAGCTGAGTAATGCATAGGTATGGTTCTGTAGTGGAAAAGCGCGGATGTCAGCAATCCAATTTTCTTATTTGACAAACATTTGCTGATGTTTTGCAGTTATTGTTTTGTTTAAAACTTCTTCCTGAGGTGGCTTACAAAGTATACCAGGTTAAGAAAGTTATCGAGGGATGGGGGAAATGAGAATCTGACTCCTAAATGACACAACTCAGGGAGTGTTTCCTCACATATGACAATCTGTTGAGTGCTGAAAGTGGCAGACGAATGCAGCTAACATCCAAAAACTGTGTAAAGACATGACTAAAAGAGAACTTTTTTTTAACACAGGAGACCTCACAGAGCAAACGCATTGTCATCTCTGCCCTGTCCTTCAGCTACAGCATCATGGCTCCATGTCTGCACATCCTCCCATCAGCCCCTCAGCTATTGATTTTTTTTTTTTCAGTGAATAGCAAGTACAGCCCCATTCGTCCTTGCACCATGACTTTGACATTTTTAAGCAGCTGCAAACATATGATTGTGTCACAAGGTGATTTCTGCACCTGCAACATATATCAAAGCCTGATTTGAAATGTGTATGAAAGACAAAAACAGTTTAAATGAACAAGAACTTTGGGTGGCTCAGGGATAAAAGACTAGAATATTCCTTAAAGTATCTCTGAAAGCAGATATAATCTGGAGCCTGCTGAGTGTATGATTTTGCAAGAACCCTTTGATTGTATATTGAGATCAGTTTCCAAAATGAAAGCATCTGGTCTGAATTAATCAAGCGTGAACACCTCTGTACAGATGAGACACACAGAACCTGGTGGCTCTGGATCACCTGGATTGAGTGTTTAGAGTCCTGGAGAATGCTTGTATCCATAATTAGAAACAAGATCAACAATTCTATCATCACCTTAATAAGGGTCATAAGCCCCATTAGACGAAACCAGCGAGTAGAGTGTTTACACCGTTGCATCTAATTTACACTAATGAGAGTTGAATATGGAATGTCAAGTCAAGCTTTCATATGGAACTAAATCCTAGTCATTGACCTGTTTGTCATCAACATTTCAGAGGATTATGCTGTAAAACTAAATATCCCTTTTGTAATATCAGATCATTCTGATTTCTATCTGACCGCAGCACAAGGAGCAGACTGTAAGGAAAGGTCAGCACAGCTCAAGTCAAAGCCTAACAAATCTGAACTGTGACTGGAGCCCAAATGAGAACAGCACTGTTGTCCCACATCGTTAATTCACTGTAACACCATTACTCCAACTTATTTTGACTCGTACAACAATAGGTGAAAATGACTTTTATTTTTTCTTACTGATTTAAAAGAAAAAAAATCCCAAAGTATCATTTCTTTCCACACGGGCTACTTCTTACTAGCTGTTCTATTACCTGGACTTCTCCAATTTAGCCAATTTGCTTAGGAAACATGAATATTTAAACATTTTTAACAGCCACGTCTCCATCAATGTTATTTTACGCATGGCTTGAAGTATTACAGATATAAACAATAATAAATTAATTAATTCTTAGTTTTACAAGAAGTTCAGTCAAGGTTGATGTGCACTGGGGAAGAAGAGAGCACGTGGCAATCTTTTAACTCCCATGTCTCTCCACATTAAAATCTAAAATTCACACTTCTATAGAAAAAAGACATGAAACTAAGCGTGACCAGTTTTGCTTGTGTCTTCTCTCACGAGGAGCTAACAGCAGTTCTTGGTTTCTGTGTCTCTTGGTGTGCGAGGCCCATGTGAGCTACATTTTGTCACCTGCATCGGTCTGTGAAGGTCCACTGGGTCCCTCTGCAGCTGACTGCAGCCCAAATATTTGTAGATTATCAACTACGCCTGCGCCTGTATTAACCTCTACTCAAACAAAATAAAAAATCACAGAAGACGCAGAGCAGTATGTAGTGGACCGTGTGCACGTTTGCAGAGTCCCGATCTCTTTGCAACTACCGCTCTGGTTATTGATGTCAGCTTTATCACCCACTGCTGACAACACCACCCGGCTTTTTTTCACTTTTCACTCTAAGCTGGGCAGGAAATGTGTTTAATGTGCATTTTCTATTTACCGTTGTTTCAAAACTGTGCTTATAAGTTAAAATATGACTTAATGACTCCATCTTTCGGTGCAAATGCATATTCTGCAAATGTTCTGATATTGATTCATCTTAAAGTTCCAGTTTGTAGAACGTAGTGACACTCAGCAGCACAAATCGCACATTGCAACCAAATGAATACCTCTGCCTACTAAAAAACATAATGATGATCGCGAACAACCAAAGTTAAATCAGTGTTTGGCTTGTTTTATTAGGACGGTGGTCCAACAAGGCGGAGGAGCAAGGAGAACTTTTCCATTTAAATAGCTTTTCCCAAGGTAATGAAACGTGATTTTACATCACTGAAAACATTAGTGTAGATGTGAATTTTTGCCAAAAAGATTGCCTGATATAGTTACACACTGAGATCATGAGATCATGGAGTGTGTTTGCACAAGTAGCACTGAGATGTGGTTTTCTACTTAAGTCATAATTAAGATCATAACTGACATCTGTTTCATAAATGAGGCCACATCTTGGGAACTACAGGTCTAGAACAACAAGAACACGATGTGTGATAACAGGTCCGTTAGTAGCAAGATGGCAAGATAACAAGATATTTACCATCATGACAAAAAAAAAAGAAGTGTGAGTCACCCTTTCAGACCAAATAAACAGGCATCACCGTGTATTTGCTTGTATCGCTGATGATCTGTGGAACTGTGTCTGTGGGAGGGAGAAGCGCAAGAGGAACCCCGGCTTGACGAAGTGCAACGAAGACGTCAGAGACGCAAAGCTTTGGTATTTTGAGCCTCTTTAAGTGGCTGCTGTTTGGAGAGACATACAGTACTGTGCACTTGAGGAGCCTATGAGACAGGAAGTGATGATGGTGGCGGTGGTGGAGGGGAGGGGGGGGGGGGGGGGGCAGCCTGAGAGAGAGCTATAGAGTGAGCAGGGGAATTAGTTTATTATGGAGTGGCAGGCCAAGTAGTGAAGAAAGAAGGAGGAGGAGGAAGTGGTGAGGGGGGCAGGCAAAATGCATATTATGGGATGTTTGCTTTGTCAGGTGGGGGAGGGGGCATTGCAGCCTGGCCTCGGCCTGTTTTTTGTGCGTGGCGGTTCCCCCACACCCCTCCACGCGACATCCCAGCCCGACGTGCGCAGATTTTGTATGTCGGGGAAATTATATCCATCTTCAAACACAAGAAGGTAGCCAGACCCGAGCAGGGAGGCAGCACAAAAGCTGATTGGCAGCTGGGAATTCATCAAAAAAAAACTTCACTGGCAAATTGTCTCAGCCGCACAGTAAGCACAATACACCCCCTGTCCTCCCTGTAATGTAAATGACTGAGGCAGCGATGGAGCAGTCTGCATCTGTATATGCAGGGACTTGCTTTGTTTATTGTCTCAACTACAGCAGATGCTTTACACTGTCCTTATGTGCCGAGCCCAGCCAGTCAGACAGCACGGATATTTTGTAACATGATATTGGAGCTGTTCATCAATGTCTTCATCAGTATTGATTCAAAAGTCCTCAGAAATTGCAGCAGAATTGTTTGTCCCAACTGGATTTTCTCTCTCCGCCAGGTTGAATGCTGTTCCCACGCTGTCCCACTGGAACCAGTGAGACCATGGCCAGAAATAGGACACAAAACTATTACAACAGACTTGTGACATGCAAAATTTATATCTCAACTGCAAATGTGATTAAGCAAGCAAGGACTGCACTGCAAAAAGTGAAATCCAAGTAAAAAGAAATAACTTAGATCAAAGGGATATATGCTTATTTTTTGTCCGATAAGATAGTTATTCTTAGTAAGCAGTTTTTATGTTAGACTGTTTCACCTATTTTAAGTGTTTCTGTCCTTAATTATCTAAATAAGATATTACAGCTTGTTACTGAGATGTTATGACCTGTTTTGAGTAAGTACATGCTTGAAGCTAGAATATCAACAGTTTCCAAGCTGGTTTCAAGAAATACAGTATAAGGCCTAGTGCATACCACTATGTCAAGATAATGCTAGAGCCATTATTTACTTACATCATTTACTTAATTCAAGAATATTTTTCAATATATTGAGAAAATGGGCCACGTGTATTTAATTAGAATCAAGAAAAATGTACTTGTTATTAGTTAAAATACACTAATTCTAAGGTATTTGTGGGTTAATTGAGATTAGATATTTTTACTTGTCACATTTTCTTGTTCCATTGGCAGATAATTTTGCTATTTTTAAGCTAAATACACGTAATTTTTGTACTTTTTTTTCTTGTTTTAGAAAGCTGGCTTTTTGCAATGTGGGGATCTTTTTGCTCAGCCAGTTGCTTAAATGAAAATATTTCAAGGCAATTCAAAGTGCTTTACAGCTACAGGAAATCACAAGAAGGCAATTAAAATCATTCCATAAAACATAAAAATAATCATAAATGAATTAAATTAAAAGCGAAGAGTGCAGATAAAACACTCAGTTGTCATATGCACAGCTAAATAAAACTGTTTTCAGCCTGGATTTAAACATTGTCAGAGTTGAGGCCTGTCTCACATCTTCTGGAAGACTGTTCCAGATGTTAGGAGCATCAAACTGAAACGCAGCCTCACCTTGTTTAGTCCTGACTCTGGGCACCAGCAGGAGACCCCTCCCTGAGGTTCTCAGAGCCCGAGTTGGTTCATATGGCTCTAATGTCAGAGATGTACTTTGGCGCCTGACCATGAAGAGACTTGTACACGAGCAGAGCTGTTTTAAAGTCTATTCTCTGAGCGACAGGAAGCCAGTGCAGAGACCTGAGCGCTGGACTAATATGGTCATATTTCCTCAGGACTCAAGCAGAAGCGTTCTGGATGTACTGCAGCCATCTTACAGCCCGTTTAGAGCCCAGTGAGCAGGCCGTTACAGTAGTCTAACCTGCTGGAGATAAACCCATGGATCAGTCTCTCTAAGTCTGGTTTAGACACTATTCCTTTGATTCTGGCAACCTACCACTGCACCTTACTTAAATCACTCCAAACACCACACTGATCAGCTGTGCAAAGGGTAAGAATGAAAGAACGGTAAAGCTCTTTTTAGCTCTTTTTTCAGATAGTTGGATTTTCAACAATCAATCTTTTGAAAGGCCTATAAACGCTTTGATTTCCAACTTGCATAGTCAGACAATATGGATACAGACACGTTTTTCTTCAGCACAGCTTGCCCTTGGCCACACTGACATGTGGCTCTATGAATGACAATGCGAGCTGATCAGTTGCTCATATGATCCTGTCTTTGGTGATTATCAAGCATTTTCTGTGGAGCCTGCAGCAGTTTGACATTTTAAATATAATTGAAATGTCTCAACAACGGGTCACACAGTGGTGTGGTGGTTAGCACCGTCGCCTCACAGTGAGAGGGTTCCCGGTTCAACTCCCAGCTGGGGCCTTTCTGTGGGGAGTTTGCATGTTCTCCCCATGTATGTGTGGGTTCTCTGGCATATTAGGTTAATTGGTGTCTCTAGAATTATCCTTAGGGGTGTGGTTGTTTGTCTCTGTTGGACTGGCAACCCGACCGATGGACTAAGCGGGTAATGGATGTCTCAATAACCTTTGGACAGTTTGCCTCAAAAGTGTCTGTGTGTGTGTGTGTGTGTGTGTGTTCCTCTCACTATTAACTGCAAAAAAAACCTTCCTCAGCATGTTAGACCTTTAAGTTGTCCAAATTTCTGCTAAATTATTTGTATTCTCATCATCCTCAGCCTTTATACTAAGTAGCACATTTTAGCATGCAAATCATTAAACTGTGATGGTAAACAGATTGTAATCATTTTAATTATTGATGATTCAGAATTCTCAGTTCTCTAAAACCGTAGTAGGATTGGTTGTCATAGCAACATTTTCATAAGGTCACGTAGACTCGGAAAAACTGATTTTTCTTCATGCAAACAAGATTAGATTCCAGACTTTAATTGGTGTTGTGTGAAGAGATCAGTCGATCCATGACTGTGCTACCAGTTGTGATTGGAGCATTTCAGCCAGTAGCTAACATCAGGAAGTTTGGGAGATAACAAACTGTTGAGCGATGGCCAAAGCTGGCCCGGCTGGTCCCCAATTCAGCCTTCTTCCTGTTTGCTTTAACAGCTCGAATTTGCATGGAAGATTAAACTGGGGGCAATGCTGTTGCAGCAAAGGCAGTAAAACTGCCGAAATCCAGTTGTGTGTGACACACTCCCACACTACACACCCATGCTGTTGTTACACCTTTTATTCTGCGATGCCAGCACACCTTTTCAGCCCATCAAGACCTGATTCAAAAGAAGAATACCTGCTCCTGTGTTAAGGTGACACCTTAAGTCTTACTGTGACGCAGAGAGATCACTGGGGCTAAAGTTTTGCATTTAGAGAGAATTGAAAAATAACTTGATGGAGGCCCTTTAGTCATGTTATCAGTTAATTAGCTTAAAAAGTGAAGATGTGATAAAAAACATTTATGACTTTTCTCTCAGTTATCTCTGATTTTGCTCGTAAACAGGGCACGGCTGGATAAATGACACAGCTGAAAGGCAGTGGCATGAAAAAGTCAAAGTTCATGTTTGAACTTCACACCATGACAACCTTCTGGGACATCCAGACAATCCTAATGTACCAATCTCTCTTTTTTTGTTGTTCTTTCCATCTGTCAGCCTCTCGCTGCTGTACATTATCTCATACAGCAGACATGTTGAGGCTGATCAAATCTATTTGCACTTTATCTGGTGCCGCTTCAAAGCGTGGACTGGAGGGGGGGGGGGGATAGGTGAAGCATAGATGATGTCTGAGCTGGGGGTGGGGGTGGGGGTGGTGGGGCAGTCAAGAAGTATTATGGTATGCATTTTTAACTTACATGGTAATCTGACCCTGCCTGTAGCCCTCCTCTCTCTGCCACTCCTCTGCTAATCTCCATGACGACTAGAAGAACAGGAGCACTATTATGGTCTGTAACCCCCCCCCCCCTCCACATCCACCTCTTCCTTTTTTCCTTTTTGCCTCAGAAATGATATTATTGTCATTATGAGATATGCAATTCTGCAATGGCAGTGAGGTGTGGGAGGGGCATTAAGAGCTGTGCACAAGGTTTCTATGACAACTGCCCCCAGTATGCTTCTGATTGGTGATTATGGGATGTTACACGCCCCCCCCCCCCAACCCATACCCCTCATCCCTCATCCTACACCCCCCACCCACTCCTCTCCAAATTCACACATGAACACTGTGTCCATAGTCAAGAAAGGAGATTAGTGGGGGAGGGGGGAAGATTCAAAGTAGGGGGTCGCAAAAAAGAGGCAGAAATGGAAAGAAAAGAAAGACAGAGAACTTGTTTTTTAGCCATTTTTATGCCGGTCCGTGCGTAAGAGATGAAGTGATTGAGGAGTATGAAGACAAAGGAAAAGAAAGAGAGTCAGAACGAAGGTGTGCTGAGTCAGAAAAGGCTGTAGACCAAAGGGAAGTCACCTCAAGCAAAAGCCGAGGAGGACAGCTGGGAGCGGGTTAAAAGCCAAAGAGTCAGGGCACTGCAACAACATGCTGACATTAATAATTTGTGAGGAAATTCATGGATCCTCCAGAGATTAAAACAGCCTCATAATGTTACTAACGTTCAGGGAGAAAATGATGCAATGACGGCTGTGTGCATTGCGACATCGTGATGAATCCCACTGCAGCGGTCACCACTGAACAACACTCTTATTTCCTGCACAATAAGTCATTGATAATGAGTGAATGAAGCACACTCACCTTGGGAAATTACCACCAGCTATCATCTGTGCTTCTTTGTAAGAATCCCCCCCCCCCCCCTCATCCATATTCTACAGCTTATGCTGTATGTTTGAAATTTACAATGCTTTTGGTCTGAGGTTGTTTTTGATAAATCATCATATTTTATGAGACGCTAACCTGGAAAATGTTACAGAAGGAAAGACAGGATGGTGTTGGACAAGCTGTGAAATGTTTTGCAATGTAATTGCAGTCTGGTTTCAAACAGAATGTCTGGAACTTGAGTTTATGGTGTAAATGAGTTACAAGGTAAAGGAACATTTAAAAAAAAAAAGTATTTAGCAGTGTAAATGATGATGTAAACTGCAGCGGTAATTTTCAGCGTAAAATCCTCCTATATTCTGAACGATGTGCATAGTATTGGAATTGAATGCTGTCTGGAGAAGCCCATTCATACATGTAGGCCTGCTATCTGTCTCTATAAGTGACATTCTTGTTACTGGAAATACAAAATACTTACACAAAATAAGTATTTTGTTTTCTATACGAGTGATGAGGACAAAGTGTATGTGAGGATTTAGTGAGTTATGTAGATTCCAGCTACACAAAAATATCTCTTTTTTCTAATTGTACTCTCATGAACTTTGACATTTAACATGCTAACTGAGGCCTGTGGAGTCTGAGATGTAGCTGTTGGTTCTGTAGCTCTAGACTCAAGAACTCTTTTGTCCCTCTGACCATCAGGCTGTACGAATAGATAAATTAAATAGTTTATAGTTGTGTAAAACATTTTTATTTCTATAGTTACTTTCTAGTTTTTAAATAGTTTTTGTATAGATGATTAGCACGGGTTAACTTAACACAGTCCTATATTTATTTTTTATGCAAATGTTTAATTCCTCTGTACATTTTTTATTCCACTGTACATATTTAAATTCTATGCAAATGTTCAATTTCTCTGCTAAATTTAAATTTTGCTACAAATGTTTAACTTAATTTCCTTAATTTCTCTGTACACATTTATATTTACATCTATCTCAGGTCAATTTTAACATACCACATGGTTACTGTGTTATAAGTTAATTCTAATGTGTTATCTATCTATCTATCTATCTATCTATCTATCTATCTATCTATCTATCTATCTATCTATCTTGGTGGATTTTTAGAGTTTTTTCTGAATATTGCACAGTATGACCTTGGGGTGAACTTGCTGAGACGTCTACTCCAGGGAGGACTGGCAGCCGTCTTGAATGTTTTCCACTTGAGAATAGTATTTCTCACCGTAGAAAGCTGGAAATGACATGCTGAAATGTGTTTTTGTGGCAATAACGGCAGAATGTTGTGAGAACACTTTCTCTGTGAGGAATTTTTGGGGATATATCTCACTGGATTTATGGACAAATCTTGTGCAAAATTGCATGAATGATTTAATTAACCTTTTTCTATCTTACATCTGAATGGAGCTTAATAGTTCTAACCACAGAAACGGGGACTTTTTAACTGTTGTTGGAGATCCATCTCTCCTTATTGTGTTTAAACCGAGCAAATAAACAGTAAACTGTAAAATAAACATCTGCAGACGAGCTGCCAACGTTAGCTCCTAGAAAATGCAATAAAACCCGGAGGAATTGACCAACAAAGAACCCCAGGTTTGCTGTTATGATTAATGATAGCGCGATTATAGCAGAAATTTGACTTTTCTGCCATCCTCTGTCTGGCTGTTACGTCACCTCAGTATCTGAGCAAGTACAGCCTGCGAAAAAATTTTAAAAAAGTGAAGTTCCAGTGACCCTGCTGCAGTTTGCTTTTTACACTGATCAAAGAACCCACTGACATGTGACTTTTGAGTGCCAAAGTGTTTAATCAGCATTCAGTCCCATGCCAAACGACTCTGCGATAGTTACAAGTTTTTATGAGGTTTCTTGCTCAGTTTACAATACTTTTCACCAAAGATGCCGCTGTCTGGGCTTCGAGAGTGGGCATAGTTCACCTTTTCTTCACAGGAGCACAGATTTACTGACTGTAACATCTCAAATGGAGGCTTTGAAACTGACAGCACCAGCTCACGGACAAAGAGGGACAAGATCGATCAATTTTAACCATGGGTAAGACGGCTGGCAGCTCACTCCTTTTGCCACGGCGTGAAGGTGACTTCGACCAAATCATCGGAGGGAATCGCGATGATCAAAAACTGTGGCCCAGCACAGCCCATAGGATACAGTGTAATGTCATCCTTTTTAACGTTACATTTCTTCAGTTTCATTTTTAAAGATTTTTGGGGCAATTTTGCAGATCAAACTTGTCCCACAGTCCTATAACAACAAAGATTGACCCGTTCTTATTCTCCGCAGGGCCCGAAAGCAGCTCCCTATTAGCCGGCATCGACAGAGTTGGATTTCCCATGCAGGGAAACATCATTCTGAAGCTTCTCTGCCACACTAAGCAGTAGCAGCTCTGCATTTTGCACCTCAGTCTAAATGTAATACAGCCAGTCAATGGTGGGAAAAAGCTGTCTAGGACCCAGACGTTTTTCCCACCATTGACTGCAATGCATTTCCTCGCAGCCTGTGGAGCAAGCCAGCGTGTGTAAGTGTGCAGACAGCTTAACTCAGCTGTTGGCTTGGCGCTTGTACCTCTGGGCTCTCTCCTCTGAGTTTTGAGGGAGACTTGCAGCTGCAAGAGTTGAAGGTTTTTTGACTGCAGTTTGACCTCTGTAACCTTTCACTGTTGTCCTCGCCGGAGGGACAAGTGCAGCTTTTTAACCTCGAGCCGACCTGGTTGCGAGATTTTTTATTTTCCAGTTTGTCGGCCTCCGCGTGCCGACTGACTGAAAGGTTGCCTTCATGCTGAGTAACGCGCGTAAAAAAATGACGTGAAGTATGTCTGAGCTCACAGGGCCTCATATGGGGGTAACCCTGGGGTCACCCCACATTTGGTGACCCCACAGTGCTTTAAAGGTGGTTTCCGGCTTGCACTGCATCTGCATTCTGTGCACAGTGCTCAGCAGCCACGCTCACATACAGTACAGTGCCTGCGCATACATGCAAACATGCACTCTGAAGTTAAGCAGTCATGTGGCACACACAGTTGCCATGTGACGGCTTTTCCTTTTTTTTTCCTCCTTTCGCCTATCTCTCTCTTTTTGGAGTTATGCTTATTGTGGGATGTCAGTGACTGCACTCATTAGTATTATGGGATGTAACACAGGGTGGGAGGGGTGAGCGTGTCCATGGCAACCGTGGTTGCTAAGGGAGGGGTGGAGGTGTGTGAGGGGGTGATGTGCATGGAGGAATGGGGAAGAGACTGTAGAAGAGGGAGGGGGGGGGGGGTGTGTGTGTGAGTTGACTATTATGGTCTGTACGTTGCAAGGTAACTATGCAGAGTGGGGGAGGGGTGAGTGAAGTGTGTATATGTATGCGAGTGTGTGTGGGGGGGATATTATGGGATGCCTGCCCCCTGATCTCTTTGTGTGTGCGCGCGCGAGCGCGGGGTGTGTGGTGTGCGAGGAAGAGAAAGAGGAGACGGCGTCGTGCGCACACGCTACCACAAAAAAACACGGAAATATATTTAAATTGTATGTACACCGTTACCTACAGGGGGGAAAAAAGCACTTCCAAGTATTGACTTAGTGACAAACTGAGCCTGGAGTAACTGTTTTTGGAAGCTGTGTGGAGCTAAGTTGTGAGTATCTCAGTTTTGGGGTTGTGAATTGACTTCAGTCAGGGTGAGATGTTCAGGGTGAAGAAACCTCGGATTGTCACACTGGAGTATTTTATGGGTAGATGTCAGCGTTTTGACGGGTTCGTTTCTGCAGTTCCTCTCAAATCTGAATCTGGCCGCCGGTTCATCTCGGCTAGCACGCATGCTAATGGGACGGAAAGTAACGATAGTGGCGAGATGGTTTGTCAGTTGAACGCAGAGATGGAGTGAGGGGTTAGGAAGCTAAAATTTACGAGCTGTCCAACTTGATAAAGTTAACGTTTTTCTCACATGTGGTGAGTGTTGATGTCCCTTAGTTTGACCGGGTTCTGTGTTTTCAAAGCTCTTTGATAATAATAATAATAATAATAATAATTCACTTCCGTTTTCTTTTGTGTTCCTATTTGTCCTGTTAAACCTGGCCGGCTGCTCCCCCCTAACTACAAACCACGACTTGGACAGACTCCAGACTGGGTCCGAACTCTGGATTATACAACAACCCAATAACTTTATTTTTAGTTAGCTAAACTGTTAGCTAACTAAAAAGAAAGTTTTCTGCTGTCCGCTATGTCTGGAAGTGAAGATGACAGAGATGATTATGGAGCTCCCGACGACCGCTTAATGCACGGTAAGATGAGGCTCATTTGTTAGCCGAAATTGCTACGTTCACGCTGGTTATGTGCTAGCTTGAGCAGATGTTTTTGACATTCACATCAATCAATTGTGTTAGCGTAGCGCTAGCTCGTCAATGCGGCTAACTACCGGCAAGCTAACATTACCGAACCGACTGTTTTCGCGGCTTCGCCGAAGTTTAAGGCGCATAAAAAAACATTTTGTTTTGCTCCAACCACAAACAGAAGCTGCATGGTTGATAGTTGAATGGTCGTGAAGTCGCGCCGACAAACCGGCATGTTTCCCGGGGCCTAACGTTAGCCAGCTACCGGTATTTTTTACGTGTCGATGACAAGATGGAGGCAGCCAGTTAGCTTGAAAGCTGGCGGATGACGTTCTGTAGCATTCCCCTCCTCATGGCCGGGCGCCTTCGGTTTGAGTTTTTTTGGAAAAAAAGTATAAATAATAAGGGAGAAAAAGATCATTTCTCTTCTTTTGTCTAACCGCAATACACCCTCGTATCCCTGTTAGTTTCACGGGGTGTTGTGGTCAAAGATTGTTTACTGTTTGTTTAATTCTGACGGGCACGCGCAGCGTACACAGTGGAACCTTTGAGAACGAATAATCGTTCAAATCAGATTCAAGTGTTGAAATTGACCACAAAACTGCATTTTATTAGTCCAATAAAACACCTTTTTTGCATTCATCTGGTGAATGATCTTACAGAAACGTACTATAGTGCAAACAGACACTGATCCTCATGGTGAAAAATCCATTTACATTTTCTTCAATGGACGTTATTGTATATGAACAGTTCGTGTCAATTTTTTCTCGACAAAATATTTAATACTGACCTTGGAAATGCATTTGACAGATATGAAACAAGTTAAGTGACAACAAAAGACGGGCTTTCAGCTAAAGGGTATCCTAATTATTTATTGATTTACAAGACATTTCTATTTGTCAACGGTATTGTTTGAGCTAAGGCAATTAGTTATCAATTATTACTTAATCTGCATGAAATTAGCTGGCAGCTGTTTTGATAACTGATTAATTCAGTTATGCAGGGAAGTTAATTGAAGGTCTTTGGGTACTAGACAAATTTAAATCATCATGATGGTCTGAGGAATCAATTAGTAAATTATTTGCTTGATTAATCTGTGAAATAATTGAATGTTTTGGATTGGTAAAAGATGTAAACAAATGTCCATCACACTTTCTTTGATCCCAAGTCCAGCTGTCAAAGATTTCATTTTACAAGTGGCAAAACTTCACAAAAATGACTTAATAGATCATTAAAGTTTCAGGTTAATTTAGTTGACTATAAAACACATTCATTTACTTAATTTCAGCAGTAGGCACCAGTTTTCATAAGCACTTCATAAATAAATATATATATATATATATATATATATATATATATATATATGCACAGCTCAAAAGAAATGCATGACTTAGATTCTGCCAGGTCAAAGTTAAATCTATTTGCTATCAAATTACTTAAAGTTCAGCTCTGAAGTCGATCAAATCTCGGCGCATGTTAAGAACGTTTACTTGACTTTGGAAAACAAAACGAATAATTTTGTTAGCCCCGACTAAAAGTAGACTTTTAAAATGCACAAACGTATATTACCGTCGTCTGAACTGAATGAAATTGAAGCTCTGGAAGCTGGACTACCGCACCGTGATAATGCAATTCAGGAAGGGATCACTCCTACGTGTGTACGCTCTACCGTGCACTTATATTGAGACAACTGTCCAAGTTGAGCGGTGGCCACGGCTTGACTCAAATGTCCATGCAGCCATACTGACAAATGGAATGATTTGCTTTGTGACTTGCATCTTACACTAACTCTACAATGCATCAGTGTGGTAAGATCATCTCAGTTTTAGGATACTTCTGGAAAACTGATGTTTTTTTTCATATGCAACACTGTATTCATGAAATTTGCCACACGTAGAGAAACCTTCCACAGTACGGCAGTTGCTTCTGCAGCTGTGCCTCTGCCCACATACGCACAGCTTGGTCTCCTTTAAATGACCTAAAAACTCATCCCATTAAACCCTCTTCTCTACAATGGGCATCTTAATGGCAGCTTGCCATTTACTTTTTACCATACCCAATTACATTAATAGGCTCAGAGTGTCAGTGCTGCAGTGTTGGATACTACACTGCAGGACTGTGGTAAATCATGTTGACTAATAAGTTGTAAATTAGTGTTTTAACCACTGGAGCAAAACTGATTTGAATCACCCCCCCTGAGCACTTTTTGTATAATAGGATTGTAACTTAAACCTCCTAGTTTATCCTCTACTACTCCAGGTTCTCAGGACTCCTTCAAGAGGCATGGTAATATCTTCACACCGGGTCAATTTGTTTACAGTTGAAGAGCATTAAAGGAATCATTTGTTCTGCCCAAGTGGAAACTTTGTTCCTGAATTATATATGTCAGCCTGATTGTGATAATTCAAAAACAAATGATAAACTCTTCTCACATTCACTGGCACTCTAAAAGATAAAGACCGCAACGTAGCAGCTAAATTGGTCGTCCGGTGGGCACATTGAACGGCATCTCAAATGTACCAGCATGTGACTGGTATTCTGTTTCCAGTAGGAAGTGTTCCCTGATACGCGTGCTACCTTTGAGTTTACCGTTGAGTAATGCTGTTTCCCAGCCTGAAAGCCCTGGCACACAGTCAGTTGGTGTGCGTCCTAACCATTAAGTGTCTCCACTGGCCCAATTTGCAGATGACGAGGAAGAGGAGATCTCGGAGAATGAAACTCCGAAGGTGAAGAAGAAGAAAAAAGCCAAGAAAAGCAGAGAGAGCAAGGGCAGCAAGAGGCGGTCACGCAGAGAGGTAACCGGGGTCATTAAAGGGGTCTCTGGAGAGGAGTTTTAAGTGATTTTTTTTTTTTTGGCTTCAAAATTGATTCTAAATCTGAACTTATAGGAATGGATAAATCAAAACCCCTCTTTCCCGAATAAAGTTGATCCATCTTTACTGAAATCATAGTCAAATTACAGTGAAAGAGGAGTCCTTCTGCCTTTGTTCCCATTGTTTCTTGAACATTTTGTTCTCAGTTTGCTGACTTCCAATCTGCACTCTCCTTGTTTCAGGAGCTTGCCATCAGCTCCCCAGAGCCCATGGACATGGGTGGTGGGGAGGATGTAGAAGATAGTGTCCCTGTCCAGCGCTCTGAGAGTGAGGGCAGCGACTACACCCCTGGGCGCAAGAAGAAGAAGAGAGGCAGCAGTGGCAAAGAGAAGAAGAGGAGCAGTGCCGTGGCTGAGAGGAGCTCCTCCAAAAGGAAAGAACCAGAGCCAGAGGAAGATGATGATGACGATGATGACGATTGCTCGGTTAGTCTGTTTTTGGGGATTTTGATGGGGTGGAAGGAATAAGATTTCTACTCTCATATTTGATTTTACAGTTTCCAATGCTGCACAAGCTCCTGGAACTTGTTTTTTTTCTCTATCGGTAATCTAATTTTAACGTAAAGGAAAACTGTCTTGATGTTGTTGGTGATTGATTACACAACTCATCCAAGAGCAATAGATTTTTGTGATATGCATTAATCAATGGGCTCCTATATGAAATTTTCCAAAGCAAAGCAGCATTATTGGCCAAAACTTGCTGAGCCACTTGTATAGTTCTTTCTAAGCACTCACAGATGTAGACACTGAGTTTCATCTATGTGTAGGGCCTGTAGTCCAATTCTAAAGGCCCTTCTTATGGAAAATAAATGTTCTTGCAGCCCTTTTTTTGCTCTGTGATGAGCACCTTTGGTTTGACAAACAGTGGCAATATGAGAGAAAGATGAACAAAAAGCTGTGTCTGGTGGACTTGGCAGCCAACAGGGGGAGCTTGTAGTTAAATACACTGCATGGTTTACCCTGTTTTTTGGTGAGATGAACATATTTTGATTTATTGGCAGAGCGTCCACACTGCAGTCTGCAGCTTGTTTTTTAAGACGATGAGTTGCAGACCAGCTTTGGTCTTTATTGGTCTTTTGGGGCTGAGATAAGCCTCTTTGTTCATCTTCCAAGGCCTTTAAACTGAAGGGAGCCCCAGTTTAAAATAAACTGGTTGTGTTTCTGTCGAACAAAAAACGGTAGTTTAGTCTGCCAAAAGGCAGCCTCTCTGAATCAAAATGTTTCATGTACGATGAGTTTAGTTTAACGATTGAGAGAGCATTTTAATAATTTAATTCATTTTAAAATTGAAACATTTTGTGTCCCATGTCTGCTACTTTTCTTTGTTTGATATGATAGTATACTTCTATTTCTTTGAGCTGTTTGTTGCTAAAAACAGTGTGTTGGCATGAACTTGAGCTTTTGAGTCCTCACCATATCTTGGCATCTTGGACACCAGCTGATTCAGTGGTAATAATCATGTGGTCAGACATTGTCTCACTCTGAAAGATAAAAGTTGAATAGGTGGGACAAAGGTTTGAGAAGTGCGTCAGGCTGTAACTAAAGTATATTCTTACTATCCATGAAGCCATTATTGGGTTTTTTAGCGGTTTTTCTGCACTTTATAAAGTTTAATGCTGCTTGAGTCTTGGATGATATTCATATGTGGAAAAATTGGCAGAACGTGAACGTTTTCAGTAAATGAACTGCACAGCCGCTGAATTGGTGCAATTTAACGTAATTGTCTTCAAAACATGCCGGTCGGTGTTGGATATTAAAGCTTTCGCTTGCTTTCTGGATTCTACTTTTAGAGGCTCTTCACCGGCCACTTGAACTTCTCAACCATGCAAATATTCTGGAGAAAAATTAGTTGTTGCAAAAGGCTATTATTCCACACGCATTTCAAGCGTCTGTGGCATAATTATATATATTGTGAAGTAAAACAGTGCCTTGCTACCCCATGAAAGAGGCTCTTGCTGATATGCAGGGAGAAATTAAGTATTTTTGTAAGAGTTGGCTTTTGTGATGGACAAAAACAAAGAAACGCTTCTTTCCTAAGTGAAGCTCTACAGCATAGTCTTATGGCTCAGTGGAAGTCGCAGCTGATTCCACATGTTTGACACTTGGGTTGTGTGATCGGTGAAAGCTGTAATCATGCAGCAGGAGCTTTTTGTAGTTGACAACAAAACAAATTTTTCTACAATGTTAAGAAATACACCAGCCATTTTCTCTTCAGCGTGTTTTGAATAATGACAGAACACTTTTGCACGTGTTCGGGCTTGTTTGCACAGCCAGGTTTTTCCATCCCTCCACAATGATTATTGAATCAATTCATTTAAGTTCTATTGATGGTCTCTGAGAGCACTGGACTTCAGGCGCTACAGTTTGAAGTTGTTACACTTTGAAGGTTGAACTTGTTTGACTCTTTGTTGGTAGTACACGTTAAAACGGATTTCCTTTAAAGCAGAAGTAAAATAGTCTCCGTTTAATCCTCAGGTTTTTGTTATTTTGGCACACATTGCATTGTTTAAGCTGCTTTTTTTTTTTTTTTTTTTTTTTTAACGTTTATCCATGCAAGGACCTGGAAAGTGCAAATCTGCTCTCAGTGCACACAGTGTTTTACCTGCAGGAGTAATTAGAAACCCCGGGGTTAAAAATGTATTTTAATGTTATTGCTATTTTTAAACTTGACTATTGATGAGTATTTTCAATTTTCCATCTGAATTTAATTACTGTTGTTTCTTGTAGGAGCCAAAGTCGTCCTCTCAGCTGCTGGATGACTGGGGCATGGAAGACATCGACCACGTCTTCACTGAGGAGGACTACAGATCTCTGACCAACTACAAGGCCTTCAGCCAATTCGTCAGGTAGAGTATTGCTGGAATGTGCTAAAATATCCAAATGTTTGCTCAGTAATCACTGACCTGTGGTGCTAGAAGACTCTTCATGTGGCGCTGGAACATGAAGAATATATATTGTAGGGTGTTTTTTTTTTTTTTTTTTTTTTTTCCCAGTCTTAGCAACTGCTTTCCTTTTTTCTGCTCTTACCACCTATGTTGGGAGTTAAACTGCATTAAAATAACAAAAAAAAGCTGGACTCGGACCCCTTTTTTAAACATTTTTTACCCTCACCCCCAGACCACTCATCGCAGCCAAGAACCCCAAGATAGCCGTGTCGAAGATGATGATGGTTCTGGGTGCGAAGTGGCGTGAGTTCAGCACTAACAACCCCCTCAGAGGTGCAGCTGCTGCAAATGCTGCACTTGCCACTGCTAATGTACCAGCTGCTGTGGACACCATGGTGGCAGAGGTCGCTCCAGCACCTGTAGCCCCGCCAGCCCCAGCAGAGCCTCTGCAGACCCCTCCACCTCCGATTCGCAAGGCCAAGACCAAGGAGGGAAAAGGTACTGTGGGCAGAGGAGTCAGCCAGACAGGATTTAGTTTTTCCTGACTAAAAAGAAATGGCTTTTTATAAACGGCTCTGCTTTTCTTTTGGATGCTTTGCTTTTCAAACATAAAAGACATATCCTTTCTTTTTCTCTTTTGGTTTACAGGTCCCAATGCCCGCAAGAAATCAAAACCTGCAGCCAAACCACAAGAGAAGAAGAATAATAGCAAGACAAAGAAAGTCGCACCTTTAAAAATCAAGCTGGGAGGTTTCAACAGCAAGAGGAAACGCTCATCGGTACGACTTTTCTGTTCCCTATCTGTACCAAACCCAACTATGTGCAGATGCGAGTTGTTTATTTTTATCAACACAAGTGTAAATTTTCTGTTTATTTTCTGATGTGCACAGAGCGAGGAGGACGAGCCTGATGTCGACAGTGATTTCGAGAACGGCAGCATCAACAGCGTCTCCATCTCAGAGGGTTCAAACAGCCGCAGCAGCCGCAGTAAAAAGAAGGCCTCAAAGAGCAAACCCAAAAAGAAGAAAGGTTCGTCTTTGCTAAAAACACCTTGTTTTCATCGTCTTATTGATGGCTTTTCATACGTTGTAAAAAGTTGCGTGATGAGTGAGGTGGTGCTATACCTGTTGAGCTGTTGATGTTTGCCAATAGAACCAATTGATTGAAAACTACAGGTTAACGTCTGAGCAGAGAACCGTAATGACAGTGTTCAGGGAAAGCTTTGAGAGTGTGTGGAATGCACAGCATGAGGTGTACAGACACACATTAGTCACTGTGCTTGAGTCAGTCGAGCTTGGTATATTTAGAAGTATAACATCTTCTGGGTTGTTGACTGCTGAGGAATCTTCTGTTGCTGCTGTCACAAGATTGAAGCACCGATTAGAAGACGTCATGGATGGATTCACATCTGCAACTTAAACAGGTCAAAGTCTCCACAAAGACACAGCTGTTTCAGTTTGGAAATCCTTTCAACTGTTGTGGTGTTTTACTGTTTGTTGCTGAACACCCAGACCTCAAATAAACTAAAATTCAGACACAGCATTCTTAAGAAATGCCTTAAATAGCTCCGTATTATACCTCGAAGGTTTTAACTGAACAATCTAAATGGATGTTTGTATTTTTGAAGTGAAAGCCTTCCATTGCAGTCTGTTATTGACGTAATCTGTACTCAGGGGGGAAGGGTGACTCATTGCGTGGGTTTCCTGTAACAAACAACATAAACATAGCACAGCGTCATAAATGCCTGGATTACAGTATGTTACCCATCCACCTTTTGTGAGAAGTGAGAGATTTTTTTTGGGGGGTAAAAGTTTTTGTCCCTTTCGATCAGAAGCAGAGGATGGTGACGGATATGAGACGGACCACCAGGACTACTGTGAGGTTTGCCAGCAGGGTGGAGAGATCATCCTGTGCGACACCTGTCCTAGGGCGTACCACATGGTCTGTCTGGACCCCGACATGGAAAAGGCCCCCGAGGGTACCTGGAGCTGCCCACACTGCGTAAGAAACGTGCTCCTTACTTTTAGATTCCAATCTCATGACTCAAGTTCAATGTTCTTAGCCCATAAAAACTACACTTTAAAGGCCTCTTTCAAAATGTCATTGAGTATTGCATTTAAAGAACACGAAGTGTGAAGAAAAACTGAGTTTTCCTTTGTTTCCCCATAATCCTAGGAGAAGGAAGGGATCCAGTGGGAAGCCAGAGAGGAGCCCTCAGAAGGAGAGGAGGACAACGGTGAGACAGGCGAGATGGAGGAGGACGATCACCACATGGAGTTCTGCAGAGTTTGTAAAGACGGAGGAGAGCTCCTCTGCTGCGACTCGTGTCCCTCGTCGTACCACATCCACTGCCTCAACCCTCCGCTCCCCGAGATCCCCAACGGAGAGTGGATCTGCCCCCGTTGCACGGTAAGTGGGCCAACAGTCCGGGCCAAATGTGACCAATGGATTGGGAATACAACCTGTCCGGGAAATTTTTATGGAGTCTGTAATGGTTTTTCCTTCATCCAGTGGACACTTTATCTGTTTCTGCCCTGCATGGCATGATCGAAAATGCTATTTCACTGATCCAGGACTGGTTTAGCAGATTTGATGCATTATAAACATCTTTTGTTATATTATAGAAAGCAGCTGGAACTTCTCTTTGGAACTGAGCTCTAACAATGATTCCTTACATGGACATGCTGCCTCAAATGTAGATTATTTTTAGAGCAGATACAATCAGTAATTCAGTCGATCAATGTAACTATTTTGATTTTAAGAATATTCATGAAGAATAATAATGAACAATTAATCTAGATAGTAAGTATTTGATTTAATGGTGATGAAATGATTTATTGCAGCTATGAAAACATTAGAATTATCAAAAAAGCTGCTCTTTATTTTCTTAAATATCAATGAATGTGAAAAATAGCCATGATGATTAACTCATTTAATCAAATTCTATGTTTTTTGGCTGATGATTCCTAAAGACTAAAAGTACTCACTCAGATGTTCTGAGGAAAAAAGCCTGTAAAAGTAATTGCGTGTTTCAGTACTGCTCAGATGGGAGTTTTTTAGAAGGGAATGTGGAGATAAATGATGCACCTCCCCTGTCCTGCAGTGTCCACCCATGAAAGGAAAGGTGCAGAAAATCTTAACATGGCGATGGGGAGACCCCCCTCCTCCCACACCTGTGCCCCGCCCCCCAGACCTCGCGGCTGATGCGCCTGACCCCGCCCCGCTGGCAGGGCGACCTGACAGAGAGTTCTTCGCCAAATGGTGCAACATGTCTTACTGGCATTGCTCCTGGGTCTCAGAGCTCCAGGTGTGTACAACACAGACGCACATTTAAAGAGACGGTTCTCTAAATATCCTCATTGAACTTCTCTCTTATTGCCCCGTGTAGCTGGAGATGCACTGCCAGGTGATGTTCAGGAACTACCAGAGGAAGAACGACATGGACGACCCGCCACCCATCGACTTTGGCGACGGCGAGGAAGATAAGTGCCACAAGAGGAAGAGCAAGGATCCCATGTATGTTCAGCTGGAGGAGAAATATCTCCGCTTCGGAATCAAGATGGAGTGGCTGATGCTTTACCGCATCTTGAACCACAGGTCAGAGAACACACAGTATCCACAAAGAAGTCTAGTTACCCGAGACAAGATTTAACATTTGCTTATGAATTGTTCTTGTAAACAAAGTACACATAAGCCCAGTCAGATGAGCGTAAAACTGCTACCGTATTGCCATGTTGCTAGAATCAGATTGGCTTAGACAGATCAGCTAAGAATAATAAGTCTCAATCAGTTATCGGTATTCCTTCTGTCATTGTTGACACATGCGAGGTGCTTGTTGTTTTATTAAACGTGAAATTTTCCATTTCTCTGCTGTGTTCCTCAGTGTGGACAGGAAGAACAACGTCCACTACCTGATAAAGTGGCGAGAGCTGGCATACGACCAGTCGACCTGGGAGGCAGAGGACATGGACCTACCCGACTACGACACCTACAAGCTGCAATACTGGAACCACAGGTAAGATCCATTCGGCTCCACACTGTCAACAACCAGTGCAACCTCAAACAAGATGATTGCTTTTGCTAACTGTGTGTGTGTGTGTGTGTGTGTGTGTGTGTGTGTGTGTGTGTGTGCGCCTTTGCTCCAGAGAGCTGATAATGGGCGAGGAGGGGAAACCCGGCAAGAAGATGAAGGTGAAGGGAAGGGTGAAGCGGCCGGACAGGCCTCCTGAGAACCCAGTGGTTGATGTAAGTCCACAGGAATGACTTCTTGTATTTGTATATAATTTAGATTAGTTAAAAGTTATCAGCAACTTCTACTTTGTGACAAAACTGTTAACCACTAACCCAGAGCTTGCTGGACTAAGGGGGCTTGGGCATCCTTTTTACATAGATTTTTAGCCCCCCTGGACATTTTAAGTCGCTTTTAGTCCAAAACCAAGATTATATAAACAGGAATTTTAATTGTTAAATGCAGAATCTGCAGGGATGACTTGATTGAAAGAGCAAGACAGTTTATCTAAAATGTTTGTTTTTTAGGTGCATTTTAAGATTTTATGGCTTTTACTAAAGGCCTTTCTTAGTGCTTCAAACACAGCAGTTCTTATTCATTTCATATTTAATTCATTAATCTTATCTTGACTTCTGTTTCCAGCCGACAATAAAGTTTGAGCGTCAGCCAGAGTATTTGGACAGCACTGGAGGAACGCTGCACCCCTACCAGCTGGAGGGCCTCAACTGGCTGCGGTTCTCCTGGGCTCAGGGCACCGACACCATCCTGGCTGATGAGATGGGTCTGGGAAAGACGGTGCAGACCGCCGTCTTCCTCTACTCATTGTATAAAGAGGTACGTAGCAGCAAAATGCTGGGTTGCGTTTTATCTGCTGTGATGAGCATTGCACTCCTTCTGGGGCCACACATGCATCGATATAGTCTTGTTTTATGGTGTCGTGTTTTTGGAAATGCTGATTCTCAGCTGGTTTGCTGCATATATGAGCTGCTACATGAGCTCAGTTCTTAAAGTAGAAGAAGGTTATGACTTAAAGTTTGTCATATATTTTTTAGAATTGATTTAATGTAAAACTGCTTAATTTAACTTTTTTTGGGGCACTTTTGACTGGGCCATTCTATGTGTGACAGTGCTGTTGTCAGTAGGTAGTTGTTGTCCTATTGGTAAGGAGCCATCCAGCCATTTTGTATAAGTCAGGTGAAATCTGACGACATTAACTTGAATCTGAAACTGTAAACACCCAGGCACTTATCATGTGCGACTGCTGCCCCCTAAAGGTGGGAGGCTAGAAAACGTCCTGCTTAAGAATGGGATCATTTTGTGAACTTTTTGTTATTGCTGTGCATGTTTTAATGTTGAGTGCAGTGCTGGAAAAGATGAGAACTTACCATTTCCCCTCAGATGACTAAGAGTTTCAGGTCTTAAGTCTTTATGTGTCGTAGTTCCTTTTTCTTCTTTTTAAGATTTGCTCAAGGAACACTCATGATCACATTATCAAACATGAGCAGTGTTGTCAAAAATGTAATGTTTGCTTCTGTGCTTGGTTAAATTAAACACGAATTTTGAAATGGCAAAAGAGAATAACATATAAAGGTCCATGGCAAAACTTTATTCTGTAATTTTGGAGTTTTCAAACAACATCAATTTATTTATAATTGGAGATCCCATTAGCCGTGTTTCTAATGTTGGCTCTCATAATTCTAGTATTTGTATAATTAAAATTCACCAACATGGTGCAGATTTAATTGCCATTATAAATGTGCAATTAGTATCTCTGATCACTAAATTATTGCCATCAGCTGCTGAACGACCCGTACCAGTTGTCCACCCTTTCATCGTCTCTGTTTGCAAAATAAGTGAGATAACAGAAGTAGCAGAGGCATTGTATGTGGAGCAATTTGTCTTTTAGCAGTGACGCAGAAGCCTCACACGAGCAAATGTCTGGTTCGGCGATTCAGATACATGCTGACTTCTTTTCTCCACCTCCAGGGTCACTCGAAGGGGCCGTTCCTCGTCAGCGCTCCACTTTCAACTATCATCAACTGGGAGCGAGAGTTTGAGATGTGGGCGCCCGATATATACGTGGTGACATATGTTGGAGACAAGGACAGCAGAGCTGTCATCAGGGAGAATGAATTCTCCTTCGAGGACAATGCCATCCGAGGAGGGAAGAAGGCATCCAGGATGAAGGTGAAAGGATATAACGGTGTTGGAGACGGAAATGAGAAATCCTTACATATTTGAGAGGAAACTTGAGTTTCTTTGTTGCTTTGCTCCAACAGAAAGACTCCTCTATCAAGTTCCACGTCCTGCTGACGTCCTACGAGTTGATCACCATCGACATGGCCGTCCTGGGCTCTATAGACTGGGCCTGTCTAGTGGTGGATGAGGCCCACAGGCTGAAGAACAACCAGTCCAAGGTACAAGCTCACAAGATTATAGAATTATTATGAAAAACTGCCAAACTTTCCACCATGCACCAAGCACATCAAACGTGCATTAAAATTCCTGCTTTTAGATTTGGTCAAATCCCATTCTCATATTATGTCAATCCAATCAATCTGTTGTGAATATTTCTGAGTTGACAACTTGTGCAGCTTTTTGTCACTCAACCTGAAACCTTTTTTAACGTGTTCTCTTTGTCCTTTACTTCAGTTTTTCCGGGTGTTGAACAACTACTCTCTGCAGCACAAACTGCTGCTGACTGGAACTCCTCTGCAAAACAACCTGGAGGAGCTTTTCCACCTGCTCAACTTCCTCACACCTGAGAGGTTCAAGTAAGTCTGGCTTGTGTTGTGTTGGATCGGATGATTCTTAATGTTGAATTGTTAATTTTCTTTTATTTGTTTGTTTGTTTAGTAGGCCTCTCTCATATTTTTAAAGTTTTGGAGCTCTGCTGCTTGTGTAAAGTTATAATCGAGTGTAAAAAATTCTGAACTTGCTGTAGAATAAACCGTTAGTTGAATAATGCAATATCAAATCGACTATAAAAGGCATTGTGGTTGCGCTGCTGCTCTAAAAACATCGCATTAGTGTTCAGTCAGGAGGCAAAGAGGTTGCTGGAGTGCCTAAGAATTAGTGCTGGGCGGTATGACCAAAAATACATATCACAATATTTTTTTCACGGTATATCACGGTATTTTTTTTTTTCATGCATAATTAGGTGTTCACAGCATTTTCTACAGATTGAGAACAGAATTACTGCAGTAGATTAATTTAGGATGGTCTATTTTACCATCATGGAATAACGCCCCACAAAATGATGCTGTTTACAAAGAAGTGCTACTCATGATTCTAATGAAGTGAGGAATTGGAATGCAAACACAATTGCAGTCAAAATACAGAACTTTTACTGTGCAAATTTCAAACATCTTTTATGAAAATCAATACAAAAAAGTAGTGCAACTTGCAATAATTATATTTTTGCATCAATATGAGGTATTCACATTCAAATAAATGAGGTAGATTCACGTTCTAGCTCTAGCAAACTCGTCATGAAGTGAGATTTGGCTCGACTTTTCTTTTGCTTTCCCCGTGTTACCTGCTGATGTGGCGGATGCCACCTCCAGCGACAACTGTAGCCCGACAACACTTGGATAAAATGGTTGTTTGGTCGACGTTGGGTTTTTTTTAAACCAAAAAACTTCCAAACTACAGACACGGTTCCTTTTTTTTTTTTTTTTTTGGCACAAGTTCTTCTGTGTCAGCATGTTCTACTAGTTCTGCAGCTTCGATTTCGGAAGTTTCCATGTCTATCCTATCCACCTTCACCTTCGTGTAACGCAAGTGCTTATTACCACCTCGCACCCATAGACAGTAAACATGCGTGTTTAGAAGCGCAACACTGAAAAGGTCTCAAACAATGTCGCGCGACGCAGCGTTCCCCCCGTTGTGTAATCAAATACACCGGTATGGCGGTATATTAAAAATTCCTATCATAACGAAATTATAAACCGGTATTCAGTGTGAACCGGTATACCGCCCAGCACTACTAAGAATTACTGTTTAAGAGTCCAATTCCACATGAGGTCAGAGAAATGGTACAAAGTAAAACTTCAACAGCAGCGGCCTTCTCTCATCTGTGAGCAGTGTGACTGCAGTGTTTCTGAGCAGGAAAAAGCTCACCTGTGTCTGTCTTCATCTGCAGCCTGTTGGAGGTTTTCCTGGAAGAGTTTGCCGATATCGCTAAGGAGGACCAGATCAAGAAGCTGCACGACATGCTGGGTCCGCACATGCTCAGAAGGTTAAAGGCTGACGTCTTCAAACACATGCCCTCTAAGACCGAGCTCATTGTCAGAGTGGAGCTCAGCCCCATGCAAAAGTGAGTCTGTAGCGAGGAGTCGGTCTTCAATATATCCAAGGTGGATGAGAGAGTGTTGAACGTTTACGTCTCTCGTTTGCAGGAAATACTACAAATTCATCCTGACGAAAAACTTTGAGGCCCTCAACACAAAAGGAGGAGGAAACCAGGTTTCACTGCTAAATGTTGTCATGGACCTCAAGAAATGCTGCAACCACCCCTACCTCTTCCCCACAGCTGCCATGGTAGGACCCAAACACGGTCTTTGAAGATGGCTGTCTGTTAGGAAAAATGCCAAAAAGACAGACTTATGCAGAGATTAATCAGATTTATGGTGCAAACAGGACTCAGAATTGTGGAAAAACCTTCATTTTAACAGGAAGCTCCAAAGATGCCTAACGGGATGTACGACGGAAATGCTCTTACAAAGTCTTCTGGAAAACTGACGTTACTGCAGAAGATGATGAGGAAACTGAAGGAGGGAGGACACAGAGTGCTTGTTTTCTCTCAGGTGAGGCACTTTGGATGTCGTGCTTTTTAAGTTTTATTTTATTTTTTTCCTTTTTTGGTTATTAAACAAGCTGTTGCTTTCGCTCTTTTTCTGCAGATGACCAAGATGTTGGATCTGCTGGAGGACTTCCTGGAGAATGAAGGTTACAAGTACGAAAGGATTGATGGAGGAATAACAGGAGGGATGAGACAGGAAGCTATTGATCGTTTCAATGGTGAGATGATTCATACAAATCTTTAAAAAAAAAATTTCATCGCTCCCTTCTTTTGACTCTTTCCTGAGTTTCTCCTGAGCTTTTTCTGCGAGCTTTGGGATTTCAGCCTCTTTGGTTTCGATCAGTTAAATCCTCTAAATTCGTGACTTTTGTGACAAAGTTTCAGAAAATCAAAAAGCTAATATTTTTGTGCCTTTTCCGTCTTCCCATGACATTAATCGTTTCCACCTTCATCCCTCAGCTCCCGGTGCTCAACAGTTTGCCTTCCTCTTGTCAACAAGGGCCGGAGGTTTGGGTATCAATCTGGCCACAGCCGACACCGTCATCATCTACGACTCGGACTGGAATCCTCACAATGACATCCAGGTACAGCGTTGTTGCCTTTTTTAACACTAAAACATGGTTGAAAACAGATCATTTAATTTATCCTCTATTTTTCCCTGCCTTCAGGCCTTCAGTAGAGCTCATCGTATCGGTCAAAACAGGAAGGTGATGATCTACCGTTTTGTCACCAAGGCCTCTGTAGAGGAGAGGATTACTCAGGTAAAAGGCGCCTGAGAGGATGTATTTTTTTCTTCTTCTAGTGAGCCAATGTAGAATTGATAATTAATCAGTTAATAAACTGAGTGAGAACCTCGCCATTTTAACGTACGACTAGCTTTAGTAACAGTTTTCCCTCTTCCTTGTGTTTCTGCTGCAGGTTGCTAAGAAGAAGATGATGCTGACTCACCTGGTGGTCCGACCTGGTCTCGGATCTAAAACCGGCTCCATGTCCAAACAGGAGCTGGATGACATTCTTAAGTTTGGAACAGAACAGCTTTTCAAGGACGAGTTAGAGGGTGAGGATGGGTACACCAGCATGAGTGTCTTCATGAGATGGTAGAAATAAAGAAAATGAAATAAACTTGTTCGCATGTCTTCAGGTGAGAGGAGCAAAGAGGAGGACAGCAGCGTCATTCACTACGACGACAAAGCTATCGACAGACTGCTGGACAGGAACCAGGATGCCACAGATGACACAGAGCTGCAGAGCATGAATGAATACCTGAGCTCCTTCAAAGTGGCTCAGTATGTGGTCAAAGACGAGGAGGAGGAGGTGAGTTTCTCCAGCCGGGTGGTGTGGAATTAATGGGATGTTAGCTTCAATCAACCCCCTTACTTCTACTCGACCTGTTCCCCCCAACGCTCAGGAAGAGGAAGTGCAGCGGGAGATCATCAAGCAGGAGGAGAGCGTGGATCCAGACTACTGGGAGAAGCTGCTGCGGCACCATTACGAGCAACAGCAGGAGGATCTGGCCCGAAACCTGGGCAAAGGCAAACGTATCCGCAAACAGGTCAACTACAACGATGGCTCACAAGAAGACAGAGGTAGCCATCGCTTTAAAAATGGTGACATTACAGTTCATTTTCAGACTCTTTCTTTCTGTGTGTCTTCAATACCTTAAATGCAAGCATTTATCTGCCTTTCACGTTTCATATATTAATGTCAGAACAACTGAAGTTTAGATCTGATTATTTAGTTGTAAATTGTTTTCATATCAGTGCTTAGTCTTGATAAATGAAAATTATAGTTTGTGTGAGAAGTGCCCAATACAGAAAGTTATTAGATTTGTCAGTAAGTTGGTTTGAGCTCTTTTTAAAAGAAAAAGTGGAAATTCTGACATTTCTGCCTTTATGAAAATGTAAATATTTTCTGATTTCTTTAACCTTTTATGCCAACAAATTAGATTTATTTCATTAGTGTGGAAACGATGAAGCGAAAACTACAGTTTGATGTTTGTGTTTAGCTGCTTAAATCAGCCGATTCTACATCAGTGATGCTAATGTTCAGTTGATTTTATCCTTGAAATGACCATGCACTGGAGTTAATATTTAAAGTTGTTATTTATTACACATGATGAGGAAAAAAAATCTTTAGACTGTTTCCTGATTAAATTTTCTGTTATCGATGTGAAAAATTACTGAAGAGAAAGTTGAGAGATTTTGAGATTTGCAGTTGCTTTTAATTTTCTCTTTAAAGGTTCAGTTTGCAAGGACATCTGTGTGTGATTTTTGTCAGTATGCATAGTTATAATTAACCACCTTACTGAAGCATTTACAGATTAAAAAGGAATATCCATAGCCCAGAAAACACATTCTGAAAGGCCCCAGAATGTTTACTATGCTCATCGTAAAGGTTACCTCGTTATCGTTTCTCTTCATTGCTCAGTGATCTGAGGCTGTGTAGCAAAAAGAGGGCAAAACAGACTGTGGGTCAAAAACAACAGTCGGAAGTGACACTTTACAGCACATTAACTGAGACTTGTGTGTTTACATGAAAATATAAATGAGTGTTATATTATAACACATCAGCAGAGTTCAAAACCTTTGTCTGGATTAGATGACAGTATGACCCTTAAACTGTGTTTCTAATTCCCCTCCCAGTGAACATAACTTTATACTAAAGTCCTCTGTCATATTTCAGAAGATAAAGTTGTGTTTTGTTGTTTTTTTTTTTTTTTGTCCTAAAGCTGATTGGCAGGATGACCAGTCCGACGGCCAATCAGATTACTCTGTGGCGTCTGAGGAGGGCGACGAGGACTTTGATGAGAGATCAGAGGGTAAGAACCACTTTGTCTTTATTCATGTAGGTGTGAATGTTTAAACTAATTTTTAATTAGTAGTTCCCACCCTAAATCAATCACCCTTAATTATCCTAAATCAATTTATATCGTGTTTGATTTCTAAGTTATTTATCAGAAGATATACAATCAAGCTTGTTGTTTTACGTGCTCCTCAACTGTAAAACCCTCACCACAAATTCAAAATGTAACGCAACTTGTTTCAAGAGCGGCTGCATCTTTTCAGATGATCATTGATGCTAATTTATAATGGATTGAATTTTTATTGGTGCATTTCACCCGCTTCACTGCACATATTCTCGTATTATCTGCTGTATAATCACCACATCTTCTTCTTCTCTGCAGCCAACTCTCGTCGGCCAAACCGAAAGGGCCTGAGGAATGACAAAGACAAACCACTGCCCCCCCTGCTGGCCAGGGTGGGAGGCAACATTGAGGTGAGATGCTCCACTTTTGTACAAAGTCCAAATGCACCATGCCATATGGTATTCATAAACTAACAGATAGTTGTGAAAATACAGTAAAGAGACGGTTCTGATATTTGATCCTCTTCCATTTCCCAGGTGTTGGGCTTCAACTCTCGGCAGAGGAAGGCTTTCCTGAATGCAGTGATGCGTTATGGGATGCCCCCCCAAGATGCCTTCACCACCCAGTGGCTGGTCCGAGACCTGCGAGGGAAATCGGAGAAAGAATTCAAGTAAGCGTGTTCTGTTTACTTCTTCACTTCATGCTTCATGAACTCCATCTTTCTCCCGACAAAGCTCAGTTTAACTTGAACTCCCTACAATTTAAAACGAGCAGTTTTATGCAGATTAGTCTGTATTTGTTCTATTTTAGTTTAAGTTGGTCTTAAGATCGGCTCTCGTCTCCTAAATATTTTTCACTTCTCACCTTCCCAGGGCCTACGTTTCTTTGTTTATGCGTCACCTTTGTGAGCCCGGAGCCGACGGGGCTGAGACCTTCGCAGATGGTGTCCCCAGAGAAGGGTTGTCACGGCAACACGTCCTCACTCGCATTGGTGTTATGTCACTTATTCGCAAGAAGGTAAAAAGAAAAACACAGCTTTTTTTTTTTTTTCCCCCAAGTTTTAATTCAACTCACGACAGAAAGACTCGATGAAGCAGCTGAGGCGAGTCTTTCATAAGTTTGCAGAGTGAATGCTTCAGTTACATTTTCATAAGAAGGCTCTTTCACAACAGTTTGGGTACCAAAACAGTCTGTTACACCGAAGAGCTGAGAGAATCTGCTCATTTTATGCGTCCTCATATCGATTGATATTCAGAATCTTTTGGTGTTAGTTGATTCGGGGACTCATTGATGTTTCGTAAAGATGTCGGACATTGAAGCTTCTTTCTTTTCCATAATTTGCTTTTACCGTCAGAACTCAGGAAAACTGGTGCTAAAATATCGCCAACTTTTTAGTTCGGGTCACAGAAGCACCAACGTTCGGAGCTGGGGGGGATTAGGGAGACCGATTAAAACGCTGTGACCACCATGTTTTAAAGAAATGGATCAACAAAGCAAGTGTAGAGTGTAGTCTGAATTACATAAGAAAAAACTCATTACTTTATTGATTATGCTTTGAACACTGGAAATGTAAGGGCTCTGTTCTGCTTTGCAAATTTCATCCAGGTCATGGTAATCCAAGTGCTTAAATAGAAGTTAACTGGACTTCTTTTCTGGTTCTTGAGGACGTTTAAACTCTCATCCGTAAGGCCTCCTTCGGTTCTGACTGACTGGGGAGTGTCAGGCTTAAACACTGTTGGACACTGCTTGGACTTTCACACTTGAAAATTCGCTCTGCAGATTGTTGTTTAAAACGGTATTAATACAGTAGATTGATATTAAAACATCAAACACTTAAATGTGTGTCTCCTTTCTCCGTAGTTCTCTTGTGAAATTTATAATACTCTACAGGAAGATTCAAACTGGAAAAGATGTTTAAAGTGACGTAACGATGGCTTTAGGGTTCTAAAGTTGAACCGATCTTTGAACTGGCTTTAGCACCAGGCCAAAGGGAGGATCGAGTGATGCAACAAACCCAACAAGGCAGCAAAAATGTGTCCTTCTCCAAATGTTTCCAGTCATCTAAAAGTGTTTGTGCATGTTAAGAGGGCCAAAAGAGGGTCATTTTGTTGCAGGACAGCGTTTCATCTCTGCATCTCAGAACTGTTTGTGGGGGGGGTTTAAAAAAAATGTTGAAACATCCAAACAATGTTGAAATAAAAATCTGTAGAAGAAAAGGCATCATTAAGTGAATAAAACTAAACATAATCTATGCAGTTAAATGCTTGTCATTGGGTAAATCTAAATAATTGGGCTGCAGTATTATGACTTGCACCTCTGTGTCTTCTCTACTCTCCGGAATTGCAAGAAATCAACATGAATGGGTTCTTCCATTGTGTCTTCCAGGTCCAGGAGTTCGAGCACGTGAATGGTCAGTGGTCGATGCCCTGGATGGAAGAGCTGGAGGAGAACAAGCGGGCCGCAGCGCAGCCCGAGTCTCCTGGAAAAACCCCCTCCACCGGCACTCCGGCCGACACGCAGCCCAACACCCCCGCGCCAGGTTCGACACGTAAATGCCGACTTTATTTCTAGTCAAACTGACAAACTCACATTCTGATGATGCAGTGTCCAATTCAAACACTTATAGCTGTTGTTCCTGTAAAAATGCCCCAATATGTAACGAGTGCTACTGTTTGTATTTGTAGCTGAGGACTCCTCAAAGACTGATGAGGCTGCAAAGGACGCAGAGAAGGAGGTGAGGAAAGAGAGCGAGCCAGAGAAGAACAGCAAAGAGCCGGTCAAAGCCAACAGCGAGGTAAAGATTTAATACCTTGTAGTGGCACGAGTACATGTCGAAGCAGGAGATGTGTTGATTTGAAACTTTTCTTTTTTTTTTTATTCCCCCGTGACTCCCACAGGTGATCGCCATCCCAGATGATGACGAAAAGAGTCCGCCAGCAGAGCTGGAGAAGAAGAATGGGGAAGAGCCGATGGAGACGGAGAAGCCGAGCAACGGCGAAGCAGAGAGCGTGAAGGAGAAGGAGAGCGAGAAGGAGGGAGAGGCCGAGAAGAAGAGTCCAGAGGGAGGCGAGGAAACGAAGCCGAAGACAGAGGAAAAGACGGAGGGCTCAGAGATAAAACCTGAGGACTCCGAGGTCAAAGGTAAACACGTCACAGGTTTCATCCTATTTTTCAGTGACCATTTTATGATGTAAGATCCTACCGGGTTTATATTGTCATTTCCAGACTTTGTTTTTATGACTAGTCTTTTAAATTTGAATAGTTATTGAATTTTGACAAACCTGATGTTTGGTCCGGCATTAACTTCAAGCTGCTGTCTGAAAATCCTCCGTCTTTACTGTCTTTGAATAATTTTTTATTTGTTTTCCAACAGAAGAAAAGAAAGAAGAGAAGACGGAAAAGATGGACATCACTCCTCCTGCAGAAGAAAAGAAAGGTACCAGGCGCTTTTCTTTTTTTCGTCACATGATTCACTTCAGCCGTGATCTGATGCTCAGTAACAGTTGCTCCTTCCTGTCGTAATGTAGACCTGAAGGACGAGAAGGAGGCTCAGAAGCCGGAGGAGGCGATCAAGCTGCAGAACGGAGAAAGCAAAGAGGGCACCACCTCGGCCACTGCTGCCACGGCCAGCGGAGTCAGCGAGGAGAAGAAGAAAGCCAAAACCCGCTTCATGTTCAACATCGCAGACGGAGGCTTCACAGGTGCTCACACGCACACAGAAACCCAACCGTTGGGAAATGTTTTTTTTTTTTTATTGAATCACTGACCCCTTTCTTTCCCTTTTCCCCTGCAGAGCTCCATTCTTTGTGGCAGAACGAGGAACGTGCTGCCACGGTTACCAAGAAAACCAACGAGATCTGGCACCGTCGCCACGACTACTGGCTGCTGGCTGGCATCATACAGTATCCTTTTCCCACCTAACTTATCGCCTCGTTTGTCGCACTTTGTTTGAGGACGTGCAGATAAATTGCAGTGCTGAGATTAGAGCTGTTGTTCCTCTTGACCATCGCTTACTTCAGACATGGTTACGCCCGCTGGCAGGACATTCAGAATGACGTGAGGTTCGCCATCCTCAATGAGCCTTTCAAAGGAGAGATGAACAGAGGGAACTTTCTGGAAATCAAGAACAAGTTCCTCGCCAGAAGGTTCAAGGTATGAAAGGAAATGTTTCCGATTCAACAAAGTTATTAGTGACAGACTCAGATTTTCAGATGGTTTATGTCTCCCTGCAATCTGAATTATAATCTGTTACACAAGCAGGTCCTTTTCAGACAAAGATATAATATTTTATGTAAACATTTGTCAGTTGTAAACTCAGTTATTTTCCAAGATGTCGATCTGAACAGCTGTGATGTATTTGAAAACAAATAGCCTGTCATCTTCAACTGAAAACATTTATAAGTATACATTAAAGAAGTCTGACTGACTTCAGTTTAGTGACTTTTTATTTTAAGGAGAGTCTGACTCTTTCTTTTGTCTCCGCTGCAGCTGTTGGAACAGGCATTGGTGATCGAGGAGCAGCTGCGTCGTGCCGCCTACCTCAACATGTCGGAGGACCCCTCCCACCCCTCCATGGCCCTCAACACCCGCTTCAGCGAGGTGGAGTGTCTGGCTGAGTCCCACCAGCACCTCAGCAAGGAGTCAATGTCCGGGAACAAACCGGCAAACGCCGTCCTGCACAAAGGTAAACACTCAAAGTGGGATGCAGAACATGCAGAAAAGAGTGCCAGTTTGGGGTTGGTTATATATTTTTAGATTAAACTTATCTGCTGCTTACTGTACTGTCGGAGCAAAGAGAAACTGTAGTCTGACTTGCTGTATGTTGGGACTGTGTCTCTCAGTGCTGAAGCAGTTGGAGGAGCTGCTGAGTGACATGAAGGCGGATGTAACCCGCCTCCCGGCAACCATTGCCCGAATACCGCCGGTTGCAGTGCGGCTCCAGATGTCTGAGAGGAACATCCTGAGCCGCCTGGCGAGCCGAGGACCCGACACACAGGCACAGACGCAGCAGGTAGCTAGACGTATGCTTCCTTTGGTAGTTTTGTTTAGAAAATGTGTAACATTTTGCTGCAACTTGAAGAAGTTGACGTACAGTTTCGAGTAATGATTTAAATGTAATATAATTCTAAACTTCCATGATTTAGACTTCTTTTATTCCTCTGTCAGATGTCTCAGCAGTAGACTGAAATTCATCTCCAACTTTGAGAACCACCCCCTGCCTCACCTCAACATTCCTGATTGGTGCACAGCAGAATGACGGACAGCGAGCCCAAGCTTGAAGCCACGCCCAGTTCTCTTTTCCCCCTGAAAACAGACTTTACAGAGTTTTTCTGGAGGATCAAAGCTCCTCCCGACCCATGAGAATGAGGCTGTGGACAGAAAAGCATTTTATTTTTATTTTTTTTTTCCTCCTTTTTTTTTTTTCAATTTCTGTATTAATATTATTGATATAATGTTATTATGGTTTTTTTGGGACCTAAATAAAAAAAAAATGTAATAAACAATTTGTTTGTTAGGTCATTTTAGGACAGGTGGGCTAAAACTACCTGAAAATGGAATTTAGTTTCCACCGCGTACGGTGATAATCATCTGTAGTGCTGGTAATGTGTCGGTTGGTTTCAGCCACGTCAGACAGTTCAGAGGAAAATCTCTGGAAAAAGCCACAGTATTTGTCAGCTGCACCAAAACAAAAAAGTTTTAAGAAAAGCTGCTGATCACAAGGGAGCTTCAGAGCCACACGTTCTCTCTGATGAAGACCAAAAACAGCTAGAAGTGTGAATATTTCAGTCACTTTTCGCTGAGCAGAGGTGACACAACTTTAGACCTACCTCAGTTTTAGCCCATGTGTCAAAATCTCACTCGAAAAACAAAGTTTTAATTTGTATTATTTAGTTGGACTGGATTGAAAAGGATAGAATATGTGTGAATTAGTCTTTTTCTAAACACTTACAACTTTAAAAAAAAAAATTTAAGCGTCAGCTTTTTAAGTGGCTACTTCGGTTTCTCCTAAATGCATGTAAGGGCGGGGTGAGGAGTATATAGCTGGTTGCAATCTACAGCTTCACCTGTAGATGGCACTGAACCCCACAAACTGGACCGTCCAACATTCAGTTAAGCTATTTCTGTTTGATAGACATCTGTGTGGATGTTGTAAAAACCTATTTATGTCTACTAAACTTCCAGTTTTCAACCTTGAATGGCTCCAAATAGGACACCTGAACTAGATATTTAAAGACATACAGATTTACTGTATCGGATCTAATATTGCTCGCTAGGGTAAAGCTCAAATATGGCTCTAGTTAAACATTACATTGCTCTTCTTAATGTGTCAGAACCAGTTTTGACACATTGACTCAACAGTTAGAAATTCGACTTGATTCAGTTTTTCCCTTAAAGTTTACACAGTTGAGAGATACAGCACCAAAAAACTCACTTATCTTTTCTTTTAAACTTTATATGGTGATGATTTTAATTACTAAAGATTAAAAAAGTTGTTGATGTTAAATAAGTCACGACTCAAACGCTACAGGTCTAATGCAAACATTAATTTATTTGAAATTCCAGGCCCCTCTGAACGTAGTACATCCAATAATACCCAGCAGCACAGAAAGTCATCTGAACACAGTGGGAATGACGGCCAACTTCAAGCATTTAGTCTTAAATTCATAACGCATCCCTTCAGGATAGCTGTTCAGTCCTTTAGTGTCTAATGTCATGGTACATAACACGCATTCAGAATTCTAACTTATGGAAATCCTGTGGAATCCAAATTCAGACAGAACAAAGAAACACGTTGCACATTCAAACCACAGAAAACACAAGTCATGGCGGTTTACAACACAATGAAAAATAAATACAGGAAAGCTTATGCATCATAACGGATAAAGTAACTTGAAATTGAGATTTAGAAAAAAGCTTTTCGTAACAGTGGCAGTACCGACGGAGAATACTGAGAAGTACAGTAACGTCTGGAAGAGGACACCGAGGGGAACAAAGCAGGAACCCAGGATTAAAACTAACACGGTCAGTTCCTCAAAGGTCTTTCTGTGAGATGCGAAGCATGTCTGTCACCTTTTTCTTTTCCTGTTTTACAGCAAAGTGTGGATTTGGTTATCCAGATGTGCACACAATATCTAACTCTTCATCCTTTATATTCAAGAGAGCACAAATTCAAACTCAAAGGTTTGCTTCTTTGAATCTGAATTTGCTTATGTAACTCACCTGGTTAATTGCATTTCTCTGCTATTTCTAACAAATACTGGCACAAGAAAAAAAAAAAGAAGACATTTGAGGTGTGGTAGACTGTCAGTATAAATGGTGCAAGAAAGTAATCTGCTTTCAGACTATCTGTAGTTCTGTTCACTTTTAGTATGTAGACTTAAGCAGCACAGCTCGTGTAGTTGTATAACTGTGGTTGGTGTCAAACTTTCTCCAGAGGGAGTCGGAATGAAGTCTGTTTCTGCAGGTCTTACTGCTTCATCAGTAAATTTGACAGATGGCTTCCCATTCCATTAACTCAACCTGGGAATATATATATATCTCTGTAAATGTGACAACCTGCTGCTAACTGTCCCCGTCTCAGTAAACCCCACCCATGCGGCTCTCCCAGCATAATCATACAAACACAAAGATTTCTTCCGCCTGCAATTAAACTCCGTAAACCTGCCTGGTGCAGAGGAAAAAAAGGAGGATCTGGAGCACATTACAGGCCATGCATGGTTTCTGAGGAAGAGGAGGACACAGAGCAGAAGGAGCATTGAGGAAAGCCTCGATTTGGCTCGGATTAGTTTGTTGGTGCAGACTCGTCCTGTGACTTGTGTGTCCATCCTTGAAAAGCAGCTCAGTAGAAGAAATACACTGGGAACAGCAAGCACAGACGATCGTATCAGGATAATATTCAGCAGAAGAAGATCTTCAGCCTCTTAGGGCAGTAATGGAGTTTAAGATTTCAAAAAGTTGAGGCCACAAAAGACTAAAACTGTGTAATTAAGTCAAACAATTAATCAGCTTGGTTAACAGGTTGGTGAAATAGAGAGGCCAAGTGTTTCTGAAGTAAAGATGGAGACTCTGGGATAGACACATGGACAAATAGTTCAACTATTTAACAATTACTTTTTGTAGTGTAAAGTTGCGAATATTGATAAAAGAAAAAACTATCTAGACATCTCTGAAATTACTTTAGATTTTAAACAACATACATCTAGGCCATGACAAACCATATTCTGCACATATTACAACAACCCAGCTCCTTACTGAAATAGTCCAGGTACTAAATGGGCCTCCAGTCCAAATATTGTGTCCACTGAAAATATTTGGATCCTTATTAAACTAGTAATATGAAAAGTAGACCTTTGAATTATCTGAAATCTTAAATTAAGAAAAGAATTAGTATTTTTTTTTTAAATGGCTTCTTTTTTTAATGGCTTAAGTTAATCTCGCGCCATTAAAAGGAGAGCTAATGCAGCACAGTGATTCATTTTCTCATGTCCCAATATTTTTAAGATGTGTAAGCTGGCATCAAATTCAAAGTGAACATATACTTTTAAAGAAATGTTTTAAAAAAGAAAGAAAAACATTATTTCTCAGACTCAACATTTGACACGCTGTCTTATCAATCGATTATCAATGCATTCTGGTTTTTACTTACAGTGTCCCAATTATTTTGGAAACTGTTATATTATCAACAGATATTTTTTATTTTTAAAGATAGTGAAAGTGTCTTTTACTCACAGAAGATGACACCGACAAATATAACACCTATAATAGCCATCATGATCATCATCTGTAAGAGAGAATCAAAGAATGCTTGATTAGGTGAAACATCCCATTAATTCCAACTAGACTAGCGTAAGGAAACTAAACTGTCTCTGAAAATTATATAAAAATGTAGCTTTTATTTAAAAGGAATTGCAAAACTGAGAGATCCAGATGGATCTTTCCAGATTTTACAACATAAATTGCAGCCCAACCTATATGTTAGTCTTAATACTGTGTACATATGAAATTCCCATGATAAAAGGAGTGTCAGACCGACAGGAAATCACATCGACTCTGAAGGGGGGGAAGGGCAGGAGAGATTAACAAGAACAAGAGGTTAGAGGGAGAGATTGGTGTCATTGTGATGTGTGTGTGTGTGTGTGTGTGTGTGTGTGTGTGTGTGTGTGTGTGTGTGTGTGTGTGTGTGTGTGTGTGTGTGTGTGTGTGTGTGTGTGTGTGTGTGTGTGTGTGTGCGCGCGCGCATCGTCACAGACTGAGCTGATCAGTGATGGGAAATCAATGAAAGGCCAGAAAACTGCATATTTAGTATTGTTAGAAAGCCGGTAGTTTTTGTTAAATGAAATGTTGGGAACTATTTTCAACGGCGGATTAATCTACATTTCGTACTGTGACGAGTGGCTGAGGCAGCAGGATGGTTTATGTGGGAGCTGAATGAGATGCATCAGACTTTTATAACAACACTTGTTACATTCAGTGTTGGTTTCATAAATGATGTCAGTTATGGTCCTCATGAGTGGACAAATACAATCGTGTATGTTGGATGGGAGGAGTTACATCACAAATCACAGCTGGCTCTTTAATCCCTGACCGTCACTGTAATCCAGATTGAGATTTTCCTCCCTCTCTCTGTCAATCAAACTGACTCTTTCTTTCCTCTAAAGTAATCCTCTGTTTTTCCAATGGTTGGGTGAAGTGAAGTGCACAGCCAGCAGTGGGGCTGAACTGAATGATGCTCAGACCAAAAAAAAAAAGAAAAGAAAAAGAAAAACAAGGATTGATGTTTGGATGGATGAACAGGAAAGCACCTTGAGCTGGTTTGGAGGGTGGAGGAATAAACATGGCAGCTGAGAATGAGGCTGTGCTTCATTTTTGTTCAGTATTGATTTAAATTGTTCACATAAGTTTTTACAAATGGCTGAGCTCTGCAGTGGGACAGTAAAACCAATACGAGTCTGTTTAAAACCCACAGTCCAGTTCTTCTGCATGTAGTCAAAGCTGCCATAGCCCAAGGATTCTCAAATCCCAGAAAAAATCAAGTTGGTTTGTTCTCTGAAACAATTTCTGTTCACCTTGCAGAGCTTCAATGCATGAAGAAAAAAAAACAAAGAAGGAATTAGAATTTTTTGTTAAATTGAACGCCTCCAACTCTTTATTCATCAGCAGCACATGATGTGATACCAGCACAGATGATTCCACAGGTCGCACAGGAGCTGGAATAGTTTTCTACAAATATGAATCTAAAGACTTTCTATAAAACTTAATATTTGTTAGTAACTTGATGATCACGTTTCATAACATTTATTTGGCATTTTATAAACCCTTTAATATGTGTTATGTTTGCAGATACCCCTACTAAATAAAACTGCATCGCAATCTGTTATATACGATTTACTAAAATGTGAAAAACTGTTTATTTTTCTGACATTTATTCAAAGATAAATTGGAGCTAACTCGTAAAGTTGAGGTAGAAATTAAGGGCATGTTTTACTCCTTAAATATATGAATTGGTAAAGTAAAATGTAATGTATTATTTGAAGTCTTAAAGACCTTTTGACACATTCCTCTGAATTCACCTGAAATGTGTATTTATGGAGATTTACGACATCTGTGCAGAGGATGCGCTATTCAAGAGCAGCTGACGCACCTTAAAGTTAAAATAGCCCCTTCACACATACAGTTATCAATTAACTCTATGAAGACCAAACATTTATTGTGAAAATCTGTCCAAGCGAGGGTATTTTCAGCTAAAAGACCAAAATGTTGTATTCATGGAGGTGAGTAAAAGAGTATTTGAGGACAGTAAGTAAGTGGAAGTTTGGTTGGTTAAACTGAATACAAGCCAGAAATGGCAGCATAACAAGTATATTTACTTTAAATCATTAAAGTACAAATTCTCGCAAATTCTTGCGAAAAGGCAACTAATCTCTAAGAAAATCGATTGGTCAGTTGCATAAAACTGTGAGGAGTTTCATGGCTAAAACTGTGTATACGCACATTCTTCCCGCCAGATTTATAAAGCTCTGTGTACATATGACCAAAACTACACTTTATTTTTTATAGCACCTACAGTCAGGGTATATTATGAAAACCAATGACAAACACTGTCATTATTGTATCATTGTGTGCATTGTTCATACATCTGCCCCTGTAGTGAGTGTGAGGAACGGCTGATCGAGTTCATGAATGGTTATGTAATAACAGATGATGGGGGGGGAAAAAAAACAAACTTTCTGAATCAAGCCCACCTTGCAGTTTTTCCACCAGTACTTGTTCTTGAGTTTGGCGGCGCTGCTCTCGAACTGCGAGGCTCCGGCCTGCAGGGCATCCGCCCGGTCGTCCAGCTCCGACAGCTTCTGATCCCTCTCCAGGACTTTGTCTACATTCACACGCATGATGTCCACCACCTGAGGGACAAAAACAACGGTGAGTCTTTCTCCCAAAGGGGGAAACTGAGCTGGATCTTTACTCTGAGGGACTGGACGGCGGCAGTGGTTACAGCTTTGTAATGTCATGTACCAATGGATGTTCTTTATGTTCAAGTTGCTGTTTCACTAAACTTTTATCATATCAGGAGCTTTTCTGTTTAATTTGGTATATATTTGTGCATTTTCTGACGTAATTGTAAGTGCTTGCAGTTCCACAGGTTTCCTCACCTCGTCCACCTGTGCCTGTGTCTGCTGAAGTCGTCTGTTGCTGGTCAGGTTAGGGGCAGGAGCTGGAGGGCCCCCCTCGCCGTCTGGGCCCCCGGGAGCTCCTGGAGTACCTGCTGCATCTGGAGTCGACCTTCAGAGGAGATGTTTAGATGGAAGAAACACAGACAGGAGGTTATAGTGATGAACCATCAGAGAAAAGACAAGTTCTCTGTGTGTGTGTGCCTTTTCTTAAAATTGACTGTTGTTATTTGGCATGTCTCATTCTCTCACAAACCAGGAGCCTGTTTTACTTAATCGATTTGAGAGCAGCCCTGTGATGGACTGGCGACCTGTCCAAGGTGTACCCTGCCTCTTGCCCAATGACAGCTGGGTCAGGCTGTAGACCCCCCCCCCCCCCCGCGACCCTGAATTGGATTAAGTGGGCATAGAAAATGGATGGATGGATGGATTTGAGCATTACTTACATCCAAATCAAAAATGGCAACCTCCTATGGGTACGTATGGGTCACCAGTAGGCTATAGTGTTTGATTTTAACAAGTTTAAACATGAGTAAATTCATTTAGACATGATGATCTTGTGTAGCATGCTGCAGGTTTCATGAAAAGGACTTTAATAGGTCTTAATGAGACACTCGTTAGATTTTTATCCCTTTCCAGATAGTTTGCAGGTTGTACTGGCAATACTTAATGGGGCAAATAAAGTGGAAAGCATGCCATAAAGCTGAATCCAAGGTGACTTTCCTCCCTTATAAAATGTCTTTGCTTTGTAAGTTTTGTTTAGCAGAGATTACAGTATCTGTTTTATCTAACTTGAGCCGCTATAAGCTTCGTGGTCATTGTACAGCTCAACGGGCTGCAGCTGCAAAAACCACTGAATGAAGGGAACTGCCTTAAAGGTGCCTTTTTTTAAGAAGATTAATTGAACTTTTAGACCAGCAGGAATGTTTTTTCTTTCTCTTAAAGCTGCAGTCTGCAAGATTTGTTGTTGTCATACGTAAAGTCCTACTTTTTGGCGTTTTAAGAGTTTACATGATCTATCATAACGCTTGAAGTTGAAAACGGTGACATCCGTAGTCGCAAAATGCAAGAAATGCTTATTTTTTTACCGAAAAATAAAAAGTTATTCAACTTCCTGTCCCGGCCCTTCAAAACACGAGAACTCGTGCACGTAGACGTGCACGCCAGATGCGCCTACACGACTCCTCATTCATCAACTCACCTGTCATTTGCGATCATGGAAGACACAGTAAGTAGACTAGCCCGTAATGAAGTTCAATAGTCTAGATAAATAAGCGTGGGGACGAGCCTACCTTGTATCGCGCGTGCACAATCGGTGATTGACAGGCAACAGAGCCCAGCTCGTAACCTGACTGGTTACCTTTTACCGGTCCGGTCTGCAATTTTGTAAACAAACCTGCTGGCTTTGGAGGGACCTAGCGGGACATATAGGGGACCTAGAGAACTCGTTTTTTTTGTATTGGGGTATTTAATGTACTACTTTCAGAATCCCCGGACAGTTCCAGGCATTATGCTTGAAAAAGAGTTGCAGACTGCAGCTTTAAAAGTAATACAAAGATACTTTGAACAATTTACAATATACTAAAAATCATCAACATGAATGAGTTGTAAGTCTAATACTTTGGAGGCAGATTTATAGCATTTCACCTGCTTCACCTGTGCATGACTGCACAGGCTGCAGCAACTCTTTTCTTTTGGCCTTTAACCCCTTAAAACAAGTCTGTAATTATTTATACTATAATATAACCAAAATCTCTTCACCATGTTTTACCATCACCAGACCAAAAAAGTTGCTAACACTTCATATTAAGGGCAGCAAACACAATTACAGGACCAGTGTGTGTGATGTAGAGACATCTATCTAAATGAAATGAACTGTAACCAACTGAATACCATCCAACTAAACCTTTTTCTTTCAGGAAAAGCCAAAGACCAGCTCTGGAGTCAGTGGGAAGTTTGTTCCTTATTGGTTACTGTAAAAACTTGGTGCAAAATGGTGGATGAACAAGACTGGCAACCTGTAGTGTCTCATTCTCAGGTAATAAAATCAAAGTTCTTCTCATTTTCAAGTGATTGTAAACTTACGAAAAACATAGTTATGAATAATAGATTCAATGGCTGCCAATAGATTGACCTAAATGTTTCAAAATGCACCTTTAACAAATGATCAATGGACTTAATAGATCATCAGTTAAGTTAGGATGATCAACTTTTGTTTTATTCATATGATAGTAGTTCAAACCAAAAAGTCGTCTCAAGGCACTAGATTTAAAAAAAATGCAACAATTTATTCTGACAAGCACTTGGAGACAGTCGGGTGGAGAAAAAACTCTTGTTTAAAAAGAAGAAACTTCCAGCAGAATCAGACTCAGGGAGCACAGCCATGATTCAGCAGTTACATGTAGGAATTATTGTTTGATCAAACTTACAGGACTTCAGTTCCATAAACCTTTATTTCAACCCATGTGTTTGCTCAGCAGATACCTGTTTGCACAGAAATATGAAGCCAACTAGTCATCAGATGCAAACATCTGCATAACAAGATGCAAAAGAAAGAATTTCTCAAGTTTAAGGCTTCAGTTCATCAATCATGTGAATATCCTTCTCCATATACAGAAACAGTATTTCCATTATTTGTCACTGGTGAGAAATAATTCATTCATAACATCGCCACCAGTCACTTATGAGTCATGGACTATAGATTATTGATATCTTAAGTGTATTATTTCTAGCCTTATCATGAAGGGTGCCATCAAATTAATGTCCAAAAATGCAACAAGGTGAATACATTTATTCAAATGATGTAATAAGTTGAAATATTTGAACTTTTGTATTTTTGGCTGTGTACTTTGATAAACTGTATAAGTAGAACATAAACTGTGCTACTTTAATATAAATTGAGTGACTCTAAAGTGGATGAAGTTCAAATGTTACACCTTTACATGATGCAATATTCAAGCATGCAGGTTCATTTAATGTCTATTCTATTACATTTTACAAGTGTAAACAGAAATGAATATAGATTAATCAGACTAAAAACCAGGAATGTCAAGGTTTTAAATGATATTAAACCAATAATATCGATTGATGTTATGTGTCAGTCTCAGATTGAGAATTTTGCATGATTAATGCACCTTTACTGTAAAAATGTGAAAGTACGACTTTCACTTGGCTGCTTTCAGTAAATGAAATATCCAAACATTTCTTGGAATGAAGCATGAAATCTGTCTCTCTTTGTTTTTTCAACTATACTTTGAAAAGCTAAAACACAGAATGGATTATAAAACCAACTCAAAAACATGACTCATCCAACTTTGGCCTCCATCCACATAATCAAAGAATGAGAGGCAGTAACAGCTCAGCAGTTTAGAAGAATCAAAAGAGAAAATTGTCAACAAAATGAGAGTTTTTTTTTTTTAAGTGAAACTGCTAAGCTTTCTGACTCCAACACAACACTTTATACACATATCACAGAGCAGGTTCTGTGATACATGATGAGACCAAACAGCAGCTGACTTCTCTGCCGTTGATCTGAGAGAAGCTCGTTTCCCAAAATGGAGAAAGATTAGTGGAACAGCAGCAGCAGCCTGGCTGATGGAGATCAACATGCACGCTGTAATAATCTGACCTCCCCTCCCCCTCAGAAAAAAGATGAGTACATTAAAAAAAAAGATTTTTTTAAAAAATAATGAGAAATCTTCCATGTGATCGCAGTTTTATATGTTATGATTAAGTCATCCGTTGCCTTTGTTTTCACCCACTCACTGCAGTTGCTTTTGGGTGCTTTGAGCTGCATAAATCTGTTTGATGAAATACGGACTGGTGCAGGAAAGTGTCGCTGGACGCACTTTAGCTCAGTCGATCCCAGTTGATGGATAGTTTTGTAGGTGAGTCAGCCGGTGAGTCACGGTCATATTTATGCAGCCTAACTGCTGCATCCAAGAATTTTCCAGACTGCTTACAAGTTTTCTTTTTGTAAAATAAAAGCAACGACCGAAACTAAAACCATATGACTTTAAAGGAAAGAATAAGTTTAAATAATTATCCAGGACATACAAAGACAAAATTGCACTCTGTAATAATGACTTTACTTTATCCTAACAAAAAGTAAACGGATATTCCCAGGTTATAGAGGTTTGTATAAATAAATGTTTTGAGAAATGAAAGAAAGATGTCGGAGTACTCACATTTCAGCGGCAGGATGATGGAGATTATCTGACAGGCGGAGGGTGAGGGAGGGTGAGGACGGTGAGAGGACAGGGAGAGAATCCCAGCTGAATATAAAGGAAGGTGGATGACTTCAGCTTTTGTCTTTGTCTGATGTCTTAGTTCACTTTTTCCTTTAAACCAAAAACTACAACTGAAGCAGCTGCGCAGAAGGGGAAAAAAACTGTCCGTCACACAGAGGCCCCGCCCAACGCGCAGGAACACAAATGAGCACGCAGAATGGCACAAGCACGCGCACACTGACCACGTCAGAGGATATAATACCATAAATCAGAATTTTTATTAGGAGCGACAGTTTGCTGCTTTATATAGCTCCAGTGGAGGTTCCATGCGCTTGCGCACGTGCATTACAATCAAGTGAAAGATACCTGCTCACCAAAGGAGGGAATCTTGTCCAGAAGTCTCACTTTGCATACACAAAATAAAAACCTACCAATCAAACCTAAGTCTAGAAGTATCTACATAAGTAGAGGGAAATTAAGTGATAGAAAGTTTGTATTAGATGAAGAAAAAATTCCAATAATTAGGGAAAAAGCAGTAAAGCGTTTAGGTAAGTGATACCAGGCAGACATGAATGATGGAGAGCGGGCAGAGCTGTTTCGTAAAGATGTAGCTGAGGGACTGGATAGAATAGATAAATCAGGGCTTCCAGGAAAGTTGAAGCTGTGGAGTCTGCAGTTTGGATTGTTTCCTAGGTTGATGTGGCCACTGTCTGTGTATGAGATTCCATTATCTGTTGCAGAAAAAAATGGAAAGATTAGTCAGCTTTTATATTAGGAAGTGGCTAGGTGTCCCTAGATGCTTAAGTACTGTGGCACTGTATGGGAAAGGCATACTCCAGCTCCCAGTATCTAGTCTAGTTGAGGAGTTTAAATGTACTAAAGTTAGGACAGAGCTCCTGTTAGCTGGGAGTAAAGATGTGGTAGCTAGTAAGGTGGTTCCAAACCCAACCAAGGGGAGGAAGTGGAAACCAAGAATGGCAGCTCAGGAGGCAGAAGCAACTCTTAGACATACAGAGATTGTGGGTAATGTGCAAATAGGCTGTGGAGTCTTGGGGCAGTGGATTTGGATTAGAAGAAGCAATAGTAGCTGGGGCCCCAGCAGGGGCAGCACTTAGGGTCAACAGACTCTTGGAAGAAGTAAGGAAGAAATCCAGCATGTATTTAAGTGGAGGGCGTTGCCTGTTTGAGCCTTTTGAAACCAGGCGGCCATTTCAGGTGAGTTGGTCTGAGTTGGTCTTGTTTTTACTGGCATTTTTAGTGATTGTAGGACTGTTTAGGTGAGTTTGTCTGCTAAATCTGCTCGTGTGTCTTGTCCTGCCTCCACCTCTTTACTTTCATTACCCCCTACCCGGACCAGGGTTCCTATCCCCACCCCGCTGTGACTGGTGTGCAGTTGGTGAGAGGCTGGGGTAGCTTGTGCTTGTGGAAGAAAAGATGGTTGTTGTGGTGTGAGGAGCAGTGTTGGCTGGCATTAGGGGAGTAACTCTGGGACGCCAGTGATCACTGCCTCGCCTCCTGAAGGTGTCGTGGGCCCAACTAGATGAAACACTGATGAAAGGAGGTTCCCACCTGATGACCCCAATGACATGTTGGTCAGCACTGCTCACTGGTCTATATAGGGGGTATAGGGAATAATCACTGAGTCTGGTCCATTTTATTTTATAGCACAAGTTTCTTGTGTTTACTCTGAATATACTCAATAAAAAGCAAACATTACAAATTTTGGACGAGGACATTGATAAAGGACATTTGATTAATGCATTGCAATAGTAAAGGGATGGTATGATAAGTCGGCTCACATCAGGAAGATCCTTATATTAAGTCTGGGCTGAGGCCTTTTATTTGGAGTTTTGTTATCCCTGTGCACTGTTTTCTTTGGGTGAACCCAGATTGTTCCCACAATCCAAAATTGTCCCAGATGGCATAAATATTTAGGCTACTTTTGGCGCTTATGGTTAATTTACAGCACTGGCAACTTTGATTGAGTTACAAAAAGGGGGACATGTTCAGTCCAACATGTCAACAGTATGTTATCCTGGATCTTAAGTTGATTTGTGACCTGCATGGTTGTTAGCCTTTGTTTGTCTTTGTGTTGGCCCTGTGATGGACTTGCCTCTCACATTATAAACAGCTGGAGTAGATATGAAGATACATTTATGAATACAACAATGGCAGCTAAAAGTTGTCATATTTATGGTAATAGCGAATGAAAATCAGCTCTTCCACATGTAAAAATAGACAGAACTGAAGAGAACCATCAACATCTGTTTGGAGTAAGAATTTCTACACAACATAAGATAGTAGTAAATTTCCTCACTAAATGAACTTAGTTTAAACTTGAGCATCATTTGTTGACTTGGTGTTTATAAAATCACATACAGCAGAGTTTGGATTAGTTAAACGCATCCAGCCGTGGTTTAGAGTGCTGAGTGTAATGTGTTGACACAGCACAGCTGTTTCCCCTCTGCAGCCATTTCTTCTCCTGGTGTTTCTCTGTTTGCTTCTCTTTATTGATCTGCGGTGAAGTTGTTTGTTTTGCCACTCAGGACCTCCTACGATCTGCTTAGCCATTAGAACAGTCTGAAATGGAAGCAATTAATGCAAAATCATTACAAAAGCAGAATTATGGAACTGATTAAACTAATCAGTCCATGTTGCTGAGGGAAATCTGCTCTTAAGTGGTGCTTTTACCGCCTGAGGTGGAAGAAAAAGTTATATCTTTATTTACAAATCATTGTTTTTCTGAAATTTCAGGTGAAGTACGCTCAGAACAGGATTGGTTGTTCCCATGACCTTTGACATAGATTACTAAAAGCTAACCCTGACAATACAGTAACTGTTTTGGAATAACAACCCATTGTTAAAAATGTTTCCCATTTAACTGCATTCAGAATCTAATTGAGCCATATTCTCTTTGAGCTTCATGGTGTCTTTTAATGACATGTTTGCTAAATGCTGTGTTATTTTGTAGATCTTTGTGTATTGTAACTTGATTGAGTACAGTGGTGCTCATCCATGCTGGCTCCTTCTTCCAGGGTGTCTTGCCTCCTTTCTAGCAGCTGACTTAGAACAGGAAGTGACCAGGATAATCTATCATATTGTACTCATTATGTGTTGCAGTACAGTACAGTCGTGCTTGGTAACCTTTATATCTCAGATTTTTTTTTTTTATAAGTCTACACAGTACAGTGGCCTCAAGGTGAAAAAAAGGTTCAATTACCAGCTGGGGGTTTTCACGTTCTCCCCGTGTATGCGTGGCTTCCTCCCGCCATCCAAAAACATGCATGTTAGGTTAATTGGTGTCTCTAAATTGTCCTCAGGAGTGAGTGTGAGCATGTGTGAGGTCATTATTTCGTTTGTTTCTGTGTGGCCCTGTGATGGACTGGCGACCTGTTCAGGGTGTACCCTGCCTCTCAACAGCTGGGATGGGCTCCAGCCCCCCCCCCCCCAACACCCTACAGTTGGATTAGGGGGTATAGAAAATGGATGGATGGATACATTTAAATGTGTATTTACAAGATAAATTTCTAACTGCACACAACAACTTAAGATTGGAAACATGAGAATTATTTTCATGTTTGTGTGTTACAAATGCATGAAGATTGTACCCGAGTAAATTCGCAATTTAAAATGAAAATAAAAATTCTATATGAAGTGGAGATGGTGCGACTATTACCTGTAAAAAGAATCTTAATGCCATGTGCTGTTAGCAGTCATGCTGCATGTAAAAACTTGATTTGGAAGGTAACTCCAGCTGTGCAGTGATTCTTGAAAAATAACTTGGCTGTACCAAAGTAAGAAAAGCAGAGTTACCTTAAACACAACAGAAGTCTTTTTTTTATTTAAATGTAATTTATTTTATGCATCTTCTCATTTAGCTCTCAAACATACAGCTCTGCACACCAAAGCAAAAATAACCCACAGGAACAATCCAGCCACAAATTCTGCACCCAAACCGCCTCAAACAACTCAGTCTTTATGGTATTTCACTTACACACATTTTAGACCGTTTTTACAAATCTGCTGTGTTTGGGATCTTTCCCTCCTGATCAATCAGCTTTTATTCAAGTCACACTGAGTTCTTCTTTGTTAAATATCTTTATCTGTCCTCTTTACAGGTTCTTACAGTCGGATAATATTGATAAGCAGCATCGTCTTTGTTTCACAAGGTGAGTGATGTTTTCTGTAGTCTTTTGAAAACTTGCAGTTGCTGTGGTTTTCCTTCCTATTAAAGGAAAAAATGACACTTGGAATTTCCGTCATATTTTTTCATTGAGCAGAACACAATATGTAAAAAAAAAAAAAAAAAAAAAAAGCAGAATAATAGAATCTGATGAGTCGTTTTTTAAGGTTTTTATGCTTTGTGAAGAAAACGCTTCTAAAAGTAAGCGTTCATTTAATGGTTCTGTTTTCTGTGATGAACATGGCAAGTTACTGAACAGGCAGATATTCATGGAATCAAAGATGTGACATGTGTATAATGAGGTGAACTGTAAATAATTCAGTGCAGCATGTTTAGTTAGAAAAAAACTGCACAAACATTTAGAATTGTGATGAGGACTAATTTCCCACCATATAATGTACATATGTAACTTAAAAACTTTAATCATTTTCAGAGGTGTGTTTGTACAATAGCAGTGAAGCTAAGGTACAATAGGTTAGGTATAATGATAGAAATAAAAAAAACAACATTAAAATGCATTACTCTTAGATAAATTTACATCGTAAGACATGAAGCTTGTAGCTTTAGTAGGTCAGCAGTGTACACGGTAGGATATTGTACATTAATTGCAATACTTAGCCTTTACAAATTGTACAATTTAAAGGACAAACAAATCCTTTTTACAGCCTTTTTTTTTTTTTTTTTTACAGAAGAAGAACTCTGAAATTGTTTTGAAGGTAACTGATAGTTTTACTTCCAACTTTGGTAGCGAAACCAAACGTGGAGGCTGGCAATCACTTTAGGTCAAGCACAAAAAACACAGCTGAAATTTTATCAGATTTAAATTGCACGAAAATCGAAATGGAAAAAAAAAGGGTTCAAATAAAAATCAGAACAGTTTAATCTTTCAGGTTGGAAAGGTTAAGTTTAAAGTCCTGCCAGACATGTTTTGACTAGATATCAGGCTCTATCTAAATCTTAAGATTTTTCCACTTTCTTAAAACTGAAATGCCAGAAAAACTCTTAAATGTCCAAGCATTTAACTTTTCATTTTTACTCAACCAGGATTGGCATTTACATGAACAGCTTGTAACTGCACAGCATAACTATCTAAATGAGTTTTTATAAACCCAAACCTTGCAGTTACCCAAAGCTTCTGCCCAGATTGAATTTGGACACTATTACAAAAATCCAAAGTAACAAAAGCTGCCTAAAAAAAATGTATTTGGATCATAATCATTAACTTTAGATGCTTAATGTATCATTACAAAAGCAACGCATGATCCAGAATAAACAGTATAGTCTTAATTTAAACAAACAGTCTTAATTTTCATGTCATGTTTCTCAAATGATGGATATAAGTTTAAGGCAAGTTGGGTTTAAATAGTGGGAATTTCCAAAATAACCGCTGGATTATCGGTTTATTACGATCATACTGAGCTTCAAACATGTTAAAGCTACACATAACTGTAAATGATATAAACATTTCTACTTTAGTGCCATCATGTGCAAACTACTTCTCTGTGCACTGCTTTGATACTTTTACAGACTGTGCAAATAAGTGACTCCTGCTCTTAACAGCAAGATCAGTGTGTGAAAAAAAAAAAAATGCAATGCATCCTCTTCAGCTCCTCATACAGGACAGAAGGAGCAAAATCAGTCTAAGTGCAGTTTTTACTCATTTGTTCATCCAGTTGAAAACCACAAGGGGGCAGCAGTTAACAGACATTACTTTCTTTAATGCGCCTCAAATTCTGCAAATTCTGCAATCTGCAAAAGTAGAAGTTATCTAATAAACTGTAAATAACTGTAAGAAAATGATGGGTTTAGAGGAGAAGCTTTTCTGTTGCTTTAAACTGAAATAAATTAACTTTCTGCTCCAGCTCTCCTGTATGAGGAGATGAAGAGGATGCATTGTATTTATTTTTTTTTTCTGCAGGCTGGCTGCTTAAGATACAGCTTAGGATGATTTAAAAAGAAAAAGAAAACTCTACAACCGCTGCTTCTAAAATGCTTTTGCCTCTATGAAACAAAAAAAAAAAACACAATTTTTTTTAGATTTGTAGAACTTCTGCACACTGTCAGTTTCCCTGTCAATCAGCAGCACAACAGGAAGTACCAACAGTGGATGGATGTCTGTGTATGTTAGGGTTTCCTCCAAGTCAGAGGAGGGATGGCAGCATTGATGTCGCAGCAAGAATCTCTCCTCTCAGAATTGGCAGGTAGAGCCGGCTTCTTCCTCTCCTTTTCCTCGCTGTCGGAGTCATCCGCCGTAAGTGTGACGAGCGAGGTGGACTTCCTGTAAAGCAGCACAGAGGAAGACGGATAAATGTTTCAACAGACTGGTATGTTTGTGCCCATCAAGTACAATTACATTCCAATCATAGAGCTAAAACTCTTTTGTACTTGTAAAAAAAAAAAACAAGACAAATTGCAATCTGGTGATACTTTTGTCATTACTCTCCCAAAGTCAACAATTAACTGCGTGTAAACGTTTCATCCAATGTGAATGAGACTCATGATTCACCCAACCATAAAATAGTATGTCAGCAGCTAAATTAAATTAGTTTGTTAAACTAAATTAGTTTGTCAGATTTCTACAGTGGCCGGAAAAGTCATTTATTTATGTAGCTCATTGTCTGTATTTATAAAAAGAGGGAATCTATGTACCTAACCTTTTTATCATGTAGAAAGACACATGTTTTTCTTTTTTAAATCGGGTGATTTAATGAGTCATGGAGTATCAACACGGTTATGTTACACGAAAAAACACACATCTAGTTCTGTGACTTGATGGAACAAAGTATAGACTAACTGTAGCCTGGAGTGTGCTGATCCAATCGACACATTTCCATGTGAGAAGTGCCATCATGTTGGAAATACTCCAGCTCACTGAGGATAGTGAGCGAGGCTCCCTTCTTATATGTAATGTGCTGATTTCAGCACTGAATGTATGTGGATGTAACTGTAACATCATCAGGCTTTAGACTGAAATATTCAGCGCTAAGTGTACCCCTGGCAACTTAAAGTAATATCTGAGTAAGTCTTTTCAGGGTCATTTCTTGTGTGTTACCCGTCTCCACTCTGCGTGATGAGTCTCCTGCAGGTCTCCATCTGGACATCCAGGCCTCTCTTCATCGAACACATCTCCATGTACTCGTGCAGGTGACGGTTCATGTCACTCTTTGCTGTGGCCAGTTCAAGCTGAACAGGACACGAGGAACGGATACCGACTTTATTACTTCCACTACAACTGCTACTTTAAGTTTTAACTACCTCTGCCACTTTTTTTTGCATCCCATTTGAATATAAATGACTCACCTCTATCTGGTCAATGGTGTCCTGGTATTCCTTCTCTCTGGTTTGGAAAAGAGACTCTGTGTCTTTAATCACTTCCTCAATGGACTCCTCTTGTAGCTGGACACAGCAAGGGTTGTTCGTCAGCGTGGGACAAAACGAGAAAACGATTCAAATTTCTCAAATGTTATTAAAGTAATTCATTTGATCTCACTGTGAGATTTTAGTTGGTGTTGAAATAAAACGTGTAGAGGTGTGGAAGTTAATTCAAAGCGTACACACAGACTGATCAGATGCTAACATTTTAAGGACGTGGACATGAAAATGGTAAATTCTAGGAAATGGTAAACATCTGTAGGATTCCTCTGAAAAACCAAATAAACTGCACGACATGTGCACTAACGATCACAACAGACAGCTCATTCACCAGGTTGTCGAAGTGGGATGAAAAAAAAACTGCCCACAATAGAAAATAACTGATTGAAAGCAGATGTGAACCAGAAAGTGTTTTGAAAGATAAAGAAAAATTATTTTAAATGGCGGGAGTTCAAATGATTTAGTTAAAAATAAGTTTATAAACTAATTCCGAATATTTTTGTGGGCAAGTACAAATAATCTGAAGAGATCTTCCAAGAGCAGGTGCCAATTTACAGGCGCAGTACGGTCACACTAAATATTGTTTTAATAAACGTTTACTTTTTGCACATCACTTTTCAGACTGATGACAGATTAAAAGAAAAATGATTATATTCAAATCTGAGTGTGTGTACCTCTCCCTGTGTTTCCACTCCCAGTGTGTATCCAGGAAAATCTTCCCACAGGAGAAGAGTGTCTTCGTTTTCCTCCCAGGCCAGACTGTCACAGTCATCCTCAAACTCACACTCTCTCCTGCACAGCACACACGTTAACGGTGATTTAACGTTGGTATGTTTAACAGTCACTTCAGAAACCTTCGGACCAACAACACCTACAGCTGATTCAGCACCCTCTGCATCTGTTCATTGATCTGATTGGCTGACGTGCCACTCGACTCATCGCCTTTGGCGCCGCCTCCCTCGCTCTCAGACATGCTCTGTTCGTCTCCATCCCCGCCTTTTGCAGACTGCCCACTCTGCTTCCTGGCGTAGCGGCTCAAAGTGGAGGGGGGCGTGGGTACCTAATGGATGAAGATGTGCATATATAGTATTTCCTCAAATTAAAACCAGGATTCAATCAAGTCATTAATTAACATGTTTATACATTATCAAGCAAGCAGGGGAAACAGAATTATACATACAGGGGATGAAAGTGGTAAATAGGTTTATAACAAGGATCTAATGAAAATTGTCCGTGCGTACGTAAAGTTTCAATCACAGTATTCTGTGTTTACGTGAACTCAAGCCAAACAGCAAAATGATATCCATGAAGGTGATGGTCGTATTTTAGCCCTAACCACCACGAAAATGTTTTAGTAAGATGTTGTATTATTAACTGAATGTGGAAATAGCTCCTCAGCTTGTCATATGATAGTGTTGAACTTGTGTCATGAACACATGAATGACTGAAAGCACTGTGCATCACCATCCAACCCTCCTCCTTCCTCCTTGTGAGGAGTTTGTGGCTTCTAAAAGGAAACTCTTGTGAATGACCTCTGCTCTGACATGGAAACATTTGTATTAGTTGTACTTCCCACATGCCAGTTGTAGGGATGGTACTTTACAGTACAACACCGTTGTAGGTTGTAATTAAGAGTATGAGCAAAGAACCTATATGGTCAATCCAGCTGTCAGCTTTAACACCTCTATGCAGAACAAATGTTGAAGACAGTTGCATTAAGAGAAAGACATGAATAATGTAGTTACATATCAGACCGCATTCTAAAATATTGCTTTACTGTACTAATCACTTCTTGTTCTGCAGGTTGGAAAAATCGTTTTCACTTAAGGCAGCACTGAGATTGATTCCTGATTCCGAACAGATTTGTGGCTTTGTGTAACGCCATAAACCTCTTAGAAAATAAGAAAAAATACACACTTTGAGCAGCAAATGGGCATTTACTAGACACAGATTTAAAAAATGCAGTAGCAATTGTATTCATACATAGAGATCATCCTATGATACTGGGTTAAATACAGTCAGTGTCTGTACAAACTACTGAAATGTCTGAAAATGTACATGTCTGAGGGAAATATACCCTGTACAGGACAGCTGTAACAACTCATTTTATACCTTAAGAAGAATTTACAATAAATAGTTTGTCACGATTCATCAAGTTGTTGCAATAAGACACACTGCTGTTTTTTTTAGGTCTCATCTTGTTGATGGTGGGAGTAAAGTGGAACTCTTGTCTGTGTGGTGGAAATTGCTGGTGAAAGTGTCCTCTTTCGCTTCTTTCCTCTGCAGCTTGTGATGGAGTAGAATATCCTGGAGAAGAAGTTTTGAATCCTTTTGAAAGGTTTCTTGTGGGTTTTTACTTCAACAAGATCAGAGGTTTTCACTTCTTTGCATGTAGTGGATTCATTCTCTGCCGCAGTGAGCTTCTCATGGGTCCCAGCAGTTGTGACGTTTGCCGATGGTTCATCTTTGCTGACGGTTGTTGCACTCTCAGCTCTGTCTTCAGATTCTTTATCAATAGGATAAAGGGGCCTCACTTTTATAATGGTTCTTTTATTCCGCCTGCCGTCTTTGGAGCATTTTCCAGCCGATTTCATCTCTGTCTTCCCTCGATGACAACTTTTCAAAGTTGTTTGTTCTGAGTTTAGATAAGAGGGTTCCTTTTCTTTGAAGGAAGAGGCTGGGAGTTTCATAGTGAGGAAATAGTGTCCAAGGGCTTCTCTGGGAGTGATCCGTTTACCCTGATCGACAGTCAGCATCTGCTTGAGCAGGCTTATAAATGCTTGTGTACATTCAGAGGGATCCAAAGGCTCTGGGTTCATCTTTGGAAGATCATCAAGTGAGTATAGACTGTTATAGATGCCCTGAAGCTCCTCTGTACTGAAACTTGTCGCGTTTGTGTATTCAGCTGGTGTATTCAGCCTAAATATAAGGTCAGGGGTGTCTTGGACCTGAGTAAAAAAGTGCTTTACTTTGAATCCTGATTTCAGGAGATCCTTTGTTGGTTGACATTGCAACTGTACAATTATCCTTACAGCCTCGTACTCACAGTGTGTAGGATAGAGATTCTGGCCAAGATACATGTAGGCCAAAGTACATCCAAGAGACCACATATCTATGCCTTCATCCATTGGAATCCCCAGGATGATCTCAGGAGCCCTGTAACCAATAGCCTGAAGGGTGCCTCCCCACCACAGCTTGGATGTCTTCGTAGCCAATCCAAAATCAATCAGCTTTACCTTGTAGGACTGAGACTGATGGTTCACGAGCATTATATTGTCTGGCTTTATGTCACCATGAACCATGCTGATGCTTTTCAGTGCATCCAAAGCCACCAGCATCTGCTGAGCAATCACTCTGATATCAGAAACAAGGAGTGGGATGAAATTCTTGCTTTTGATTAGGTCAAAAATACTTAAATCCAGCTTTTCAAAAACCAGACAGAAGTGACCTCTAAATTTGAAGTGCTCCCTGAACTTCACCAAGTTGTTCTTGTCAGGGTCAAGCTGTCTGAGTTTTTTCAGCATTCTGGCCTCTCTTCTGCCTTCTCTGAAACGGTCTTTTCGTACAATTTTCACTGCCACAATCTCTCCTGTATCCAGTTTTGTGCACTTGGCCACTTTTCCAAAACCACCCTCACCGAGGAAATCCTCAATGTGGTATCCACTTGAATTTCCAGTCAGAACAACGTTTTTCTGTACAGTATACAGTGGTTTCTCTCTTCTCTTGGTATTTTTTGAAGCTGCCATTTCTGAAGGTTGTCTATGGTCAAAAGAATGCAAATCTTCTCTCAACTCAATGGATCTTCTCCAACAATGGTCATACAAACATGGGAATTTGGTCTGTGCTTGCTGTGGTTTCAAAGGAATGTTTACATTTGAGTTTTGGTGGCCACGTTCGGAATACCCCGCCCACTGTTGCTGTGATACTGAAAGTAAACAAAAATAAAGACATTTTATGTTATAAGTAACGGGTACAAAGTGGATGTCCAAAAAAAAACAACTTAAAAAAATTGATAACATAATCAAAAATCTGAAAACCTGTCTCGGGTGATATGTGTCCACATGGACACGTACAGGGCACTTTCAATGACATGACCGGGTGATCGTGTCACATGGTACAAGCTTGAAATACAATAAAATGCAAGCAAATCATGCATGAAGTTTGAATATAATGCGTGTATTGTTTAAACATGGTTTCAATGCATGAAGTTTCTTGACGTCCCGCATGCGCTGACGACCAGCGCTGAATATCTGATGATCTCGGAATCATTTTTAAAAAGCGGATGATACGTCGGCATCGTATCTATGTTTACAGAAATATGCACGATTCAGGTCATATCATGGACTGTTTTTTCCATTTATTGTATTTATCATATTAAAATAAAATGATAATAATGAATTTTGAATGAATGGATTTGTTTATAAATCAATACTGCACATTCAAAGAGACAGAGGCTGGGTATGCGTGAGAGTGCAACTTACATTACTTTATTCATGTTGTAAGCGTTCATTTCAAGGAGCCATTGACTGTGAGGCCAAGCTTTATTTATTAGGTTACAGACACCAAAACCTCTGTCCAAAGAAATGTTGGACTTGTGGAGGACTCGTGCAAAGGTTCCAGCAATATTTGTTAGCAACAAGGCACCTACATGTCCCGCCATTGGTGTTTGATCCTGTTGTGAATGAAATGAATGAAATTAATAATCTTTTTTAAAAAAAGTTGTAGCCTTAGTAGTCAATAATAGTCATTAGTACATAATTCAGAATTATTCAGCATAAGCAACTGTTGTATATGGCTATTGTTGCTGGCAGGAATATCCTTATCGTGGCTAAGCTGAAGAAGCCTCTGACTAAGCACACTTGAATGTCTTGTCACAGCCCCTGGGGCTTATGCCGGGCATGTTTCACAAACCGTGTGCTTCCTCCTTTTTGATAAGGCTTTTGAGCCAGGTCGTGTCAGTCTCATCACTGTGTTATGTAGAGTATTGTTCAGCAACTTTTGCAGCATTCTTCTTTGCACAGTCAGCTCCAGAGCAGTCGTCAGCACAGTGCAAGCCTTCTTTAAGTTTGAGTCACTGGCTGTAATGTTGCTGCCCCAACAGATGGCAGAAAAGCAGATTGCTCTGAACAATTCACGTTTGTGCCCCTGCCAGCTTTAACTTAGTTTAAGGGCCTGTTCCATGCTCATGCAGAACAGCAGAAAATTGATAAAGTGTAAATAAAAGTTATGAGACCTTGGTCCATCAATATTTAGTGGTGGTTTCTAAAATGACAATAATAACTATAAAAATGATCATATTATTAGCAGTTGTCGTAGCTGTTATTGTCATAGTAGTAGTAGTATCTGTTGTATAGTTTAGGAGTATGTGCAATTATTCATGAACCAAAACGTTTTGATAAATGTCGTAATGAAGTAAAATAATCAAACATATATTATTAGAATATAACAAATGAAAAGTTTAAACAATAAAAGAATATGAGAAGAGTTATTTCGTAAAAAAGATAACATCACAGAAAAATACAAGATGAGTTCACTGTCTGTCTTTCAAATGATTGAACCAACCGCAAATCCAACAAAGTTACTTCATAAAACCAAGATTTCATGTACAATAAAACCTAGAAAACAGATCAAATGTTGAAAGTAAGACATTTGGCAGCAAAACATTAAAGAGAGAGTTGGGGCGGTGGCAGTAAAAGGCTGGAAAAGCAAGCCAAGCAAAAAGAAAAAGCTGGAGGAACAGGTTGCAGCTCATTGGGTTAACTGGTAACATATCTGTAAAATGACTGGGAATTAAAAAAAAAACATTAGAGAAGCAGCGTCTCTCAGAGGTAAAGGTGAGCAGAGGTTTGGCAGTCTGCAAAAAACTCTATAAATGATCCAGCAATTTCGTAATAATGTATAAATAATAAATAACATTTTAAAATAAATAAAATTTTATATATATATATATATATATATATATATATATATTGTATATATATTATATAATAATGTAACTCAACATTGAATTGTTCCATTTTGAACATTCCACCATCTACAGTACATAACATCATCAATTATTCGGAAAATCTGGAGACGTCTCTGTGAGAGAAGCTCATTCTAAAATGGACTGACTCAAAGCAGAAAACTACTTTACGGTCAGTTGAATCAAAATTTGAAGTGAATTGTGAAAATCTTTGGCACCACGTCCTCTGAACTAATCCTATATCTGAAGGAGAATGGGACAATATTCCTCTGCCAGACTTCCACAGACTGTTGTCAAAAGAGTTTAATAAAAAAAAAGGTTTCAGTCAGCCTTTTGAGACACCTAAAAAACAAGAGAAAGAAGGTTTCAGGGACCACTGTAAAGACTTTATAAATCGTCTAATTAGTGCTCCCTTTTAGCAGTCTGGATTCATTGTAACTGACTGAATTTATTTCTTAAGTAGAACAGAAAAAGAGCTACAATTGTCTTGCCTGCTGATTATAAATGTGTGCAGTAGTCTTCAGACTTGAGCGCTTTACGCAAAAAAAGTAGCCTTCCTTTCAAAATAAGATTCTGGCACTGTATTTGAATATGGCGGTTTAGTACTAAGGCCCCTGGACACAGAAACATCCTTTTGTTTTTGCCTGTTGGTGAATGGGTCATGAGGCAGGTTGATGGTTTATTTTTGTTGTATGGGCCAGGAATCCGTGCTGATCATCCTTTTAATAACTACATCGAAGCAGTTTGTGTATTTATTTATCTATTTACTTTCCTACTTACTAATTAGTTTTATTTGGAAGGACACCTGTGGATTTCCTCATTCACCATTGGGTTTGTGCTGCAACGTGTTTGGTCAACAGTAGATGGCAGCAATAACTTCCACAAACTTTTCAGAGTAAAAAAAGGATGAGGAGGAAGATGGGGGAGGAAGAGCGGACAAAGAGGTGTGTTCTCTTCAGAAAGGGTGTGATCCTTAGTATGGAATATAGATGTTTTAGGCGGCTGGAGAACTTGATTACTTGTGTTGTGAGTTGCTGTTTGGTGGGAATCAGTCGAGATTTGCTACACTCATCAGGTATGTATTTGCCAGCAGAACTTCCACGGCTCCTGGGACGTGTTTGGGTCCTCTGTGGTGTTTTACGTCTCTCCTGAGCAGCTGTACAGTAGCTCAGATAGTTTGAACCTCTGCGCGAAACATTTTGTTCAAACTGTGAAGAAGTAACCCTAGATTTCGCGTGGGACAACAAAATTCTGTACACTCATTCATCATACCCAGACGCACAAAAAAGTCTCATGCTGCCATGATCATACATCCACAGGAAGGTGGCCATTTTGGATGGAAGGTAGGTTTTCGTGCCATTTTTGACCAATTCCACGCCTTGCATATGATCGAACTTGTCCTACAGATTTAATGCTACAAGCTTCATACTTGGCCAGCTTGCTCTTAAGACAAGGGGGGAAAAAAATCATGGAGAAACTTTTTCAAACCTCAAAGGGCGTGGCCGTGGCGACGCCTCAAATTTTGATGACTCCCCATCACTCACCACAAAAAATGAAGTTGCTTATAACTCCCACATTCATTATTCAATCCGTCCCAAACTTCTTACAGTGAATGCTGGACCCAGCCTGAATGCGTACATATTATCATAGTGACATCCACCTATAGCGCCACCTGCTGGTGGTTGGAAACGTCTTTTTTTTTTTCTACACCTCGCATTTGATCGAACACACGTCATGCCTGACGACCTCGTACGTATGTGAAGGGTATCGTGTGTGGGTGGAGCAAAATGGCTCAGTGGCGCCCCCTACAATACTTAAAAATGGTCCCCGCATTGGGACGACGAAATTCGGTACACTCATTCACAATGCCCAGACGCATAAAAAAGTCTCATGCCACCATGGTCCCACGTCTACAGAAAGACGGCCATTTTGGATGGAAAGTGAGTTTTGCATTTTTGCCAGATTCCACGCCTTGCATTTAATCGAACTAGTCCTACAGATTTAATGGTACAGGCTTCAAACTTGGCCAGGTTACTCTTAAGACATGGGGGGGAATTAATTGAAAAACATTTCCAAACTCTGAACGGTGTGGGCGTGGCCAGGCGGTGAAAATCATGTGATGGCGTTTGTGATTTGAAAGCCTTATCATCATCGCAAGGTCATGAAACTTGGCACACACGTCCACCCTGTCGACCTCGTACATATGCAAAGGGTATCGTGTATGGGCGGAGCAAAATGGCTAAGTGGCGCCCCCTAGAAATCTTCAAAAACCCTTTCGCATTGGGGTTATTATGTACTCGTACGTACACAGAGGGTATTGTGCGTGTGGGCAGAGCTGCGCGACGACGACGTCCAGCGCGTGCCCCAACGTACGCACATCTCGGTCCCGCATACAGCTGCTTGCAGCTTTCTAGTTTTTTTTTTTCCCTCGAACGGGTGGTTGCACCGGTGCAACCTAAGATTTTTTTTAGTTGCACCATTGAGAAAATAGGTCGCACGTGCGACCAAATTGGTCACACTCTAGAGCCCTGATTCATACATACATACATAGGTATGTATGGACGATCACATCGGGCATCTAACATCAAGGCTGGAAGAGCTCACAGAGAGAGTCAGGATCGAGTGCAGGCGATACTTCTTCGTTTCATGAAGGAAGGAGAGCAGAGCGTCGCAGACAAAGGAGACAACGTGTAATTTTAACTTATTAAACACGCGCAGGTTGTGTCCGTGTCGTATGAGTAAACATTTCACTCGTGACAACATGACAAGGGGCGTAGCTACCAAACACCTACGTCAGATGTGTTCCTATAGAACCCATAAAAGATCCAGCCTCGGAGAAGGAGCTACAATGGTTCCAGGAACTGAGGGCGATGGTCCCGAGTTCCTGTACGTATGTCCCAATGCGGGAGAAAACGGCCCCGTTCCTTAAAAGGTTATAGGAACCAAAGGTTCCTACAGTGCGAATGCGGCTATAGATACTATGGTACATCCTCTTCCAAATTACCTCCAAAAGTTAGAAGACATGCATGTAAACACATGTCTGTCGTAAAGAGGTAAAAGTGTTTATCGCACCATTTCTGAATGAATTTTAAGGGATCAAAAATGGGCATCGGAGAAGAATATGATAAGTTACATGAATAACAACAGCCAGGTATGCATTCAGTAGCCAAGATCTGAAGTAATCTGTTGAAAAGAATGCAATGCAAAAATTAAATATGAATTAGACTTGTTTCCTTTGACTGGTTAGAAGCGAATATACTAGACTGCACCCTGTCACCAGAGGGTGGTAGTACAAGTCCTGCCTCTCTTTGGCAAAAAAAATCTAGCTCAGCACCTGAGGTAAATAAAGTCTCTGCCTTTACTCGAAGAATGGCTTTTAAAAAACTGAGGTGGAGGATTTATTGGCTGCCGCAGACTTACCTGGAACATGTGGATCACATCCTCACAGTTCCTCTGCTGGGCGACGTCACAGAGGCGTGCGGTGATGTCAATGCGGCGGCAGATATCCATGTCCACCTTCATAGCCTTTTCCTGGATCTTACTGTCCAGATCTGACAGGTCCTGAGGCGAAGACAGAAAACCATCTCTGTTGTAATGTGTTTAAATAATCTGCGACCAGGATGTAGAATAACAAATGATTTACTGAGCTCTGCTATAAGCTTTAAATGGATGACAAAAGTATTTCAAATCAATTAAAATGTGTGGGTGCAGTTTCTTTCATTTCTAAATATTTCTTTCAATAACAAATATTAATGAAAAAACGCAGCTTTGAGCAGACTTACGTTGCTGACCAGTCCTTTGAAGAGAACAAGCTCTGCCTTGAGCTGCTTTACCCTGAGAGCCAGCTCATCCTGACACACCTCACTTTCCTGTAGGTCCTACAAAACACACAACATTACGTTATCTGATGGATGTATGAAGCTAACAGACATATCATCGGTTTTGCAAAGATAAGCACATGTGTCCCATTGAATAAATTATTCATATCTAATGTGATTCACATGGTTGTCTTTAAGAGTAAGTGTTGCTACAAACTGTAACAGTTAAACTGTCATTACTGGGTCAAATGTATTAGCAGGAAAGCAGAAATCCCTGTAACAAAAAAAAAAAAAAGATCATGCAGATTTAAGAAAATCTGAAAACATTGTTAGACCTTAAACCAAAAACATATTTTCAACTGAAGTGGCAACATACCTCCTCCAGTTCAGCCACCTTCTCCTGCAGATCCATCCTGGCCGTGTATTCCTCCTCCCATCTTTAAACACAAACAAAGCCATCCAGGCATTTTTCTACATCAAATGATGTAGACGGGTCAACTTTAAGCAGCATGAATACAATATGATCACAATAAACTGCATTTCCACCTCTAGAACTTTCTGCAGACAAACGATTTTTGGAGTGTCCTTTCCCCGACCTTGTGCATTTCACTTAAAGTATTCTGACTTAAAGTCACTGAGTTACTTCAAATCTACCTTCAATAATCAAATTCATTCGTCTGCAATAACACAGGTGGTCTCAAAACACATTTCCCACTGAATATGAAGCAATAAATGACCGCATTATATTTTCACTGGTACTTCCTCTCATTGTGTCATCTTTGGGGCATTTATAATGGATGTCATACACAGTCACACTCCCATCAGAGTCCTTCAGTTCTCAGGTGAACATGGCCTAATTCTTAAATAAGGCAATGCCTGAAAAGCATCAGCTTTTTAGTCTTCCTCTTCAGCTTTAAAACCCGCCATGGTTACCTGCCTGTCTGACCTGTGCACAAAGCGTGTGTTACATAAGGAGAGAACGTGCCATGTGCACTGAGAGCACAAGCGGCACGAACACCATGCTCCACCAGCACTCTCAGTCATGATGGAGCAGAGACAGGCTGCACTGCAGGACTTCCATCCAAAATCATTCACGGTTAACTTTTCCTCTGTTTAAGTGTGATCCATGTCCTGTCAATCAAGCTTCAATCAATTTCACATTTTCTATTGTCATTGTTTTTGTCTCATTAGCAGAGAAAAACCATTTGAGTATTTGGTCTGAGGAAAATATGTTGATAGGCTCAGTACAGTATGAGTTATACGTAAGGAATTATGAACTAAAAGCCAACTCAGATACTGGCACTTTAGCTCAGGATATCTTATTTCAATAGTCTGATATCATCCATTTCCAAAAATTAAAACATCCATGTCATTGTAGGAATCTCAGTGATCATTTTCTGCAAATTAATATAAGACCTGAGAATACTGTAGCAGCCCAGCATGACTGTGCAAGTGCTATCAATGGTAAAAGAAATTACATTTTCATAATGAATTTAGTTAATAATTTTTATAAGAAAAGTTAAGAAAAACATTGACATCCAACGTTTATCAATTTTCTAGAACACGTTTTGGAGCGATTTGTGTGAGGAGCTCCTGACCATTTTAGTGTCAGAACCTTCAGAGGATGTGTGGCTTCCATAAAACTCAGGACCTGCTGCAGGTCTATCAAGCAGCGGGGAAGACAACAACCACGGGACAAAGGCACAGGTTTTTACCTTTGTTCCAAGACCTCTCTGTCAAAGGTCTAGCAACTGTCCCTGCAGGAACTTCTCCATTACAATCATCACACCAACAGTTATCAACTGAGCTGCTATAGCTCCAAAATTATGACACGCTCCGACTCAAATCATTCCTACTATTGACCTTTATCTAGGGATGTCAAACTCTGGTCTGAAGTCCGCTGTCCTGCAGAATTTAGACGTTTCCCTGCTTCAGATCGATGCCTCATTAGCTGCTTTGTGCAGAATTGAAGAATCTTTTGAAGAGATCCATTTAATCTGAATCAGGTGTGTTGAAGCAGGGAAACATCTAAAACCTGCAAGACAGAGTATATTCTAATTAATGACTGACGTCCAAATTATGACCCCCTAGGCCACTGCAATGTTTGCACCCAATAAAAGACTAAGTAACTATGTTAAAAGCCCACTAGAGTTAAGAAAAAGTTGTTGACTGTGAGAGGATAAAAATACAATTACTGCATGCAAACACAAGTTTAATCTGCAGTTACATCTGGAAATAACAGTAAAGAGAGATAAAATGAGACACTGCCCCACATTCACAAACTGACTTAATCAGGAACTCTAGCAGCTGAGGAGAAAGGTAGAGAGGGAAAAACTGTCAACCCCATACAATTCCACAATACACACACACATAGGCTGTGTGAACTCAGGTGAGAGACTTGTTTAAACTAGTTAAGTTGACTAATATTAGTTTATATTCATTAGCTCCCTGTTTAATTCAGAATAGAATTTAAGATTCTTCTCTTCATATACACAACTCTTAATGACCAAGCTCCATCATGTCCAAGTGCTCATGGATCAATATTTTCCCAACAGAGCACTTTGCTCTCAGATTGCAGGTCTACTTGTGGTTGTGATTTGGCGCTATATAAATAAAACTGAATTGAAAAGTTTTAATTGGATTATTACCAGAATATCGCTGTGTGCATGTAGCAAGGATAAATCATGTGTAGGTTACAAACACTGAGGACAACCTTTTTCAAGTTGTACAGATGACAGGGACCAGAGCCAGTGAGAAAGGGACACTCAGATATGATGTCTGCAGAGAGAGAAAGCACCTCAGTGAGAGCTGATGTCCTTGTCACTCTGATCTGCTTAAAGTCTCAACACGTGGCTCTGCAGTGAGGCTGCTGCAGCTGGTTAAACTGTGATGATGCATTAACTGCTGAATGACGCAAAAGCTTGGTCAAATGTTGACAACAGTCAAAGTAGAGACCATTATTGTAAAAGGAGATGAGGATGTTTCTGCTTCATGCTATGAGCCAGTCATTACTGACTTCCTTTTACCAAATCACTGATCTTTCCACAGATGTTTCTTTTAATTAACTTAATTATAAAGGACAGAGGTTGCAAAAGCACACAAAACCTTTGAGTTGAAATACATACGCTTTTGTAAAAGAAGAAAAAAAAAAAGGTACAGGCTCTGAAATGTGTTTTCAAGTATAAAAGTAAAAAAAGAATAATACTTTGAAGGTCAGTTTCTGCAGCTCTGTGAATGCAGATCTCACTACACTATTATATATAATGTGATCCGAATACCAAACCTTTGTGATTTAATATACGATGACGAGTGAAATGCCAACAAAAAGAACAAAATATCAACATTGACAACGCACTTGTCAAGAATCTTGCTTACAGTCAGCAACTTTTAACGGTTCAGTTTAATAAAGCAATGGGTCAGGCATGACTTGCCAACATAAACTCTGATCCATGTTTAGTTCCATCATCTTGTTACGTCTTATTGTAATGTCAAAATGTCACCGTCACACCCATTTCAGCCTTCGAAACTGTTACGAAGGCGAACAATAATGCAAAATAAAAAGTAGTCCATTATCCCTACCAAATACATTAAAATCAATGGTTAAATCTGGATTCCTTATGTGAAGGAGCTCTGTGGGTGTCTGGCTTTTAGAGTATGTTATGCATCTGTTCACATAGAGTAAAAACATCTGTCAACATTTGACAAACTAAATAAACTGAACAGCTTTTACAGCTTTTAATAATAGCATTAAACAGGAATTGGTTAATTTCTTATAAAATACAAATTTCCTGTGCTATGATTTGACCTGGTAAGGACCAAATGATTGTTTTATCATGTCCTGATAATAAGCCATTTGCTAAACTGGAAAGAGTCATTTTTGAAGAGAGGGGGTGGTCTCAGATATCACCTTGTATCAGGTCTGAATTGTTTCATGAGACAATACCTCTGTGAACATAGCCAGATTGTTAGAAAGTGTCTCGTATGCACAGACTGCACATATTTTCTGATCAAAATCTGACTCTGCAATGAAGCCATCTTAAGCTTAACCGAATATGCAGGGCACCAGAGAACAAAAACCATAAAGGGTTTTTGCAGCTGTATCGTTAAAAACAAAAAAAAAAAGATGACAAAGACAATGATGTCAGGCTCACTTGGGACAGAGCGGGGGGTCAAAACAAGGTGTGTGCAAAGGCAGATCGATGAGGAGTCAGCAACAACAGCAGAAAGCAATTTAACACGAGCAGAAAGAGATCTAAAGAGCAAGTGTGGGAGGAGAGAAAGAGAACATTGAAATGAAGAGGGAGAAATGCAATGAAACAAAGATACAGAAGGTGGAAGAGGGTATGGACTAAAATGGAAGGAAGGGAGACAGAGGGGAGGATGGCAGACTGGGTGACATCACTGCTGGCGGTCACAGGCCAGTGCTGCATTGCAGGTAGCAAAATAAAACTCAGCAGGGAGGAGGAGAAGAGGGAGGGATTTTAGGAGGAGGAGAGGGTTAAGGAAGAGAAACAAATTGGAGGCCCAAGAAAGAAAGAAGGGAAGGACTCTTAAGATTAAAGCAATGTTTCATGTTTAATTTCTCAGTCTACCCTCCTGACACAGATAGCCTAACATTCACATTCACATGAGAGAAATTAAAGCATTTTTCTCCCCACTGGCCTGGGAAACAGTCTAAATATTAATCTACATGGAAACACCGTCATGGCTACAATCACTGACAATTAGGTGATTTTCTTTTTTTTTTTTATGAATTAGGTGGTTTTAGCATCTCATAAAAGGGTCTGACATCTCTCCTTCAGAGTCCTATTCCTGGCATGTGTGAGAAGGGTTTGAGAGAGCACTTAAATTTTCATCTGGGAGAATAACACCTCACATTACAACAGGAAAATTAGCTGGATAACGTAAAACAGCTTTGGTTACAAACTGCGTACAAACACAGGGGTTTACATTTGAAATTTTAGGGTTACATTTTCAATGATTTAATTTTCAGAGCTAAAGAGGGACAGGTTTAATCTATTGAATGTTTTAAGTGTCTAAAAAAAAAAAAAAAAAAAAAAAAAAGGGATACAGTTTTGCTCCACCTAAACTATTCTGCAGGAGGAACATGCAGCCTCATGTTAAGCTCTCTGACTCGTTATTATTTATTTAAAATCACTATGGGAGCTAAAGCTGACGGAGGTTATCTAAGGACCAGATATTTTCCAAAAAGAAACACATGCACCATCCCAGTTCCTCCTTTAGGCCCGACAACTCAACTCCCAATACCCAGATTTAAGGTCGACACAACTCCTTAAGATTGAAGTAACGAGCTTTGGACCCTGTGGTATCTTCAATGCTTCTCATGTGGATCTGTAAGGCCTTAAACCTTACATGAAACCATTTATAAATAAACTAGGTATGATACTAGATAACGATTTTAAATTAGAGACACAGATTAACAGAGTGGAAAAAAATTATTTCTTTAAACTTAGGCTTTTATCCATGGTTATGTTAATTTCCCTGGAAAGGTTGTTACATACTTGTAATGCCCTGTATGTTGGTGTTAGCCACTCACCCCCCTCACAGCTGCAGCTGGTCCAAAATGCTGCATTCCATCTTTCAACACAACCACAAAAGACTGAGCACATCTTCCTGGCACTTGCTTCCCTTTAATGGCTCCCTGTACATTTTAGTATTGATTTCAAGGCTGCAATTTGGCTTATTTTTGGCTTGCTGCCTCTTATACTTCTGATCTCGAACAACAAGCGTGTATACTGGTCAGGTGAAAATCTACCAACTGTTTGCTTCTAGCTGTCCCCAGATCTAAGCTAGAACACAGGGAAGGCCAAGCCTGCAGCTTTTAATAGAGTATGCATATTTTTACTAATACTTTGTATATATATTCTTATTATTTTATGTTTTATTATTATTATATTTTTTGTTTTATTGCACCAAACAGACCAGGCCAATTTCCTTGTGATGTGAAAATTACTTGGCAATAAAATCTTTTCTGATTCTGATTTATATTTTCCTTTTGTTGTTTTTTTTAGTAATTTATTTTTCCTGGTTCCACATATTTGTCCTTTATTTTTAAGGGTTAGGGTTAGGCAGTGGTTGTGCTTTTACATATGATTCATGATTAAACTTGACTTGATAAGACTGTTGTGTAAAATCCCTGTTTAGAAACCCACTCCCCATTTCAGCCAAACAAGCACACTGAACCGCTTATAAAAATGTCAAAAACATTTGGCTTTTGATCAGTTGCTATGATGGTAATAAAGATTTGCTATCATTTTGTATCTTGTTAAAAAAAAAAAAAAACAGCGTTTGGTTGTCTTGGGAAAAAATTGATTGAGACGTGACACTATGGATACAAAAGTATGATCCTGACAATTACCCAAAATTCAACATGATGTGACATCAACATCCGATTCTTTGTTACTGGGTAAAACAAACGTGGTTCCACAGCAATTACAGCTGAGGCCCAAAGGTAAAGTAGTATTTAGAGCCGTCCATCCGTCTGAAATTACTAATAAATGGAAATGATTGGGATGAGTGCCCCTAAATGAGCAAATAAACTAGTGAGAAAACATCAATGCTGTCGAGTCAAACATCCTGCTGCCTCTGAAGTTGATGTGACTGAAGGTTTGTCTTGCAGAAGCGTTCCTGCCTCAGCAGATTGATGCACAAAGTAAAGAAGTCAGTGCTTTTTAAAAGAACAGCAGCGGAAAACAGTGTGTCAATGTGTGTCAGCGCACACCTGAGGAACAAGTGAGAAATAGACATTTGCAGAATTCTACTTCGACATATCTAAGCAAAATGTGATGCTCCAATCTTTTTTTTTTTTCTACACTGGGGGTTTGTTTCTATCGACTTTAATGCAGTTATTGTTATATTGCCTCTTTGGACAAATGTATCAGTGGCAGTCTTACCCTCAATGACCTCCTGCAGCCAGCGACATAAAAGAAAGCTTCCTGGATATAAACTGCGAGGGGAATTACCTTTATGTGGGGACAAATACCTATCAGCACATCAGCTGAGCCCAGCCTATATCAGGTTTCTAACTTTCTGAGAGGCCAATCAATAAAATCTACATTGTAGGACAAGAGCCACTGTAGCTTCTAACCATTCGTTCACTCAACAATGCATTTTCAGAGCAACTTTTTTCGAAAGGCATCTGTTTAGCAACAGTGAATCTAAACAGGAAGAAGATATTTTTCTAAAAATTGAAAAGGATGGATGTTTTTAAACTCTTGCTCTTGTTGATGTAACATTTCTGGCACAAGTTCGGTAACGTTGATCAGCCGCACAGACTAATACTGCAGATAAACAGCATAAATTATTAGTTCATCAGATATCTAAGAACAAAGAACTTAAGTGATAGGAGTCATATTTCATTCATTTTAGTGGGAGTACTGGCATTTACTTGAAAGGCTGTGCTGCTGTGCCTCAACTGCAGCTGAAATCTCTCAGTATTTTGTGTTTTCAGCTGGATTTCATTCCCAGAGAATGAGCTGGGTTGGACTGAACACGTCCACTGTAATTGTATCTTTTACAACTACACATGTCTCCTGTATTTTCTCCTTAGCGCAGCAGCAATTTGAGAATAATATGTCAGCACTTAGATGAATATCTACAGCTTTGGTTGAAAATCTCAGCTGTTTGACACAGCATGTTCAACACAATGCACACTGACCAAGCCGGTAATGCGCTCTTACAGACCAAACACATTTCATATTAACATATTGGAAAATATGCAAAGCATATTATGATGGAAGACTGCAGGTTTGGAAAAAACAAAACATAATCTTTTCTTTCCATCCTTTGTTTTATCATTGCGATACTTCTGAGAACTTTTTATTTATTTATTTAAAAAAAAAGCAAAGCTTCCCCTCCCTATGATTCTGAGTGAGCAACAATATTACCATGCAATCTGTTGTTAGGTTTAGAATTATACTGCTCTTTTCTGACTTCTACTAAAGACAAACTCAAACCCAAACTCAATTATTTGATGTAAACTTCAGCCAGCCCCAGGCTGCTAACCTTTGCACAATCAAACTCATCATCTCAGGAGCCCCTTGGTCCTCCTGACTAATGTCTCCCCAAAAAAAACACGAACTTCAAAGATGTCTTACGGCACAAATAATGACAACATTATCAGCTAATGTCAGAATACCTTTAGCAAAAGGTTAAAAATCCCTACCTTCTCTTGTATTCATCTCTTTCTCTCTTCACTTTGGCCAGAACGTTGTACAAAGCCCTGATCTCCGGCGTGATGGTGTCGATCTGGACTCCGACACCGTCTGGGTGCGTCCAGGAGACCCCAGGCCCCGTGACGCACGACTCCCTCCCGGTGCCAAAGCGGCGGGTGTGGTTGAAGGACCAGATAGTTCCAGGGAGGAAGCGCGGTGGAGGGGGGAGAGTGTTACTGGTGTTTGTGCCTTGGTGAGAAGTGTGCCTCTCGTTGATGTTACTGGTGGTTTTGAATGGGTCGCAAGGACTCAGTGCTGGGCTGATGGAAAAAGCGGACGTGGTGAGGTTGGAGTTTGAATCCGTGTTGAGGTTGTTTCCCAGAGGGTATTTGTTGTCAAAGAGTGGAGGAGGGTTCAGAGTGGGAGAGAGTAGGCCGCCAGGTAGGTAGGCCGAGTTGTTGATGTTGTGGAGCGGGATGAGGTTCGGTCTGGCTGGAATAGGCCCGATGAATCCAGTCTGTACTCCCATATCTTTGGTCAGGGGCTTCTGGTATCCGTCCCCTCCACTGTTGTCTTCCAAAGCCTGCTGCAGCTGCTTCTCCAACACCTTATTCCTGCGCTCCAACTCGTGCACTTTAGCCAAAAAGCAGCGGAAGCGCAGGTTCAGGGTCTTCAGCACGCTAATGTTGGATCCCAGGTCGTTGCGCAGCGCCGTAGCCGCTGGGGGGACGCGGTGCAGGGGGCTGCTCAGGTGAAGGTAGGCCAGGCCCGACGGTGGCAAGGCGCCCAGGTCCAGCCCGGACAACCCATCGGGTCCAAATCCTCCGTGGTCACCCAGGAAGTATCCTGGCTCCGGGATGGCGGAGTCGGTTTGACCCGTCATCTGATGATGTTGCTGCTGGGGAGCCAAGAAGCCGTTCTCCCCCAGGACAGGATTCATGCTCGAGTAGGAAAATCTGAAATGCTCGAAATCCGGCATGAACCCAAATTTATTTAGTTCGACAGATTAAAACGCAGTCTGTTAGCTCAGCCCGGAATCAGACGCTGCTGCTTGTTTTACTCAGTCTTTTCCTGATTTCAGCAGGTGATCCCAGCGCGAAGAACAGTGAGCTAAAAGTCAGATGGTGCGATTTGGAAAGATGTCTAATTTGCAGCAAATTACCAAATCCAAAGCCAAATATCACTGTAAACCAATGATGACGCACAACAAGGGGTCTCGAGATTTAGGAACAGCTGGATCCTGCAGCAAAATACTGAGTTTACTTTTATGCCGCACTCACTGAGGAGAGGAGAGGAGAATCATTGTGGCGATGCACATAAGCATAACACGATTTTTCTCTGAGCGTAGAAAAAAAAAGACTTTCGGAAAAACTGAATTCATTTAGTGAACATTTAAGCAACGTACCTGGCAGTCCGAGGAGGAAAGACCAACTGCTTCCAGTTAATGAGGAGTAGTCGGTGCGTGGCTGCTGCGCAGCAGAGCCCGGGAATAAACGCAAGTGAACGACTGCGGCTGTTGGCTACCGTACTGATCCTGAAAGAGGGACACCAAGGAGCTTTCACTACCGTTAGAAACACAATAAAGACGCACCTACATTTTTTTTTTCAAAACCTCAAGACCTTGGCTAGAATTCTTCACTTATTGAGCTCATGTTCATGTTTTCATTCAGACACATTGAGGACACAAATTCATGTCCCAGTTCTGAGGGTTTATGGATTTGGGGAAAGAACTGAAGGCCAACAGCAAAATCTTCAGGTGATGGAGGCTACCTGTGCATTTAGCATCCGCCATCCCTGCCCTCAGTTATCTAACAAAATAGGGAACTTCCTGAGAGCTGTTGCTTATTATATTATGGTTGAGTTCCTTTGAATAATTTTAAAGCATGCTGCTATAAATCCTCTTAATTGTTTTATATTTTTCTTCCCCCCCCCCTTCATTGATTGCTTATAACCGTTTCATTTATTCTATTTTTTTATTCTCTTTAAATTGCTTGTTTTTATGCTGCTTTATGCTGCCCTTTTAAATGCCTCGTCTTTGTGTAAAGCACATTGAGTTGCCTGTGGTATGAAATGCGCTATATAAATAAAGATGCCTTGCCTATATGAACACACATTTACAAATCTCCAAACAGCGAGCTGAGAAGTATCAAAGTCCAGTGACTTCAGACTCAATTTGCTGTTTTGAGCTACTTTAATATAATTTCACATTAAATTGGTAAAATTCAAAGCAATGAGCATATATAAAACCAAGGCTGGTGTAGCCACACAGTAATTTATAAACATACTTTCCAGGATTCCATCCTTTCACCATCCATGCTTGGTTAGTGAGCATTGTGGCGGAGCAGGAAATAAAAACGTCATTTGTATCCATTTCAGATGCATTTAGCTGTCTGACAACAGAAATTAAGTCCTGAATGAGAGCAGATTTACTGGGAATTTAGCTGTCAATATACTTAACACTACAGTTTACAAAAAGATTAACCCTTGAACACTGCAGAGCACCTCGGCTCATTTGAGAGTAAATGTAAACATTCAAGAATGAATGAATTCCAAACTGCATCTTCTGAGTTTGAGGAGCTCGAGGTCAGATTAACAGTTTGTAGTGGGTTTTAGTGTTATGGAAATGTGTTTAAAGTAAAGGTTATCTTTTGTTTTAAAAAAATAAAATTAAAAACTTCAAACAGTATAATCTGAGGGTTCCTGCTGTACTTGATTCTTCAAATGTATACCAGTTTTATTTCAAGTCCAATTCTTCACACACCCACACTTGAGCTATTTATTAATCCATCCTTTAAATATTGAATGTTTCCAAACCTTTATTTAAAAAAAAAATATTTTTTCTAAATAGTGCACCTCTTTCACAAACTGTGGATCAAATTAATTAAATGTAAAGAAGTCACTGCAAGTTTAATGTGAAAAGACCATTCATTGAGTAACATTTCAGGGGTTAGGGAGAAAGAGAAATTGGTGAAGTTGTCAAAAAGGTTTTTATTTTCAGACGGACGTTTCCTGTAGAGGAGACTGATCCCAGGGCAGATGTCACAGCATCCAGTTACATGTGAATGAACAAGGAATCATAGAAAGCAACAAGTTGCAACTTTATTCTTTGGAGAACATGTGCTGGACCAGGTCACAAACACGGTTGCTGTAGCCAAATTCGTTGTCATACCTGCGAGCAAACAGAATATATTTAAGGATGTTAAGTATTCGAGCGATTACACGTAGTAAGGCAGGATGAACCTACATAGGATTAACAGTGTAATTGATCATGTTTTAATAGTTTTGTTTCTTTAGAAAAAAAAAAAAAAAAGGATTGCAGGTTTAGGGACAACTTCCCCAACACAGTCAAAGAATCACTTAAATTTTCTAATCTCTAGATGCAAAGTGGATACTTCAGCAGATCTCCAGAATACTAAATCATCATAAACTGCCAAATATGCATTTATGTTCACACCGAAGCCCTCCAGGTTCAGAAACCTGACAGAGCCGGCTAAACTGTACATCACCAACTCACCAAGAAATCAGCTTGACGAAGTGCTCATTGAGAGCAATACCAGCTCCGGCATCAAAGATGGACGAGTGAGGGTCACTGTTGAAGTCAGTGGACACAACCTGAGCAAAAATATGTATGTTTATGAGACATGATCTCTGAAATTAAATTATGGAAAAAAATAAAAATGAATGAATAAAACTTTAGAGATGTGCTGCCATCTGATGGCTCCGAAACAGCCATGAGCATCAACAATCATTTACAAAACATCTAAAGTGTTCTGTCATGTTAACAAATGACTCAGTTTCATACCTGATCCTCCGTGTATCCCAGAATTCCTTTCATAGGTCCCTCGGCAGCGGCCTTGATGACTTTCTTGATGTCATCATATTTGGCCTGAAGGGGAGGAGCAAAAAGATGGGTTTCAAATGGTTCTGGGTTGATAATTTAGCTCAGTTACACATTTATCAAAGTTCAAAGGACTCAAAAACAATGCAATAGAAGAAAGGACAATTAAACCATAAAATGTACATGTTTTTAAGTAACTCACTATATGTGGGACTAAAAACACTTACAGGCTTCTCCAAACGGACAGTCAGGTCAACCACAGACACATTGGGGGTGGGGACACGGAAAGCCATACCAGTCAGCTTTCTGTTATGAGATGTTCAGATTGAAAGCACAAAGCGCATTTTACAGGCAAATTATTTATCTACCTTTCTTAATTTTGGCAAAAGAGGAAGCCCAGCTGCAGAGTCACAGCTTAAAGGCATGATTTAAGGGCTGCAGTTCTGTCAGTTTTAAAAAAATAAATACATTTCTTTCGTAATGATGAGGAAATTGGATAAAGGAAAATCTTACCCATTCAGCTCAGGGACAACCTTCCCGACAGCCTTGGCAGCACCTGTGGAGGCTGGAATGATGTTCTGGGAGGCACCACGTCCATCTCTCCACAGCTTTCCTGAAGGACCATCAACGGTCTTCTGCGTGGCAGTGACAGAATGGACTGTGCTCTGGAAGAGCAAGACATGCATTCTTGAACGTTATATTGTGGCATTTCCCACATTTGTTGGACCAAAAATGAAAATTACAAGCAATTGAATAATTTTTTTTTCTTATTCTAATTATTTAATGTTTTTACCTTGGTGTTTTAAGTTTTTAATTCTCTTTTGTTACGTTTATTCTTCTTATTCTTTTTCCTTTTTTAATGTGAAGCACATTGAATTGCACTTGTGTCTGAAATGTGCTATATAAATGAACTTGACTTGACTTATTTGACTGACAAATGAGCAAACTGATCAGGTTTATAACTGATTTACGATGAAAATAGGAAGCACCATGGTCATGCAGGATGTCATTTCAAAATCAGTGAAGTGTGCAAGTTCTTTACCATGAGACCCTCAACGATGCCAAAATTGTCATTGATGACCTTGGCAAGCGGAGCCAGGCAGTTGGTTGTGCAGGAAGCGTTGCTATGGGGATGAAAAAAAATAAATAAATAAAAATCTAACTTATACCAGACTCACTACTAACTACAGTCAACACTACTCCTGCAAACACAGGACCCGCAGAGGCTCACCTGACAACCTTCATGGAGTTGTCGTATTTGTTGTGGTTGACCCCCATGACAAACATGGGAGCATCAGCACTGGGGGCAGAGATGACCACCCTCTTAGCTCCACCCTTCAGGTGAGCCTGGGGGTTAAAGGACAAAGACTTTATACAGAGGAAATGCATTTATGCACTGTAAAATGAAAAAGATGTATATTAACTGAACTATGTTGTTCCCTTTAGTGACTTCTTTAATATATCAGTCCCCAAAGTTTAAATGATGCATAAATCTTCACTTGACTTTTTGCATGAAACTACCCCGTAATCATCTTCCATTGACAAATCAGTTTGAGAGCATTTGGTCAACATACAGAAGCCTTCTCGATGGTTGTGAACACACCAGTGGACTCCACAACATAGTCTACACCAGCATCGCCCCATTTGATGTTGGTGGGGTCCCTCCTGTTGAGAGACACAAGTTAAACAGAATCCGACTACATAGCGACACAAAAAAGAAAAACGGTACGTACTCGTGGAAGACCGCGATGTGCATCTTGCCAATAACCAGTTTGCCACCCTCTGCTTTCACCTCTCCATGCTTCCAAGTACCATGAGTAGAGTCGAACTTAAACATGTAGACCTTAAAAATAAAAAAAAAAAGGAGCATTTTACTGTTCAAATATGTAGCCGTCATAAACGGCAACAAAAATCTCAAGGTTTTTAAAAACCTCACTGCCCCTCCTTTTTGTCAATCTAATAATGGGATTGGCTACATTGACGGCAAGGTTTTAAAATACAAGTGACACGCCTTCCCATATTTCACTGCAAAGTCTTAGAAGTCAACAAAATTGACGTTTTGAACAGTTAGAAATATTTTGGAAGGCAATGTGTCAGGACTAAAATTAACAATTTAGAGTACAGCAGATTTTCAGAAAGGCAGCCAGGCCTCTCACCATGTAGTCTAGGTCGATGAAGGGGTCATTGATGGCCACAACCTCAACCTTGCCACCTGCGGCGGCAGCACGGGTCACCAGACGGCCAATGCGTCCAAATCTGAAATGCAGAAGTCCATCAATGACCAGAACAACTGAAGAATCACACTATAGTCAGCATATAAAGATGTTTTAAGGGAATAAACCAGACAAATTTAACATTTTCAGCCATAGAATACTAACAAAAATGTTTAACACAACAATGTGAGCCCATTACAGGTCTGAATTTAAAAGCCCTGAATACCAAGCTGCATAATGACACAAATAAGATTAAAAGCCAAATTGAACTTTCTTCAAGCTTCAAGCCTTCAAACTTCAAGCCTCAACTCAGACTAAATTTGAGCCCTTCACACTTCTTAGAAACAGCTTCAAGTCCAAAACCAAGACGGCTGGATTCACGTTACAGATTTCTAACCAGCAGGTGGCACCAAATACCAACCTATTTGGTGCCTGTACAGGCAGGCTCATTGCAGACAAGAGCCTGTCTGTACAGGGCCTGCTAATCCTGGCTGAAGATAACAATGGTTGGCATTGGCAAACAAATGCATTGTATACACCCAATATGGTCACCATCACTGTGGGTCAGACAGTTTGGGGCCTGAAATCAGGGTGGCTAGTCAACAGAGGGAAGAGATATCAGGACTAAGTAACCTACATCACTGACTTCTAGCAGGAGAAAAAAAAAAAAAAAAAAACCCAATGCAATGAAGTAAGAAAACAAATTATCTCAAGGCAGCAGGAACCAAAAAAAAAAAAAAAAAAAAAAAAAAAAAACCTTCACATTTCTCTTTATCTTACAGGAGGTTAGAAGTTGAGGAAGCAGATGGGTCAACAAGGGTGCAAACTAAAATAAAAATGTATCCAAGCTCCAAATATTACTGAAATATCCAAGGCCACGGATGGAGTCTTGACCAATTTTCGAGAAAAGACCAAGTTGGATTTCAGACCCTGCTGTCGGTAGATTACAGAAAGATGAAGAATTTCAAAGGTGGTGGGAAAGAATTTAACTTGCACTCATTTATCAGTATAGTATCCTGCATAGAACTGCTAGAAAGGGTTAAAATTGCAACTTTTACAAGCATGAGGAACTTAAATGTGAAAATTTTCTTGAAAACAAAAATCAAATAAATGTTATGTTCCAGTTGCTAAAATAAAGTTCAGCTAAATAAATCTAGGTTTGCATCCTTTGCCCACAAAATAAATACTGTCCATTTTAAACGTGTTTAAACTTTCAGAACATAGACCAGGCAGCTGAAGTCTGGTGAAAGATGTGCCTATCCAGATGTTCCATTAACTCCTTTGAAAATGACCTTTTACATCATTCCAAGAGCAGCCGTGTCATTTTGTCACATTGAAAAAGTAAAATTTCTCCCATTCAGCATCCAGGATGAATCAGGGACTGCAGGTGTATAGCAGTGGAGGGGTTAAATGCCTTGTACAAAAGGAAAATAGATGTAAAGATAGTAATTGCATGCCTAAGGTACACAAACGACTTTAGGACAGAATGATGAAATGAAGCCAGAGAGGCATGCAATCTATACTTTACATTTTAGACACCAGGAAGTTAAGGTAGTATACGTAACAAAGTGTTTGAAATCACTCACTAACTCACTGATTAAGGAGTTTTGTGAAGGAGGATATAATGGGCACATCATGATCAAATAATGCATTTTTGACACTACGCTGGTCATTTTCCCAGAGCAACAGAATCTTTGACACATCTGTAAATGGCAGGATGTCTCAACGTGACCCTAGTCAAAGTAGTTTTAATTTAAAAGCCATGAATAAGAACTGCATAGGGACACTAAGATCACAGCACTAGATCTGTCAACCATTAAAGCAATGTAAAGTGGGTGACTAAATCAGGGAAAAGCATGATGCATTTTCTAAATAACTTAACTTTAACAGCATTTTTATAAAGCTCAGCATGCATCACATGTTCCCTCAGATTGCTTGTTTCATTCATTTAAATTTTATTTATTTCTCTTTATATTCTTAATGCTTCTTCCAGTCCCTGCTGCAATGCATTTATTTTATGTAAAGCCCTTTGAATTGTTTTGTACATGAAATGTGCTATACAAATAAATTTGATTAAAATTTAGAGTATTGCTAGAATTGAAAGGCAGTGCTTAAAAGAGGGTCCTCCCAGGAACTGAACTTGCTCAACTTATCTCCAACCCATTAAGGTTGTTCTATAGGAGACAGGTTGGCAACAAAACATTCAGAGCCATGCTGCAACTTGTGGTTTGGTTAGTTATTCCTGAGAAGACCAGAAGATCACACACAAAAAAAAAAAAAAGCCTTAAATGTTAGTGGCATACACTTTAAAGCCAGTGATGAAGAGAATTATTGCATCCGAAAGCAATGTGACATACGTAAAATTTGTACCAACTCACTGTAATTTAGACCCCCGTTACATCATCATACAACAGGTCACCCTAATGCAAGCAATGTGTGAACCACGGATTGCCAAGAAGTTATAAAACTGCTTGAAAACAACATTTAAACTGTACAGGAATGAAACTAAATGCTTTGGAAAGGGTGTCAAAAAGGCCTGCCTATATCGGATTTGAGGGGATAATGCCAGTAGCTATGCAGTTTCCCTTAGTTTTGGGAAGCCACCAGATAGCCAGAAGGCCAAAATGGACTGCAGCCCATCCTCTGTTTCTGAGGCTCGCTGTTGGCGTTGGCATCTGCCCAAGATTAACAAGCTAGATCTCACAGCAGCCGCTTCACAGAGAAGAGAATGTTTCAACAATCTCCAAGTCTGAGCAGCATCCCTATACTACTGGCAAAAAAAAAAAAAAAAAAAAAAATCATCTCTGGACTTTAGCAGAAAGGTTAGGGAGTTAAATTTAGACAAGGGGAGAATAAAAGGAATGCGACAGCTGGGGAGAACATAGATACAGACAGAGGCACTGGAGAGGGATGAAGGGTGTGAAAGAAAAGGGGGCACCAACTATGACACCACAACACCACTGGACTATAAATAACCGGAGAATAGACAGACCCAGTACAAAGTGGCAGCTGGAGCGGGGCGGCATGTCCTCCCAAAAACACTCAAGTTTGAGATTTTAATGTTTGGGGATTCAGCTCAAGAACCCCCCACCTCTTTCTGTTAGATTACGTATGCCTTTTCTGTCATGCCACATACACTCGTCACAGGACAAATCAAGCTATGGTTTAGCTCCAATTATTGTGTAAAAGAAATTCTTAGTTTGCCATCACACAGCAAAAACCTTTACTTAAAACTGCCAAGTAACTACAGCCCAAACTTAAACTCAAAATCTAAATCTAATGGACACAGACAACTTTACTTTTTCGCTCAAGAGCCCAAAAACTAAGTCAAAATATTCTAAATCTTTTTTTTTTTTTTTTTTTTGCATTAATCCACCAAATAGAAATATTCTCACTAAACCACATCATCCTCCAAAATTTTCTCCTACAGACTTTCTGGGATCATTTTTAAAGAGAAACAATAAATTCCACTAAGAGACGTTCCAAGAATTTCAAAAGCATTTCCCAGGAACAGATGGTGAACACTTGAGAAATGGGGATCAATGAGTCATATGGGCGCTCAAATTAAAAATCAATCAATCAGTCAGAACGCTACAACATAGACTGGCAAAAGCTCTGGAGACAAAGCTTTTCTTAATGCCAAAGCGAGAAAAAAAGACGCGCTCACCCGTTGATCCCGATCTTCACCATTTTGTGATGTGGTCAAGTCCCTGAAAGGAAGAAAAGTAGATCTTTAATTTTAGTTCAAACCAAAACACCACATGCCTCTTCATGTTTATGTGACTTAAAGTGATCACAGCAAGACATTCATTTTCAAATTTTTTTTTAAGTTGTCCACAAATTAATCTGCAGAAGGCCTAACATGAAACACAAAAAGTCGCTTTTTTAAGTCTTTCACCTGTCGCTCAGAGCCGCGCCAAAGAGCCAACAGCCATAGCTCACTGCACAGCTGTGACAACTTTAGCAAGAAAGAAAAGAGATGGATGAACTCACCTGGGTAGTCTGAAGAACCTCTGAGGTAACAACACGCTCCCGTACTGGAGAAGAAGTGTAAGCAAGGCCAAACCGTGGAGAGGCATTTTATCCCAGCCCGCGCACCGTAGGGGCCACGCCCCCTCCAGCCGCGCGTCAAGGTCGCGTAAAGTCAACAAGAAAAAAAAGACAGAAAGCATGCTTAAGAAATAAGCCATCAAGATATGATGCTGAACTGGTCCTCAGTGGAATAGCAGTCCCCTGAAGCCCCCCTTACCGCCCTCCTGTCCACTCTCACGTTCACGCTGACTGTGCAGGTCATGTGAAGCTGCTACGTGAAGCCCAGCACACAGAGGAGAAGACAAAGGAAAGATAGGATGTCTGCAGGTTCACGCAGGCTTTAACTACCACGGTCATTTAGATTTTTAATCTTCCTCAAATATGGCCCTGACTATGAGCAAAAAAAATAAAATAAAATCCTGCAGTAGTGACCGTACTGCACAATAAAAACAGCACAACAACCCTGTTTTGCAACACTGACAATATGACAGAACCTTTTCCCCAGCGAGTGTTCAATGAATGTGGGGATCCAATCATCATTAATGAAGGCATCTTATTGGATACCATTCCAATCTAAGACGTGTGTCTTCTGGTTGCATACAGATACAGTTACCAAATAAGCAGCAAAATCATTCATAAATATCATTTAAACACGTAACTTTGGGAAAAAGCAAACTAATAATAGTTTTTAGCGGCCTCGGGAAAATCAAATGAAGTCTGTTGTACTGTTTGTGTCGACTGACAATGCTGCTAATCTGTTGTGTTCCTGCATAATCAGTCAACAGGCCAAAGTTCCACACAGCATGACAAGCCTTTATTAGGTCCTGATGACATACCGGTCAAACACCAATGAAGCATTAATGTTGTGGACAGGGCAGTTTATTCAAACTAAAGAACCCGAGGAGCTCAAAAATATATTTCATGAAAGTAACATGACATTTTAAAGCTGTGCTACAATTTAAGTGCTGTCTGCTTACATATTTATTTCTTGTTAATTCAGGAATAACACATGGTTGCTATTATGTTTAACACACTGCTACTAAATAAAAAAATCTCTTGTAATTCTTTGCCCCAAGACAATAATGTCCAGAAACGGCTGTTTAGTACGGCTCAAATATTGCTCAAACTGGAGGAATATACATGCCAGTGAAACCTTTTGGCATGACAAAATATAATTTTTAATGACATATCACCAGTCAGTCATCAATATTTTTGTAGATCTGACCCTGTTGACACGTGGTATTTTAAACAGAATGTGCCATCGTCAGGTGAAAATTTATATTGTGGTCTATTCTCAACAGGTGTAAACAGGTGCTATCCATACAGCTGGATTTTATTTTGACTAAAGAAAGATAAGATGTTTTAATCCAGATATCAAATTCAGCTACAGATCACATATTAATACTGGATGTAAAATGGATATCTTAAGACTCACAATGCACCAGAATCTTTTAACCGAGAGGGCAAATGAACACAGTCAGTTATCTTCAAGTCAGCCTCTGAGGAGAGGCGTAAAGGTCAGTCTATAAATATCTGGTCTTGCATATTGTTCTCTTCATATAGTTTCATTATGTCAAAGGGTCCAACATTAGTTAGGACAACTTGGTTGGCTGGACATCGCCGGTCGGGGGTCAAAGATACCCGTGAGGTGAGTCAGAAGGAAGAATAAATGTCTTGATACAAACTGTGACTGAAATTGGTCTTGAGTGCTTGAAAAAAAAACTATTTACAGGCCACAAAAGCAGCACAAATATAATATTGTGCTTCCTTTGTGTGAGCACAGGCATGTTGTGTTGTAACAGTGTGCTTACCTGCAGTTTGTATAAGATTTAGCTTGATAAATGCATTGTCTTTGGTCAGGAGTGCATTCCAGCTGCAGTGATAAGTCCCATGAATCAGCACAGCCATGCCTTATCCAAAAAAAGTGGTATATGGTTGCTATGACAACCCCAGTGGTTAGACAGCTGGTAAATAATTCAAGTCCTGCTTGCTCCTGTCTGATATTTGTCTTTGTGCTGCTCAGACTGTATGAACATGATATAAAATTCAGCAACTGTTTCTCAGAGTTTCCTGAGGAAGTCAGAGCTTCTCCTGGCCCGAGGCTCCTCTTCCTCTTACAGCATTGACAATGGAGTCAAGATGAAACCCTTTCCTTGGACTTTATTATAAACATATATTGTGTCACACTGCGGGGGCTCTGTTTTCACAGAAAGTCACCTGTTCATTAAAAACTTTCAAATATTCACAGAGCACCAGACATATTTCCTGACTTGTCCTGGCCTGAAAATCTCATTTTATTCATTTTCAAAACTAATTTTGAGTGAAATCCACTGTTTTTCTAAATTTAGATTGAAGCAGTCATGTTTCAGGCACTGCTATAGCAGTCTATTGATATGAAATGATGTGATAAAGGTCGCCTAAATCCAAATATGTCTACATAAATCAGCCACACTGGGCAATGAATGGGGTTTATAAATAAACTGAGGGACTTGTAGTTAAGTCCGAATGTGATGCATTTCAGAACCACAGTCAATAAATAATACGTTGATGCCTCTCGGTTTTTGGTAATATATTTCTCTCACATTTTGCACATATTACTGTGTTGTAGATTAAACATTTTAATTTGTTTTATCACAGTGTATTTCTACTATGTGCAGTAATACACAAAACATAAGATGTATCATTAACAAAAGTACTCAGGCCCCTCTGTGGAGTCATTATGCAGTCTGGTTTGCACTGTTTGCCTTTTCAATCCTTAAGTTGTGTCGAGCAGTTAACCGGAGACAAAAAGCAACCACTAAGAAGTAAAAAGAAACCAGCTTCTCATTCGACTGCTTCTTCATCATTTACCATGAAACCATTCAATCAGCCTCAGAGGGCTCAAACTTTCCACGAGGGTGACCTTTTCTAATTAATTTCTAAGCTGGTGACATTTATTGAATTTCTTTTTCCTTTTTGTCTTAAAAGAATGAATGTGACATTGGGCTGTAGGAGGGAAGAAAGTGAAAGACATCTCGTAAAGGTCAAGGAGCAGATTGAAACCTTGATGACAGGACTGGGCGATTAAACTCACCGAGCCACCAGGACTATTGTCTTACTGGCCTCTCTCATCCAAATCTTGAAAAGAAAACCATTTTGGAGGCTTTATCCTTGATGAACATCTTTTAACTAATCACAGTGTCTGGTAGCTACTCTGGTAGCTTATCACACTACTATAATATTATGCAACTGTTAAAATGCCGCAGTGATGAATCTCCTTTGAATACGGCTTTATGCTTGTTCCCTAATTTGAGTTTAAGGGGCCGCTGTGACTCTGGAAGCCAACATAATCAATGCCACATTTTACCCGATGTATCTGTGTGCGTGACAGATAAATGTGTTCGGTGGGTAGAAGCAGAAGTGCTGTGTGGATCGATAGATTGGACTTATCCTGTGAAGCCCTTTGGCTGATCAAGAAGATTAACAGCACATTATATAAACCGGCATTTACCATTTATTTCTGAGACTGAGCGACTTCAACACACTGGCCGGTAATGACTAATTATCAAATAAGTGTTCATTTTCAATAGATGAAGAACAAGAATTATGAGCACGGTAAATAAATGTATGTAAATTTCAATGATAATTACCAGCATTATGAATTGGCTGCTGTGTAATCTTATTTTAAAATGTGTTTTACAATCTGCTTAACAGGGATGTTCAGTGTTTAATGTGCTATTTCTAATCCCTCTCTAAAAAAGAGACTAAATCCATTCTATGGACTTTATCACCAAAACTGTAAATCACACCTTTAAAGGATAAGTTAAGTTTCATCCAGTACTTTTGAATATAGTTTTCATGTCAACAGTCTGGAGCCTCAAAATTTATACTTTATAATATGATAAAGATAGAATAAGTTAAACCAGCTAGATCTAAAAATAAAACTGAAAACATGAATATATAATGTTCTAAGTTAGGAAATATTTCTTCTTCACTCAGTTGATAGAAGGTATTCAGACACCATCAGATCATTGATCACACATCTATTCTTCCTTTATAGATATTAAAATAAATCTGATCGCATCACTTAAAGATATTGGTGTCTGGATATTTAGAACAGAAAAATGAGAGACGAGAAATGTCAAGTTTGAGCCTCCATACAAGACATCCTACAAGGTTGTCAGAGAAACTGAGCCACAAGAATGAAGTGTTTTTTTTTTCTTCATACCCGGAGGATTAAGAGAGGAAAAGAGTGGAGAGGAGATTTAGTGTCAGATGTGGGAGAAGGACGAGGAAATGGACATGACTGATCAATGTAAAATCAGATGAAGACAGAGGTGAAAAAGACTCAGCAGACATTTACACTAACAACGATATAAAGTCAAGTTTAAGCATCGGTGGAGCATGCTGTTTCACTACTACTGTCTGTGGCACCCTCTAGTGAGAATATGAACAACATGCAGCAGCCCTTTAAAGGATAAGACCGTTTTTTTGACATTGGGCCCTTGATTTCACATTATAACATGATGTTCTACTCACCCCTGCTTGTTGTTGAACATTTGGAGCTGTTCCGAAGATATTCGCGAGGCGTCTGGCTGCTCTCTTGAGATATTCGGCCATGAAACGGTTTCCTATGGGCAAGTTTATACAGGCACAAACTATGCTGTTTATAATTTATTAATTACTGTACACTAGCACTGATAACGTGGAGGTGCGTCGCTTACTTAAAAAAATCCGGGTTACTGTAATTTTGATTTTTTTTTGTCGTAAAGTGGGTGTTACTGACGTCCTCATCGTGCTACTGCCACAGACAGCCCACAGACCTGCTGCCTATTTATTCATTCGGCTAGAATTCAAAATTAGTAACCCGGATTTTTTTAAGTAAGCGACGCACCTCCACGTTATCAGTGCTAATGTACAGTAATTAATAAATTATAAACAGCATAGTTTGTGCCTGTATAAGCTTGCCCATAGGAAACCGTTTCATGGCCGAATATCTCAAGAGAGCAGCCAGACGCCTCGCGAATATCTTCGGAACAGCTCCAAATGACCAACAACAAGCAGGGGTGAGTAGAACATCATGTTATAATGTGAAATCAAGGGCCCAATGTAAAAAAAAACGGTCTTATCCTTTAAACAAAAATGTGAAAAACATCAATCAGTCAATCAGACTTTATCACTATAGCACTGTTCACACAAACCGAATGTAGTGCAAAGTGCTTTACAAAATGCAAATGTCCAAACAATAAAAAAAAAAAAGTCTTAAAAGCAATACATCCTTCCCTGTATCACCCCATCCTATGCCAGCTCTAAAGCACCATATAATGAAACTGAGGAAATGTTAGCGCATATAGATCTGACCTGAGCTGGCAGAGCAGTCCACACTGTCATCTTTTAACAGTGTGTTTTATGTCAAAATGTGGCTTGGCAAATTTTGGGATATCATGTTCATTATTTTTTTCTTGTCAATCAATTCTCATAGAAATCATTGTAATTCTTGTATTGCTCATTTATATACTAATTCGACACTAGAAATACCTACTTACAGTTGAAGAATTAAACCTAAAGAACAACAGCCGTTTGAAAATTATTATAGGAAAAGATAGAAATATATATGTTCCCTTTTATGCTTTCTCAACAAAAAGTGCAAATGTCACATATTCTATTCCTGTGACCCTGGATTGGGTAAAGAGAGTGGATGGATGGATATATACTACTGTCCGGATGAAAGTGGCACAAATAGTTAACAACACTAACTGAGTCTGAAGTTAATTACAGAGTGGGATAGATGCAGTTTGATAACCACAGAACAAAACGAAATGTCCACTAAATGTTTTAAATCATAATACCAACTCAGTGGCCTCAGTCTGTGTCCTTCAAGTTGAGCTTCACATTTCTGTAAAAGTATAGAATAAGTCATTTTTTGGCTTCTTGGTGGCAGCAAGAAATTGAGCTGAAAACAAATGTAAATCATTTTCACACTTGTTAGTTGAAACGGTGAAGCAGCCTGTCGACACATCTATGGGGATGCATGATTCATTCGGGGCCCACTTTAGCTATGTTTTTGCTCTCCACAGCTAAAACGTTTAACCAGGAAAAACTTCCTGGTCCTCAAAGATGCCTTTTTAATCAAAGCCACCAGTGTTTCTGCAATATGCACTCGTTTTTTGTTTTCTTTTGTGAAAATGCACGACGTGTCATGATTTATGGGCATTTTGTTCCCCTGAGCTATGTTAATGTCTACTATAATGCTATTATTTTTGCATCTTGTTCAGGTTTTTAGTTTGGGTCCGGAGGCAAAATGAATTGGTTAGGATTATAAACAGATAATGGTTTGCCCTGAAACATAACCTTTCACAATGTGAACACTGCACACTAAATATAATATGAATACAATATGCATTCCAATGTGACGCCAAGCGTTTGTGACAAGTGGGTAGTGAGATCTGGCTCAAATAAAGTTCAGGCTAGATTGCATTGTTGATTGAGACGAGGCAAGAGGGACTGTCTGCAGCAACTGGAGGTTGTGGTTGGGTCTATTACTATATAATATTAACACAGCTGACACAATTTAGCTTCAGCCCTCCAATATCTGGTTGTTCAGCTGCTAAATGCTCCACCGCCTCGTATCCAACTCAGTCCGTCTGTTGCTTGGAGCTGAGCAGGTGGTATATCCAGAGGCTTTTAAGAGTTTATTTGCAGCAATCAATGCTATTAGAGCACTGAAGGGGGGACCAGCATTTTAACACTTATAACCAGAAAAGAAAAACTGAAATGAAAAACACTTCAAAGCGCTAAAGACAAAAAGGAATGCTTCAATACAGCAACCGCTTTCCGATACAAGTATAACATGAAAATATGGATTATAGAAGCTTTGGGGAAAATTGAAAAAACAAGGAGCTGATGATTTCCAAACACAAACAGCTATCATTTAATGCTCTGTGATAGACATTCGGAGGTAGCTTTAGATCATTTTACTACTCATGATAAACTGTACACTGATTTATTGTGGGACAAAGACCAGGACATCGATTTCTAGGTTGCACTTCGCCCTTATTTCACAAGGACTTTCAGGTCCAAACACACTCTGCAAAAACATTAATAAAATGAATTAGGCTTGCAGATCATTAAATGAGACTGGAGCAGCTTTGGATTATTTCATCAAATGAAGTCCTGTGTGACACCCAGCCTACAAACTGCCATTTTAACCCACCTTTCCCCAGCCCATCCATCTTCATCCTGCTGCAGCCTCTGCCTCGCCAGGACCGACTAAATCTAAGAGCTCTCCTGGCAGACGGGGGACAGTGTCGACCTTGCCTCGTCCTCTGTTACAGGAAGGGGCCTCTAATCAGCTCTGCAGAGAGGATGCGGGGATAACTGGCAGGAAACCAGGTGAGGAGAGGTAAATGAGATGTTGTGGAGGAAGGCTGAGGTGGACCATGCGGGATTTTTCATTCACAACACAGTTGTTTAATAGTATATGCTGCAGATATAATGTATGAGTCATGTAAAAAGTTACAGAATGATGGTTGAATGCATGGAATGCAAAAGATTATTCTTATAATTATAGCTGAGAACAATCATTAAACAGATGCGGAAAATTGACACCCAAAAACATATTGTAGGTTAATTTAGTATTCTTTATGCATTCATTCACTCACCTTCCTTTCTTTCATTTGTCTCTCTGGTGGTTCATCCAGTGATTTATTCCCTCATTCTGTCTGTCTAAACAGCTGAAACATTATTATTAAACACTGCAAAAACAGGAGAGAAAATTGCCCAAAACATGATGCAACTGATAATTATGATTTTTGATCGACTTTTAGGAACTGTATAGAATAATAGAACACCTTTGTGCCTCTTGGAGTTTTTTTTTTCCGGAATTTGAATCACATCATTTTACCTGTAGTTTAATTGTTTATAAGCCCAATTTTGTCCTTTATTTCAGGCTTCAGCCCAGTTTCACTCATAAATCATTTCTAAACAGCAAATATTAGCCGCTTTCGGACAGACAGTTCTAAGAAAGTAGTTATCAGAACTACCCTCCTCGAATTTCGTTCTGATAACTATCCTTCCCCAGCGGAACTGTTTCAGTCTGCATTCGCACATGAGTCGGGACCTGATAGGGACTGATGCGCCGCGCGCAGCCGTCTGCTTCAGTGACGTGTTAGCCGTTAGCCGTTTAGCGCTACATTCAAACACAAAACAAAACGGTAAAAGTAAGGAGAGTAGAAAAAACACCACCAAGAAGCTAATATGGAGAGCGGGGAGGCCCCTGTGTTTATGGTCTGCATGATGGTGATATTAATCATGGACAATCACATCAGGCGTCTAATATCGAAGCTGGAAAAGCTCACAGAGAGATTCAGGAGATACTTTTTTATTTCATGATGGAAGAAAGGAGAGCAGAGCGCTGCAGACAAATGAGACCAGTGTAAGTTAACTTATTAAACACCCGCCGGTTGTGTCTGTGTCATATGAGGAGACATTTCAGCCGTGATAGAATTACATGGGGCGTAGCTACCGACCACCACACACCTCCCTTAGATTAGTTCTATAGAACTATGAAAAGACCCGACCTCGGAGAAGGAGCTAAATAGTTATAGGAACTAAGGGAGAAAGCCCCGAGTTGCTGTATGTCCGAACACGGGAGAAAACGGCCCCGCGGATTAAAAGGTTATTAGAACTGCCAAAGGTTCCTACAGTCCGAAAGCGGCTATTGTCTTTTGTTTAATTTCATGACTCTGACCCTTTGGACTACACATATATCGTGATTTAATTAATTTTTTTTTATCTCATTTTATTTTCCAGAATCTTCTTGAAATAAATAGGAGAATTTACCATTGCAGTACACTATGCTATCTTCCAAACTGAGGTGTATATAATAAAATCCCCTTTTGAATTCAGTTTTGCACAGCTTTTGATTTGCATGTGCAAGCGGATAAATTGTGTTCAAGTGTGTTTCACATGAAAGTTTCGATTCTAGGGCGTGGAAAATATATTTCCACATAATTAGTTTAAAGAGTTTGATTTTAAGCTGACTAAAAGTTAATACAGAAATGAAACTACCAGTTTCTGAGTCTCCATTCTGAGCAAGTCACCATGACCTCATCACCTTGGATTTTCATTCACATCCACTGGTTTATTTACAGTGTGAGGCTGACTTTCTGGAAACTCAATAGCTGAATTTCCACAACTACCATTGCGAGCACCATTAAACGCTCATGTCAGTGTGACGGTTGGGCGTGTTTGTTGGAGCAGGAGCCAAGAAACAAGCAGATAAATCAAATAAAAGACTTGCAGGATTGAGACAGAGATTTCCAGAATCTCATTGCCTCTGCAGCTGGTCTGAGGTCTGCTGCTTTGGCTTTTGAGAGGACAAAGCTGAATGGTTTCCCACTTAGCACATGCGGAAATCGGTTCCTAGGATATTTGCTCTTCTCAGAAAGAAACCAAGCCTCAACTAATATGTCTTCCTGTCAGAAATCTTAAAATATGTAAGTTTTTTTATTACTTTTCTGCATTTTACTCTGTAGCTGCAGAACTGTCATCTTTGAATGCAGCAACTAAAAAAAGATACAGGATCAGTGGAACAGGGGAGCCAAGAGAAGTTGGTATACTGTTCAGCAAAATATAAATGATAAATACCCTCAGTAATATGCAGTGACATATGACTACTCAGCTATATTAGTTTTCTCAGAAGTGGGTATTAGAACATTGTTGCCTATCTTCTGTTGATTTGACATCAGTGAGTAAGCATCTGTGTAAAGTAAGTGCCCTAAGTCTGATGTCTTAACCAATAACCATCCCATTTAGTGAAAGCAACTAGTATTAGTCAGAAGGAGGAGGAGATTGGTAGGAGATGTGTTTGCCTTCCCAGGAAGAATATTTGCTTGCAGCACACTGAGATTGGCAAGACTTAGTGGTGGGTATACTCTGTGATGACTGAATATATTTGGGCATAGTCCATATACCTGTGTATCCTTGGACGACACAGCAGAGAAATACCCTCTGTTTAAAACTATGTAATACAAATCCTTTGGCCATCAGCTGGATGCTGGCAGAGTTTCTGTTTCAGTGTCGCGCCACATACTTCCAGTAAAGTCAACCCTCAGGAGTAATTTTGTTTTTGTTTCAGAAGCCTGACAGGTGGCCTAAATGCGGCTTCAGAGGCCTGCGAGGAGCCGTACAGCGGGACAACGTTGTGAGTGGAAAACAAACAGTATTGATTGGGCTGGACTCAGTTTTGGGATCAATCGTTATGACATTTACGGTGAGCTCTGTAAGCCTAACAGGCTGCTGCTGGACTTTGGATCTGTGTATTCTGTGTGGGTGTTGGTATGTGACATTATTCATGTCATTTTGCTGCAGTGACTCGTGGTGAGAAAACAGTGGTGATGTGTCATGCGTTCAACTGAAGCAGCACCATTTATGTCGTAGATAAAGTGAACTAAAAATGGTCTACAACTGCTAATACAGACTGAATTTTTATGATTACAGCATATGAAATGACAATGAGGCTGGTTTTGGCGACAGCTGGCAGCTGTTTTAACTGAAAACGTTCCAAATTGCCACTGCACTCTGCCTGCCCAGCACCAAAGACCAGCTGGAAACCAGAGTGGAGCATTTAGCAGCAAAAGAAACAGACATATTTTCTCAGGAGCAGGTGGAGACTACAAAGACGGAGCTAAAAAAGATCCACCATCAGGCTGTCATTTAGTGGTTGGACACATGACTCAGGATGCATGAGCATGTAATTAACATTCATGTAAATGCATCATCTGACTAACAACTTTTATATTAAAATTAGTTCAATTTATTATATTATGGAGCTGAGCTTTGCTTTTCCTACTGGATGTGTAGGCAGCACAGTTTCTAATACATACAGGACCAGTCAAAAGTTTGGATACACTTTTCTTCACATTTTGAATGAGTGGGTGTGTCCAAACTTTTGAATGCTCATGTATATAACTGACTCCTGCTGTCATGTTTTTCTGCATGATGTAAATTAAATGTAAGTTTATCCCTAAAGCTATTCAAAATCCTTCTGATGACATGCAGACTTCTGATAGTAGACGAACTGCCTCATTGACATTCAGCAGCAGTTGCAGGATGATCTCTTGAAACAGAGATGAAAGACCCTGAAGAGAGTCTCAAGAACCTCCGTCTGCCTCAGCTCCTGTTGTGTGAATGCAAAAAGATGGGATACTTCCTCAAACAGTTAAAATTACTATGATAAAAAGTAAAATATATATACTTTACAGTGAGTTCAGTGCACTGACCACAAACTGGAGTAAATTTCGTCCTTTCTGAAACAAGTTTGCAAAAACAGATCTAGCCTTTTTTACGTTGTACTCTAAAGAGAACCTGCTTTATTTGCATGATTAATGTGACACACAGTCATGACATGATGTGACGTGGACTTCACACGATATCTAACTCATTATGTCTGCTTCTGTCCATTCCGTTCCCACAGAGGAAAACCTGAATTCCAAAGCATCTTTGAGCAGCCAGGATGAGGAGTTAAGTAGTGAGTTCTCCTCTCCGGCTGCCAGGGACAGGATTACCCACCAGGCAGTCACACTACTGCCTTCACCTCGCCCTGACCCGCCCCCTCGCCCACACACTCGCCTTTTAAAGAAGAGTCTCCCCAGCTTTCTTTTACCAACTCTGACCCATCACTAAATCCTAGAGCTAAACGTAAAGCCTCCACTTAGTGGAAAAACAGGGACTGAATTCTGATGACAGCAAGTCACTCTATGATCATCAGTGAAGAAACCAAGGAGACAACAAAAGAAACAACTCCAAATCAGGTTGGATTCTAGTCAGATCACTTCTATGCAATAAGAAAATTCCCCTTCTTTACCTACATTACTTAAATGTTTTGTTGTTTTTCCTTCGTATTCTGCCTTAAATGGGATCCAGATCTGGTCTCTGCATTTACAGACTGCCTATTGTCATCATTCAGTGTCACCCTCTTTTCTACTAAACACAGACATTGATATTTGTGTATACAAACATGCCAGTATGGCAGGTAAGGACCGTATACTGGGGCCTGATACACGCCACACATGACAATAGATAAAAACCTGCAACACCAAAATGGGTCTGTCGTGCAATTCCAGTGGCTAAAGTAAACCAAGCATTAAATGGGGAAATTCTAATTATTGTATTATTGTCTATGAAATCGAGCTTCTCAAATTAGGACTAATGCATCCAGATGATGAAGTAGGGGGTCAAATCCCACTTGCATGTATACACTAAACTCAAATAGGTCCAGGTCCTCCACATATGCACAACTGTAAAAACAGTAAAGCAGGTAAAAAACAAAACAGAAATGAACACGGCTTCAGTAAAGATGTGAAAGTATTTTTTCTTTAGCAATTAAAAAAGGGTTTAATGACTTCTGTCCACTTTTGCCATCTAACGTCTCATCAGCATACACGCACAACCAGTTGTAAAATGATTCATTAACGCACACAGTAATAGACTTGTTGCCATAGATACTATGTTTGTCTTCATATCTACCTCTAATAAGTTCATCTTATTTTTCAGCTTCTTTCTCACTTTACTTCAAGCATTTATTTCCTTCTCCTCATTCCCCCAACACCTCGTCTCTCCTTTCCGTCTCTCAGACAGAATACTAATAACTCTCTCCTCCTCATCCCTCCTACCTTTCCTCTCTTTCTATCCATCTCAAATTTTTTTTATTCTTACGCATTCCCCATAAATTTTCTCTGCTTGACTTCTTTCTCCTCATTTCCAGCATGACTCATAGACTTTACCGCCCTCATCTGTCCTCCTCTCCCTGATCCCTCCACTCTCCCTGGTGGTTGCTTGGATTTTACCTCCCTCTCACTCTTTCTGTGTCTTCCTTTCACTCTATTTCTTCTTTACACATCCCATCTCCCTTTTTTTCCAACTTATTCACCAAAATCTCCCACATGCTCTTCTCCTTCTTTCAATAGATAACTCTGAATTTGTAAATCTGAGTCAACACTTCTGCTGTGAGCAGGGCGCTACGTCGCCACGGTGATGTCTGGCTTTAACTGTCAATCTTAAGTGGGTAGTCACTTAAAATACTGGAGTTTAGGTATTTTAGTTTCTTCACATAATTTAAAGGTTATGTGAGACGTTTGTGAAGGCAAGGGCTTCACAGAACAAATAGCTGCTTTGAAGAGCCTTAAGGGAACACTTGCTGGTCTTTAGTAACTCTGGGTTTTAATGACAGTAAGAGAATCGACACCTACGCTCAGAAACATCACATGTAAAAAAAGTGTTCAGTGTTTTTTCCCTTAGATTCCATCAATGACGTTGAGATGCAGCTGAAAACCTGAAGACCATCAAAGGAAAAAAAATAGGTCGATCCCAACACCAAAGAGCTCCCTGAAAAGATTTAACAAACTGTCGTATGTGATATAAACACCAGGCCCTTCTTCAGACTACAGATTAGTCTGAAAAATGTGCGCTTTTCAAACCCTCCCCATGTATTTTGAACATTTAAACCTAATCTGTACATAAGTTCTAGATCATGTACTTTAATTCCTAACCCAAACCAACTAACAGTTAGAGTCCAAATAACATCCTCTCACATGAAAGTCTACGAATTAATGCCATCAGTCAAACCCCTCAGTGTCATGAAAGCTGCATCCCAGTAAACAAATGAGTCAGGGAAACGCATTAATTGTATAAAACACTTTTTAGCAGACTCAAACAGCTTTCTGTTGCTCGGGGTTCAACAAATCCAGTGCGAGCATTTGTAAAAACCAAACCACTCAAAACAAAACAAAACAAAACAACAAAAAATATGTAACGCTTTTGTGCAATTTCAATTGAATATAGAGATGAAACCGTTGCATTCATTCTATATTTATACAGCATCCAAAGAAGGTTAAATTGCCTTATATCTCTGTGTCCAAAGGTTATTCATAAAAAACACACATTATTTTTTTTTGTTGTGCATTTGCACCCCTACATACTTCTTTCAATGGCTGCTTTCATAATGGCATCCTGTAAAGTAAAGGCCTTATCCGCCTGCATGTGCAAACACCACACGGACGTATTTTGAGGAGGAGGACAGTCTCAAACATCTGAAGACAGAAAAGAAGGAACCTTTTCACAAAGACACCTGTGATGTATCGTGTAAAAGCAGGATGCAGTTCGTTTCCAACGCCTTTGCAAATAGAATGTGACTGCACACATTTTGCCAGTTTGTGATAAACACTGTAATGTAAGTGTGAGCCTACGCTGATGCTCTACAGGTCATGTTTAGCATGTTAAAGTGAAACTAGACAAGTTGATTTAATGTGGATATATTTAGTTTTGAAACTATTAGACAAACTAAAATTTTGACTGAGCAATGATTGACCTTGACTGATAAGTCAATTAGTAGTGAGAGTATCACAAAATAAGGATATTGATTAGATACGTGATATTGAAAGAATTATATATTTATATAGTGTTGATAATAAACATATGATGATGTCATGATTTGATCTGACAAAGTCAAAAAACATCATTGTTGACATATTTTTGTACATACTTTAAAGTTCCTTACCTCTTTACTTTGAGTGAAAATGCCAAACAAAAGGCAAAAGTGAATTTGTCTAAGAGCCTTTTTATTCAGGTTTTCTGTTGATATCATGATATTGTTGTTCTTTTGTGACTGCAACAGTTTTTATTAATTGTACTTTTCTGTAAAGTGCCCTTAAAGGACATTTGTTGTGAATTGGTGCTTTAAAAAAACTGAATTGAATGGAGACTAAATGAAAAGTCAGACTCACAAATGTCTGCACAAAGGTAATTCACAATCCATCACATGGTTGAAGCACTTTGTTATTTGTCAAGGTTGATGTGAAGTTAATGCTTTTGGATGTGCAATCAGTTGATTAACCATCTAACTACTGCATCACAGCTGCCTGTATACTCAGGGCATCACATGTCCTTTCGTAATAAACATCAATTGTTTAAGGAAACAATACTAAAAACAACAAAGCTGCACTTGGATGTATTTATACTGGTTCCAGGCTGTCAGCATCTCAGTCCTCAGAATGAGCTGAAAAGTCGAGGCATCTCAGGGCCAAGAATACAACCAGCCTCCCTCAGCTGTTCTTGCTGGACATCTTTATTCAAGATCCAAATACAACAAGACAGCAACAAAGGGGACACATACAAAAAAGTGTTTGCTGTCAATTAGATAAAGTTGATTTCTGGTAACAGCTGAAGCAAAACTAATGCTATATGATCCGCAGCTTGGTGGTTACAGTCTGATCGCTGACCTGTCGGTCTGTTGAGGTCAGTAATGTAATTAGCAGGTGGTGACTACTGTTTTTGTCTCCATTCAACCTAACCCATTAGGATTACCATGAGAACGGAAAAATCTGTCAAACCCCTCAGTGCTGGTACTACTATGACGATAATAAAAGGATGACACATTGTGACAGTGGTGAGAATCATACTTCCATGTCTCATCGAGCAGCTTGAATCAAAGGTTGAAATGAGTAACTTTCGTTTAGTTCAGTTACAGAGAAACATGCCACATGCACAACATATTTTATCAACGCTGACAGCTGAAATGAACTACTACTGAGGATTGTTGAATTTGTATCTCGGAAATGATTAAGACTATTTAACAATTTTCAAATCAAATAATCTAACAACCCTAAACAAGTTTACACCCACTGGAAAAATAAGTTGAAGCAAAGCTATTTTCTAAGTAAGAATATGTGTGATTTTCCAGGTTTGCATGCTTTAGGAGCGCTGACATAAGGCAGACTAATGGTTTGAGGAAAAAAAGGAAAAACAATGTCAGTCTCAAAAACATTTTTTTCAGTGTTAAAGAGAAAAAACATCCTGAGAACTTGTGCAAAGTGTGAATGCAATTCTGCAGCTTGTCTGTGTATGTCTACTGAGTGCAGAATGCGGAGGTAAGTCCAGGGCTGTGATCTTACTCTCTAAAATAGAGATCTGAGTTAATAGAATAAGTAGCAGCCATCTCCTTCTTTGTCTGCTCTCTGTAGCCGTATCTCCATGTTAATATTTAGTGTGAGATGAAGAGGAGAAGCCGGGGAGGTGCACGGAGGTGAGGGCAGAGATGTCTGAAGGAGGAAAACAGCTGTGCAGCTTTGTCAGAGAGAGAAAGGAGTGGGTGGAAAGCCCAGCTGCTGACTGCAGTGTAATACATATTATATGCGTCAGATATTGGTGAGTCAACACTTGCTCACCTTTACTCAAGTGGAATAAAACTTTCACATCCGTCAGTGATGACAAAAATAAATTGGAGGCTTAACATGTAGCTGTCAGAGCTGAGCTGACAAGTTTGATATGAGTGGATTTACATTTAAAGGCAGCAGATGAATCTATTTAAAAAAAAAAAAAAAACCTCCAGCTCAGGACTTTACCACAATTGAGTGTACATTTATCTGACTGGGAAAGTCTTCTACGATCATGTGTCTACGGCTGCCAGAGACAAAGAGGGAAGACAGAATAACACAGAGAGTAGTTAATGCATGTGTTAGCTTAGAGAGATTATGAGCCACGGTGGAGAATATTAAGCTAAAAAAAGCCTTGGTATTAAATCTTGGGTAGAAAAAACAGTTTAGTGAAAGCCTGATCTCACTTTTAGACAAACTTCAAGTGATAGAACTGATTTCAGTCAAATAATTGTCTGATAATTATGTCCAAGTGTAAAGAAATCCATCTATACTATTGTGCATATCTCTCGAGCCAACCCTAATTACTTTATATTTTGCATCTAAGCAGCTAGTCTTCTTTGTAATATGTTAAGTATGTCTTCAAAAATAGTTTTCCAGGCTTGCTTAAGGTTTTTCAAAGTTATTATAAGGACATTGGCTGCTTTCTTTTTCTTTTCTTTTTTTTTTTTTTTACCAATTTTCAGTCCAGTCCCTGTCGCTGAGCATTTTCACAAGAATGTGTATGTAAACTTAACACTAAGCTATAAATCATAGAAGCAGTAAAACACATTTAAGACAAAGGATAAATACATTTTTTGTCTACACATAACATACAACATAGCAAAGAATAAATTGTATCTTTGGATGTTTTGTTACTAGCAGCGTGTTACAAAGACACAACATTTGTTCTCATTTTTTTTAGTTGCATCTATGAAATTTGAAATAGAGATCATGGTTTGACAAATATAAAACAGTATTTTTGCTCCAACAAGGAGAGACCTATGAGCTGAAAACTTGTCTTAGCATAGTGTGCAGTCCTTCTGCAATCAGAAGATTGAGAAAACTGGACAAGTGGAGGACAAAAAAACTATCTCCAGTAGATTAACAGTATCTGAAAGTAATGTCCTTAAAAAGAATCCAGCACAGACCTGACACGGGACCTGAGAGATGCATCTGGACCTTCAGTTGATCCATCTACTGTTTGCCCAAGCCTCATCAGAAATGGTCTCCATGGCAGCACAGCTGTCAAAAAAGCCATTCTTAAGGAATAGAAACAGGGAGAAAAGGCCAAATGACACAAGAGATGGCCTGAAAATCAGTGGCAACAGGTCTTACTATGGAGGGATGAATCCTCCGCAGAGCCTGGACCTCAACATTATTGAAGAAGTGAGAGATCATCTAAATGGAGAAGGGAACAAAAGGCAGCCAACATCCAAAGAACTTTGGAAAATCCTTCAAGATGCCTGGAGAAATAACAAGAAAGCTTGTCGAAGAGGGTTCAGGCTGTGTTGAAGAATAAAGTTGCTCATAATAAATAGTGACTTTCCAGCTTGTTAGAATTGTACAAACTGTTTTTTGCCTCATATGCTGTATTTCCTTTTATGTTTGCACATATTTCAGTAAATTCGAAGACAGAATACTTCGAACAGTAATTCAGTCACCAATTAAAGTAAGACTCCTGGATGAACATTCAGTAATATTCCTGGATGTGGGGGCAAATGAGAAGCTATGACTAGATTAAACTAGACTGATCACTTTTACTGAGAAGGTCTGCAACTAAGGTCTGTTTGGACCAGTTTATACATGCCTTTGTTGTCTATCCCGGGCTCAGACAGAAGGCTATTCAGCTCGACGCCCATGCAGGTTGCCTTGACAACAAACAGTCAAGGTTGCTGGACAGTAGTGCACAATATGAGGCCAGCTCTTATAGACCTTCTGACCGCATACATTTTTACTTGCAGCATCAAAAACACAGGTCGAACTGCTAAAAGGATGTTCCATTAATAACAAATCTCAGACTTACTTTATTTAATGGAACGAAGCCATTATTTTTCATGTCATTTCTGCTTTGACATGTCAAAATACCTGCCGTTTATGACACCGCAGCCTTCATCCTGTTCACATTAACCCACTCACAGCCTGAAAGCATAAATAAGGCTAAAAACACACTGCAATGATAATATCAGAATTTGACAGACTTGGTGCATAACATTCATTCAGCCCCTAAACCAAAATGTTCCATCTGTGTTGGGGAAGCTGTGATTTCCTCTCCCTCCTTACCATCAGTGGAATGCCCTTTAGCAGGGCAATGCATCATACCAAGCAACTTCCAGATGAAAAGACCGGGAGAATACTGCAAAATGAAGCAGGACCTTGGGTTTCAGTGTCTGCAGTCTGTGTCAGCCTGCACAGCCTGTAAAGCCAAGTAGAGATGCTTTGGAGTGTAGAATATGTTCCGGCAGCCATGTCTCTGTGAAACACACAATACTGCAAGTCCAATATTTCCACATGTTGTCAGGTTCAGAACAATAGAAAATCTGAAAAAAATGTTTTCCCTGTGAACTCTCTTGAACCCTTGCTTGGGATTTCAGTAGGATAGATATGTGAATTTGCTAACAAAAGGATCATGGGCTTCCCATTGTGATACTTTCCTTGCTCCTAAAAACCAAGCCAAACCTAGGCTTTTCTGTTAATTTTTTCTTGAGTAAGTTCTCCAGAATTGAGGTTTTTCAAGGTTTTTCTTTGACCATTGGCTGCTTTTTCATTCATTTTCAGTCCATACCTTTAGAGAATTAGCTTTTTTTTAGCCTCTGAACACCAACTGATGAATAATTCAAGAATTTAAAAAGGCATCTAACTCACTGATTAGGTATTAGATACTTTGTTACTAGCAGTGTATTATGAATTCATATTTCTTTTGTCGCATCTACAGAAAATACCAATGATAACAGAGTTTGATAGACAGCATGTTTGCACCAACAAGGTGACTCCCAAATAGCTATAAGCTGAAAACATGGCATATCACAGCTAGGTGTGATTGAACAAGTCAAGGACAAAAGGAAAAGAGGCAGTGGTGTTCTTAAGAAAAAATATCCAAAGACCTGACACAGAACCAGAGGAATGCATCTGGACTTTCAGTGGACCATGTCTTAAGGATGGCTGTCAACAAGCCATTCGGGAAACGGGGAGAAAAGGCTAAATGACGCAAGATCTGGACTGAAAATCAGTGGCAATAGGTCTTATGAAGTGATGAAATCTCCCTAGGACCTCTACCGTATTCAAGCTCATCAGAATCAAACTCTATTTTTGCATTTTATACTCTTATTTTCATTTCGTGTTATTTGAACTGTAACTGGTGTAAAATACTCACCTTTTATCCTATTTTGAGGACCTGTTTACTTGGGGCCATGGTCGTTAATTAAAGAGAAAAATGCTCTCTGGGACCCCTCCTGCAGGGTCGGGGTCACTGGGGGTCTTTCTCAGCTCACAGTGGAGCTGTTGCACTAGTTTTGGAGTTGAAAATCTAAACTGGACTTTTATGAAAATCCGAACATTTCAGCATTTATGTTTTTTTTGCATTACAGTGGCTGTGTTATCTTGTCACACAATGCGCTCGCGCGCAGCCCATATGTTTGTACAAACGTGTCCGTGCCACGGAGAGATGGGGAAACAGGAGTGTGTGACGACGGCACGGAGGCAGAGAGAGAGAGAGGAAGCGACACGGTTGACACGCACACGCGCGCTCTCTGTGTCTCACATACGGAGTAGAGGAGGACAGTGAGGGAGACAGAGTGGAGGAGAAGAAGAGGAGGAGAGGGGAAAGCGCTGAGAAAGAGATCCGGGGAGAAATGCCCGCTGGATGAATGGATTTTATTTCCCCCGAGCTGTACGAGCCTCTGTAAGACAACATGGGCTGCATAGGATCCCGGACAATCAGTAAGGACACACCGCTTTATATTCTGCCATGTGGAAGGATGGATGGATGGATGGAGAGAGTGAAAACAAAGGGCAATGTGTTGTGAGAAAATTAGAATATTTCTCGAATACTTTTGAGAGGAGTTGCAGCGCTTTAAAGGAGGCTCTTTTCGGGCATGTGAGATGCCTTTTTTTTGGGGGGGGGGGGGGGGTGCCTCGCCTTTATAGTTTACTGTAGGGATTACTGTAACACCTGAATGTGTGAGGGTTTGAGGGGAGAGGCGGGACAGACTGGGCAGCAGGGATGTGAGCGGAATAAGATTTGGCTTGACGTTTTCGTCTCCACTTGGATGACACCGGGCACGCGGGCAATGGGTACGTGTGAGTCAAGGAGACAGTAAGGAGAGAGACCCCCGCTTTGACACGAAACTAAGGTCATTGCATGCTGGGCGTCTGAGAAAATGTCCCCTCCGCCTCCCTTTCCCCATCTCCTTCTTCTCTTCTCTTCTTCCGCCCCCTCTCACCCCATTCTTTCTCCCAGTCCTTTTCTCCTCTTGTCTCTACTGTGCGTCATACGGCGACGTAATATATTGAGGATGCAGGCTGTGCACACTGGGCTTCTCTCTCACACACACACACACACACACACACACACACACACACACACACACACAGTTGATACACAGGGTTATGAACAGGGGGCTCGGAGATTGACTCGTGCAGTATGACTCAGAACCTGGCTCAGTAAACTCAGGTGTGAGGCTGAACGCTCTGCACATGTAGGTCAATTCTGCAAAGTCAATCTACACCAGGAAAGACAATTCACGTCCAGGTTGTACTCGTTTGGACCATTGACCTCATGCATTAACCCTATTTTACCTCAGGTTTAGGTGTTACCTCACAGCCCATTTCATTTTTGTTGAGAAAGCATGGAAATCATAGCTTCCCCTGCAGTGACAGAGCCTCCTACATTAGTTTCTCTAGAGGGAGTGAGTTATTGGCTTCTTTCTGGTGATTTAACTGATGCAGTATATGTGAAGGCGGGCTCTAATATCATTTGTCTTCAATTCCTCACAGAAGACCAGGATGGGAGCAGACTTGGCTCACTGCTGCTTATGACTTGTTGAAAGTCTTTAAACAGAGCAATGGCAGCTAAGATCTTAAGTCTGCCTGGCATTTCAGTCCGGTATCCGTGCTGGAAGTAGTGCAATCCTTTTGTGATTGTCTCTCTAGTGGCCAAACTCATGAACGTTTGAAGGTGAACTAAAAAGTGGGCGAAAAAATGGTCCACTCACTAACTAGCAAAAAAAAAAAAAGGCTTGTCTTATGCAAAAACACATCACTTTTGAAGGCTCTGGAGAGGTTTAGCAAACATGAACCTTCAGTGATTAGGAATTGCATCCGATCTGCCGTTTCACAGATGTCTTTGAGATCTTTGAGAGAAGTCCTTTGCACGTGAAGCCCAGATGTTTGGGAAACATCAGCTTTTCATATGGGCTGCCAAAGGTGCGTTTTGGGATGACAGTAAACAATGGCACCTCCTGATGAGGTTAGTGTAGAGTGATATATCATAGCATCAAAGAAGAGAGAAGAACAGCGCTGGTGACTTTGTGGTTGAAAAATACGTTTTCCTTTGTCTCTTGACTGGATTTGTTAAGATTTTTTTACCAATTTGCTCTGCTGACTATTGATCTGTTTGAAGCTAGGCCATGATATGCAGTAAGACTAACTGCACTAATGGTTCTGCGTAACAAACGGTCTGCCACTGAATTGGTGGTCTTCAGGGAAAGTGCTTTTTTGTCATCAGAGTAGTAGCCAACCCAAAAGGATTAGCGGTTTTAGATTTTGCTTATTTACAAAGTCTAGAATAATTGTGTAATTATTTTGTTCCATTCACGTGTGCAGGGAGAAAACTGGAATTCAGAGTTTCCGACGTCCATGCCCTCTCGGCCCAAAAGCTAAGGCATGGTGGACATTTTTCCAAATACATCTGCCTGTGAGAAACTTTACCAATTATAGAGGAGGGGCTTTATTTAAACAGTTCTCCTGAATACAACCATACTCTCCTTTTCCCATGTACTTCAGCTGGGAACTTTCAGATGTTTGCCAATCTCAGCAAGGAGTCCAGAGCTAGAAAATAAGGTTTCATTAATTCCAGAATAACACTTAAATGAGCCTGATAAGAACACAAAAGGGTTCGGCAGTGACTCCATACTTTGGTTATATCGCAGACTAATTCATAGATCACAAAGGTTACCGGGGCATTGTGTCGTTGGGATTTCGGTTCAAGCCGCAGTTCCCCTCTCTGACATGAAATCATTGAACTTGATAGTTAGGTTAGCTGTTGTGCCCAGCAGGAAAAGGTGCTTTTGTAAGGTTTGTTAATAAATATTCACTCTATAAGTTTATTGGTGGTAAAGTTAGAAATTACAAACCAGACACAACCGTGTTATCTTGTTTCAATATTTTGAAGTCTAAACATTCAGCGGCACTTTACATGGAAACGAAAACGGGTTAAAAACGCAAAACCTTTTTGCGGATGCACTATATCGTTTAGATGGAAACGGCGTTTTGGGGGCATGAAAACGCAAAAAAGTGAAACCGCCCTCCAGAGTGGAATTCTTGAAAACGCTCCACTGTCGCGCCACCGTGTAAAGGATGAAAACGCAAAACTGCGTTTCTCGTCACATAGAAATGACGTGACAAGCATAATAAAGCGCCAGAAAACCGTGGGAAACACATCAGTAGGCTATCAACATGTCCATCCCTGCGGAGTTTCAAACTCGCGGTAATTGACGTTCAAGAGTCATCAGATAACAGCAATGATGAGCGAGAGTAGTAAAGAACAGACCAAAAATTATGAACTACGTTCTCGAAATTCTTGAAGTTCATAAAGAAAGCAGGCGACCTAGCCAGCTGTGGGTGAGACCTGGGGGGACTTCTCAGTGGTGGGAGCCATCTGGCGTGTTTACTGCATCGATAAATATGAAACGTCACACACTTTTGCGTTTCCGTAGGCACGCAGATTTTCACCCTAAAACGCTCGTCTATATGCAAATTTAAAAGTGAAAACGAAACGCCACTTTTGCGTTTTGGTTTCATTTGTTTCCGTGTAAAGGTAGCCTCAAAGCTGATTGTGTTTTCTTTTGATGACTTGCAAAAGGCCCCGTTGAGATGCTCTATTCACAAATATTAAACTGATTTACCTGTCAGTTATATACATATAAAGTCACGAGTGGAACTTCAGCTCAAAAATCAAACCTTGAACCTCTTAAAAACCTTTTAAGAAGAACACAACATTTATTCACTCCCAAGGTCTGAAAGTGATGCCCACAAAGACAGAAGTAAAAGATTTAAAGCTTCTGTGGAGGGTTTAATTGTCCCACAAAGGCCTCCTCACAACAATGAAGATCTAAGAGACTCCTTTCAAACTGCTGTTCCAAGAAAGTATGGCCACCCCTGTGAAATTGTGTATCAGTCAGCTCCCATTAAGTGTAGCATGCAGCTGGTGTGTCCTGCTTTCACATGCTCATAAATGCAGACCCACACATCGTAGCAGAGGACAATCACCCCTCACTCCCTTTGTTAATGCACAATAAAAGCATCATCAGCTGCTTTATGAAAACAAATAGAGGCTGCTGGAAGATTTCAATAAAAAAAGGAGGGGAGCTGTGACCTTTGGTTGTCATTGAGCTGTGCCGGCGGAAGGACAGCGATGAGTCTGGGGGATGGACGGGATATTTGTCTCTCAGAAGCTTGAGGTGTGAAGATTAAAAAAAATCATGTATTTTTATTTTTTGCCTCATAAGTGGGTGTGTCCCCTTTGTTGTTTTTGTTTTAATTTCATCCCCTTAGGGTGTCCTTCAGCCCCTTCCATCCCCCTCCTTGTTATTTCCTGTGTCAGAGGTACATCAAAGCACATCATATGAGCTATGTGCTGGACACACTCAGTTTTTCATATTGGAAGGTGTGGCTTCACAGCCAAACCGGTCGCTGACTACACTCAGAGGAGACCAAGAACGTGTTTACAGAGGAAAACTGTTGACTGTTGCATCATGTTGTCAGAGCTGAAGTGAAAGTCCAGGACATTTCATGCAAATACTTGCTTCTACTGTATCTGTGACGTAGTGATCTGGTTCGGACTCTCTACAGTCAGAAGCTTGACTCTGCAGATAACAGATCCTTTCTTGCATTGCAGAAAAACAAAATAGGACATTGGTGGTTGGCACAGGAAGCAATGGTGACTGAGCAAATGGCAAAGGGATCACCTACAGAAGACGACTAAGTCATGGTCTCTCCCTGATTTTGAGGATATCTGCCCGCTTTTTTGTGCAACATAACTCACTAAGCCGCTCTCACACATGCACTGCTGTTCTGAAAATGTCCAGACATGTTGTGGAGGGGCTACAAATGTACAAAACATTCACTTCTTTTGACTTTGTAAGAAATTCACGAGTCCCTGCACGTACGACCTGCAGATTTGCACACTTCTGCTGACTTGTGTTGCGTTTGATACTGTGGATATATCTAAATATAGCACTATAGGTTGAAATGATATTAAGACAAAATTGGTAATCAGGGAGCTTCATGCATGCATGTCTAAAATCCCGAGCGGAGAAACTGCTGCAGTTAAGTTCACATAACAACACAAGACTGGAAAAGCTGTCAACAAATATGATGTATCCCTTGTGAAGAGCTCGACTTGCAGACCTTTCAGTGTATGGAACCCTATTTCTTTTTTTTTACACAGTGTGGTCATCTGTTACAGGTTGCTTTAATACCAGCTGATAAATGATCACAACGAGAGACTGACAGCCTTCGTATGTGATCTTATCTGGTAAAATATGGATCCTGCATGCAATAACAGCTTTCATTAACAGAAAGAATATCTAGATGCATCATGATTAAATGTGAGGTGATTCCTCCTGGTTAGGCGAAGGAATCATGGATACAGAAAAGCTTCTGACTGTAGGAAAGTGATTCGGATGTTGGTCATAAACCAAGGCTGGTTTTAAGTTGTTTCAACAAACAAACAAAGCCTAAATACTGTGATTTAGATAGCACTGCTATCCAGACCAACAGTCCTGTCCAATTTGAGGGTGTTAACACTGAAATAATAATCACGTCACGTTATCTACACACTTTTTTTAAAGCACATGTAATTCTTTTTACAACCTTTTTAGGAACTCATTAAATATATGCTAATGAGGATACTTCAGCTGATGCTTTTTCTGATGCTTTTTACGTTTGGAAGGTGAAAAGTCTGGAAATTGAAATAGCCTCACACACTTAAAATCTATCATTTCTAACTTTTTTGGATGGACAAAGTTGTGATCATTGATCATATTAGCAGAATTGGGTAGGAATCCACGTGGCCACTTACAAGATATAAACATCAGATCGATTTTTCAATGCACACATGAATTATTTCAAATTTTTTGCTTTATTATTTTTACAAATATTCATAAAATTCACAAGTTCCTTGAATGTGAAGGGTGTGCTGCAAACTTTAAAAAGAAATGCAAATCCCAACAACTGAATCAGAACAAGCAAAATACCTCAATGAATCAGACTGAAGGGTTGAGCAAACGTGCGGCGAGTATCAGAGGCAAACTGCATGACAGAGCTCTTTAAATTGGTCAGTGACAGGACACCCCCCCCCCCCCCCCCCCCCCCCCCCCCCCCTCCCTCCCTCCAACTCATTGCTTGCAGAATGCTTCCTGCTGTGTTTCTTGTGAGGAACATCTATTCTTATATTAGGCCTGAGTGAGAGAGGCTGCTGCTAAAAATAAATCTGGGGTAAAAGAGGGAGGTCAATGCGAGACAGAGGGAGGGAAATGTTACAATAAATATTGATCAACAGCTGATTCTCTTTGTGCTTCTCTCAATTTTGATTTTCCAGAGGTGTCCTCTGTCTGGCGATCTGCAGAAAAAGAACAAAATGTGTTAGAGAAGCACAAATAACTGTGTTCCATTATAGTCTTTCCTATTCTGGTTCTTACCGTTACCTCAGCCTTGCTGCTGTATCATGGTGGTATGGTATTTCAGTACTCTATTGTTTCCTTGAGCTGTATTTCCCACAGAGTGCCATTTAATCAAAGCATCACCGCCTGTTATTGCACCCGATTATCCTCCAGTTACAGTAGGGCTAATGTCTAGCAGTCATCACTCAGGCAGCAGGACTTTAACACAGAAAGGCTGTCAGGCGGAGTCGCAACTCTGTCTCCACACTTTGCAATCGGGGTTAGAAAGGCGACGCCTTCTGCAGTTACAGGCACTAATAGAAAAGATCAAAGTGAGGAGGATCGAGGCATCGTCTGTCTGATGCACTGAACCTCTCTAAGCTGTCACCTGTCACATCCACTGCGCGAGAGATCCTTCTGGCAGATTTAAGACAAAATCTGAAGTGCGTAGGTGTGTCTAACGATCTAAATTGATCCGTTTGACGTATTTGTGAAAATATACAGATAACTGTAATACTGCTTCACTTGATTGAAAACTCCAAATTTGGAAGAATTAAAGGAATCCTGGGCAGTTTGGTAGCAAAAACTGTAAAGTTTAAACATGATACATGCACATATATCAGAAACATCCAGACAGAAACTCTTGCACCATGAGTAAATCACTTATTTTTAACCCCTTAATGTTCCAACGTTCCACCGGCGGGACATTGCATATTTCACAACAAATCTGGGGTTTTCCTCTGTCCCCCTTTCTATGTACCTACATATGTTATACCCCGTCGGAAAGCTAAAGTTCTTGAGATAAGATTTCAGGATACGATCATAGCTGCAGACACAGTAGACACAGTAAACAAACCAGTCGCAACTACAAAAAATGATGCAACTCACCTATGAAGCCTCACAGCATTCCAAGAATAGACACAACTCCAACAGAAATGGTCCTGTTACGTTGGCAAGGGCCCATTTAACGTACTCCTGTAAAATAATTAGTCCACAAGTCTTACATCCATAAGGTGAAGAACTAAAACCAGTGAGAAACAAGGTGCACAAATGCTTTACACAACATCTGTGAGGCAAAATAGATGCACAGTTTGTGTTCTGAGTTTTAAATGAGTCTGTGGAAGCCAATGCTTTGTCTTGTTGTTTGTGTTTTCTTTAGAGTTAAATGTTTGCAAAAAGTCGTCTTTTTAGCACTGTCAAATGATCAATAATATCTTAGCGTAATTTTCATCATGGTTGCCTTTGTCACCATTCTTCCAGAAGACTCTGAAGATGTTATTTTCTTTCTGTTTTATACTCTATCCAACACATGCTGTCCTCAGAAATTCCTGCAGATGAGCCTTTTTGACAAGAACAGCTTCCAGCAGATCTTCCTTCACATCCAAGCCAATGGCTGACAATGGGCAGAGCAGCATGGAGGTTGTTTGAGGATGCACGTCCTCTGTGGTTCCTAGTTCCTACGTATTTATTTAATTAATTTTAATGTAGAACATGCACGTGTATGTTGTTTAATGTTACTGATGTGAATTTGCTATAGATCTCAAAAATCCGAGTACAGCCTGGCATGCTTGCTGAAAATGATATAGTATGTGTATGTACGATGAGTAAAGAACAGCGTTTGGTTAATGCTGATGGTGTATTTTTTACGTGTTAAGTGCCTCCACCAAGTGGTAGTAATACTTCATATTAGACTCTTGCTTTTCCCGAGACAAACTATCCGGTCTTGACACTATGCTCGTCTTCCGAAGTGAAGAGCCAGTTGTTATAGTCTTTTGTTTGAAGCAAGATTGTGTTCCTCTCAAAAGAGCGGGGGTGCTGCACAGCCGCGGGGCCTTTAAAAATTGAACATTCTAAATGTGACGTCACGAGCGAACAAAGCTACCAAAGTGAATTTCTCAAGCGAAGCTTCTCCATCTACCTCCGCTACCAGGCAGCGTAGGTCGCCCTTGGAGCGTGTACACCAAGGGCAGCACCCCCGCGAAAAAAAACATGAGGAAAGAGAGGGCAGGGACACGAATAAACGTGTTGTTATTTACAATTTGTTATACAAGATATACATCACGTTACAAATTATGTAAAACTACATTATTTACACCTTAGAAGAGCAGGAATAGCAGAGGCAGCTGTGAAAAATAAACTAAATTCGAAATAAAATCCGAAATAAATCAGAAATAAAACTTAATTGCAATGAGAAAATTATGCGTGGGGTTACTACACTATTGTATTGAAGCACTCGATACGGCAATTGCAACAGTCTCAGGATTAAACGACTATTGTTTGGATAGGAACCAAAGTTTACACGTCTGTTTCCGCAAACTCCGCGGATTGTCGGACCCCTACAATCTGTGGATTGTCATTGGTTTTCGCCAAACCGCGTCATAGCTCATTACCATAATGTTATTATGCTGCGTGAACACCAAGAGCGACCTACGCTACCTGAGCGCCGGAAATCATTATTTCTCTATGGAGGGTGAGCTAACTGGGCGACCAGAGCGGATTCGCCAGTGGCGAAGAGAACTGCGCTACCAGAGCGGATTCCAGCGATTAATCTCAAGCTAACATTATGGTAATATGACGCGGTTCGGCGAAAACCAATGACAATCCACAGATTGTAGGGGTCCGACAATCCGCGGGGTTCGCGGAAACAGACGTGTAAACTTTGGTTCCTATCCAAACAATAGTCGTTTAATCCTGAGACTGTTGCAATTGCCGTATCGAGTGCTTCAATACAATAGTGTAGTAACCCCACGCATACCTTTCTCACTGCAATTTTTATTTTAAATTAGATTGAATTAAATTGTTTTATTTCGGATTTATTTCGGATTTAATTTCGAATTTAGTTTCTTTTTCACAGCTGCTATTCCTGCTCTTCTCAGGTGTACCTAATGTAGTTTTACATAATTTGTAACGTGATGTATATCTTGTAAAACAAATTGTAAATAACAACACGTTTATTCGTGTCCCTGCCCTCAGGTAGCGTAGGTCGCTCTTGGTGTACACGCAGCATAAGTACTCACAGCATTCCAGCAAAAATACAGCAGTTATCAGTTTTCTCTAAAAAAAAGTTCTATAAAACCACCTGAAAGCTAGCTGCCAGCTGGTGAACTCCGGAGCATTTAGCAGCTGAGGAATTGTGTACTTTTTTCAAGTTAAGAAAATGAAAAACAAAGTTTAGTTAACAAACAAAAAAAATTTACACCCTCCTTTGAGATGAAATTTGCCTGTTTCGAAGAATATTTGATGCACATATGGAAACAACAGCTCATCTTGTTTGACTTAACTCAATCCTATTTCTGGTCTGAGCTAGCAAACAGTAATCTCACATGACTGATTTTCCCACATATAATATAAGACCCCTGATATTTCTAAAGATTAAAGTAATTCCTGAAGAAGGGTTCTCTCCATTTGCCTGTTTGTGTCTGCCCACCACCGTTTTTGTTATTTTTCCTCCTTGAAGTTTTCTTTAAACTAGGACAACTACTTCTTACTGAATTACAGTCACATAGCCTATACTTACAACCTATGCCACTATGCAGCTTAATTCATTCCATTCAAACCAGTTAACTGAAACGTGTCTGATTCACATTCTATTTTACAGCTTTTCAAAAGATTGCTTCAGATTTGCTCTGCATGGACACGGAAACCTGACTGCTGTCAAGCAGCAAATTCCAGTTTATCTGGTTTCCAACACAGTATTATGAAGACTTACTTCATAAAACTACATTTTTTGTTTTAAATAATTCTCTCATTCTGCTTTCAGATGCAGTTTTTTTAAGGTTTGAAAATGACAAAGTACATGCTTATCCATTAAAAACTACTTGGTTAATGTTAGAAAACAAAATGAATATAGCTTGCATTTAAACATACTTAGATGCTTATTTATTTCCTTTTATGCTTATAATGTAACAAAGAAAAGTGTCCTTTTTCTGGCTTAATAATAGATGAGTTTGTCCCCCTCAGCAAAATATAGAAAATGTGGTAGAACACTATTTTATATTTTGCCATGAGAGCCAGTTGGACTGAAATAGATGTCATATCTGTCAAGGAAGGCTTGAATAATGGGAAATGGGGGTGAAATCATAAAGGAAAGTGAGACCCAGAAGCGTTAATGGTAAGCATCCAAAGATTTTCAACAGCTGCCACATGCTTGGAGAAGATCAATATGACTCATCAATTTTTCATTAAGGTGGTATTTTTCACTTCCTCACATTAACTGTCCAAGACAGAGGAAAAATGATTGTGGATCCGTCCAAAAACACCTTGTATTACATCTCGCTACAAAAAGAAAGGAAGCCTCAACTACCGTTCTCTACATTCAGCAAACAAAACAGTGATTTCCTCAACATGCTTTTTGCATCATTTCCATCCTTTGTGCCACTCCCGAGTATTGCTGGTGTGCACCGGCAGTGAACTGCCCGATGTGAGAATGTCCAGATGAAATCTCTGGTGTTTTGTGTGTAAGGACTCATGATTGCGCTCTGAGTCAGCCAGACCTTTTAATTCTAAAATATTAATTAGTTTCCATTACTTGAGTTGAGGATGTTTTTTATTTAGATGATCCTACTTTTTACTTACTTTTTTAATTCAAGGAGAGCTTTGGAAAAAAAACAAAAAACCCAGTTTTAGTCACTTATTATTTTGTTCACGTTTCAGGCCTAAAGCTTTTCCACTAATAAGACTGGATCATAATGCAGCATCAAATGGCTTCATGAGCAGCCAGTGTTGCTGAGTTTAGCAGCCAAACATGGACAGGACACGTAAATATAAGAACTGCTGTATTAATATTCACTATTCTAATGCCTTCAGCAGTATTTCTGGAATATAGATATCGATGTCTGTGCATTATAGAGACTTTGTTTTTTGCTATTTGAGATGTAATGTGATCCATCAGTCTGTAAGTGCAGTGTTGTTTTGGCTTTTGGGTTTCAGTTGGCAGCAGACAGCGACAGAGTGAGACGCTCTGACTGTGAGTAAAAAATACACTCACAGTTTGGCAGACAGCAGCTTGATTTCCACATAAATAAAGGCAGGTTGGATGATTCTAGTCGCATCTGATGTGACACTCGGACTGTGCGGTGATCTGCGAATTCAACAGGATCAGAATCCTGCTGGTTTTATTTTTAGCCATATTGATTCAGGCCAGTAATGGAAAACGAAGGTGACGCCTTCTTCGGCTTGTCTTTTTCTGAGTCTCCCGTTTCCCGCTTTCTCCTCTAAATTTTTTGTTGCAGTGGCGCTGTAGCTACAGCTTCAGATTCTCCACTTGGAAGCCTGATGTGACATGGACAGTTAAGAAAAGCTGCCCTGAGCAATTTTACAATCATTTTTATAAATGACAACCAAGGTAATAGCTTGGTGTGAACCATAGGGTTGTGTCAGTAAACTGCACACTACATGTGTTTCCTCTCATCTGTGTGTCTTACTGATAAAAAAAGAGAGCGATTTAATTATGTTAGCACTTGTAACTCACAGCAGAAATGTGCAATAAAGAGTCGATACAAACAGACAGAGATGTCACACGTGGAAAAAAGGTCTCACTTTGAGCTCTTTTGCAGACTTCAGCAACCAAAATTGTCCTTGGACATTTCTTAATTAATTGTGTCAACCCACTTACCCTCTCCAAGGTCACAGAGGGGCTGGAGTCTGTCCCAGCACGCATTGTCCTATCATAAAAGCAACCATCAAGGCAAGCTTTAAAGCTTATCTATTGGCTCTCCACATAGTTTGATAGCACAAACTGCCTCCTGTGGTCATACCGTCTGGTCTGTTTATCACTTATTAACTCTGACAAGGACATTTAGTCTTGTTTGTCTTTGACTGACAAATTGTGAATGAAAAAATTTACAATTTTCCCAGCCTTATCTTTTGAATAAATGTAACTGCTTGCAACATGCTCATCAACATGATGGATGAGGAAAAAAATTCCGACCACCATCATTGTTTATGATGTTGGTCCATCAAGCGGTATCAAAACTGCTCTGACCTGCTGAAGCATGGACTCTGTAAGATCTCAGAAGGTGTTCTCTAGTGCCTGACACCACATTGGCTTTAATAATCTAGTCTGTAACATTTAGGGAAATCTATTGTCTTAAATTATATTTAATATTCATATGTTTTAATCAGTGTGCAGTCTCTCATAACTAAGAATGGCTGTGATTATTATTACAGTGGATCATGAACTTATTATTTTTATTTTTGCCTCTCTGCCATGTTGCACCACGTTACCACAGTAACCCAGAAACAACAAATGCAGGTCTGGCTCTACAAGGACCTTTTGTGTTTTGCGGCTACAATACTTTGGGAGAGTGGGGGGGGCTTCATGGTTTCTCCCGTGAGATCACTGTCAGGTACTTATAGCTGCTTACTCTGAGCAGCCCACAGGGGGCTGACCAGATGTCCTTGTTTTAACTGTGTGTAAACACAGATAGTAAAGAGAATTTCAATTCAATTCAAAATTTATTTATATAGCACATTAAAACAACCTCAGCTGACCAAAGTGCTTCACAATAGCAACTGCATCATATATTAAGAGAGTCATCAATAAAATAGCAATACCAATAACTTCATCACAGATGAAAATAAAATGCAATAAAATAACAATAGCAGTAACAATAAAAGTAGCAAGCCAAGGTAATAATATAAATAATATTTTCTAAAGAATGGGCAGCAGAGCCTTGTCTGCGAACTACTTGTTTGGCTTGTAAAACACTTGTAGCTTTGAGTAGTAAAGATATGCTAACTTGTGATGTAATAGAACATTTAGTTGCACAGTTTACACATTTTCACACAATCAATGAAAAGATAAACTACATCAAAGCTGAATTCCCCCCCTGCTTGTGTGTGAAGCGACACACAGCTTGTGATAATGATCCAAATTGAAGTCTTGAGTCTGAGTCTGACTCACCTCCATCCATCCATCCATCCATCCATCCATCCATCCATCCATCCATCCATCCATCCATCCATCCATCCATCCATCCATCCATCCATCCATCCATCCATCCATCCTCCCTCTCTGTTTCTGCAGATCATGCGTGGCATGCTAGGTAATGTGTTTTGCTAGATAAATAATACGAAATGGAAAAAATTTCTGGTCATTAGAACAGAAAGAAGCCCAAATTGCCCCTAACATCAACATTTTCTTGCGAATTTCAGCACTCATATCTCATAAAAATGATGATTTGTACATTTTTAAACACAGTTCCTTAAAATATTAAAGGATAAGACCGGTTTTTTGACATTGGGCCCTTGATTTCACATTATAACATGATGTTCTACTCACCCCTGCTTGTTGTTGGTCATTTGGAGCTGTTCCGAAGATATTCGAGAGGCGTCTGGCTGCTCTCTTGAGATATTCGGCCATGAAACGGTTTCCTATGGGCAAGCTTATACAGTCACAAACTATGCTGTTTATAATTTATTAATTACTGTACATTAGCACTGATAACGTGGAGGTGTGTCGCTTACTTAAAAAAATCCGGGTTACTGTAATTTTGATTTTTTTGTCGTAAAGTGGGTGTTACTGACGTCCTCGTCGTGCTACTGCCACAGACAGCCCACAGACCTGCTGCCTAGTTATTCATTCGGCTAAAATTCAAAATTAGTAACCCGGATTTTTTTAAGTAAGCGACGCACCTCCACGTTATCAGTGCTAGTGTACAGTAATTAATAAATTATAAACAGCATAGTTTGTGCCTCTATAAGCTTGCCCATAGGAAACCGTTTCATGGCCGAATATCTCAAGAGAGCAGCCAGACGCCTCGCGAATATCTTCGGAACAGCTCCAAATGACCAACAACAAGCAGGGGTGAGTAGAACATCATGTTATAATGTGAAATCAAGGGCCCAATGTCAAAAAACCGGTCTTATCCTTTAAGTATATACTTTGTAAATAAAACATGATTAGTGAAGGGGCTGCATGGTGGTGTGGTGAGTAGCACCATCACCTCACAGCAAGAGGATACCAGGTTCAGTTCCCAGCTGGGGCCTTTCTGTGTGGAGTTTGCATGTTCTCCCCGTGTATGTGTGGGTTTAGAAAATGGGTGGATGATCAGTGAAGCTACAGTAAAGTGTGAAATACTAAATGAGGAACTATAAGGAAGATGTAAAGGTGCTCCGGTTCCCTCCCAAAACCGTAAGACATGCGTGTTACCCCCGTGATCGATTGGCCCTGCTTTTCTTTTTTTTTTTAAAATCTGATTACTTTTCCCTGGAAGTGTTTCTGTTTCTGAACCATGCTGCCATTGAACGTCAAAGTCACCCATGTCTTTTAATCTATCCATTTCTCCCACAACTAAAATGGGGAATACAAGAACTGAAAGTTCACTGACTGTCAAGTAGACCAGAGAGTTTGACGTGCACCAATGCTTTAAGATAACATTTTTCATTTAATTCCTGAGTGTCCTGTTGGTATTCTGCACATAGGTGACACTACAATATGATGATTAACTGGTTAGAATTTTGGCATAGGTGAAAATTTGCATATCGGTTGCACCAAACTTCAATACTCTCTGCTCATAGCCGAAGCAGAAGCAGCCGTTTCTGTCCCAATCCTTCAGGTATGGTATAAGCTTTCACAGGAAAGCCCTCACTCTCCTCCACCCCCCCCTCCCACTAAAATATTGACTGAACTTCCTCTGCTGAATGACAAACTGAAGGATGCGTTTGTGAACAAACACAAACGCACACATGAACGCACATATTTGGAGATGGATTGTGTTATCTGCCTATCAAGCCAGAGGGTGATGGATATCTGTGGTGAGGCGAGTTGTCAATAATTTGATTGAAAGGTGGCCACAAGCATCTCTGGCTCGAAGAACTTGAAGGACACACAGTGTTTTTGACGTTTCACAATTCTACCATGAACTAATCGCACCATTTTTCTACAAAAATCCTGAAAACACTCGTTAACCAAATTGCCATGAATCCAGTTTATTAAAAAGCTGCAATGTGAAGATATCTGTGTTTAAAATAGCCTGCACTCTTCTGGTTTCAGCCTCTTCATCACATGTTGAATCCTGCCGGATGGGATTTGCTCTAATCAGCACTGATAATGTGTGATAAGAGCTGTTTCAGTTTCAGGTCATCCTAAAGGTATGAATGAGCCAGCTTTGTCCTGGCTAGTTTTTTTCCACATCAAACTTGGAAATGATCATTATAGACCTGGTTTTGAATTCAAGGAATTGAAAATAGAGAAGACTTCACCAAACTGCTGATAAAGTTCCAACAATTACGCCTGCTTATACTTATTTTATTCACAAAAATAAAGCAAATTGTGGCTGATATTTAGCTTAAGGACAATCTTGAGACTGAACTAGGCAATGACTTCGCCCCAGTACACATTGTGCAGCCATCTGAGTTGTCTTAAGCTGCTCGCCTGGATAAAGCTTTACTGTTTTTGGGGAGTTTAAGAAGCAGAATTATGGTTTGCCTCAAAGAACAGATGGTTGAAACATCAACTCAGGACTTTATGGAATTGTCTGTGTAGGAACTCACACTAAGACAACTGTAAATGATAAAGTCACATCCCAAGGTAAAAACATTAATTTGGTGACAGGAATTCAGATTCTCTTAAACAAACATTTTGTGCAAAAAAATATATGCATGAATAAATGGAGCTCTGCAACTGACACTCCCACACATAGTTCAGTTTAAAGTAAGGCGTTTTCTAGTGCTATCACACCAGCCCGGAGCAGCTGTGCTGTACTTTAATTCAAGAACCACAAAGTAGAAGCACAAATCTTAATACCTGAAATGCTGACATTTAAAATGAATGTCAAAATCCTTCCTTAATACCATTTAAGACATTAATACTGGTGGGATGTGGAAAAAAAAAAGAATATTATGCAGATATGAGCATTAAAAGTGCCGGGTGTTGCACAACAATCTTCAAGTACAGCTACCACCCCTTTGATTTGATTACTTTAATGTGTTTATACAAAATGGACATTTCTTTTTTCCATGTACCAATATCTTAAGTTTTTCTTTTTTTACCCACACCTATATGAAATATCTGAAAAAAACACAAAAGAAAGCACTTTGATTTAATTATTTCATTAGAGAAGCACAGCAAGTGATATCTGTTGGTTCTCACCATTACCACGCTGGCATAAAGCTAAGTTTATGGTCTAGAGATGCACGGATGACGTATTTTCCCATCCGCAACTGCTGCAAAAAATATATATCCGCCCGCTATCCATTTGCACAAACATTTTTTCACCGATTTTCAAAACCGAACCCGCGCGCCATCCGCCGATAGGTGTCTATTGAAGGTGCCTTGGCTGTTTGTATCGGCTTTTTCAAACAGCGTAGTTCATTATATCTTGCCAATAAGTCCGCCTACTACTATGTAGTGGATAACATATACGCATTCACAAGTTTTGCAAATCACATACTGGTGTCATCCGAATTGATCACCTCGTGGAATTTTTCCCAAACGGCACTTTTAGCACCTTCTTTAGGTTTCGTTTTAAGATCACCCGTCTTAAGCCTCTCTCGCACTAACTTTGCTGCCGCTGCCATCTTTGATCTTTGTCATACTGTTTGTAATGTATGTTTTCGTTCGTTACCTTTGGAAAATTATGTGTTTTCTTTTTGTTTTTTTTCAGTGCTTCAACCGCAACCCGCCCGAATTGAATTAAAATACGATTTTTCGACGTGTCATCCGCCCGATCCGCGGGCTCCGTGGATTCAACCGCCAACCGCGCATCTCTATTATGGTCGCCATTTTCAACCTCGCAAACAGCAGTGCATGCCAAAATTGATGTTCCTATAGCTGGGACCAGATGCATCAACGATGCTTACACACAAAAACCATTTGTAGGTGTTTTCCTTCAAACAAACTGGTATTTATGAAGGCAAGGCAAGGCATCTTTATTTATATAGCGCATTTCATACCACAGGCAACTCAATGTGCTTTACATAAAGACAAGGCATTTAAAAGAATAGCATAAAGCAGCAATTTAAAGAGGAAAAGAAAATAGAATAAAAATTAAAACACAGTTAAAAGCAATCAAAGAAGAGGGGAAAAAGAAAGATATAAACTCAACCATAAGCACACCGAATGAGAAATGTTTTTAACCTGGATTTAAAAGTGCTTACAGTTGGGGTTGATTTCAGTTCTGCTGGTAGTTTGTTCCAGTTGTGTGCAGCATAACAGCTAAAAGCTGCTTCACCGTGTCAAGTTTGAACTCTGGGCTCCACTATCTGACCTGAGTCAGCAGATCTCAAAGCTCTACTGGGTTTATGATCTGCTAGCATGGCATTCATGTATTCTGGACCTAAACCATTCCGTGATTTGTAGACGAGTAGCAGAACTTTAAAATCTATTCTGTATCTGACCGGGAGCCAATGTAAAGACTTGAGAACTGGGGTGATGTGATCTCTTTGTTCAGGTTAAAACTGGTTAAAAAAGACCGTTACAGTATTCAAGTCTGTTGGAGATGAAAGCATGAATCAGCTTCTCCTGATCTGTTTGGGACATGAAACCCTTAATTCTGGATATGTTCTTAAGTTGATAAAAGGCTGATTTGGTGACTGATTTGATATGATAGTTGAAGGTCAGGTCTGAGTCTATCAGCACGCCGAGGTTCCGGACTTGGTCTTTAGTTTCTAGAGACAGTGACTCAAGATGTTTACTGACAGCAAACGTCTTCTCTTTGTTGCCAAACACAATGACCTCAGTTTTTTCTTGATTTAACGGAAGGAAATTTTGGTTCATCCACTTTTTGACTTGCTCTAAGCAGTCGCACAATGACTCTATAGGACTGCAGTCATCTGGAGACAGTGCGAGATATATCTGTGTGTCATCTGCATAGCTGTGGTAGTTGACTTCAGAGTTCTTCAGAATTTGACCCAGAGGCAGCATGTATAGAGTGAACAGAAGTGAAGGAAGAATGAGATGCATACACGTGTTTTTTACAGCAAGGTAACCCCGATATGAGGTGAAAACTGCATAGGAGGCCTCATACTTTACCATAAAACAAAACAGACAATATCACAGAGGTTTCTCAGTCTGATTTTTCTTCTGGTTTTATTTCTCATCATTAGTTTTTTAGAGTCTGAAACATAGTCTCATTTACAGTAATTGCGGGTGCTATAAATAACTGCAGCCATGCGTAATGGCTCTGGAAAACCTCTGTAATGGGCCTTTAAAAGGAAACGAGTATTTAGAGATCATTCTTAATTTCCTGCTACAAGATTGTCTCCCAGCCTTCCACAGAGCTGTTTAAGAAAACATACAATGATCCATTTGGACATCTGCGTCTCCCTCCTGATCATCTCTACCCAGACTGGATACTGTACAGGCGATGAGTTCATGATCAGCAGGAACTGTTGCTCCTCTGCTGAGCTGGTGTCAAACAAAGCTGTTTTTCTTTTTTTGCTGCCTCACTGATGAGAGTCTCTGTTTTTATATGCATATGCACATTTCTTGGTTTTACACACAGTTTTGTGCAACTGGTCCCTGGTGTGCTCGGTGTGTTGTTTTCGTATCAGCAAGTCATGCACCTTCAGACAAAGAAAAAATATAAAAAATAAAGCTGAGGAATTCTATTCTATTCTATTTTCAGAAAAAAATCGTCATATTTTGAATTTAATACTGTAACATATTTCAGACATGTTGGGACAGGAGCATACTTAATCACCTCTTCTACAAACAGTCTTGTGTACAATCTGCATACAGTCCTGCGTAGGTGCTGGCAGTTTTAGCACCAACTCCAATTAGCAGTCAAGTAACTTACTGACTGGGTGGACGGGCTTCTGCTCAGTGTGCTGCGCTTTGGGTTGCAAGAATGGGAACAGCTTTCTTTTTCTTTTATTAACACGCACACTGACCAAAGTGATCCACACAAAGACTGGGAAAGTGACAGGAGCACCAACCCGAGATGGGATGAATCCATTTTACAAATCTATACAGGATGCAGGAGTCCACTCTGAGTCTGACCATGTTGCAGTTCAGTCAGAAATAACAAAAACATTGTCAAAAAGTTTGAGTTTAAAAAATTAGGATCCATTGCTGCCTAAACAGAAACCTGCTGGGTTTCGAGGGAATTTGGTGTGTCCTAGGATGTTGTTTAGGAATATTAAACACACACACACACACTCAGACAGAGAAATGGATGTATGGATGGATGAAGATATTATCCCAACAAGCTGTAGTGAGAAGGTCTCCCTTAGGATTTGGTGTCGGCTCAGAGCGTCCGCTACTGAAGCAGAGGTGAGTCAGACTCAAGACTTCCCTTCGGATCAATGTCACAGGCTTTGTGTCACTTCACATACAATGAAACACATACACGGGAATACACACTAAGTTCCCAGAGCGATGGCAGCTGACAGGCGAGGGTCTGTCAGAGAGAGCTGTCAGCACCTATTGTTGCTGTGTCCTGCAGTCCTGCCGTTCATCAGACTCTCTCTGGTGTGTATGTGCGTGCATCAGGGTGTGTGTGCAGGTGCATGTGTTTGTGTTCACGTGTAGCATGTTATAACTTTTTCTTCTCTCTCTGCCCAGCCCCCCCTCTGCATACTCAACACCCACACTCTTTCAAATATTTCCTAAGCTGTCAGTTAGCCCTCTTTTCCCAATGTCCTCTCATTAATTCCCTGTTCATTACAGCGTTTCCTTACCTTTCCCCTCCCACTCCCACCTGTGTTCTTGTGGTGATGCTTTAGTAGTCCTCAGGGAACAGTTGACGTAAGATGGCACTTCAAATGTTTCACAATTTGCAGCACAGAACCAGTTTTCAGACTTTTACCCCTTCTCTCATAATCATTTTTACTCATTCATGTTTTTTTCCTTCTCTTGAAAGATTTAAAGATGCACCCTCTAATTTAGTCTGTTGCACACACTGTCCAAATGGCAAGTTGGTAATTGTTGGTGTAGATTCCTAAAAGCTTGAGCAAGGGCAACTAGACTTTTTTTTTTAATTCTAGTTTTAGTTTAAGATGCAGACAACATAGAGTCATCCCTAACAGTTTACAGCTCAGCTCTATTATAAAAGGTCACAAAGAGACTAATAGCAAAATAATAAATGTAGATTTAAATATACTTTATTTATACAGCCCTTTACAGACAATCCTTACTGTGTACCAAAGTGCTTTACAGCAGGTAATAAAGAGAAGAATAAGTGAAAACAAATAAAAACAATAAAAGACAGGTCCATTTTACTATTGATGCAATTATTCACAAGATGGATCTGGCCTGTCAGAAACTGAGTAAGAAAGAAGAGTAAGGAATGCCAAAAGCAGAAACTCTAAACTCCAAAGCTGAGAGCTAAGGCTTCTCTGAGAACATCTCAATCTATCAGACAACAACACAAAGATATGACACACATGGACATTCAGAGCCACTGGGGGAAACTTATCAGATAGTCTTAGCCGAGGGACTCAAAAACAGCTGCCAGTGGTGGACTTCATCATGGCCAGTGGAAATCTGCGATAAGGAATAACAATATTTCAGAGGCAGAAGCAGAACAATTATGTATAAAGGAACCAGCAGTCCTTATCTGGGCTCTTAGGATGAGTTGGTGATTGCTTCCACAGAAAAGCGAATGAAGTCGGACAACTGTGACCACTTAGCTGATTAGAACATATCAATAAAAATAGTTCAGATTTATTCGTGTTGCTGTTTCTGAAATGTTAAGATTCGCCGCTTTGTGTTTCACATCAGTTACTTTTGGGTTTTTTTTGGACTCCATCAAAAAAAATTCAAAATGTAAAGATTTCATCTTAGAACTCGGGATGGATGTTTTTCTTCTGATCTCGGAGTCTGACTGTCACAGTAATTAAGACCCAAGTTAATCAACAAGTCCTGCCGTCCAGAGTGGAAAACAAAAAGTTTTATTAATTTAGGAAAACTTCAGATTTGTTGCCAAAGCGGCAGTGACACCTGCACCACTGATAATCCTAAGACTTCAGAAGAACAGGCAGAGGAAACTAAAGCAGCAACGGTTTTGTAAGAAAAATAGCATTTTGACCTAAAAGATGTTTTATATGTTTAGAAATATAACTAACATGTAAAAGACCTGTTTTTAAGGTGTCTTTGAAGTGAAGTTTGGCCACAGGTCTGTTTTGAACTATAAAGTTTAGTTTTCTTTGGTCTTTGACTCTTCTATTTACAATTTGATTTTCCTTCGTTTTTTTATTCGTGTCAATTTAAATGCGCGATTTAGCTGATTATTATTGATACTTATAACAAAATTGTCTAAACCCTCACAAAAAAAAAGACAGTTAAAAACAACTATGGTCTTTTTAAGACAACAAAAACAACAGCTTTGTGGATCTTTCAGTGGAACAACTTATGCCCTGAAACAACATCTTAGGTCACAGAGGAGGCAGCCCTCCCGTTTATATCTGCCGGTCTTTTGTTTTTGTGCAACTCCACTGCAGTGTTTGGAATTTTGCACAAACACGAATGACCTTTTCCTCAAAGGTTAACAGGCTCACACACACTGTACAAAACATCACAAGCTCCGAGCTGCATGTTTCGCAGTCTAACAAGCGAACATTACACTGCAGCCTGTAATTCATCATCACACTCTGACTCAGATTAATTAACAAGCTCTTGTACAATGCATCAGCAAAAATTAGCAGCAGTTAAACAATTACAGAAACTGATCCAACACTTATTTTAGAGAAGAATCCACCACTGCACTTTACTTTAACTATCCATTTTGCTTTTATTAAATCGGCATAGTGTGATTATAAATAAATCAACAGAAAATTTATATCAAAATCTTTTGATGATCAGTGATAATTGTGATGTTTTAGCTATGTGTAATATGTTACATACAACATAAAAAGTGGTTTTCTGAGCTTTTTATAGATACAATTATACATTTAGTATACAAACAGCGAATCAATAGCAGAAATCATCGTTAGACTTTTGCTGATTGGTAAATATTGCTGCTGCCTGGTGATGAAATGCCACCACAGTACTTCATTAGAGAGTTTAGCTGCATGTTAAAGGGACACTATGTAATAAATTAAGTCATTTATTAGCTCAAATCAACATAATCATTCATAAGTTAGTCCTCATTGGTGTAAAATGATCTCTGTCAAAAATCTCACTTATCCTCCTGAGTGAAGAATAACTTGTCTGTATCTACATAGAGCAGGTAAGCTCTATGGAGGCTGCCATGTCCTTCCGGTCTATGAAAAATGACGAAGTGCCGAGAGGGACATAAAGCACTTCGAATCGCGATTTCCCCACCAGGCCTACAAGCAGAAATGACGTCATTGTGACGTCATTTCCGCCAAATGGCTTATTACAGCCGCTAATGCTAAATAGATTTTATTCCTTGGCACATATGTCTTTGTGTTCATTAGCTTTCTTTTTGTAAGTGCATCATCTTCTTCTTTTTATTATTATTCCTATGCTCCCCCTGGATATCTTCTTTTTGGCGTTATGCTCACATTTGTAAACTGTTATTTTGTTGATTTACTAATAAAGTTAAAAAAAAAAAAATGCTAAATAGATTTTATCTCGTAAATTATCCCACTAATAATGCACTGATTGTTACCAAACTTCTGCCGTAGTACACATAGGCTCTTAACTCACAAAACGAGGCATTAGAAAGTTAGTAAGTTTACCGGGAGTTTATTTACCTCTGCTAATGCTCCTATTGCTAAGGCTAATGCTAAGGCTGCGTCGACGTCACTTCCGGTAACTCCCGGAATAGGACTAATTGCATTGCTTGCACACCAAAGGAGATGTTATGTTATCTGACATGTTATCTGTCATCTGTATTCATAGTGTTGTTGTATGTGTGTTATGTAATCCTTTGTACTGTGTGTCTTGATTTCTTTTTGTTTGTATGGACCTTGAGTCTGAAGCTATAGCTTCTTGAATCTTGACACATTCCGCTTGCCGTAGTTCAAGAAGTTGCAGCGCACATTTGAAAACGTGAGGCGCTAGAGAGCAAATTCATTCAACTTTGCAAAATAAAATTGCACCACTAGATGGGGGAAGAAATTACATAGTGTCCCTTTAAAGAGACGATATTTTCTTATTCGCTGAAGGCTAGTTTATAGATATTTTTATTTATCTATTTATTTTGGATGTCTATAAGAATAGATTTACATGCTTTGATTAAACAAAAGAAAAAGAAAAACCTCCTTTTGTCTCTTTAAGGACCCTAAAAGCCCATTCTTCTCTGTTTAAAACAGAGTAAAAAGCAACTGATCGTTCTTTTTTTTGGGATATTTTAAACTATTAGCAAGGCAAATATTATGCAAATGTATCATACAAGTGTTACATCATCTTCTGACCATTTGGTGTGGAAAAGCTACATCACAGTGAGGGAGACTTATAAAACATAAATATATCATAGCATCGGGAACAGCTGAACTAAATACAAATGTGGGTGAGTGTTGCCAGACTGTTGACAGCTTCTTCCCTTCAGTTCACTGCTTAACGTCATCATTGTGGGTCACCAGATGGCTGTCAAAAACTGGCAACACTGAAGACAATTTGAGTGGGTATTGTGGTTCTAGACCTTACTATATTTTTGTGGTGAATTACTAAACTTTAGAGCTTTTATGTGCTTTGGCTGCAATATTAATAACTATTTGCTGCCATGCAAGATATTTGATCAATCCTGGTGAGCCAGTTAAGGCTTACAATCTACATTAATAGTTATGCTGTTTTATAATAAACTGTATTAATTACTTTTACAGGAATATGTTTTCAGTGATTAATTACATAAATTGCTCATTTTGCCCTATACCGATAGAGGCTGATACTAATTTCCACATCATTAGCATCCATAGTTGTATGAGTGATCTAAATAACACCGACTATAGATAATAAAGTGTCGTTAACAGTAAAGCTGATTTTTTTGACTGAATGCCTTTAGGGAGTATAATGAAGAAAGCTTTTTTTTTTGTTTGAGAACTTTAGAGATGCTAGAAAACAATGCACAGGTTGAGTGTTGAAGGTTAAAAGGTTATCTGAAACTAATTAACTGACACTAATGGCTGACACAGGCTGCATATTCTCCAGGTACAGCAGCAAATACTGGGGAAATGTCCTTTAAAATCGGAGTTTGGACTCAGACCCCAGAATAACATGTTCCACGATAAAGGGATTCAGAGTTTTGTATTTCCTAACAAATTTGCAGCTTCTGTTCCTGGGTTAGTGATGGTCTGACTTTCTCGTGGTGTCTGTTGGGTATATTTGACTCGATCACCACATTTGCTAAAATCTGAATGTGCATCCATCCATTTTCTATACCCGCTTAATCCGTCGGTCGGGTTGCGGGTGGGCTGGACACTATCCCAGCTGTCATTGGGCGAGAGGCGAGGTACACCCTGGAAAGGCCGCCAGTCCATCACAGGGCCACACAGAGACTCACTCCTAGGGACAATTTTAGAGACACCAATTAACCTAACATGCATGTTTTTGGACAGTGGGAGGAAGCCACAGTACCCGGAGAGAACCCACACATACACGGGGAGAACATGTAAACTCCACACAGAAAAGGCCCAGCTGGGAGTTGAACCTGGAACCCTGTTGCTGTGATGCGACGGTGCTAACCACAGATTTAGATTTAGATTTATGATCCTGGAACTTAACCTAACAGAACCTTATCCGTCCCCTTGACTGGCCTAAACAATACTTATGTTTTAGTTTAAAGTCCGAACAGACAGCCTGAACTAAAACAGGACTGAAAAAACGTGGACTTAACATGCCTGGCATTCAGTAATATTCTGAACAAACCTGTATGAATAAGGTCACCGTAAGGACTTAAAAGTCTCACCTCGTTTGAACCAGGCTTAATGTGTGCATATGCATTGCAACAATGTGCCTGATGGTAGCGAGAGATTCAGAAAACAATCCCACTGTAAATAAACATACGATTACAGAAAAACAGGAGGTAGTGGTTACATGAGCACCACTGGCACAGATCAAAATGCAATGGGAGAAAATGATCTCAGGAGCGAGGCTGCAGAAGGCACAGGCAGAGGCAGAGGTGTAAAACTACGTTGGACCGTTGCTCTTACTGTGGCCACTTTTTTCTCCTCTTCCCCTCTACCTGCTTGTCATATCTAACCGGGTTTTGGATTTATCCCAGCAGTCCTTATTGGTTCCTCCTCCGCATAAATTCTGCCCTAAACAACTCAGATTTTCCATCAGTGACTCAGTTTCAGGCCTTTCCTGCGTTAGCACTTAAATACTTCCTCTGTTTTTTGGAGAGCTTCCCTTTTTGCCCGTCTCACCTGATCCTTTCCCTCCTGTGGCTCCAGCAGGGAGCTCCATCAACTCCAGAGGTCCAAGGGTGTATGCCTGGATGACTCACCAATGCAATGTGTGTGTTTATATGCACCTTCAAGCGTGTGGGTGTGTTGTGTGAAGTAAATGGCTTCCAGGATCCCCTGGGTTGCGTCTCAAATGTGCTCACAGAGAGCAGTCATGACTAACACTGCATGCCTTTCATTAACACTGAGAGAGAGGAAGAGACACGGAGAGCAAGGCTAACAAAGTTGAATAAGTCAGCTCAACTCCTTGCTGACGTAATGACGAAATGTTGTTCTCCACCTGAAGTTCTTTCTCAGAACTAAAAACGTGTTTCGGAAAATGTCCATATTTCTGTATAAATAAGTATCAGCAATGACGAGTTTGATTTTCTGCCCAAAATGTAGGAGAATTCGATTTGATCATATCCTGCAGTCATTTGGGATTTCTTTCCTGTTAAATAAACTACTTATTTGTACATCATCTGCTTCCCTATGTTACCCTGAATCTGTATAGAGAAGATACTCCAATTATCTAAATACACACTGAGCTACTGGATCATTTCATCCACAGGGAGTTGAAACTGTTTATATCCTGCTTTTTCATTGCTTTTCAGTCCCATGTAATTTATCACTAATGCCTTTAGACTCCATTAAGCATCATTTCAGTGAGTTTTAGTGTGCTCGTTGGTGAGCAACTTCATAATAGAAATGCTATGATAAAAATTTGAGCACATCGTTACAAACAGTAAGAGCCCATCTCACTTTCAGATCTAGACTCTAAGACATTGAAACAACTCCCTGTAAGCCATTCTATCTCTAATGGTAATGCACTCAAATCCATTCCAACAGCTGTGCAGAAAAATCCCAAAGAAGGTTTGCCTGCCTGGCAAAACACATCATAATACGTTTGGATGTAACTCCTTTGTATTCTCCAATGCTTGGATTTTTCTGCATGCTTTAAATTGGCAGACGCAGCACTTTGTTGGGGGACTCTGGGTTGTGCATCAGCTGAACTTGATTAAACTCAATTCCACTCTTCTCTACTTCACTCTTCACTGCATGTAGCATTCCCTCAATGTTGATGGGGTCAGCTGCTTAGCTAAGAAAGAGAGACATTGTTAGACTGTGCAATTGCCTTTGAGAGTGAGCATAAAAACAATGCGCCGCAGCATTCACCTAAGATTAGAAAAAAAAAGGATCTGTGCAAATATACAGTATGTTTAAAAATGTGTGCAAAGATGGCATATCCGTGCCCCGTGTTTTGTAGTCCATGCCCACCAATTTCTGAGAGCAACATGAAGTCAAAAGCAGGTCAGAGAACTCCTCGAAATAAACCATCCATCAAGTGGACCGGCAGAGGTTTGTAAGTGCTTTGTCCTCATTCAGGCAAGCAACAGGCATGATGGACACTGGGGATGGTACTGAAATGTTGTTTTGTTGATAAGGTGTGAATATTGTCCACATGCACAGAGAACAGGAATAAAATAACTGTTAGCAGGTGTAATAACATTCAGATTCTTCTTTCTTTTAGGCTGGACTTTGCTTTTTGCGTTCTGTGCCTTAGCTTATCTTTACTTCCTGTTTATTTTCAACAGCTTGTTCTCGTGAGCATCCCAGTTAGTTTTGTTTCCTGACTTGTTTGCTCCGCACATCTGTTTAGTTGTTATTTGCAGTGGTGATTCACCTCTGTGTATGTACTACCCAGTTTCTTTTTTTTTTGCTCTGTAGTTATTCTGTTCTCTGCTCTGTTTTCATCAGCTTCATCAATCTTTGTTTGGTGAACCATGATGAGAAATTAAAGTTCTTGTTTGGGGCTTTTTTCGTTGCTTGTTTTCCATCGTAGGTAGTTCCACATAACAGATTTCAACTGATACTTCTGTGGCTGAGCCGATACTATGGGGTGACTTCGAACCTCTGCCGATCGGTGATTGGTCAGAGAGGATCATCACCTGTGGGCATAAAAAACTCTCTGCAGCTGTGCACTCCTCTTTGTTCTATGAAGTGGTTTAAAAGTCCGACAGAAACCACATAAATTACTGATATCTCATTTGTGCACAGACTGCTTTTTGTGTCCATGACTAATGAATACGTGAGCATATTTATTAAAGCAAGTGTACATTTATAGATCAACCTTTTGTCTTTTCTAACTGGAGTTGTGCTCCGTAGCGCTCAGTTGTTATGATCACTTCCAAAATATATCCAAACCCTTATGAACTAAAAGTCTCGTGCAAATTCAGTCATTGCTATGATCACGCTGTTAGTCGTTTTGATTGAAGTTTTTGCTAAATCAGCGTAATGTTATAAAAGCACACACAGCAAAGTTGTATTTGTCACCTGATCCCACCAACAGTGTACAGTCTATAATGCAAAACCTTACAGAGCCGTATTTGGGTCCTGCCCTAAACTCGAACTGTGTGTAATTTCTGTAGCGGATGTTAAGGTAAGCCATGGTGCCAATTTGCGAATAAGGTTGTCCTGTTATTCACGTCAATTGTTGTTGACTGCTTAGCTTTGGTTAAAAATGGCTAAAATGTTGGTCAAAATAGTCAAAATCTGGTGGAGAAGGGAAAAGAAAGAGACAATGGAACTTATAGTGAGAAACTGAATGAAGCTGCAGAGGCACACGATAAAGATCCAGAAGCTGGACTGGATTACTGACTCTGATGAACTACCTCCAATCAGAGCCCTGGACATTATAAACAACATTTCTGCACTTACCTAATGTACTTTATGCAAGTTTAGAAGTTACAGGTATAAGGAAGGTGCTGCAGTGTGTAAGATCTATCAATGAATAAGATGCTGATTCCCTGCAAAATCTGTCCACCTGTTTTAAAGTTTTTTTTGGCATAGAGGCCACATATTGTATTTTTCATAGTAGGTGAACAGGAGAAGGGGCAGAGGTGCAGCAAAGGATCATCTTGGAACTTGTTAAAATTTAGTATTTTCTTCCATCGTTTTGTCATATTAAGTCGAAATTTTAAAATGTTCAAATTTAGAAGACATCCCGTTTTTAAGAACATTGTTAATAAAGTTAGGGGTATTCTAAGCTTTTAGAAACAATTTAAACACTTCAAACAAAAGCTAACTCTAAATTTTTGTGAGTTTTAATAAACTGATTGATGGGAGCATTTTTGATACAGAGCTTCAATTTCAAGTCCATTGAAAGTTAGAACAGCATTTACAAACTGTTTCTACCATCACTGCACTAAGGTAAAAAAAAAACGCCCCTCCTCCCACCACCTGCAGCCTGTGCCCTGAATGGTTTGTTGGCACCTATTTGCATAGAAAAGCTTCGGCCTCCGCTGCAGACAGAATGAAGCCGGAGGTATTTTTAGGCACTTTCGATTGGCGGTGCTCCCTTCAGCGGGGGTGGGACCTGGCAGAGAGCATCAAATCAATGCAGACAGCATTGATGTAGATGTTGGGCCTTTTGTTGAGAATACAATACATATGATATATTCGCTCTTAGTGCAAGGTAGACTGACGAGTGAGTCCATTCTACAGTATTGATTTCAGCTGGTAAATCTACTTCAATCAATCTTTCATCAAGGAGGAGTTGAACTAGGGGTAATGGGTTAAACGAGGATTGTTAAGTTTTTGATTATGAAATATTCTAATGATGAGCGTGCAGAGCTCAGCATTACTTTTAGAGTCATATTCAACATCTTAAGCATTATTGACCTCCATTACGTGAAGGAATTTGAGTTATTTCAAGTATTTTAGTTATTTTGTAGTTGTGATGAGGCGAGGAAGTAATTTCTTCCCAGTTCTTCTTACCATTAAATATTATAGATGTAGGTTATAATTTGAGTTAACAAGGGGGAGGCTTCTCCTTTCATTGCCACTTAAATCTAATATCCTTCAACATCACGGGCACCGCTGACTCATGCAGGTCATGGCCCTCTGTGCCAAGTTATGGGATGGATAATTAATCTAATTTTAGTGCTAGGTCTGAGTGCTATACTGGACAGAGATTTCATTTTCACTCATCTTAATGCTGCAATCAAAGTTCTGACTCATTATGATGCACTTGGGAGCAGAGAGTAAATTAACATGTACTTCAGTGTCCTGTGAATGAGTCATATCCTGTTTTTGTTTACATGGAGGATTTGATGCTTACAGGAGACACACTGTGACATACTGACTCACAAAAAAAGCACTCTCAAAGGTATGAAACTGACAAAATCATTCAGTTACCATTTTAACAGCTGATTGATCATCATTTTAAATGATTTCCACCTAAAAAGAGATTAACAAATCCAACTGAAAAAATGACAGATTAATCAATACTACAAACAGCTACCACTTGTAGCCCTGAATTCATACATGCACGAGACGTGATGTGTATATCAAAGAATATAAAAGGAGGAAAGAATATGGGATACAAGACGAAAGTGTGACAGAAATTCTTCCTGACTTTGTTCGACCTGTTAATAGAAGCATTTATTTTTATGCATAAGCTATTTCATCCTGAGCCTAGAATCCAAAAACTGAGATATTGTGTGCACAACTATGTAGTTTTCATTGCCATTCCTCTTTATCACCTGTTTTCAACTGCAGTGCATGTGCAAGTTTAGCTCGCAGACTGTTTTTAAAGTTTGCAGTTATATACAGTCTATGGTGTGACTCTTTAGCAGGCAAGTGTGCAACCACACAAGCTCAGAAAGCTCATAATTGTCAGTAATCTACATCAGTGGTGGCACCCCACATCATAGCTGTCACTAACTTTCAGTAATCTCTGAGCTACAGCAGCTGGGTAGTTTACTATTGAGCAAACTAAGAAAACTCACAATCTTTCACACAGGGGGAAGATAGGACATTGATGCAGAAGTGCAATACCAAAGCAGTACTCTGCTGCTGTGGCTGTATTTAGAGAGCATTAACATGACATTTAGTGTTTGATAATGTACACAACGTATTTTCCCTATATGAATAAAAGAGTTGCTGCTAACTGAAACAGTTGGTGTTCTTAGCTACTTGAGAGGTGCCCCAGTCCACTGGCTGTGCCCACAGTTTCAAAAGGAAAGGCGCAGCTACGTTACTGTGACACGTTCAGTGACATTGAGCAACAACTGGTGTTTGAAAAAGGCACTGGTGTGGACAAAGATAAACAAGATAATCGGGATGCTCAATCTGGTTATCAGAGTGCAAAACTGCTCCTGCACAGTGTTATGATTAACACTACAGTCAATTTGCCAGAGATTTATGGATGATTTTCATTCTGCAGCTTTCACTCTGTGAGACTCAAGGTCATTCTGTAATGTAAGCAGAGTGTGGAGTCTGGTATCATCCGCTTTTCACGGCTGTCTTTGTGCTTCATTAAAACAAATGTTTTATTAGTAGAATTCAATTGTTAAAGTAGTACTACACCATTTATGATAGTATGTGTGAGAATGGCTCCTCATCCTCAAATATTTACGGATTATTTCTAACCTTTATGACTCACACTGTTTGTGCCCTCTGTGTGTTAATGCTCGGCGTAGATAATTAGTCTAATTTTAGCTTGGTGTGAGTGTGTGTATGTGTGAAAAAGAAATACTGGACAGTGTTGTCATTTTCTCTCAGTGAGGACGCTGAAGGCTGCATCAGTTTGACACGCTGCTATCTCCCTCCATGTCAGTGTTCCCGCCCCCACCCCCCACCCCCACCCTCTGCTATCATGGACATTTGGGATAAAATCCTTTCTAGGCTTATCATGTCTGTTTTCTTGTGTCCATGTTTTCAGCTCTTGGCTTGACACCTGTTGCAAGACATACACCTGATAATGAATTATTGTGAAATTCATCTAATTTTTCCTCTTTTTGCCTCTCCAGCGGCGGATGCGGTGCCGGTGCGGAAAGATGGGGATCAGGTAATGTGCTGCTATCTTCTTTTGACGATTTCTGAACACGTTAATCAGTGTTCCGATATTTGTAAAAGCTGCTATGAAAGGATACACACTGAGTGATCTCATCTGAAATGGCAGTGTGTGAAAGTCCATTAACGTACTCTAAAATCGTTTAGAGGTGTGAGAAAAGCATTTGGACTCATCCAGATCTGCTTCCTGATGTGAGGCATAAGGTCTCGACTTTGCCAAGGCTGCCCATATCCAAGTTTTGGAAAAGAAAGAAAAAAGTTTCACAGAGTTAGGAGTCTGTTTTTCTTTTTGTTCTTGTCTTCTGAACTCTTCGTGCACATGAGGGTTGAGGGCAAAGCAAACAACAAGGTTCCAGTGTTGAAAGCATTTACACTTACCTTGAAATATTCACTTTCCATCTGTTCCGTACCCACGTCCACGCCTTGAGCTTCTTCTCCTCCATTTTCTTGGCAACCAGAGTGAAGAGTTCTGCTCTATGAACTGTTGCTTGACTTTAGTGGTGGACTGTAAAAAGACTGCAGTAAGGTCAGGTTAGTGACACTTTATGAGGGATGTGCTTCCTTTTATCCTTTCTGGTTTATTAAGGATTAAAGAATACTACCAGCTCATAATTCCAGATGGGTGAGAAGAAAATAAATCTTAAAGTAAACCCTTATCGATCTTTCAAGCGCCTCATTAACTCTCGAGCTAAAACGGCTCTTACAGCTTTACTGGAAAACGATATCTATAGTGTTTGGTGCCTTTAATTAAATATGAAAAGGATGTAAAGTGGTCAAAACAAATCACACATAATGTGGATCAATAAAACTTGAGCCAATCAATGCTAAGCTGGGATTTTGACATAGGAGGCTCCCAATAGATGTAGCTGGAGGAGATAAACTGACCTAGAATCGGCTACTACAACTTCACTTCAAAACGTTTTTTGTGCCATGTGATGTTGGGTAATGGCAAAAGTCAGACAAAGCAAGCATTCATTATTTTATCTAACATGATTTATGTCAAGTCAGTGCTGTGCTGCACCGCATCACGTCAAATGCCCCTCTTTTTAGGTAAAGGTGCTTGAAGCAGCACCACATGAATGAAAGAGCACTTTGAAAAAGAAAGCTTCGTGCAGCACGTATCTCAGATGGCCGAATGCAGCCGGAGCTCAAAGATAAATGGGATACGGACACTAAACCAAAAAGGGAAACTGCTTATTTCACACATCAAAGACTATGTTTGAACTGTCCACTTGTTCGCTCCCTTACTATATGATGTTCATCGTATAGAGGGCTCACTAGTGAGTCAGAGTAGACAGCTGCTGAGGCATTTGGGCCACAGATCGACTGCAGCGATGTTTCATAATGATGAGCCGTACATCTGGCAGGATACATACTCGCCTAATCTGAGGTAAAGGGGAATTCCAGTTTGCTGTTTTTGGTTGTTGTAATTAACATACTCTCCACAACGATATAAAGCTGAATGACACAAAATCTGTGTGCGCTTGTAATGTTTTTCTTTTTAAGGAGACATATTTCGCCCTTTTTTTCATAAGCTGACCCAACATCTTCAGGTCTTCATGAAATGTTTTTGACAACACACAGAGACACCACAGCAACTCATTTTTCTTTCATTGTTTTACACCTCTACTCAAGCAGATCATTTTAGACTTCACTCAGTCCCTCTCTTCCTTTAAGTCTACTTCTTTTGAGATCTGTAGTATTTAATAACCCTTGAGGCACAATATTACGGAGAGCATACAGTAAACAGTCTGACAGCTCAGACCACACAACAAACTGAAACAGCATGGCCATTTTATTCTCAAGTACTTTTATCAAATATTTCCTTTGTCTGTAGTTGGACCATAGACAGCTTGAAGGCTACTGATACCTCTTTTAGGCCTAATCTCGTAGTGAGTCATGTGTTGATTCCTCTGTTCCACTGTTTGTTCCACTGTTTGTTAACAGTGCTGTACTTACAGTGGGTTCAATGACAAAGGAGAAATCAGAAAACTTCCATCTAATAAAAGAAATTACCAGTCAAATAACAATGTCATCAACATCGAACAAAGTACTGGCAGAGCTTTTTTAGCTCATTTATTTCTCTTGTTAAGTGAACGATGTTGAGATTTGATGTATTTTAGCAAAATCAAGTATAAAAAAAGAATGTAGTTATGTAGAAATAAACAAGAGGAGACTGGATAACCTTATAAAGTGGCCCTGCACATCTGAACAACTCACTTCAAGGCACATTTCCATATGGGACCCAAAACAAAATGCCAGTTTTTTTTTTTTTTTTGCTTTGGTTGGTTGGTTTTGACTTCAGACACCCAAATATAAAAAGTATTTTTCCATAAAATGTCCTCTTTAACTGTGATGTATCCACCTAAAAACTCACTGACTGAAGCTGGATTTATATAATAATCTTTGATATAATAATACGGAATTGATAGTACCCACAAAAAGTAATTAAATATTTCAAATCTTAACAACAGTTGGTGACAAAAAAAAGTATTTTTTTAACCCCATCATTGTAGTTTCCATTCAAATATATATATATATATAAAAAAAGAGCTGTATTACAACATATATGCATTACAAAAAGCTTCTTTACATGTTTAGACTTAACAACTTAAATTTCAACTATAGTTCTTATATATTACCCATAATTTCTCAAGTGCTGTGTGTCTCAAACAGAAAAATACATCAACAACTTCGCTGTTTTGTAGATGTTTGAGAAGTATAATAAGTTCACCAGAAATTTTAATAAGGTCAGAAAATCACATTACCGACCTGCAAATATTGACGTTGATGGTAGCTGCCATTAGCTCTCCCAATCAGCTCCCGGCATGGTGCCACGGAAACTTTCTACTTAAGTGATGTACAGCTACTGTACACTTCTTATGGTGTACTACGCGGAAAATAGTGCACTATGCTGTACATAAAATGCTTCAGTTGAAAATTGTATGTATGGACTGGTTTTGGTGTATTGATTATAATTCTTTTTAAAGTATTCATTGTGAGACTAAAAAGAGAAACAGGACTCTCTAAGGCCTAAGTGAACAGCCATAGACTGTGATTATATCAACAACTATAGCAAAAATGCTCACCTTCACATTCACTTTCATCTAATCAAAAAAATCTAATAACTCCCTTTTAAATGTGAGTCAGTGACACTGATGCTATTTAGATATTCACAGATGCAGTTCAGCCCAATTTGACATAAATTTCGGTAACTATAGTAACTACAGGGCTAAGCAGCCTTTTCTTTTTTCATATTTCATTACAGATACTACTTCATCTGGCTGCAGGTGCCTCTAAAATGGACAGGGTTCAGAGGTTAGAAGTGATTATTTTCCACTTTGTCTCGATAGTCTAATACACAGTCCCCCAGTTTTAGGTCAGCGCACCCAAACATAAATCTGTCCAACTTACAGACGAGGCAGCCAAGACAGTGAGATGTTCTCAACAGGCTGAGCCAGTTACCTGACCTCGATTCAAATGATTATTCATATAACTGCTGATGAATAGGCTGAAGGCAAAACGCCCTGGAAGGCTGTCTGCTGTGTGTGTCTGGCAGTGTCACAAGGGATTTCTGTGCTGCACAGACTTCAGACACTCATTGAAATATTAAATATGGTGGAGTGTCCTCATGACCAAGGAGTAAAAGCTCATGCAAAATAACCACATTGGCTCCACTTGGGTTGCATGATATTGTCCTTTCTGTCTCGCATGTCTCTAAAATACAGAATCAACAGTAAAGATAATTCCAAGAGCATGAAAACAGAAATTATAATTAGAAATATATAGGTTTTATGTTAATTTGCCCCAGAAATGTTATGTTAATTGGGTCTGGGAGGCATTTTTGGTTAGAGTTTAAGGGTGCTCCACTTTCTTTCAAAAGTGTAGAGTCCAGATTAATTAATGACAATTAATTGGTGAAGGTGTGAATGTCAACTGTCTCCACGTGTGAACTGTAGCTTGTCCTTGATGTGTTTTCTCTCTTCCCACCTTGCATGGTAACCAGGAGTATGTAGTAGATAGTGAAAGATTGATGGATGCACTGGGAGTTATGCATGAAATGATTAAATTAAAGCTGAGGGGTAGTATCTTTCTCATATATTAGATGCTTTATGTGAAATCCACTGTTCCGCAGTACAGAAAAGTACTTAATTCATCATTTTTTAACTACAGAATAGATGTACAAGAATTATTCCTTCATTAAAAAGACACTTTCTAAATGTATACTTCCCTCCCTAAATATCGAATAACCTTAAAGAACAGCATTGTGTTTGATTTTTATAGTCTCACAGTCATGAATGTGTCTCAAAATCTACAGAGACAATGTAAAAAAAAAAAAAAAAAACAAAGAGCGTGAGGGGCTGATAACAGTAGTATCACCCTGCAGAAGCTCGTATTAATCAAACCAGAATGCTCTCCTGTGTGTATCACTGCACTCTCGTGACTGGCTGCGCGTGACTTGGTGTGAAGGTGTGTCTGTGTTGATAGCCTCTTACCAAGGCCACAGAGCTGCTCCCCCCAGGGCTTAGACTATTACTGGGCCATGTATCACTTCTCAGCTGTGGAATCTGGAGAGAGACAGTGCTGTAGAAAAAAACAAGACAGCAGGGGGCATAAACAGAGACATTCAACTTATTGTTTTTCATGACTGACTGCTGTTTTCTTTGCTGTACTGGTTTGCTTTTGTCTCCAGCGTAAGGCCTTGAAGGCTGACATATTATTTTAAATATCCTCTCGCTGACATAACCGCATAACTGCTACATTAATTAAAACTGAGTGAAAGTGAACTAGGACTGCTTTCTGCCTCCTCCCTGTGGAGAAATCACGCATTGGAAATGATTTCTACCTTCCTGCCATCAAAAGAATTATGAGACACATTTAAATTTTTGGTTCACTTTTGGCATTCGGTGGCTTAAGTAGATAATTAAGATTAATTTCTGATGAAGTGCTGTTTGTGTGTCGAGCACTGATCCCACGGCAGCCTTCAAGTTGTTTACTCCCACAAACATGTCTCCTCTGTCTAATTTATGGGCCTGCAGAGAGAAAGAGGCCAGCAGGTGGAAGGGGATTTGACACAATAAAACACAAAAGATCAGAGACACGATTCAGATTCTGAGACAGGGGGCTCAGGTCCAAGTGTGACAAACAAAAACAAAAAAAACTACAGGCTGCTAGACAAAATAAATCAAATACAACTGGATCCAAAGGCAAACATTTTTTTGAAAAAAAAAAGAAAAGAGAAAACAATACAGGCTGTGATCATTAGACAACTCAGGGTTATCAGAATAGCACCAACTCAATTCTAAAGTTAAAACCTGAACATGCTCACAGTAACGGGGTCGTGGGGGGGGGCTGAAGCCTGTCCCAGGCGTCATTAGGCGAGAGGCGGGGTCCCCCCTGGACAGGTCGTCAGTCCATCACAGGGCCATACAGAGACAAACGACCACACACACGCTCACACTCACTCCTAGGGACAATCTAGAGACACCAATTAACCTAACATGCAGGTTTTTGGACGGTGGGAGGAAGACCCGACACGGTAACAATTCTAACACATCGATGATGAATCTGCCTTATTGTACTTTTTAATGTTCAGCATTTTAATATAATGAAGCATCACAGATTGCATTTAAAAAAAGAATAGAGCTGTCATTGTGTCACAGTTACCAGCAAAAGGTGGATTTATGCATAGAATTGAAAGAAAATAAACTGAGTAAGCATGGCCATTTGTAGCGGCTTGTCAACCAAAAGGTAGCCCAGCCCTAAAAGATAACCTGCTTTATAGTCTGTTTTGTTCTAGATAGTACTGTAATTGACTAAATGAACATAATGCTGTGTTGAACAAGACTAAAAACTGGTGATTGGGACCCCTAAACTCATGACAAACCTTTTAACTGAAGTACAGTAATAATTCAAGTGAAGCAGGCCAAATATTCAAAAGATACCACAAGTAGAAAATATGAAGAACAGAGGATGCTTGCTGGAGGAACTGATACAGCAGTGTCTCCTTGGTAGCAGTGGCGGTCCGACACTGATTCACGCCCCGGGCGTAACCCGGTGCTGGCCCTCACCCTCGTTTTTAGTTTTTTTTTGGATCATTTTATTAAATTTTTTTCACCCCCGCGATGCCGGCCCGGGCGCCTGCCCGGTCGGCCCGCCTCTAGGACCGCCCCTGCTTGGCGGAAGTGTTTTGTGATACCCACAATGCTTGAAGGGGGCATGACATGTTAATCCTACACTTAGAATTAAAAGTAAATATTTACGTTGTCACAAACAGATTTAATGCTCATCTCACAGAAATAATGAAATGACGTAATAGGTTACAACAAACCTCACCTCCTCTGCTCGCCTCGGGACAAAAGTTGTGTAATTTATGTTGTTCTGGTTGTTGCTTTATGTTTATATGGATGGAGGAAGGAAAAAATGCATGTGTCTGTGTGTGTACTTCGAGTGTGTGTAACCTGGGAAACGAGATAAAGGCTCAGTCATCAGGCTTGTAATTGAACACGGTTATAACAAAATGTCAAAAACACAAACTTGTTTATTCATTTAGGTCATTTTTAATGTTCTAATTTCAAAGGGACACATTTTGGTAAGTGATTGTATTTCTCCAAAAATAGTATTTCAATGATGGGAAAATTGTGGTCCATACAAAGACACAACATATCAATCAAAATTGATATACTTCACCAAAGCAATTGGACAACTACTTTAGAGTTGGAGGTTTGCCATTATAGGGTGGAAATCTAAATGATCAGGGTTTCTGATGTTTGATCCAAAGAAGATCAGACATTTTAGGATGATTTAGGAATTCCAGCTTTGATTACTCTACAGGTAATTATTTATTATTAATTTTCCACAAACTGACCAACTATTAATACTTCCCTGAAATATTGGCAGTGTTGTCTTTCCTATTGGTAGTGAGAGTAATAACACAAACTGCTGACTGTTGTTTTAGAGGTTTGAGCTCACCTCTCCTATTGAAACTGTGGCATACTTTGTTAGATTTTAGAGTTTCTGATTATCTACAGCCTCAGATAAAATTTTTGGAGAGTTCTGAGGTTTTTCCAAGTAGAGGCTTTGGGATCTTATTAGTTGCATCGTCTTTGTTTCTTTGATTTCGCTCCTCTTCAACTCATTGAAACCAGTCTTTGCTTCTTGACAAAAATACATCACAAATGGTGCACCAGTACATGAATGTCTTCAGATCAGATATTTACCTGAGATTTACCTGGTACCAGCATTGGCAACTCAGCTGGCAAAAGCTTGACTGTAACAGTCCTGCACAGTGAGTCTTTACCTATGCACAGACAAATCAAAGGTATGAGATCATCCTGCTAGACTCACATCGCACATTAAACACTGCCAGCTAAAGTGAGGAAAACATCCCTGTAGCATAAGGCTCAGTGCAAAGCGCATTAGCTGAAACATCAGCCTGTTTGTGGTTCCGCTAAAAGTCCGATCGATACTGAGCGATTCAGCCAGATGTCCTCTGAGGATATACGCCCTTCAAAATCACAACAGTCTGACTCAAAGGATGGAGAGCAAAGACAGATCAGACTGAGATTTAACTTCAGTCCAAAACATCCGCGTTTTTCCTTTGATCATAGTTTTAGACTTCAATTGAGTTTTTTTTTTTTTTTTTCAACCACTGGTTGATGTCTTTAATGTTTTTTTTCTTAAATAAAATGTATAACATGTCTCTCAGATTTTAACATTCGAAATGTGAAAAAGCCTTTCAATTCAATTCATTTCAGTTTATTTATATCCTGCCAAATCACAGCAAATGTCATCTCAGGGCACTTCATATATATATTTACATGGATACTATATTGATTTTAGAGCAGTGGGATCATATTTATATTATGGGATGATATATTTTATATATATATATATATATATATATATATATATATGTACTTCATATATAGGACTTTGCCTTTCTGCGACTGCAGATTCAACAGAAATCCTCATCCAAAGCCCTGGTTTCTGACTTTGCTCATGATACTGTAAGTCTTGTAGCAAACAAAAAACATCTTATGGACATGTTAGAAAAGTTAAAAACTTTTAGGGTAGGGTGACTTTAAGATCATGGCAGAAAAAGCAACAGCTGTTATTTAAATTTAATATTTATACGTGTAGCTTGAACACAACCGTTCCTCTGAAGACATGCAGGTAACCATGAGGTAACCATCATAAACATGCAGATATGTAGCAAGTATGTTCTCAGCCAAAGGTGGTAGAAGGTCTGCTGATGCTGCCATTGCCTGCAGCATTTTAAACCTTGGGACTCCAGTTCGATACCAGGATATGACAACTGTTTTTCACTTCTGGGTTACCTTCAGGCCAGAACAGGATGCCACTTTATTAAAACCCTTTTGTCACATCTTGGTTGAATCAAGCAATAACTTTACCGGCTAAGAATAAAATGATTTTCTTTTTATTACCATCACCTTGATGTATGCCATTTTGACACGTCGCACGCTGTTGCTCTCACTCTACTGGAGGCCACAAATCCTTCAAACATAATTAGGTTTTTGTTATTCACAGTTTCTTATTCCCTGCAAGAAGAAATTTCCCATGGCATCATTTTTACGTGGAGGACAACTTCTACAATTTGTAATGAAATCATTGGTGGCACGCCTTTCTATGATTATAATACAGAAAAGAAAATAACTATAAAATAAGTTATTATCCATTCAGCCTTTAGCCCAGCGCACACTAGGTTTAAAAACCCCGTCACCTCGTTCAGGATAAAAGCATGTTGTAAATTATTGGCTGGCTTAAAGGGAAAATGCTTTAAAATGTGACTGCAGCATGAAAAGCAGATCCATCCTGTAGTTACATGTTACACTAAGACCATCAATGTTACTGTGTATACATGAATGGGAGTTCCAGCTCCCAAAAAAAAGAATAGAGCTTGGCTTTCTTATACTTTCTGAAGTCTATGTTAATGCTGAATATGAGCATGTACGGAGATACAACAAAGGTGAAATGACACCTAATTTTTCACACTCGTACACTGAGGGGCTGCACACTGAGGGGCTCTGCTCTGATGTCCTTGGACTGTGTTAACGCCACCACAACCACTTGTGTCTCCTTACATGTCTGACCATCATAAATCTTGGTTGAAATCTCCTGCACACACGCTTTTTAATTTCTTCATCTATGTGAACAACAGACTGACCTTGAACCATGTTATGTTTGCATGGTCTGAATTATTTAAAGGTTAATACTAGCAGTTTTCTGCTCCATGGCACAAAATGACAATTTATCAGCAGAATTGAACAGGGTCATTGATCAATATCAAAGCCTCATGGATTACTAGGTGAGCAGCAGAGATTTCAAGGCTCCTTCTGCTGCATGTGAGACAATAAGTGTAAATAAAACATGCACAATAGGTGAAAATGTAATACTTAGTGACATGGCTTTAGCCGGAAAAGGGTGGAATGCTCTCTTCGGGTCGGGAATGAGATCCTTCCCCAAGTGGAGGAGTTCAAGTATCTCGGGGTCTTGTTCACGAGTGAGGGACGAATGGAGCAGGAGATTGACAGGCGGATCGGTGCGGCGTCTGCAGTGATGCGGGCTCTGCACCGGCCCGTCGTGGTGAAGAAGGAGCTGAGCCAGAAGGCGAAGCTCTCGATTTACCGGTCAATCTATGTTCCTACCCTCACCTATGGTCACGAGCTGTGGGTAGTGACCGAAAGAACGAGATCGCGAATACAAGCGGCCGAAATGAGTTTCCTCCGCAGGGTGTCTGGGCTCTCCCTTAGAGATAGGGTGAGAAGCTCGGTCATCCGGGAGGGGCTCGGAGTAGAACCGCTGCTCCTCCGCATCGAGAGGAGTCAGATGAGGTGGCTCGGGCATCTGGTGAGAATGCCTCCCCGGTGAGGTGTTCCGGGCCCGTCCCACTGGGAGGAGGCCCCGGGGAAGACCCAGGACACGTTGGAGAGACTATGTCTCTCGGCTGGCCTGGGAACGCCTCGGGGTCCCCCCAGAAGAGCTGGAGGAAGTGGCCGGGGACAGGGACGTCTGGGTCTCTTTGCTCAAGCTGCTGCCCCCGCGACCCGATCCCCGGACCAGCGGAAGATAATGGATGGATGGATGGATGGCTTTAGAAATTTGATGACTCCAGTCAGGACAGAAACTATGGGATGGATTGCCAAGAAATGTGGTTAAATCATTCACGATACCCAGACAATGAACTGTACTGACAGTTTTCAGTTTTAGTGAAATATAAGGATGCGTACTGAAAGGATTTCCACCAGGTTTGTCAAATATATTCATTCCCCCTCAGGAGAAACATTTTTTATTTAGTATTATTGCTGCATCACAAAAACAAAATTAGGGATGACGGTGAACCTAACGCCTGTACAACCTCACAAAGCCAATAACAAACACTGGGAAACAAAAAGGAAAACAAAACAGAAGAGAGACACGCAAACTTCTAGAACTTTTCCTTTAAATCGTTACAGATTATTGCTGTAAACACATAAATTACCAACACAATGAATACAGATGGCCCATGAATTCAGCCTGATGCAAAACGGTGCTAAATGTTTGAGGCTGGCATTGTTTTATTTGGTCTTTTTGTCTATTCGTTAGCATGAGTATGCAAAAAAATAGAGAGAAAATATGTTCTGAACTCATCAGGGGAAATTAAAGCTACAAACCGTAATAATAACATAGTTTGTTGGTTATTTTCAATTGTTGCATCATAGAGTACATAATTCATTCGGCATCCGAGCTGCTGGAAAATCACTGCTTCCCAACAGTGAAGCTCATTAGTCTTGTAACAATATTTTGGCAGCTCTTTTGTCAGTTTTAATGAATTATAAATTAGTTTTAATTAATGACTTCAATAATAATGGAGAAAAATATTGTGATTCTGTTAAATCAGTATATAATTTGTCCTCTTTCAGGATAACACATCCTGATTTAGCTTTTTCTTTAAAGTTTGATTTCAACAAAAGAGATCAAGCTGAACTGAACCAAAGTTTACAGCTCCAGTGTGTAATATTTGTATTTCCCACTTTAACATCTGCAGTTTCAGGTGTTCATGAGTAAAGTTAGCATAAGAGGACATTAAAGGATATAGTTTTCAATATTTTCCAGATAGTCAATGGTCTGATAGTCCATCTGTTCTAGGTCTTGCTGATGGGTTTGAGAGCTGGTAAGAAAACACTGGAACTTTCTGGCCAGGTAGAAACCAGCTAAAATATGAAAAGAAATCATCATTTCCAACCACCAATCCCCAAAAATGTTCTTTTTAATAATCTATTTATTATCTAAAGACATTAGTTATAACTAATAAAGCATTTAAGACAGTGTTTTAAAAGGAGGGTCCAACAGTACTTCAGTTCATTATTTAGAGGCCATGATGACTCTGTATCTTATGCCACACAAGGCTAAATAAATAATTCCATAATAAGTAAATGCATTATATTCTGAGCACCGTGGTTTTCCTGAATCTTTGAACTCTTTACGCCAGTTGCTGGAAGTAAAAGATGAATTTAATTCACTCTAAACAGCATCATCACTGCTGAGTATGTCCACTAACTTAATATAGGATATTTAATAAGTTTGGTGAGTTGTGTTGGTTTTATATAAAAAAGTTTTAATGATTACCACTGCAGAATAACAGCATATGTTTTGCTTAGGTCAGATACTGACAAAGGTTTGCTATTTTGTCACTGTCATTGTTAATTATCCCCCCCCCCCCCCCCCCCCCCCCTCTGCTCCTGTTAATGTGGAAGTGAAACAAAAACCAACTGAGGCGTCTGCAGGGCTTTGTTGAATCCCTCTGCCATATCAGGGGCTGCTTTGTTAGCGAAGGATTATTCCAATTCCTTATTCACTTGCCATGAAACTAAACATTTCTGACATGAATATTGCATTCACGCTTCCAAGAAAGTGAAAGGGGCCTGCAGTGAGATTAAATTAATTCTGACTTTCAGTTTCTGCCCACCCTTGGTTTCAATTTGTCAAATGCCCCCTGACTTTGACACCTGATGAAAAATGCTAATCAGGGCGGCAGAAGCAAGGCCTTAAACCAACTCAGACTCAAATTCACATTCATTTATTTAGATATTCAGGCCATAGAGTCTCTATGCCCAGCAGCTGTTGAATAAAGCATGAATAAGTGTCTGTACAGACACAAAGGCTGAGCTCTTCCTTAATGTTTTAACACATTTACCACATCTCTAACTGCTTTTACTCTTACTTCTACTGGAAAATGAAAGTCTAGTTGTCCATGTTATTAATGGATTGCTTTATTTTTTTACTGTTTGCTTTGTTTCATCCAATTACCCCGTGTCCACACATTTAACAGTAGCCAACTTTACCAGATACTAGTGTTACTTTTGTCCTTTACTATCATTTCATAAGTTATTTGTCTTGGTAACAAACAGCTGCAGGTGCACAAGATGAGATTTTCATGTACAAATCCAATTCTTATTCAACTACAGTCACACAACTGGGGCCACAGTTACAGTCATGACACTTAAAACAAACCAGGATACCTTTTTCTGTTCTGGTGCTTTGCACTTGTCTGAGCTATAGGACTTTTATTCCTTTAAAGCAAGGACTAAAACAAATGGCTAAAACAGTAAATGTTACTTAAGATATTATATTGCAGAAATGAATATGTTCCTTGGCTGACTCTTGGTTAAGATTAGTCCACTGAGGGCGTCAAACATACCTATTGAGCTGAAGTTACACAGTAACTATTATTTTTCTCCATTTTAACATTTAAATGTCTTTGCTGATTAATACAATTAATAATCTTAATGTTGGACTTCTTAAGGCAGCTAAACACTGCGTGAGCCATCTTATAAGTTTACTGCAAGCAACACTGTGCAATATGGATCTAATGAACATGGGTGTGATATCATGTTTGATGTGTGGAGACTGTATGATGAATCATAGCAGGCTGTGACAGTGAGGAGAGAAACACGCATTCCTAAAGTTTGTTTTATGTGCTTATCTAAGTGGCAATTTCTCTGCAATTTCTTTCCATGAGTGACTCTCTTGGTGCAATCACAGAGAAAGCTCTCCCGCTGCCACAATTTTACCACCGTTTCTCTGAATTCCACAAGCTACATTCCTGTCATTTGGCTTCCATCTACACTGTTCAGCTTTGTTTTCGTTTTGTCGATTTGATCAAAGAGTCACACCATGCTGTTTTCTTATCGGTTGGTTCAGAGAAAAGGGTCTCAGCCACACTCGAAGATGATCCCCCTACATTTCGAAACACTGTCAGAAATCTGTCCCTGATTATCTTTGGCAGGGATCCACAATTATTTCCGCTGGTGATCTTTTATCTGGCACAAGCAAAAATTGTAGTGTGTAGTTTGATGAACACCAAAAATAGGACTTACAATAACTGACACCTTGTACTGTTAAGATCCATCAAAATGTCAATAAACCTGAATAAAATACAGCTACAATTAATATAAATTAATTAGTTAAATATATCATTAATTAACCATCAAATGTTCAGATTTTAGCTAACTCTTAACACTGAGTAAATTCATATAAACTGTTCTTAATTTCATCCTTAATAGATTTCACACACTGATGGTAGACACATTGCTTTACAAATCAAAAACCATAGTTTTTACATCACATAAGACCCCGTATGAAACATCTGAGAAGCACTGAATGAATCTTATGGTCTGTTAGTAAAAGCAACCGCTGTGCAAGGCTCCAAAAGCTTGGAGTTTAAAGTTTGGCATTTGCATTGACATAAAGTAAAGGGCATTTCACCTCTTATGCAGTCTGTGATCTGTGGCTTTGAATGGTACAACTATGATAACAAGCTTACACTGCCAGTGGAGGAACTCTTTAGGGCATAGTGACAAAAGGGCCTAATGTAAAAAAAATCTCTTTGACAGCTGTCTGCTCCAATTCTCTAGACTGTTGCACCCACAGACAAAGATGCTGCTCTTCTGTCTTTGTGCCCATTGCACAGTGTGTTAAATGTGCATGTATGCTTGTCTCTATATCCTGTATATGTATGTGCATGCATGTGAGGACACATAATAAATGGTATCCATGTTTGGGTACCCACCAAATGCACTGTTGCCCCTGGCAACAGGGTTATCACTGAGTGGTATCCATTGGTTACCTAAACATGGTGGCCATTGTGGAGCTAATAACATGCAAACACAAAACCTCACACCATCACATAAATCCTGTATCACTTCACCTGTTCCACTCACTGCTTCTCATGTCTCTCTGTCTCAACTCTAAGCAGATTAAAATAAGGACATTCATCATTTCGAGATTAAACTTTTCAATATGCTGCAAAGCTCACATAAAGAGCCACACGGTGCAGTTAAATAGTACACGTGTCTCAAATCACAAAAGTATGATTCCAAAGCTAAATCTTGTTGCAGATTTTACATAAAATAATATAAACTGGGAGAATGGCGCTGAATATTTCATATTAATGCAGAGGAGAGTGGGGCGAGATGGGCCACCCTCTGTATTTTAGCAATCATGCACCTTTATTGTCAAGTCAGCAAAAATTTTGGAAGCGTTCCATCATTTTTGCCATACTGTAAACATAAAAAGTACAACTGAGAAGTGATGGGCACCAATTTTCTTTAAAATTGTAGATTTTGCCATATCAGATGTAATACCTGCTACATCAATGCCAGTTTTTGTAGAAATACAAATATTTGGTCATTTGTCAACATATAAAACCTTGCAAATCATTTAGCTACATAACTGTCTGAATTGGTAAGCTGCATAGTTTATTCCAAACTGTGAGCCAGTTTACCCCCCAGACAGTGCAGCTTGCCCACTGACCCGGATCAACTTACCCCCAGCCTGGAGCAAATTGAGCCACTGAACCATTGATCCATTGAAGACACTGTCATAAGAAGCCATATTTCTACAACTCTGTTGTAGAATAATTCTGATTATTTGAACTGACGAGACACATCCTGAAATTTGGTTGATTTCTACCTCATTTTCTCTTATCTTGAGGACATAATAAGTACAAAAAATAACTTATCTTATTCCACTATCCTCAAAAATTAAAAGTCTGAAGTTAAGTTAACCACAAATTTAGTATATGCAGGGTGCCTAAGGCTTAGATCAGATATTTTAAGATATTTTAGTGGTGCAATATTAAAGAAAATTGTAAAGAAAGTAAAAGCAAATACTATTTTTTTTAAAAACAAAACAAAACAATGCAAGTCTTTAGTTTGTAATATATGTTTAAAAAAAGTCATTTAATATAGTCAGGAAATCAGAGAAGCCAACATATCCAAGACTTAAATGTTCACATTACTTCACCTCCAGTGTACCAGTCCTCACTTTTCTTTTTTTAAATCTCCTTGTTCTCTTCCTTCCCTTCCTGTACCTCTTCCCTCTCCTTCCTCCCCTCTTCCCCAGCATGGCCTTGTCGAGTTTTCCTGGGAAGGAATCAATGTAAGTCTCCTTGTTTAAATCTCCTCATTTCTTATTAAATTCCCTTTTCTGTCCCTTTCCCCTCCATCACTCTGCAACTACCTGAGTTTTCAGCTTTGAGTGCATAAGTTGGCATCCCACTCTTTATCCATCCACCCCTTCCTGCCACTCTTTCTCTCTTGCTTATCTTTCTCTGCCACTGCTGTCTCCTATCCCCAGTTTTTCTTTTTCTACCCGTAAACTCTCTCCAGTCCGTCTCCTCTCTTAGTCCTCTGCTAATCTACTGTTCTGCAAGCTACATATATACACAGAGTGACAGATAACAGGCTGTAATAAGCTTATCTTATCCACAGCTGAGGCCTAGTACAAGTCCCAGTTTTTACTGAAAGCAGATCGTGATGAAGTGCAACACTGCTCTAGTGTTTGTGTATCTCCAGCAGAACTTATTTGCACAGGTATATTTTCTTTGTCTAAAAGCTATCTGGAAGCAAATAATCTCAAAGAAACACAATTCTGGGTTAACTCAACAGAGACCTGGATATATTTTCTGATAAACAGAATTTTCTGACAAGGAAACAATGACGATGGAATTCTTCCATCAAAATGATAAAAATGATCATTTTACCCTCCTGTTATTCAAAAGTCATAAACTTTGCATGCTAGCACAGTGAACCAACAATTAAAAACCACTGCAAACCACAGATAAATACAGTCCGAGTCAGTTTATAAACATGACATTTGAAATATACTTAATTAGTGTGTTTGACTAGAAACAGAATTTTAAAATGAACATGTTAGTCTGCTTGAAATCATACCAACCCGAATGTCTTATAGTGACGATCTGATAGTGATGATAGTTTCAGGGCGTATATTTCTCTGAGGTATATGAATAATGATGGGTGGCAGCAGTAGTAATGTCCAGTGGCATCAAGAAAGTTGTCCAGATCACTGTTTGAATGTGCATCAGATAACTCTTTAAAATCTACAAATAAATAAACTAGGGTTGGGTGAGTTAATGCGTTATCGTTAATTATTTAATGCCAATTAATATTTATTGCGTATTAACATGCAGATTTTATTATTTATTTTATTATGTAAAAGTCTGTTGCTGTCTGCTGCGGAACCGGAAAAGAAAGTAATCGGCGGATCCACCAAACATGGAGAAGGGTACAGAACTTTTATTTGGCCATTTTGATTTTAAAAGTTCTTCCAGACGGCGAAGTCGACAGAACCAAAGTCATCTGTAAACACTGCCAAGTTGAATTGTCTTCTCAGCGTAGTAGTTCCAGTCTAAAATATCACTTAAAGGCAAAACACACAACTGATAGCAGCAAGTCATTCAAGGAAACAGACAGTGGAGCGAGGCTTCTACATAAAAACTACAGAAAGATGCTGATGTTAAAAGTGTGTTTGCACAACAAATGTTATGGCACTTTCATTCATATGGCAGCACATTTAAATAAAACTAAATGCTAAAAGCTATACACTACTTTTGAATTCATTTTTGGATTTTGCGTACAAATGCGATTAATCAGGGAAATCATGTGATTAATTCGATTAAAAATTTTAATCGTTGCCAAGCCCTAGAATTAACATTAACATTTAAAATTGGTAAAGGCATCCTGCACATGTTTCACAGTTTCTGTCCTGGCTTTGACCCGGAAACAGCAGATTTTTTACTGGGAAAATAATTCAGTTATACAGTCTAGTGGAGCTTTGGTTGTAGCTCAACCTGACTGTGCATGCAAACATATTGTGTGTTTTATGAGCCTCTCAAATACTCAAAATGTGTATCTGAGGCACAAGCTGTTTCTTGGCATTGGTGCTGTGAATCAACTAGCAAATGCTCTGGTGAGAGCATTCAGCAGCATGAAAGTTGAAATTAGTGAGTCTCAGAGGAACTTCGCTCTGTGGAACTTGGTTTGAGAGCATTGCTCAAAAAAAACACACATACAAAGATTCACCTTGTACATCACAGATTGAGTCTCTTGTGAGTCCCGTGTAAGAAATATATATTTTTCTTTCTTATGTTTATTTCTCTTAAGCCAAACCAATCAGCAAGATCCCAAACCATGGGGTCAGGAAAAGATCCTGCTTCAAATACTAAATGTACAGACACACGCACATCTACACCAAAAAGCAGGGAGAGCAGATCATGTAGTTTGGAGAAATTAAAAGATTGGAGCCCTGTCATGAATAAGCAGTTTGTTTCCTCTTTGATTGACTTAAAGTGCAGCCTTTCGCAACACTGCACATTCATGCCAAAGAGTAATGAGCGGGGGGGTGAATCTGGGCTCTTTTTGTCTCAGAAACATTGAGATTAGATGTTTTATGTAAGAGACTGGGGGGTAAGGACACAGCCCTGTACTTAATCCTGCTCTCTAAAATTGCTCTGGCTGGCGTGTTAGCAAACAGTTGTCAATTTAGTCCCATCCAACAGGCATAAAGCAAAGTGAGTGTTTCATCTGTGGGTCCTTTTCACATTGATTTGGTTCCCTTATATGCCCATTTCTGTGTTGAACTGGCCACCATTTTTGTCTGTTTGTTATTCTGTGATATGGATATCATGATGGGTCATGATGGGTTAATCAGAGCAGCAGAGAGCAGCTGAAGGCAGTTGCTGGGAATGTGGTGGATACGAGCTGTGAAAATGAACAATAATTAGGGCACAAAAAGAACATCCAAACTACCTGTTAACAGTATCTGCACAGCATGTATGTTCCTATGTGTGTCCCTCTGAGAAGTGTTGTTTTTATGGATGAAGAGAAACATAACGAGCCATTTTCCTGCATACGGAAGCAGAGCACCAGCTCCGTGCTCAGCTGTTGGAACTCATATTCATTTGCGACTGATTACATTTCTGCTGAAATCTTGTTTCATACAGCATACGGCACAAAGCAAATTTTTTGTTACAAACACCACCTCACCTCTGGTTTATTATTATGGACACTAGAGTATGAAAGTTACATCTGTATGCCCGCTGGCTCATTGGCTGCTGTATTCCATCAAATTATGTTGTCATGTCATGCAGAGGGTGTACAGTAGAGTGGATCGCACACAGATGGTACTTCAGCACCACTGAGAGACCAAACAGTATCAGTTTCCTGTTGCACTTTAGCTCTCAATCTTACATTCGTACTATAGGCAGGCCCTTCACACTCTTACAACACACATTTACACTGTATTCCCAGCTGTAATTAACAGTCGGGAGGGCCTCATTAAGAGCCAGACTCTGTCTCTGTGTTCATTAGCTTTCAGGCTTGTTTGACATGTGGACTGGTGCCAGGAAGTACAAGAGAAGTATCAGAAAGATGCAGAGCAAGTCTTTTGAAAAGTCTCTTGAACACCATCAGTTTCTCCAGTTTCTGGCTTTTAGTATTTCAAGCAACCAGAGGGTGGCAACAATATGTATGTTCAATGAGTCAGCTTAGTTACTGATACCCAGAATTTGACAATCATAATACGTATATCGCATGAACATGAATGTGTGTGTTTTTTCCCGATTGTAAATACGTCAGAAATGCTTCATTCACCTAGCCTGATAAACCAGCCTAAATGGATTGGATGTCTAATTTAGTCTGGCTCCGATGAATGGACACAACGGAACATTGTTGATGAGCACAACCCGTTGTCTTTCAAACCATGTCTGTGCCTATAGGCCAACGCTCTGACCAATCAGCGCAACTGACTGTGACGTACGTAGTAAGCGCGACAGAAAGCTTTGGTGGGAGGGGACTGTATGTAAACAAGTGAAGCAACTTCAGCAAGGCTGAATCAAACGAGCGCTGTTCCATTGCCGCCGCCATCTTTCTTGTTGTGCTTTCGCTTCCACTGCCCAACGTCGCACTGCTCTGTCGTCACCCCCTCAAAACCCTGCCCCAGAACCCTCTGCCCCGCCCGCGTTGATTCAAAACACATCTCTGCGTTGTGATTGGTTTAGTTGCCATCTGCCAGATTCAGGGCAGTATTTTCAAAATGAAAAGTGGTTCGAAGCCAGACCCAACCGCAGGCAAAACATTTTGCCGTCCAGCAGTTAGCGCTGGTTTTCCAGGCTATCATTCACCAGGCGTTCTCAGTTCGACTTACATTGGAGTTGGGTAAAAGTCACAGTGACAGACAAGCCAGCACACATGCAAGCAAACCCACGGACCAAATAAATAATCTCCAAAACTTTATCGGCACCCCTTCGCAGAACACTTAGTCATAAAAAAACCAACCATCCCTTTGAGCTTGCATGCTTCTTGCAGGTGTGGTGTATGCGACAGCCTTTTATTTGTTTTCTTTTTATTGTTAAAAGGATTTATCAAAATTTACAAGGTACACCGTGATGGCTTCCAACCAGTGGCTCTAGTCATTATGAAGTGTTTTGAGAAGCTCGTCAGGAGCCGTGACATCAAAAGTCTCTCACCCATGTTTGATCTGCACCAGTACGAATAAAGGTCGACAAAAGGGCGCCGTCGCCGTAGCCCCACATATAACCCTGACCCATCCTGAGCAGAGGGGAAGCTATGCCAGGCTTCTCTCCATTGACTTCAGCTCTGCGTTTAATACAATCATCCCAAACAGACTGGTAACTAAATTGCACAACCTCAGCCTTTCACACTCCATCTGCCTCTGAGTAAAGGACTTTCTAACAGACCTCTCACAGACAGTCAAGTACGCCCCCATCTTTTCACAGCATTCAACCACAACACTGGCTCCCCACAGGGTTGTGTGCCGAGTCCACTAATGCATACTACACTCATAACTGTGCTACACACCGTCATTAAGTTTGCAGATGACACGACTGTCATGGGCTCATCTCTGGGGTGCATCGAAAAAAAAAAAAAAAGAAGAACAGCCAGATCCACAGCCAGTATATATCGACGGTGACTGCGTGGGCAGGATCTCCACCTTCAGGTTTCTGGGTCTACACCTGAAGGATAACCCTACCCGGAAAAGAAATTCCACTGCACTGATAAAGAAGGCACAGCAGTGACTCTACTTCTTGAGGATCTTTAAGAGAAACAATCGACCTCGAAAGCTGCCGGTGTCCTTCTTTAGGTGTTCCATCGAGAGTGTGCTGGTGTGCTGCGTTTCCGCAGGGCCCCCCCCGGCAGCTCAGGAAACCCCTTCAGAGGGTCAGACAATCCCTGGCTGCTCACTGCCCTCCACGGAGGACCTCTTCTGCTCTTGGCCCCTCAGGAGAGCAGCAAACGCATTAAAAGATTCTTCCCACGCTGGACATCATCTGTTCGAGCTGTTGCCCTCCGGCAGACGCTACAGGTCCATCCCACATCAAACAAAGAGACTAAAGAACAGCTTTCACCTCAGTGCCGTACGTGTATTGAACACTGCTACTCGATGCACTGCAAGAACTACAGCCACTTTAACTTCTTATGTTCTCAATGCACTTTAGTAGCAAACAGTTTTCTCTTATTTCTTAATCATTTCAAGTCTCTTCTATTCTAGCTATTGTTTTAAGTCTTCTTCATTTATTTATTAAACTCACCATTTTGGACTGCTGCAAAAATGTTGTTCTACTATTTTGCAATGACTCCAAAATAAATCTCTGAGGTTGCTGAAGGCTGTTTCTGACAGTTTACATGACAATAAATGGAAGAATAAGCTGAAACTAAACACTGACACTAAATCAGCCCTCACAGCCGAGGTATTCCGAGGCCTCAAGGAAGGAGCCATGTATATATTGATTTAACACTTATCCTGGGTCAAAAGGTTTAGTGGGAAGCATAGTCTAGTGATTAGCTTCACTGACTTGGAAGTTGAAGGATGCAGATTTGAGACGAGGATCTAGCAACTGCTCTTTAATTTTCAAGAGCTGCACATATAGTAGGGAAATTGCAAAAGCAAATACGACACGGGAGCTAAAAGGAAATTGAGAAATAAAAAAAAAGTGGCTCATTGTGGGATATAACACCACTGTTACAAAAACAAATCTCTGTGTGAGCCCTGCACATGCGCCGTCACACACACGAGTTTGTCGTGTTGAAGAGGTCACAGAGATGTCAAGCTATCTTCAACCAAAACAGTGCGGTGCAGGGCTGGAAACCGTGGTACCTCAGCCTCTGGGCAGTTTCAAGCCTGGGAGTAACAAAGGTCAGCAGCACTTTGATTTTAGGGTTCACAAACTACTGTAGTTTTGCTTCAAGAAAGAAAATAAAAAAAAGCAATGTGGAAAAAATTCAGGTAAAATCACCTGAATAAATTACATATGTAAAATATATAAATAAATAAAAATACATTCATGCTTTTATTTATTCTTTTAAATTGAATTCAGTTAAGTCTATTAACAACACACTTCACAGAGAAAATAAACAAGTTAAGATTGTCCAATTCAATCCAATTGAAATGCATTTATTTCTCATTTATTGTGATTTCATTTATTCATTCATTTCTTTTTAAATTTCCACTTTTTGATTATCTTTTATTTGTTCATTAATTCCTCATTTTATTTCCTCTTTCCAATTTTTCTCCTTTGCATCAACGTCAGTAAAACAAGACAAATTGCTCCTGTGTCAAATAAATCAGGGCTTATAAATGCATGTACAGTGTGAATGGGCTATTTTATCAGCAGTGGTAATAGCTCCTGACATTTTTCCATCTCCGTTCTCCGCTTTGCGCACACAGAGTCTCTTCTGGCTGAATTTGTCCTGCGCCCATCTGCTACTTTTATTGTTTTATTAAAAATATAGAAATATATATATAAAAAAATATCAGTTGATTTTTTTTTATAGTTTGTGATATGCTCTTTCAAGAATTCTTTCATTTTTCCTGCATAAAGCACACAGTCCCTTTTCCATGCAACAACCGATGAACTCGTGTGTGTACCTGCAATTTTTCATGTGATTTATCCTCAGACAGTTAATCCATCGATGAGTGACAATTCCACCTTTTTTGTGCCAAATACAAACTACAATGCTCACAGAAGATTCTGTTGTTTATTCCTATTGCTTCCTTTTAGCCACAGTATATCTATGATTCTCTTTAATCAATGTTCCTTGTAAGTCATTTGCAAAGTGCAATAATTAACCCCCTGTTCTTATAATGACTATTAAAACCTTCCTCTTCTCTTCCTCAAACTATTTTATACATTTTCAATCTCCTGCTCTCTGCACCTCAATTTCTTTTATTACACTTTCTCTTTCTTACATTTATCTCTCTCATCCTATTTTGTCATTTTCTCTGTCACATTGATTTTCTGTCTCTTTTCTTATCTGCAACCTCTTCTGTCCCCCACCCCGCCACCATATCCTCTCCCCCCCCCCCATCTTTATTCCTATGTTCACCCTCTTTACTTCAACCATAAATCTCCTCCTCCGCCTCTCTCTTCAGTTGTCCATGGAGGACACTACTTCCATTCTGCCTCGTCTCAAGAGGAAGCCTGCCAACACCTACGGGATCGGTGCCCTGGCTAAGTCCTCTCTGACAGGTGTGTCAGGTGTGTGTCTGTACTGCTAGATGGTAAAACAGCCCCCATGTTGCCTCCACATGCTCCGCAGTGAGTAGAGGGTGAAGTTGCTGTTGAGCAATGGCAGAGGTGCAACCTCTTTACACCTCTCGTGTAAAAGATTATTTTTGGTTTCTTTTTGGGTGCTATTCAGATGATTATTTGGCTCCATTTTGGCGCAGTAGCTAAATGATCACCGTGTGGTTTAATTGAACAATAATCATCACACAGACCCCGAATATAGAAAGAGCTGCTATACGAAAAATTAATAGTTTATACAACAATAAATAAGAGAAAATAGCTCACATAAGTTTCTCTAATAACTAGTATTAATTTTTTATGGAATCATATAATTAGGAGCATTAAACTAATGTTTTTTTGACCATTTGTTTAACTTGATTAAAGGATGAACACAAAGCAGACCGAGATCTGCTATGTGTTACTATTCACTGGGGTTGCCAGGCAACCAAACAATTCATTCCACTTCACCAAATGGAGTATTCTTTTTTCTTTTGCAAAATTTTGTAAGAGGAGAACAAATGCAGTTTCACTGCTTTAGCTAGGTGTAAAAAGGTAAAGCTGCCTGCAACAATAAACCACAAACCAGTTTGGATCAGGCAACAATATCTCAACAATAAAAGCTCCGTGTTGGCCTTTAAAACCACATGAAAGTGCACATGTCTGGAGGATTAAGTGGGCTTGATTATTGGACAAACTTATCTGTCTGCATCGCTCGAACCCCACGCTCAATGAAGGATTAAAGATATTTAACCAAATATCTGACATGTTGCATTTGGAGATAATGTTACGCATTAAGTCAAATTTCAACCAATGAAAAAGATGAAAACAACAGGTTTCATCACAAAAACTGAGAACTATAAATGGACTGGAATGTCTTGATCATTTTAACAAGTAGTTTAAATTTTCCTCCAAAAAGCATTTCTTCTGTACAGCTAAAAGACCAACAAAAGTAGGAATGGCTAGCCACATATTTTTAAGAATGCCCTCAAGTGGCAGCAACATGCTGCAACATGAGCAGCAGGATTAGTACGGCATGCAGGTAATGGGCGATGTTTCCTGTGCCAATACACACAGCAGGTAATAATCTGGAGAATTCACACCAACCGTGCAGGCTTATAATGCTTGTTACTTGATGTTTTTTTCTGCTCAGCTTTCCCTTTTTTAATCAATACAGCAGATATATCCACTTACATGTAGTACTGATATCAATACAAGGCTGCCAGACCAAAAGAGGCCTATCAGGTGGAAAAACAATGCTAATCTGAAGTTATCAAGCATAATTCTTTTTATTTAGAACCACCCATGCAGCTGTGCTCCGAAACAACAGGCAAAAATATCAAACTTTTTTTGTTTGCATTCACTGTGAGCCTTTCTAATAAGTATTGCTGTCATTTACAGTCATTTCTCTCCTTTATTCTGTTGCACTGCTTATGTAATGTTGCACAGCAAAGGGGCTAATGGCATAGTTTAGGATTAATGTCAATTTAAGTGCAATAAAACCCACCCAACAAGTGACAATTAATGTCAAACGTAACAAACGCACAGTTCTGTGACTCCCAAATACAAATAAGTGAACTCAATCTGAATCTAGCAACAGTGGTGAGGACACTGGGCAACGCTTGGGAGTGTTTAGAATACATCTCTTGTGGACAATCTCCTGTTCTGCAATTGAGCCCATTGGACAATACCCAGACCTGATTTAGCATTTTCCACCACAGAAATGTCTCACTCTTTCTTGTAACCCAAATCCAAATGCCTTAATAAACAGAGAACATTTTAGATGCAGTCAGCAGAGTTAGCTTAATATCCAGCCTCATTTAGTCATTGTAGTCTAAGCCTATAAAAAGCCACAAAACCCTGTTCAACAATTACACAATTAGCTAAATTACTTCAAATATAACACAAGCAGACTATATAGATGCTCCAGTTCGGTTAAGTCAACAAACTGAAAACTTTTGTCACCCACAACAGCCTCTCTTTATACTATAAAATCTCCACTCTACCTTTACTTTCACTTGGTTTCTGCACTCTTTGTGGGCTAAAGAATCATGTGACACACATGAAGAAAAAAAACAAAAGTTATCTTTTAAACTTGGCCAGAAATGGCCAGATTTTGTAAGCTAAACCTTGCCTCAGCAGACAACTTCGCTCTCGAGCAGCAGGAGGAAGAGGAGCTTGGAACCAACATGACCACCCCTGTGGGTGCCCCTTCCTATATCACTCCCTACTTAACCCTTTCTTCCATTGATTTCAACAGTTGACGTCAATGACACATTTCAGAGTCATTGATGGAAATTCAATCAGATCTTTGATTTCAAAGAAACTAAAGTAAGTGAGATTACTTACTTTAATTGCCTACAGAAGCATTTCCACAGGTGTGTTGGGGAATGTCGTGTTTTTGTAATGTGGCGGTGCTGCTGGGTGGTGAAGTACTGACTCTATGTGCAGTGTCGTGGCAACAAGTGTTCGGTGGTGCTCTTGTGCTCTCGTGTTTTGTGCTTCAAACAGCAGTACTCTGTGTTCAGTATTATGTAGCACCTTAGAGTGTTTGTGTTAAATCTGTTGTTTCTGTTGTGTCCGGTGCACTTAAAAACAAGTGCTGGTGTCATTTAACAGTGTATAATACACTATCATTTATTTTAGCCTTTGAGTAGCCAGGACCCCAACACCCTCCCTCATCCACCATCCCCATATTTTCCATTCCTATTTCCATCCCCAATTAGGCTCAGCAGCGAGTGTTTGATTTTCAAATGAGATTGTCTCTCTTTGTCTAAGGAGAGATCTGTGTCTATTTATAACTCAGCCTGTAACTTGCCCCGTGGACAGGGGAGCAATTTCCAAAGCTCTGTCTGCGTTTATTCATGCCTGCTTGATTTTTAATTTAATATCTTAATTGATCTCCCCCTTCTCACATTTGACTCAAGGTATATGGCCCTGGTTTGAATTGCATATCTGCATCTTAATTGGGTAGAGATTTGCCTGTGAACCTATCCGAGTGCTATGTTTCCACCTAAGGATTATTTGTTTTTAACTTCATAAAATCTAATGAAGCTCATTAACCAGAAGATGAGGAGTTGTTTTCATTTTTACAGATGGATTTGTCAGCTATATTTTTGTGCAAATCAGCAAATTCTAGCGGGCAGCTGTGCCTAATTTCATACCTCACCTCTGACATGATCACTCCTCCCCATTACTTGTCAATTAGTAAGTTGGTCACATGCACCATTGCATATAAAGCAGATTCAACAATAAATGTATCCGATTATTCAATTAATCAATCATATTTTCTTTTAACTCAGATCTTTTAAAAAAAAAAAGCAATTAGAAACAAAGCTTGTTTAAATAAACTTTACACAAACCGTAACCATAAAAATCAAGTAGAAAATGTGCTCCTTTTTGTTGTCAGAGAAGTTGGAGGTTCTGACCATGAAGGAGGGCAGATTGAATCATGATGAAAATGAATAAAACAGTGTCTATCCAGCTTTAATTAGACTATTCTGACAGGAACTGCTTGGGATGAACATCATACCAAACCAAGGAAGCCTCATACTGAACAGAGCGTCTTGCACTGGATGGCTCAGGTTAGGGTAGCATGCAAGCAATAAGATGTGAGAAATGTTAAAGGAATTAAAGAGGTTATTGTAGATGGTCACCGTGGTTATTTTTAGCTCCACTGGGAGACGTTTGAATGCAGCAACAGCAGTGCTCTACTGTGGGAATATTACAACGTATTTTCAAACTTTAAATGCGTGGAACAGATAGTTAGTAAAATAGGAACAATATTGTTCACAAAACCTGCTTTGGAGAGACACATTTTTAACAGAGACTACATTTTCAGCATGACAAATGGAGTTTGTGCTTGCAGACTCATTCCGACAATCATTACCTGCTGAATGTGTTTTTATTCATAGAAAAATAGGTGTCAGGTTGTGCTAATCATTTCGTATCTCGTCACATAACTACCTGGATTCATACATGGCAGTAGATTTATTACCCCACTGACATCTTCTATTATCATCTCGGGTATTTCAAAGATCCCCTGCATTACACCGTTTCTCATCATCATTCTACTTCCCCCGCGAGCCTCAGTTGGCGGTGCAATCAGCATAGTCCAGAAGTAGTTTTGACAATGTTTTTGTGTGTGTGTGTCTGGTGTGTCTGTGCGGATGTGTGTATTGCTGGTCTGCTGCCCTCATACTTGTTATAGGTGTAAGTCGCTCCATGAAAGACAAGGTGACCAAGCCCACTGCCATGGCCCAGGGTCGTGTTGCACACATGATTGAGTGGCAGAGTTGGGGCAAACCATCTGCAGGGCCAATGGGGGGCGCTGGACATACCAACCTGCAGAGGGAAAAGGAGAGGAGGCTGGAGAACGACCTTTACAGCGACCTAAGTGACGGCGAGAAGGAGGCTCGCTTTGCTGCAGGTAATACATGGGTTTTAAATATACAACATATAAAACCAGCAGCTCACATCAACAAGTTTATAAGTAACACTGTAAAATTACAAAAAGTCTGTGGAGGTACAAACTTTTTTTTTTAATGAACATTCATTTTCTACCCTCTCGTGCACTCATTTTCTTAACTCAAGGTGACAAAATCTTACTGGATCTGACTGATCTGCAACCCTAAATTAGAAAAAGAGTGGACACCATGGAAAAATGTTCATACATTTACTTTTATTTCATTGCAGACAGTATAACCTGAAGATATTTCGCATTTCGTCTTGCCTAAAGGACACAAGTCCAAACCATCTTTATGGCTCGAACTGACATTAATCAGTATATAGTATATTATCACATATGCAAGAAATTACCCAGGGAAACATTTGTCAAGCATTAGGGTATGCCACCTATAAATCAACAAAAAATAAATAAATCAAAAAGGAGGCTTTGTCCAGCGACAGCTTGGACTTCTTTAGGCTTGGAGGCATCTAGGATGGTCCATCATAGAGTGGAAAAGCATACTGTTTTTAGGTTGTATAATGTTGAGCAGAACTAAGCATATATCCATGTGCCAACAATGGATAACTGATCTCCCACTAGGAATAAACACTCTCCTTTGCAGCTCTCAAAACCTCCTATTTCTACCCACTTTGTTATTATTACTAATTTACATTTGTATGTGTTAGATAAGCGGAGACTGGGATTTGTATTACACATACTACGTCTAATTAGGGATCTTTGTGTTATTGTTAGATGCTGCATTGTCTAATATGAGCGCTGCTGCTTCTCTTTCATCCTCCACCCTCAGGCATAATGCAGCAGTTTGCAATCTCTGAGGCGACTTTGTTTGGCTGGAACTCAATGGACGGTGAGAGTATGGGAGCTGGCTCCAACCAGGGCAGCGTTGCTCACCTGAGTGAGGTCAACCAGGAGAGCATCACCAGCAGAGGTATGGCAGTTTAATCCTCCGCATGACTGGACTTGCCTTCAAAAGCCGAGCTCGGAGTGGTTCTAGCAATAAACCTAAATATCAAACACCTACAGGTTGAATATAAGTGAGTGGGGTTAGTATTTTTTCAGTGTGAATAAACTAAGGCCTACATGTATAAAATCCCCAATACAGTTAAGGAATAATGGATACAGCATTCTTATTGTGGTGCAAGATGTAATCGTATGTTTTCTGTTCCTGTACTGATGCAAACTAAAAACTGCCAGCAGTGAAGGACTTTTAGAGGGCAAAAACACAGCTGCATGTTTCTGCCTCTTACTCCTACAGGGAGTTAACTCCCAACGACGAAATCCAGATGACAGCCTGTCATTGCTGAAACATTAGATGGGTTTCACGTGTGCTCGTTTCCAATAATTCGCCCCAAAGATCTCAATGAAACGCAGCATGAAAAGAGAAGCTAAAAGGATTTACCTTTCATACTTTTGCAAAAGGCGAAACAAACACATCCTGATTTGTTGTTTTGAGCCTCAGGTGCTAAGATGTCTCAGTAGTTTAGTGGCGCATCTGAGGATAAAACAGTAAGATAAGAAGGGATGAGAGCAGTTTACTCAGGCCAGATTAGAGAAACCCATCTGACCTCACAGAAATAGCCACGCAACCTTATAAAAAATCTAAACAATTCTGTGGCTATTCTGCGTCTATTCAAAAACTTTGACTGATGTACTGGTTGACTTATCCACAGAGTAATACAGTAAACGGTTTAATCTTCAGTTTTCACTGGTGTTTAGCTACGCAGGATTCTGCTGAACCCCTGAGGGACCCGATAGGTTAGCACAAGGACAGAGCCCTGCTCTCATTAACACCACCATATGGGTTCTGCTCAGTGCTTTATTTAGCGTTAACACCAACAGACACATGCATGCATACACACAAATACAACAGCGATTAAAAAAGGTACTACTCAGGACTGAGGGGATGTTTCTCCTCCACACGGTTGGATGGTCCATGGTTCCGCTTTATCACAACAACAGTGCAGCAGACAAACTAACCACACAGCTATTAAATAGATTAGGGTGCGTTGAGTTTGCGTGAGGTCAGGTTTATCCCAACGTATGGCTTTATAACAGCATTTCAACTGTGCTACTTATAGCTTCAACTGTGGTAGTCGAGAGGTGAAAAACAGCATTCCACAAGAAAATCAATGATAACTATGCAGACACACAAAGCCTGAGAAAAGTTTGACTCATCAGTACAGGTTTCAGGTAGGCTACACAGAATCCCATCTCACTATATCCAGAAGCTGTTTAAATGAACAGGAGAGACGGTTCTAACAATTATTACAGCAACAACACTAGTGCTGCTCATGGCCAACAGTTTGGGAGCTATGTGTACAGTATGATCCACCATGTATTTCAGCCAGATTAAAAGAGACCCACCTTTGTTAAATTATCAATCCAACTGAAATCAGTGAAAAGTTTTTTAAAAATTGGATGAACAGAGCCAGGTGCGACTGAAAATTCGAATTATTCCTGCATTTATTTGTTCAGTTGGACTCAAAGTGGCATTAACACTATGCATGTGCTCCATATTTCCTGCTGCAGGATAACCATACAGGATGGCATAATTCCTTTTTTTCTGTGAAATCAAAGAACCAATAAAAGCATATGGCACAACCAAACTGTACAGAGCTGAAAAGCTGCTCAACCAAACGTAAAACCAGCTAAACTTGTTTGGTTGTTTACTGGGATAAGAAGGGAAGTCTACATAAATGGCCCAATTCAGGCTTAATTTAACTGTGCGTTGAAAAGTCTGTTTCTAACTCATTCATATGTCCATTTTTTGTACACCAGAAGCCAAGCCTTTAAATAAACTGTTTGTTTGTTTTTACCATCCATTTCAACTGTCTCTTATGCCTGTATATGTGTGTCCCTGAACAGACCAGGTGCTCCATCACTCCTCTGCAGATGTCTGGCCTCACACCTACGTCTCACAGGGCCTGTACTGCCTGTCATCCTCTGACGCCTGGGACCCAATCACCAGCCAGCCCTCAGGCGTGGCCTCACCTGCTGCAGGCTCCTACATCATGGCTGCCGGTGATGATTTATTACTCTTTTATAGTCCGTTGTAGATTTCTCTGAGCATCTGTGAGCACCTGTTCGAAGCGCTTTATGGATGTTGCAGGTGGCAGCAGCGGAGCAGGGGGTACACCCGGTGATGGGTACGAGGGGTCGGTAGGCAGTTACATCCAGCAGCACCAGGCTCAGCTCGCCTTTCAGCAGCAGAGTCAAATTCATCAGCTCCAACACCTTCACCTTCACCATTACCAGCAGCAACAGCTTCTGCAGTACCAACAACAACAACAGGTCTGTGGTGCATTACAGTCGTTGTAGATACGGAGCGGTTACTGCCGTCTCCGTAGTTTACAAATAAAATGCGGCATCAGATGCACCTGATGGCAACAAACAGTGCTTATGATTAGGGCTGAGCAATTTTATCGATACTGCGATTTATATCGATATTTCGTTCCCGATAAAGTATCGATTTTTCAACCGCTCTTCTTTTTTTTTTTTCAATTTCAAATTTTTTTTTTTTAAAGCAAACTTTATTGAAAAGTCAGATGTTACAATTAGTGAAAACACAGAACATTAATATAATACAATACAATGCCAGGGGGTCACATTATACAAAACAGTGATAAATTAGTTCATAAAAAAGTTGTATAAAGTGCACAGCTCTCACGTTTGTGACATGTTCGTTTGTTTCTATTTGTCCGGCTGTGTTGTCCTTCCGGTTCAAAGGTTGGACCACCAGTCCAATCAGCGATGATTCATGTCAAATCACACGGTCCCTTTTTTCCCCCAGAAAATTATGTAAGTGTATCGAATCGTATCGTTGGCTGAATATCGTATCGTGAGATTGGTGTATCGCTACAGCCCTACTTATGATTCGCATCTCCAACATTTGCTGTACTAATTGTGTCCTACTGCTATCTATTCTGCCAAGTTTAGTTATAATCCAGTGTTTGCCTGTGTGATGAAATTGACTACAAGGCCAGCAGCAGCTTGTGGTGTGTGAATCCAGGCAGCCCACATCTGCTGCAGACACCGATTCAAAACAGCAAACGGACACTGCTGGGGAGCAACCCTCACTCAAGGCTCGCTTTAACCCTGGGTATAACAACACAACAGGTTACACAGTTCTTCATGGGGTGTGCTGTGTTTCTCTGAACACAGACACGTCATGTCCCTGCTTCTAACACATCAGGATCTGCTAACAAAAAACATTTTTTAAGGTTTTTGATGCTCTGTTTTCGAGTTCCTGTGCATTTTGTTGCTGTTAATCAGCTGCGGACTGTCAGCTCTCAGACTGCTTGAGGATTCTCTGCAAATGAAGTGAGTCACGATGGAGCATGAGACCCGCAGACTTTTTTGGCTTCTGCCTTGGTGCACTCTCAGAGCTCATTAAATAACCGTGAGCTATGAAATATTAACTTTAAAAAGGTCAGGGACTGTTCCTCAGAAGAGGTGTGCTGATCCGAAACCACAATGGAAATGAGCTTGTTAGCTTCATTCTGTGCATTATATGGCTTCACTTGAGAAGAACTGAATGTATGACATTATACATTATTAGGAGTATGGCATCAGATTTATAACGAAACCTCCAAGTCAGTCAGTTTTCTTTGCATCCCCCAATGCATATGAGCCTGAGGCACTCCTGAGCCGTTCCCTGCAGAGTTATCGCTGATTTATGGTCTAAAGAGGACTTTAAAGTAGAAACAAAACTTGAAAGGATTGAAAAAAACAAAAAACAAAAAAATAGATGACGATACTCCTCCTGCTTTAGCCTCTGGGGCATGCTGGGACAAGTAGCGTACTCAGCTAAAAATAATAGGGGCTGAGTGTTGTTGGTGTCTTACATTTACAGCTGGTTGGAAATCGTTTTGTTTCAGAACAAAAAACTGTTTTTTTTTTTATTACGGAATAAAATGTGGCCACCTCCTGAACTCAGTGAGTTACATCAACAACCAAAATTCTCAAGCATCAATCTTCTCTCTTTGTCTACAGTCCATGGAGCACAAGCTACACAGTGCGTCCCATTCCCTCCAAGCCACTCCCAACAGCACCATCCACAGCCTCGGTCCTCCCACTCACCCTCGGCTAGCTGACCTGTGGGGGTCTGCACAGGTTGAGGCACATCAGGTAGACATTCGCCTGCTGAATCCAAATGATCAGATTACAGTCCTTGCGCACACGATGGTTTAATCTGTTCTAACAGAACAGCTATGACAGTATACAAGGACACAGGGATGCGTGACTGCATATGGAGTCACAAGGATAGGATCTGTCTTTAGTCCCCGTCACACAGTGACTGAGACAACACAATCCTCTCACCCACAACAGCATGTTTTCTATAATGTGAAGCTGAGGTTTACATTGTTTGATCCAACATATCAAAGGTTAATAGAATGCATGAGCATTCTTTACACAGGATCAACCTGTTTCTGTGTTATTCATTCAAGTTGACATTGGTATCTACTAATCTTTTGTCTTATGGATTTGGCTTTGTTTATGTTCAGCAGGCCTATTTAACACACATCTGTAGTGCAGTGAATGATGAACTGCCAGGGGAGTCTTCAAGGTAGGAGACAGGCTAAAGGTCTGCATGGCGTACTCCCAAAAGTCTGCATGACAGCCTGAAGTGGATTTGATGAATTTTGAAAAAAGTCATGGGTAAATAAGCCTGGTTGCCACAGCGGCATGTCACTAAGTTTGCAAGTTTTCAACTCCTGGCATTGGGATTCAGTATCTGTCACTGTTGCACCCTCTGAAGTGTTGATGTCCTGCACAGGAAAAAAACACAAGCTAGGTCCGGACAGGAAAGCTCATAAACTGCTTTCTTTCTCAACTGTTGGGTTATTCTTTTTCCTGTTGTTTTTTTTTTAAAATCGGGGTCTGATGTCTATTTAGGATTAATATAAACATGTAAAAAATGATAGCGACCTGTTGAATTTCATTCAGTGCAGCAGAAAAACAAAAGACATTCAATCAGTAACCTTTAATGCTTCCAGGTGGACGTAGCTGGGCAGCTGAGTGCACAGATGGCTGACATGACTGGAGGGCTGGTGGAGACTGTTGGAGAAGAGCCAGAACTCGAGTCTGAAGGGGTCCCTGAGCAACATGGAGCTGACGAGGCGGAGCTGACGAGGGCGAGTCAGAAACCCGAAACATTTTCCTGAAAGCTAGAGTTTTTATCTCAACAGGAGCCGTTTTATTGTTGGTTTCTGTTACAATTACAATCATAAAAAAGTTGAGGCGCCATGGAAAATGGAAATAAAACCAGAATGCAATGATTTGCAAACCTTAAACCAATATATTAAATATCTAAACCAATATTTAGCAATAAATGTTGAAAGTGGGACATTTTACTGTTTCATGAAAAATATTTGCTAATGTGAAAGTTGCTGGCAGCAGCTTGTCTCAAAAATTCACTGATGACATTTGGTATGTTTTCCATGTTCTATTATGAATAAAATATTGGTTCAAGAGGTTTGTAAATAATTGCATTCTGTTTTTAATCTAAATTTAACACAGCATCTCAACCTTTTGTTGTATTGGGTCCTGCAAGCGTCATAAAAACGCTTCTTTTATTAAGATGAGAATAAAGCCTCACTCACCTGTAAATGTCACAACTTTAGCATCACAAATGATCGTTTAAAAACTCAATTTCCTATTTTTACAGGTCGAGGACGTAACATTAACCTTGGAGCCAGAGCCGTACTCTCTGACACCGTCCCCGCTGAGGGAGGAGGGCCCCTCAACCAGAGGTTCAAGCCCAGGGCTCCCGGCACAGACCGCCGAATCGATTGCAGGGAGGAAACCGTTTGACGTCACGCCGTGCGTCGTCCAATCGTTGGAAGAGAAAGACGAGGAGGGGGAGGAGGGTTCTATTGTCATAGTTGCGACCAACTGAGTCATATAGCCACAACAAGACTGACAAAGGCTGGATATAAATACTTCAATAATCAATCAAGCTATTATCCCACCCCCTCCTCCTCTCAAATATTTACCCCCTTTGAGTCCAAGAAATGTGAGACAACTTTTAAGCTGGAATCGTGGGATATGTAAAGTACACAAACTAGGTGCCAACAACCCCCCTCCCGTCTTTTCAATTTATTATGAGAAATGTGGAACACGACAAGACGATGAACAAACTGAATTTAAAGAAGATGAAGGATTTGAGTTCAGTGACTGCTGAAACAAGCAATGTGTAAATGGACTGACAAATGTTTGGACCAAGTGGACCCGACAGCCCAGAACTGTAAGCCAAATGGGTCAAAGGGATGGATGTGAATTTTCTCAAAAACAAACACAGGAATAAAAAAAGGTAGGACGCAAGGATGATGAAAGGCCCATCATAAAACTCTGTGCAATACAACAGATATGGAGACAAAGTGGGTCGGTAAATAATTCAGAGTGCATGCTTCATACTGCGTGGAGCCTCAGAAATATGCAGGGCCAGACGTACCTGGTTTGGGAGCTGATTTGCTAATAAAGGTGTTTTGGTTAGACTGACACAAGGCTGAGATCCACAGTATCCTCATGTGACAGACGCACAGCTCAGAGGGACCTGAGGCTGGCTCTTTGAGTTATTTACAAACACAGGATCTGACCACAACCAAAAGAAAGCGCATGCTTTTTAACAGTGACCTAGCCCTAACAGTATAACGCAGTATACCAAGTAATAACATAACAAATTGCCTTTTATAATAAAAAGGGAAAAATCCAAAAAAGTGAAATGTATTTGTATGAATGTAAGACTGTATGTATGTTTGTATGAATGTAAAAGCTTTGTTTGTGTGTGAAATATATATATATTCTGGGAAATGAATTCCTCTTGGTGCTTTTCTTATCTTATCTTCACTAAGATAGCACATTTTCTTAACCACTAGACTTAACCACAACCAATTCTAAGCCTCAAGTATCGACTGGAAAACCACCTTTTTAAAGCAGCGAGGAACAGGAACATTCTCAAGGGCACACATTGACCACTTTGGAGTAAATCTATGAGTGCACGCGTGTGTTTGCTGAGATAATGCTCGAGCCAGCTCTTCCTGCTTCATCTTACCTTGTTAAATTCCTGTTTCTAACAAAGCCTTTATAATAAAACAGTCAAACAAACTGTCATCTAAAATATATATATATATATATATATATATATATTTAAATAGGCAGATGTGTAAGAGAGGTAATGTGTATTTTACAACTCTGTCAGTCTGGAAAAGGGGAATTAAGAGACGCGTCCAGCGACAGCTGCTGGAGAGGACGATTCTCTCTTACACTTTAGTGATCAAGACCCAGTTGCCCCTCATTTCTACGATAATCATTTGTCCTTTGTTTGTCCTCTTCTTCAGATCTGATTCTGTAAGTAGTTCTAAAGGTCGAGAACACAAGCCAAGCTTGGATGATCGACAGGACACAAAACTAAAGCAGCATTTCCACCGCAGGAACCTCTCCCAAGAACCGGGGTCATGAACCTATAAAGAGAAATTTCAACCTCTTAAAAAGCCCTGGTAGGGAGGTAGTTCTTTTAGGACTACCCAGAACCTTTGGTCTGGGGCCTCCAGAGCTTAACATTTAGAACTGGTGGAGTATTCCCAGCGTTAATTTACACCTCAGCCATCTCCGATTTAATATCAACAATAGCTCATTAACTCAATTAACTTTAAGTGTTACTACAGGAATATTGCTGTTACTCTTAACACAACATTCATTTCAGGAGCTCAGATTGTGGCAAGAAAAGCAAGTTAAATGAGAGCAAACAATCTGATTGTTTCACAGCAGTTATGGTCTGTGGCAACATTAAAAACCCCCCGACAACACTTCCTCGTGTTTCCACCATGGAGTGGGAGACAGCTGAGAAGACACGGCATGCAGCGGGGGACTGCGGCGGTCGGGCGAGCTCCAGAATGAGAGGTTGCTTCGATTGTAACAAGAAAACAGTAAAGCAAATAAAACTCATAGCATGGACAGATTTGAACCTAATACAGCTGAAGTGTCATGTGATCAATCTGTATTTTCTGCCGTACCTCGACTGAGATCAGCTGCTGGACCATGTGACTGAGCAAAGAGGGAAGATCTTTCTCTGGGTCCCTCCATCGTCATGATCTGCTTTTAAAACAAGCCTGAACCGGACAAATACAAGTCACATTCAAACATTTAGCACAAACCTTTATTCAGCTACTTTGTTCACAGTTTTATACATTTAGAGATGGCATTTGACTATTAAAACATGAATAAATAAATAAGGATATAAACAAATGAATATATAGACAGACAAAAGACCTGAAAAGACCACCACCCCCCTCCTTAAGAAACAGAAAAAAATTTAATTCAAACATACAAAAGCTTCTTGTTAAATTGACAGGTTTAAAGACTTATAAGGCAGCACCTGAGAAACTGACTCCAGGACACAAATGAAGACATAAGAACATTGTAGGAGGAGATGGACGATCAGTGGAAAGGAAAAGATGCATCAGAAGGACAAAATAAATGTAAGAAATGCAATCAAATCAGTCATGGAGCTGGCTCGCATATCTAATAACGTTTCAAGTCAGCATCTTCCACTCATTACCAAAAATATGATAGATTTTACGGGTAAGAAATGTTTCAATCAAATATTTGGTTTGGTGAGGAGTAAGTTCCATTAACTTGACATGTTTTACATTAAGGCTGCCTGTGAAATGTTAAGGTTTTGCTTATTGTGCTGAACTCAGTAAGAAATAACACCAAACTCCAACTCTCCACATATCTTTTAAGGTTTTAAACACGACTATTTCACTTTAGTCCATGTTCATGACCTAGTACAGTCATAGTTGATTGCCATGTATGTATAAATATGTAAATGTCTGTCTGCAGTTATTCTTCATTTTGGACGTTTTCTGCTTCCTTGCCCCCCAGTTTTACTTTGACTGATGTTGTAATAAGAGGAACCTCTGTTCCACATCATGATCTGAGAGGAGACGCCAGATGACGCTCACCTTATCCAGCTCTGTGATAAAATCTCACTTTTGAAGCTAATTTAATTTTGTGTCATAGCAACGGAGGAAAAAAGAAGTCTCGTCACGTTTCCAACGTGCCCCGCTACTCAAACAGTCACCGCAGCTCCGTGGTCGCGCTTAAGTTGTGCACCTACAATAAAAGTCAACTGAAGCCAAAGTTCATTCTACAAGATTTTCAGCCTGATTTTAACATTGCAGACAAATGTCCCAAATCTGAGGCAAATATTAGTTTTATGGCGACGATGTTAACGATTGCTAATTGTGCACACTTCAAAGACGCGATTTTAGACAATTGCTGACAAGTCCAAGTCTGAACCGAGCATCAAGCACGCTTTATATTCTCATGCAATCAATGTGGAGCAGTTGGTTAGTGAAAAGCTACAGCAAAAGAGATGGGGTCAGGGGACCTCATGTCAGGGGGGAAAGCTAGTAAAGGAAAAGAAACAAACATGACAGAGAGCATGGTGTTGAAGAAAACTGACACTGAGCGTGCAACAACATGACAGAGTGGAGCGAGATCAGATCTCTTTAACAATCGTGTGAGCAAAACACATTGAATCTCCAGGATCTACTTTTACCTTACTGTGTCAGTCGGATGTTTCGGGGGTTAAGTCTACTGAAACTAATTGTTGTGTGTAAATACAAGGTCCCTGTTAAACAGATGTGCTGATGAAATGAGTTCATTTAAAGCATTCAGTGACAGATCCGACACACAGACACAAACATAAATACAGACGTTACGTGACAAAATGTCAGCCGTCGTTCACTGTTAGAAACGTTAGCCATCAGCATGTTAAAGCTGCTGCAGATGTGGGATTCTGTCTACGTGACATGATCGTCATGATTCTTATTCAAAGCATTATTTGAAGTCGTCGTGATGAATGATTACGAGTGAATCTGGAAGGCATCCTTCCAGGAAATATAGGGTCTGCGTAGACAGGCTTTGTTTTGTCGGCCGCCTTTAGCTGCCTCATTTATCAACTCAAGCATGATGAGATGAGCTCTGAGGCTGCACCCACAAGGTCAGCACACAGTTTGAAGGTTGCTGTGGGGCTTTGGACAATCTTCCACAGGGAGCGGAGCAGCTACATTACTTCACTGCTGCACAGATGATCTTTTGCCATGTCGAGAGGAAAGAAATCTACAGCTCTTGCTCTCATTTGATAAAACCTTTTTTTAAAGATACAAACAATCAGGTAAAGCAGCAAAAGGTTTGCTTACTTTTCAACACAGCTGCGAAGGATAAATAAAGAAAACAAGAGTATTTCATAATGGATTTCTTCCATGGCTTCTTGTTTTTTTGTTACATTTTTGTTCAATTTTTTTGTTAAGCTCAGCTGCTAATAAGGAAGGTTATCAGGCCTTCAGGAGCTTCTCACTTACATGGAGATGTACACACAAATAGGTTTTGGGATTCCAAAATTCTGCTAATGCTGTGTTGGGCTTTAAAACAGCAGCGGCCTCAGTGTTGGGTTTCAGGCACAGGTTAAACGCTTCAGACTGTAAATGAGAAAAACTAAATGCAAAGTGAAACAGAACAAGTATATAAAAAAAAACCTTCAACGGGACAGAGGTTGGGTCGGGCAGAGTGGAGATGAGAGTGGGTTTTTAAACACCAACCAAGCTGTTTGGTGCTTGGTTGGCGTTTAGCTTCTTGAAGAATCTGTAACAGCATAATAAAAAGAAGGTCCATGGACGTCCACAGGCACGAGCAACAATTTAAGAACACAAGAAAAAAACTCACACTTTTAAAAAAGTCTTCCATTATAAAAAACAGAACCAAGGTATCTTGGGTAAGCTAGACCATTGGTTCATCGTCGCTGTCTTCATTCACCTCAAGGAGTCCCTGTGCAGGCCGAAGGGTGGAGAGAGGGATGGCAGAGGAAGGAGGAGGAGGAGGAGTAGGAGGAGAAGTGGAAGGAGGAGGAACAGGGGGAGGAGTGGAAGAGGGAGGTAGCGTGAGGATGCTGCTGGAGCTGCAACTTTTATCCGTTGGGATGCTGCTGCCTGAAGTGCAGCTGGTGCTAACCTCCACCTCCCTTGCCAGACCCTCAATCCATACCTCTGTTTCATGCTCGTGCTGATGATGGTGGTGGTGGTGGCGGTGGTGGCTGTTGTCTGGGGATGAGGTTGGGGGAACCTCTGCGACAATTTGAGGTGAATGAGGGGAGGTGGAGTATGGAGAGGAAGGAGAGGAAGGAGCAGCAGAGGCAGGAGGCGGAGGTTTAGGAACAGACTTGTGGTTAATGATGTCCCGAAAGCTGGCCAGAGGGGGGCGGAGCCGGACACCTGATCGTGTGGAGCCCTCAATGGCCTTCTGGAGCTGAATGTGGAAGAAAAGGTTGATGGAAAGAAAATCATGAAAGGGAAAAAAAAAAAAGAAAGATAAAGAACAAGAAAGCAAGTTCCGGGTAAAAGAATGAGAAAGAAAGACTTGAAAAGAGGAAAGATGAAAATTCAAACAAACTTTGGCCGGCTGCCCACTTACCTGGAGCAAATAAACTGACCACGTTACGTTTGTGGGGAAAAAGCCAATAAAATTGAGCAAAATGATTAAACGCAAAGACAAGGCAGCAAAAAGAAAATTCCTTCTGAGTTAGTTGGAAAAGTTTCCCCAGGTCGGCTGCAATCAGGAGAATAACAAAGTCTTCTACTTACCAACAGTTCCTAATTACAGAAGATGTGGAAGTTTGAGCAAACATAGCCACAGTAATCTGACAAAAGCTGCAGGCAAAAAGAGCTTCTTATTGTGGTTCGTGTTTAGAAAGGAAGACAATAAACACAGGCTGAAGTTAATATGCTTACCTCCTTCAATGCCACCACCCCCACAAGTTTTCCAATACTGGTCACATAAGCATGACTAAGTCCGAGCAGGGAAAATAATGTGTGGGTCTGTGGAGAGAAAAGGTAATTAAGCAAACTCAAAACTTCTCTCACAACAGGCCGGGCTTTGTACAGCTGCCTGTGACTGCAGATGATTTACAAACCCCCGTGCTTCTCTGTCAGCTCTGTCTAGACACAAAGACAGAGATGAAAGCAAACTAGCGCGAGGCTCCAGGTGAAAACCAGAAAGAGAAAGTCCTTGAGTGCGTTTGAATGCACATTGTGTTCATAACCCAGCTGAGGTCACACTGTGGATGAGCTCTTTGTATGCATCAGCACATCTCCATCACAAGGCCTCTTTTGCACATGAATAAGCGCAATATTCTAAGTATTACCATGAAAATGAAATAACGCTAATGAAAAAAAAAGTTAGATGAACAATAAAAATGGTCACTTATTAAGATGCAAATCAAAGGAAAAGGACTCAAACAAGAGAGCAGAAAAGTTTCATCAAAACCAAATGATGATAAAGCTCTGAAAGCCTGCATCTGGGAAACTAAATGGACGGCACATCGTGTGGACGTGTCGACACAAGCAGTGTGCCTTTTAAAAGTGATGATCAGAATTTGATTCATTGGAAAATGTAACAATGCAGCTAAACACAACTTATTGTTTAAACCTGTGATTCAGAAAGTGTGAAAGTAAACCTTAGAAAAAGTTTTTTTTTTGCCATTTCTTAGATTTCTTTCGATTCAGGCGGAAGTGACGGCGCTCTTGGGATTTTGATGTGTGAGGCTCTGAAATCTTGTTTTTATCCTGAGATGGCCTATAATACATCATATAACTGTGTGGATTGGACAGGCAGAGCTGATTAATACATGAAGAACTGTCAGCACAGATCACACAACCTCACATTAAAGTGGTTTGAATGGTGGCAATCACACACGCATCGTGTGTCTTCAGTCTGATTCAGTACTTAAACAAATAGGCACACACACCTGCTCATCACTTGGATTTAAACAAAGTTTTTTTTCTTGTGACATCCCTGCATCTGCATATGACTCAATGAGAATCAATTCAAATATGAACAAGCTAGAAAATCCTCTACTCTCTGCTCCCATCTGAAGTTTAGATCGGTTATGTAGAACATACGACATTACGATGCATTTATGAAACAACCTTTCAGTCTATTAAGTGTTAAAAAGATCCCCGGTAGGTCATGAAAAGTCTTCCTCTATTTAGTCAGACGACATTATGTGAATAAATTAGGGATGCACCGATACCACTTTTTTTCAAACCGATACGATACCGATACTTGGATCTGAGTACTTGCCGATACCGAGTACCGATGCCGATACTTCTACCACAAACAAAATGCAATGAATTGGAAGACACAACCACAGTGTTCCTGATTAGCTCGGAAATCTCCCCTAGCCGCCAATCTAAAAAAAATACAACAAAAATGACAGGCCACCCTCTGATCGCGGGCTTCATGCAATAAATTGGCATCGGTTCATGGTATCGGTGTCACGCCCATGGGGTTTTCCCACTGTTTTTAGTTTTATGTTTTATTATGTTTTAGGTTGTCATGTCTTGTATTTAGTTTGCCATTGTCTTTCCCACAGTTTTTGTTTGCTCATTAGCTCACTCACATCACCTGTTCATTGTCCCCAGCTGCACTCATTCACAATCACCCAGTTCCCTATTTAGTTTCCAGGCTCCCCTGTCTTTTGGTGAGATCTTTTTCCCTGATTTTCACCCCTCATGTCAAGTCTTTTGTTTTGTTTTGTTTTGTTTTCTAGTCACAGTTATATTCATGGTTTTGTTCCCACAGTCTCGTTTTGATATCCGGCTCAGCCGCGCCTTTTGTTAACCTCGTTTTGTTTTGTGAATAAACTCAGATTCTGCTTTACACCTTTTGGAGTATCGGTGCATCCCTAGAATAAAAGTTAGTCGTCGCTCAGTATTTCTCATGCGCTGGCTCCCCTGTCAGGGTTATCCGCATCCACACCTGAAGGAGATGTTTAAGCAGGAAATAATTCAAGGTGCTGAACGTGGGGACATCAATAAGACTTGATGAATACTGAAAGAAATACATCTTCATTAAATGTTTTCCTTTTTCTTTTTTTAAAGAGCAGTTGCAATGAAGAACTCACAGTGTTGTGACCCAACATTCAGTTTTTCACAGAAATTAAATTACAGCAAGGAAACAGTTGATAAAGACGGATTTACAGACACGGATTCGTCTCCACCAACCTTGTGTAATGATGTTCTCTCCACGAGCTGGAAAGGGGAAGGGTCAACTCGTATCTCATCTATTTCCATCGGCTTGTCCATCTCTGCCTCTTCCCACGCTTTGATCTGCAGCAGCAAATAAATAGCAAGGTCACGGAGATGAATTGTCTGGCAGCGCCTCGAAGTCATGTTCCTGACAAGGAAAAACATTCGATTCAAATGTACGAGTTCAGCCAGAGGGGAACATTAGGGTTTGTTTTCATGAGTCATGAAGCATATGATTAAATATACCAGGCAACAATAACAAGTGTTACATAAATTATAATCATTGAGCTGCATGTGTGGGTAAAGTCAAGCTGTGTGTGTGTGTGTGCAGTGTGTGTGTGGCTGTACAAGCAGGAAGGTAATTAGCTTTTACTGATGAGGAGAGGTTTCAGATGTGAAAAACCTTGAAACCTGTGTAGTGTCCTTGCATGTCGCGCTCTCCTCCCCTGAGATTTAGGATGTCTGACACCTTTTGGCCTTCATGGATTTTACCTATGAGCATGAGCCTGCTGTGACAGGGACAGAAGTCCCGTGGAATTACAGAACGACGTTACGGGGCACTTTGGGAGGGCGCCAGGAAGACTGAAGGCAGAGTGGCAGACAGAAAAGGACCAGAGGGAACAACAATGTTTTGGACTCACTTAGCAAATAAATAAATAAATGAATAAAAAAAATGTCTTGTTTAAAAACTGCCCCAGTTCTTAATCCTCCTTTCAAATGTGTCAGCAACTTAGGTATGATGTTGATTTAATGCTAATATTTACATTTAACTACGTTAGTTTAACTGGTAAGAAGTCACAAGCAGCTTGATAAATGTTGGGTCAGACACATTAAAGTAGTATGTTCCAAGTTCTAGTTTAGGTTTCCAGCTCCTAATAAAGTCCCTCTTACATTTGGTCCTACTCTAGTTTGTTATTCACATGGACAGTGCTTTGATCAAACCAACAGAGTGACTGGACAGCTTCTCAGAACTTCCAAAAACCATGTCAGACTGTGTGCTTGTTGGATTTGTGAACCTATAAAGAAGGAAACCGTGGTTCTGATGCCTGTAACGGACTATAATGAGTCTGTCTTGACGAATGATGCCATCAAATCTCAATAAACATCAGCAAAGGTGTGAATAAAAGTGGGCAAAAGTTCCTCCACAACCATGTGGGACTTCATACAGAAAATGATTATTTCACATGATTGATGCTAGAGGCGGTTCTAAAAGCTACTGAGTTGCTTAGTTTTCACACATACATTTTGGCTCAATTTTTGTTAAATCAATAATAACAGGGTGTAATATATCATGTGCTGTTGTTTGACTGATATTGTATTTACTCATATTTGTGACCGGATAAAGCAGGAACTCAAAAAAAAAATATGATGCCTTACTGAGTCTTAGTCAAAATTTGATGACAGAAGCACAAAAAAATTAATAATTGGCAAAGCTTTTTCTAAAGGTACCCCCAAGCACTCTCTGAAAACAGCTCCACATGGTCCACAGAGATCTCGGTTAGTCGGCTCTTTCCTTCTGAGACTTTTCACTGTCAAGACAACTGCATGTCTCCACTGAATCTTCAGGGGAAGGTTTTTTTTATGGATTGTTTTTCCAGATTTCAACCACAGAAACTGTAATGTGTGCAGAGTGCAGTTTATGCTTCTAATGAACGGGCTTTCCTTGTGTCCTATTCCGAGTTACACATGCAACATCATATCCTCATTTTCTGAATGACTATTTACCATCTTTAGATTTCTGGAGTTCAAGTTTTACTCAACTGGACTCTAGTCCAAGAATAAAATACAATAAATAACCAGGAAGGTTTCGATGACTTTTACTAATATTGTAATTTTTTTTTATTACATTATTTGACATTAAAAACGCCAACTGTGCTCACTGTTTTGTAACATGCTTTGGATAAATCAGATCAAACCAGCTTTTAAGAGGTCAATGACTTTGTTGCCTGATCCTGATACATTAAAACAGGTTTCAATTATGTTAAACTGAAGAGTTAAGTCTTATGACACTCCTGAATGAGTTTTTTCCATCAAAGAAGACCCGACAAAGTCTTTTTTGAACAAAGAGTGTATCAGTGTCAGATTCAGAATCAGTTTCCCGTTTGTTTGACCCTTTTTTTTTTTTTAACAAGAAATGAGCTGCGCCTGTGTTGTTGGGCTCCTGATTATCAACAGATCTGCAGATCATTTTTATGATTCTGCACTGATTGGTGCTGGTCCTGGTACATAACTTAGAAATATGCTGGTTGCACCTGTGTTAGCAGATACGTGCAGTCTCAAGACATTTTTCAGGATTTCTTATTTTATTTTATGATTATCAACAGAATCTTATTGTTCCTGAACATATAAACCTAATTCTTAACCTTTTCCCATCCTCTTATCACAGTAACTTATGCCTATCCAAATAATAAATAGATAACTAAATTCCTCGATACAATCACATAGATTTACGTCACCATTCCAAAACAACAGAAGTAAATAGAAGTTCATTTCTTTTCACCGTGAAATCTTGAACTTGCACACATATTTGAGTATTTACAGCGAATATTCGAACATTTTACAAAATCGTGAATATACGTCACCCTTCCATCATTGCCATACCTCATCTGGAGTCATGGTGTCCGACAGAGGAGGAGGGCGGGGTTCCTGGAGATCGAAAAGAAAAAAAAACTGAATGTAAGTTTGTGAGGGATTTAATAAAAAAAGTGTCCTCTGCAGAAAGATGTCCCCCCTAAACCCGGGGAACCTTATACCCATCTAACATCAGGGAAGAGTTTAAGAGTTAAACACGTGTAATGATTGTTGTGTTCCCCTCCCACAGGGCTGTGGGTTCACTGGATTCAGCAGGTGAAATTCAGGCCAACACCTTCTGTGAGCTGTATTTCTAAACTGAATTAATTAGAGGTGGTTCTCACATTCATTCACTCGATAATTTGACTGTTTTTGTCCTTGAATGAACGAACATTTAGTCATCAAAAGGTGAGGGTTTTAGGCACAAAATGCCTTTTTAAAGCAAAGACAAATAAGTTTCTGTTTACAGCATGCTGACAAACTACCATCCAGATAATATCATGAATGTTAATGTCTGCTTACAGACAAGCAGTAGCTTGTTGAGTGTAAAAATACCCGATTCAAAGACAAAAATTCAGTCAAGGTTTGGCTTGCTGGTGGCAATATTTCATCACACATCTGTTAGATATTCAGGTTAGTATAAAAACACTCCGGAAGGAAGAATAGGATTGAATCCAAAAACATAATAGATAATCAGACGGGCAATTCACAAGCCGCAACAGAGCGCCGAAGAGAAATAATACTCTGGGCATGCAGATTACAAGCACACACTCTATGTACAGTGCAGGTTTTACTCCCGCAGGTGATGGGTTTTGTTTTCCGTGAGTCAGACTCACTGCTGGGCTAAATGAATTAAATTTACCTCTAATATATGGATTCCCCATTTCCATTTGAGAGAAGCTTGAAAGAAATATGCCTGACTTGGGGGAGTTTGTACGAGGACAGGGAAGCAGTTGCGTATTCATGAGCATCTGTCAATCATATAACTATGTGGTGTATCTACCAGAAGAGACAGAAGTGAGCATTTTGTCAGAGTGGAATCCCTGAAGCTGCCCCATGAGGGTGGGGTTTTGGTACGGCTTGGCCCAAAGGGACATGGGACCATTTAGATTTCAATTGGTCATAACATGAGAAAATTTCATGTACACCAATTTATTTTTTAAAAAGCAGATGAGTGAAAGGAGATACTAAATACAGAGACATGTAGAAACTCACAGAGACGTCAAGGCCAACATCTTCGAATGTACAAATAGGCAGTAAAATGTAAAGACGAGCAATAAGAAGTGCACACATAGACACACCTGGGACTCTCTCTCTGATTTTCTGTTCTTGGGGGTGAAGAGACTCCTGAGTGTTTTCCTCACCGACTGCAGAGGAGCTTTTTCTGAAACTGCAATGAAGAAAGAGGTGCTGTGGATGAAAGTCAATGAATTATACAAACGCAGCTCTGGAGAAAATAACTTAACCGCAGATGACATATCAAGAGTCTACTAAACCAAAGAAGCCCATTATTGCTGTTGCCTGGATACCATTTCAATGGGAGACTGCTTGTTGCCGAGTCTGACAGGCTTCTGACAAGTCTACTATGCCACCACAGAAACACACTCCATCTGGTTACTTGCAGCGAATCTACTGTCAAACGTTCAGTCACTGCTGTTAGGGTCATGAAGTTATTCACTTTGATCATCTGGCATCTGCTAGACAGTGAAACAAACATGTTTGCATTCATTTGGTAACGTGTGTGAAAGGCTGACAAATTAATAAATTAGATGGTCTAAAGCTTTTATCTAACGGTCTGAAGAGCATCTGAATAGTTCCAGCACACAGAAGGCTTTTACAGCAATGAGAAACACAGATAAACATAGAATAGAATAAAAAATACTTTATTCATCCCCCAATGGGGGAAATTCAAATTAGTCAAGTAGCTCAAAATATTATTAATATTTACAATGATTGTATATTAACAACAACAATAATAACACCAATTCTAATAAAAATACTACTACTAACTAATGATAATAAAATTACTAAATAATAATAATAATAATAATAATACTAATAATAATAGTACTGAAAAATAATAAAATAATAAAAATAAATAAATAACAATAATAAAAAATAATACTTAAACAAAAACATACTGCAACCACTGGAAATAAATATGGAATCACCACTGTTAGAGGATGTTCATTTAGCTGTTTTGTATACATCAGCTTTGCAGAAAGGAAGAACATCATCATCAACCATTTTTTTCCCCTAATTTTCAGCTTAAATTTTTGCTCAGACTGAGATCCGGACAGTTTGCTCGTCATTGAATTCATTTGTCCTTCCTGAAGAAAAGCTAACCCCCTTTGCTCTGTTGCCAGATGTATTATCATCCTGAAAAATGACTAAATCATACGAAACATAGATTCGATTCAAGGAATGAGAAATGTGTCAAAAAGTTCAATGTCCACCTGTACATTTATTGTAGAGGTAATGACCGCCATCTCCCCTGGTTCTTTATCTGACGTCCACCCCGTATCATTAATAACTTTTTGATTGGACCGGTGCCAAACCTGGTGATTCAACACTGGCGTTCAATCATCCACAGTTCATGACTGCTTCTCAGTAGAACAGATGAATGAACATTCTTCATGAGGGGTGATTCCAGTGCCAGTCAGATACAGATTCATCCATCCATCCATTTTCTATACCCACTTAACCCAACCCAGCTTCGACTTTGGAAGTGCATTGCTTAGGGACGACTACGTACAGGCCCAAGAGACCCTTTTAATCTCGACTCTTAATGTGTGAATGAGGCATTAGCTGCATTTCCATCCACTGCAGAGAAAAGTGGAAGCCAATTTTCTGAAATGGCCCCAAACAGAAAATGTGCATCATTGCCTGGTTTGAAGCAAATAAACAAGGTTTTGTCGTGCTGTCATTTCTTCTTTGAAGGTAGAGCATTCATTCAAATGTTGGGGAACTTTGAACTTTAAAGAACACCATCCATTGGTGCTTCCAAGCATAGGCTATACAGACGGATCCATCAGAGTGTTCAAAGTAGTCGGCATCGTGGCCCAAGAGAGGGGGGGGTGTGTTATAACTATACTAGACTCATACCCTAGGACCACTTAGGAAAATAAGCTGATGTTTGCTACACTGCAACAAAAATAGAAGACACAAGCATGCAAAGCCGCCATGTGAACACAAATGGGAATCAGGAGGATTTTGGATTTCACACCATAAATGGTATTATAATGAAGAACTTCTTCCTGTCCTTTATTCCTTGATCAATATAAGTCAGTAAGGGGGATCGTACCTTTGCAGTGGTTGCTCCAAAGCTGTCAATCAAATGTGCTCCATGCACTGATACATTTCAGAAACACATGTTCTCATGGCTTTTAACTGCAATAACTCTCTTTACTGTTAAAACCTCACAGGAAACATACCAGTTGTAAAAAATAAAACCCACCTGAAGTGCTAAAGGTCTTTGGAACAGAGTTATTCTAAATCTCTGCATGTTTGTGCCAGCATTAATTCCACTTTTGCTGTTTTACACGTCATGTTAGATCACCAACGTGTGCTCCTTTCAGATTTCACAAGGACCATTAAGCGGTGTTCGTGTCCACTGGGCACATATGATAACCTTATGAGCCTCATACACCATCTGGGATCTGACTAAAGGTTTAGTCATCTCCACTTTTTGAGGAGACGTAAAGGGACATAGAAAAGTATAAATCATATTACATCACCCTGGAGAGCAGAACATGTCCGGATGAATCAATATCGGTCTTAAAGGCCCCACAAGGCTTTTATTCCCTAGCCTCACCACCACGTCACATAACCCACCAAATGTAACGGAGATAAGGAAGAGAGAGCAGAAGTTGTAAAGATCATCTGCAGTTTGATGTGTTAATTAAAATGTTCATTAAACTCAACTTGATTAATTTCTTTGTGTTTACAGATAGCAAAAAGCTGAGCAGAAGACAGCTATGCATTCTTCTTCATGTTCAGAGAAGGGTAATGCGTTCCAGCATAAGTACCCTCTATCCATGAAGCAGATGGGGCAAAATGAGGATACTTTGGAGGTACTTCAGACACCATTAAAAAACATCTCGTCTTTTAAACTCACCAGGAGCAGGGCCAGTGTGGTTGGATGAAGGTTCCTGAGGTTTTGGAGGTGGCAGGGGACCATTCATCTCCTCCTGAACAGGACTTCCCTACAGACAATATCAAAATATGACTCAATCCTTCAATCATTTCAGTCTGTATGGTAAAAAAAAACAAAACAAAAAAAACAATGTTAAAGGGTTCTGAACATAAAACAATGTTTTTACTTGAAGATCACATCTGATCCAATCGGATGGGGTTTTTAACTCACTGAAAGTAAGTTGTAGCATTAAAACAGACAGATGCTACAGTGAAATATATTCAGATAAGATCTTTACAAAACAAGATGTGCAAAAAGATGACTATCAAAAAGAAAAAAACAATGTAGCTAATCAGAGGCCTACCTTCTCTCTGTCCTCCTCTTCTTCCTCGTCTACGAAGGCGAAAGACTCCCAGCTTTGCTTATTAATCTGGTTCTGCTCCTGCAGGCTGCGACCCTGAACTCCCAACCAGGGAGAAACATTAGTACAGAGCTAAACGGATTAAAATGCAGATGTCTAACCTCTCTCATCCTAAGAGCAATGAGCAAACATTCATGACAAATGTTCCTCCTTCGTGGCATTTTAGGTGAACTTTTCTCGATAGTCTTGATACTGGAGGCAATGCTGAAAAAAAGCCAAATTGCAGCATTTGTTTTGTTTGCTCAGAGATTTTACATTTCTCTTTTTAGCCGTTCCAGTGTGGATGTTGCCTTCCTCCCCATGTCACAATTATCTCTGCGAACTTTTACCACCAGACTTCGCTTGCATTTCCTATTATTTTTTTCTGTAACTCCATGACTACCGAAGGCAAAATCAGTTTCAACTAAATAAATGAGCCTCATTTGCAGACACAATCAAGATCTAAATTAAACCTAACCTCTTTTGCAATTCAGGTCAAACACTAAACCAATTATTGCATTTAGAATTAGGTTCACACACGTGTCTTGATAGAACACATCGGCTTTATGAAGCAAACAATTTATCAAACAACCCACTGGAGGGCACTTAACTTTGTATAGAAAGTATAATAGGCTTCCTGTGGGATCATTGTGAGCACGAGAGAAGAATATCTGGATGCAAAACTCAATCAAAACAATATGTGGTATGCATGAAGCAATAATGTTTTCTACTATCTCATGAAAGAAAACAAATCAGGCTAAATCACTGCAACTCATCTCTATCTCTTCAACCAAAGACAAAGAGGTTACTAATCCTTACTTAAAATAATTCCTACATGTCAACAAGTCCTTGATTTAGATGCTAAACACGAAATAGAAATACTGAGTTGTCTTTGTTCTCACCTGCATCAGGAGCCTTCTGTCTGGTGACAACCACCAGTCGCAGAGAGCCAGAAGCTCCAGCCGGTCAATGCTGCCCAGCAGGATCATAGAATCTGAAAAAAGGGAAGAGGAATCAGATGGAGTAACACACAGAGGACAATGTCACTAATCTACCATGCTGGTTCTCTCTTTGGATCCTCAAACTCCTTAAATTTATTTAAACACATTATTTGTCTGTCTGTTAATGAAAGATAACTGGTTGGCTGTTCAGTATATATTAGCTGTGGGTTTTTTATTACATATTGTTTAAATGCATATAAAAAGCATAAATGTATTTAAAAAAATTAAATGATTTGATGGTTGATAAGAGGTGTCTTGTTGTCTAAACACAGTAAACTGAGCAAGAACTATGTTGCATACTAAAACCTGCACGAATAATGACCTGACTTGGTACAAACTTTGATTTGTTTACATTTTTGCCTCGCTGTGTAACATCCACTACAGCTGCTTCCTGCAAAGTTACATGACCTCGTGAAGGCCTTGATCACACGTCCTAATTGGTGGATAGAGGGTATCTTTGTGGTGTGTTTTTTGCTCAGAAGCTGGCGAAATAAGACGCAGCAAGTTGCTCTTCGTTGCAACTGGTTTTTCCCATCAGTTTGATCAGTAAGATACGAGATATGAATATCTGACATTGAACTCTACTGTGTTCAATGCAAGCCGTTCAGATTCAATTCCTGATTACCTTTTGAGTCCACCAATGGGATGCTATTGAGCGAAGAGGAGTCCAGCAGGTGTTTGACTTCTCTGTATGTGGATTGGGAGGAAACAAACTTCACCTTTCTCACCATAATGTCCTCCACAAAGATGTTATATTGGCTGTGGAAAGAATACAGATATTACAGTGGACCAAAACTAATTGTAAAACATGCACAAACCCTCAGAAAGCACTGTGTGACCCTTCATCATTAAAAAAAAGGATTTGCAAAATTTCAAGCTTCTTACTCATTATTAAAAAAATGTGACAGTTTCATGTTTGTTTGCTTGTTTGCATTCATGCAGGACATCAGTTTATGATGCGTTTCCAATAATTAAAGCACAAACTTGACACAAACCTCATATGCCCGAAGCCAAGCTCTGGCAGGTACGGGAGCTTTTTGACCTGGATGATTGAGTCATACAGAGAAGGTTGCAGGCCCTGGGCCACCATGTTGGCCAGGATTACAGCCACCATCATGGGCAGGATGTGTGAGATCTGGCCTGTCAGCTCAAAGCAGATAACCGCCGTGGACACCGTGTGAGTCACAGCGCCAGTCAGTGCTGCCGCTCCTGCCGGAGACATGGGACAGGAAGGACAAGGGGAGAGAGGGCAAAGGAAAGATGGTGAAAGGAACTGATGAGGAAGTAAGGACAGGAACAGTAAAAGGTAGACTAAGGAGCAAATGGAAAGTAAAAGAAGAGATAGAAAAAGGTTACAAGACAAGAGAGGGAGGGGGAAAGTAGTTACAAGCAGAGGAGCTAAGAAACGGGGAGAAAAAAATACTTAGAAACATTTTTTCCAAAGAGATTCAATCATGATAAATATAATGGCGGAAGAAAATCACTGAGTGAAAAAGGGAGACAAAAGTCAGAGTAAACAGACAAATGAGAAGATATGTAGGAACTAGTAACATGTGAGAGTCAACATTAAAATACAGAGGGGAATTTGAGTGGAAGACGATATAAAATATTAATAAAAAACAGAAGAAAGGGTAAAAAGATCAAGGGAGAAAGAGGAGTGGTGGCCTTTGTAGGGCAGCAGGAGAGAGACTGAGGGATGGCCACGTTTCTGGGTCAGTGGCTGAGGTGAGGACAGCAGAGCAAACCAACGGTGACATTTAACTGTCAAAGCAAAGCCACCACGTGTGCTGACGGAAAAGAGGAGGAGGAGGAGGAGGACCAGGAGGGAGAGGGTGACAAATGGGGGGAGCAAGAGTGGGGGCCAAGGAAGACTAGGTCTGGAGGAAGACAACTTGACATGAGTATGGACTCGAGGGCTGGAGAGTTTGACAAGAGGTTCGGAGAAGTTGGAGGAAAGAGATGAAGAATCAAGTGACAGTTGACAAGGAAGAAGACACTTGAGAACTCCTGACAATCTGAGGGTGCAGGAAGTTAACAGTTTGGGAGGAGACAGATGAGGACAGGAAGGAAGATAAGGAATATGAAGAGGATAGATGGGACAGCTTGTTAATAAGAAACAGATAATATGGGTTTTTCAGTGTGCCACTAACACCAATTGCTGATGCTTTATACAGATAATACATTACTACAGTTTATTTGCATGTTGATGTCTATATCTATCTATTAACTGTTAAACATAAGGATGAACATTGGAAAAAAAGTTGCAATTGTAGAATTACTAATGGAAAAAAGTGATAAAACCAAAGAATGGAAGGATAGCTGTGACAAGAAACGAGAGACTAACCAATGACTGCGTACCCTCCGGGGATGATCCGGTACAGAATGCCATCGAACACAATCCCGTGAGGAAACAGGGTGGCCATCACCTCCCCGACCAGCCTGCCAAATGCAGCTCCTACAGGACAAAGGAAAACCTAGAAGTGATAACCATTCCATAACAAGGCCATGCAAAATATCCACGGTATATTTTCCTGCATGCGTATCAATCCTCATGTCGAATCATTAGGAAATATCTGTGTGTGACAGCGCATTTCCTACATGGTCATCGTCATGAACACAAAAAGATTCCAGAGTAGATGCCTTTAGACAGTGAAGACCTTTTACTGATTAGTTACTAACAGTTAATGAGTATTTGTCTGTCTTCATCAAACAGTTGGCAGGGAAAGAGGAGAGAGGACAAGCCAATTCCCATCCATGCAGGTCTCAGGAATGTGGATAAGAAGTGATGTGATTTCAGTCATGAGGCAACACTGGGAAATTGAAGCGAAGTGACCAAAAATGCATTTCAACCCTGTTTTTGATCTGACTGAAATATTCTATCCAATCAGATCGTCACGCTCTTGGCCAGCGTGCCCTGGAAAAGTTACAAGGATGTACAAATGCAAAAGCACACAGACACCCACAGAGTCTGGCTTTTTTTAGCCCGTGTGTCTGGTGAGCAACTTTCATGGAGCTAAATGGGCCACCATCATTGAACGATGCATCCAGTTCTCCCTCATATATCACTGAACAACACGGTGAACACCCTACACTCCTTCAAATTCATCAATGTGACAAATAATTTTACAGAAAGAAACATGCAACTGCAGCAGGGAGTCTTCATCTTTCATCAATCCCCGGTGAATTTGGTCTGATTTTAAAATACGTGAAAATGTTACTGAATTGTTCCCGTGTGACAAAACAAATTCATAAAGAGACGCATACATAATACATTTCCAGCCACTATTCATGGGAGATTGTTTGAGGCTGAACAGAAAAGCTATTAAAGGTCAAACTACAAACGCTTCACAAAATGAGCAGCAGGCTGCAACACAAACAGATTTCTTAATTATTTAAGTGAATAATAGGAAAATGGGATCAAATGAAACGATAAACAACATTTTCTAATAGAGGATTATGGTTGAAATAGCCTCCTATTTATCCGTCTACAGCTGATACATGGTAAATATCAATTCCTCATAGCAACATGCAGAATTTTAGTTCTCATTCTGTGGTAACAACAGATGTGTTTCTGCTCACCAAGTATGAAGACTGGCATGAAAGCCCCAGATGGAATAGGCATGGTGGTGGCCACTGCAGACATCCAGAACTACATGAAAGAAGAAAGAAGCAGCTGATAAACCAATAAAAAGAAACCGACCGCTTTTTCATTACAGCACGGCCTCTAACGAGTGTTGACAATTCTCTGTCGAGAGCATTAAACTATTTCCTTGCGATTCATTCTTGTGATGCTTTGTGTCCTAAAATCCCGCCATGTTGAATTTGAAGACGGTGTTTTAATCAAATGTGTAATCAGTGTGAGTTTCATCCACAGTGTAAGAACAGAAGCTTCCCTTTCATAAGCACACAAGTAATACAGATAGAAAAACTTAAAAAAGGGGACTAACGATCACCCAGTGCTAATTAGATTGCGACCAAGATGATTTATTGCTATGCAACAAAAAAGGGATGCAGTCATTGCACCCTTTTATGGTCGTTTCTCAATTTGTTTTATTTCAGGCGGGGGGAACATATCATCCTATTTGGCCAGAGTTTGATGAGGTACAGAGGTGGAGAGCGTGTGTGTGTGTGTGTGTGTGTGTGTGTTCGTGCGTGGTCTGGGAGGAGACTCAATCACACTTGGGTGTATTTGAGTAAGGTACTTAGTCAACAGCTGCCCCAGCTGCAGAGGACGATGCTGCAGATACACCGTGTGGCTGCCAGCTGAATTTTAGTAGAAGACACAAAATTTGTTTGAAAAGATCCTCAGTGCAAATTCGTCTGCCAGATGAACAAGAGCTGAACTCATCTTTCAAATGTTTGTGCCCAGAAACTTTCTATTTTCATCTGAATGCGGCTTCGAAATAGCTTTTCTAATAATGTGGTTTGTTATTTGCCCCCAAGGAGCTCATCAGAGATAATCACTACCTTCAGACAAGCTGCGGATCTTTGGTGTGTGTGGGTGAAAGCATCTGTGTTTCACCGGCACACAATGTGCTTTGTCATTCTGATTTCAAAAGAATTACAACGTAACCATTTTACCAGTCCAGATTACTATTCTACCCATCATCTGTCATCATCATTTGAAAACTTAATTGGTGTGGAACAAGATAAAAACTCATTAGCACGTCTCTCACAGGGTGGCGGCCGCTATCCTGATGACAGAGAGGACCGCGCTCGGTTTTCTCCTCTCTAATCATGACAGTCAAAATCAATCAGGCAAATACACACAAAACTCACAAAACCGGTCTCACGCATAAACACTGTGTCAGTCAGCACACACTCTTTCATCAGTGTCGTAATTCCTGAGACAGATTAGCACAGCAGTTTCACTGTTTCAAAGTAGAGGTAAATAAGGACAAGAACTAAAGATGGAGAAAGATGGAAGTAATAAGTGTCGTAATCATAATCTAACATGGAAACCTCAATGCTAAATACAAAATCTGCCTAACAAACAGCTCTACATGGGTTTTCTTATACGTTAAGAGTCCTATCTAAGAAGATTAAATAAAAAGATCAAGATCTGCATTAAATGTGAAGCCATAAGGTCAGATCACACCGGCACAAAACAACATGCAGTTTAACAGCTGCCCCTATAGTTTACTATTAAAACCCCCAACACCCGCTCCACGGCATGTTGCCCTACAGGGGTTACCTTGTTACCTTTTTTTGACTGATGTAGGTGCAATTAATTCTCTTGACTGCATTTTAAGTCTTTGGGGTAGGATTCTATTATTATGTTAACATTTCTGGCCACACTTCTATCCTGTCCACTCCAGAAGGTCTAAAAGTTGCCAAAACTACTGATATTATTAGTCCCCAAATGATTTTGCATGATTCTTTTCAGTCACTTTAAGCACATCAGTGGCATTTGGCTAAGGTAGTCTGTGGGATGATGGACTGAGGTGCAGAGAGGAATACAGAGGAAGAAGAAATCAAGAATACCCAAAGAGAGGCCAACTGTGTTTCTTAGAGTGTTAGAGAAAAAGTGACAGCAGCAGATGATGGCAGAAAAGCACAAAGACACAGTGGGTGCATGTTGTGAGAGGAGCTTTAACATCCAGCTGCTCTTTGCTTTGGTTGAATTAAAATTTCACAACAGGGAGCCGCTCTGCTCAAACTGAGGAGCACCAGCACAGTCTAAGATACCAAGTGACAGGCTTTAAAGTCATGTTGATAGGATTATCTGTGTGGTATTTTTGCCTAATCTGAGCCTAGACAGCACACATAAACAGACTAAGACTAACCCTCAAAGGGCAATAAGATTTTGTGGACTTTAAGGGGAAAATTATAACATTTTCCTCAAGTTATGTTATGAAATCTATTAATGCTTAAATGTAAAGATAGATTTTAATCCAAACATAATGCATTGCCATTTAAAAAATGCATCTATTCTTCAATTGAGATTTAATTAAGACACCAGTTTTGGATATTTAATATGCAGGTTTGTGTCCAGCTGAAATATTTGAACTGAAGGGGAATCAGGGGTCAGAATATTTGGGGACCAGTATTTCTAAAAAAAAGTAGAAACAACAAGAGGCTAAACACAAAAACAGCAACTTTAATCTTCAAATGACCTCATGTCTTATTTATTAAAAATTAACAAAGTATCAAGCTCTCGACAAGGTCAAGTACTCTCCATTCTGCCCCAACTCCATTCTTCTTCTGTAAACAGCATCCCAAACTCTTTGCAGTGACACATTACACATGGAAATGTTCTGCAGTCAGATCTACTGAATAAAGCTGTATGTATTTTCAGGGCAGGCACAGTTAACACTGTCTAAAATCAAATATACAAGCAGTGGGGCAGTAATTTATCACTGGGATATTGCATCTGTTCTCAATACGTCCAACGTCTGAGAGAACCTCAACAAACAAACTGATGGTGCATGGTTGTCCTGAAAGTGCTTTTTCTCTGTTTGAGTCTGTTCAGATGTGGATCCTGTTGAATCCAGAGTAAACATCTAATTATTCTGAGCTCTATTCAGATCCTGTCTGACTTTCATCACGTTCCTTCACTCTGTCCTCTACTCTGACATTGTCAGGATTTTAATGATGCCACTCATTAATTTGTATGTGTGAGAGCAGTTGCTGCACTTGGGAAGGGTCTTAAAAATCGACCTTAGCCATTAATTGCTGTGGATGCATAAAATCTCTCACTAGACTGAGATTTGTATACAAATCAAAAAGAGGTTTAAAGTTATGCATTTCTTTGGTCATTTTTCACCATTTTTTTTAACCAGCCCATGTCACTGAGCTTTGATTTGCAGGAGTTTGCATTTGTCTCACTGTCTGACTTTCAGAACTATGCCTTTGCAGAATCTGAACTGACACTATCAGGACTGTTTAATGGGATGTCTTTGAGCCTCTATTAAGAGTCTCACACAGATTTGAAAAAACACACGGCCCTGACCTGGCACTGACCTGTGACTTGGATGATGCTACTTGTGGACAGCCATAAGCCCATCAAATAGCACCTGGCATTCAAATACATGTATGTCTTCAATGTGTTTCCTCAACTTACTTAAACTTGATGCTATATTTTTAATGTAATGTAAAGATGCACACAAATTTAAAAAAAAAAAATCTTTGAGGCACTTTATTACCACATAAAAAAGAACATACAGAACCAAGCCTTTGAGAGAACACTACCACACACAATAAACTGTGCTCACACTACCACACACAATAAACAGTGCTCACACTACCACACACAATAAACAGTGCTCACACTACCACACACAATAAACAGTGCTCAAAATACCACACACAATAAACAGTGCTCAAACTACCACACGCAATAAACATTGCTCACACTACCACACCCAATAAACAGTACTCACACTACCACACGCAATAAACAGTACTCACACTACCACACGCAATAAACATTGCTCACACTACCACACACGATAAACAGTGCTCACACTACCACACGCAATAAACATTGCTCACACTACCACACGCAGTAAACATTGCTCACACTACCACACCCAATAAACAGTACTCACACTACCACACCCAATAAACAGTGCTCACACTACCACACACGATAAACAGTGCTCAAACTACCACACACAATAAACAGTACTCATACTAACACACACACAATAAACAGTAATCACACTAGCATACACACAATAAACAGTGCTCACACTACCACACACAATAAACAGTGCTCACACTACCGAACACAAAATAAGGAGTACTCACACTACCACACACAATAAACAGTACTCACACTACCACACACAATAAACAGTGCTCACACTACCACACACAATAAACAGTGCTCACACTACCACACACAATAAACAGTGCTCACACTACCGAACACAAAATAAGGAGTACTCACACTACCACACACAATAAACAGTACTCACACTACCACACACAATAAACAGTGCTCAAACTACCACACACAATAAACTGTGCTCACACTACCACACAATAAACAGTGCTCACACTACCGAACACAAAATAAACAGTACTTACACTACCACACACAATAAACAGTACTCACACTACCACACACAATAAACAGTACTCACACTACCACACGCAATAAACATTGCTCACACTACCACACCCAATAAACAGTACTCACACTACCACACGCAATAAACAGTACTCACACTACCACACGCAATAAACATTGCTCACACTACCACACGATAAACAGTGCTCACACTACCACACGCAATAAACATTGCTCACACTACCACACGCAGTAAACATTGCTCACACTACCACACCCAATAAACAGTACTCACACTACCACACCCAATAAACAGTGCTCACACTACCACACACGATAAACAGTGCTCAAACTACCACACACAATAAACAGTACTCATACTAACACACACACAATAAACAGTAATCACACTAGCATACACACAATAAACAGTGCTCACACTACCACACACAATAAACAGTGCTCACACTACCGAACACAAAATAAGGAGTACTCACACTACCACACACAATAAACAGTACTCACACTACCACACACAATAAACAGTGCTCACACTACCACACACAATAAACAGTGCTCACACTACCACACACAATAAACAGTGCTCACACTACCACACACAATAAACAGTGCTCACACTACCGAACACAAAATAAGGAGTACTCACACTACCACACACAATAAACAGTACTCACACTACCACACACAATAAACAGTGCTCAAACTACCACACACAATAAACTGTGCTCACACTACCACACAATAAACAGTGCTCACACTACCGAACACAAAATAAACAGTACTTACACTACCACACACAATAAACAGTACTCACACTACCACACACAATAAACAGTACTCACACTACCACACACAATAAACAGTGCTCAAACTACCACACAAAATAGAAAGTGCTCACACTACCACACACACAATAAACAGTAATCACACTACCACACACAATAAACAGTACTCACACTACAACACACAATAGATAGTGCTCACACTACCACACACAATAAACAGTACTCACACTAGTGCTGGGCGGTGTGACCAAAAATACATATCACGGTATTTTTTCACGGTATTACGGTTTCACGGTATATCACGGTATTTTTTTTTCATGCATAATTAGGTGTTCACAGCATTTTCTACAGATTGAGAACAGAATTAAAAATAAACATAAAAATTCTTCAAAATAATTCCTTCGTTAATAATTGGTCACACATAACTTTATTGTATTAATATTCACATCTTCATTGTAAACAAATTAATAACATAGCTAATTACACTGGTCGGACTGTTCAGCTGTTTCAGACTGATACCTCCGGTTCAGGCTGGTCCTCATCCTCAACACGCACGTCTCTTTTTCAATCGCGGAAAATATTTTTCAATACTCATCTGGATTGAAGCAGCAAACATTCAGTGTAAGAGTTTAAAAACCTACTTTATTTGATTCACAGCTGCTAGTGTTTTGACCTCGACAACCCAACTACATTTATTTATTTATTTTTTTACGGCAAACTTGCGACTAGTTAACTTTATAAAGAAGGCGTAATCGCTTGTTTGCTATTGGTCGGGTCGGGACAACATTGTATTAAAAATATAAAATATTTTTATAGGACTTTTTAATGGGAGCTAATCTAACGCGACGCTGAAGCTAGCAAGCTTCCACGCTTCAAGGGATGATCTCGCTGATGGAGACACACGCGGTGTGCACGGAGGGGAGGGGCTGTGTGTGTGTGTAGGCTGACAGAGAGACGGAGGGAGAGCAGGGAAAGGAAATTCAAAATTCAATTCAAAAATACTTTATTTATCCCAGAGGGAAATTAAATGTTGATGTAACTCAATTAAATCAAGGAGTTATTATAGATGCTGATGGCTGTGGGCAGGAATGATTTCCTGTAGCGGTCCGTTTTGCATCCAAACTGAAGAAGCCTTTGACTGAAGAGACTGAAGAGAGTTTTCCAATAACAGTCTCATGGAGAGGATGTTCAGGGTTGTCCATAATTCTCTTGATTTTATGCAAAATCCTTCTTTGCATTATTGTCTCCAGAGGTTCCACAGTCGTCCCCAGAACAGAGCCAGCCTTCCTTATCAGGTTGTTGAGTCTTTTTAGGTCCCTGGTTCTGATGCTGCTGCCCCAACAGATGACGCAAGAGGAAATGACGCTCTCAACAACAGACTTGTAGAATATCTGCAACATCTTGTTGCAAACCTTGAAGGACCTTAGCTTCCTTAAGAAGTACAGTCTGTTCTGTCCTTTCTTGTAGATGGCTTCACTGTTGTGTCTCCAGTCCAGTCTGTTGTCCAGATGAACACCAAGGTATTTATATTCCTCAACCACCTCCACTTCTTCTCCCATGATGGAAACAGGGTTTGATCTGACCCTGTTTCTCCTGAAATCTACAATCATCTCCTTTGTTTTGTTAACATTCAAGACGAGATGATTGTTCCCACACCATGCCACAAAGCGGTCCACCAGCTCTCTGTACTCAGCTTCTTGTCCATCTCTGATACACCCGACAACTGCAGAGTCATCTGAATATTTCTGTAGATGACAGGAGTAATGTAATAGGAGACAGGAGAAATGCAGCTTAACGAATACGAGTATTTTTTAAATAGTGTTAAAAATAATAATAATAACGAAACGCAATATGTGGCGGCCGGTGTTGAATCTATGGTGCACCGCCACGAATTAGTCTATGTGTGGGAAACACTGCTCCACCTTTACCTTCGCGTAACGCAAGTGCTTATTACCACCTCGCACCCATAGACAGTAAACATGCGTGTTTAGAAGCGCAACACTGAAAAGGGTCCCGTCTCAAACAATGTCGCGCGACGCAGCGTTCCACCCGTTGGTAATCAAATACACCGGTATGGCGGTATATTAAAAATTCATATCATTACGAAATTGTGAACCGGTATACCGCCCAGCACTAACTCACACTACCACACACAATAAACAGTGCTCAAACTACCACACACAATAAACAGTACTCACACTACCACACACAATAAACAGTACTCACACCACCACACACAATAAACAGTACTCACACCACCATACACAATAAACAGTGCTAACACTACCACACAATAAACGGTGCTCAGACTACCACACACAATAAACAGTACTCACACTACCACACACAATAAACAGTGCTAACACTACCACACAATAAACAGTGCTCACACTACCACACACAATAAACAGTGCTCACACTACCACACACAATAAACAGTGCTCACACTACCACACACAATAAACAGTGCTCAAACTACCACACACGATAGACAGTGCTCACACTACCACACACAATAAACAGTACTCATACTAACACACACACAATAAACAGTACTCACACTACCACACACAATAAACAGTACTCATACTACCACACACACAAACAGTAATCACAATACCACACACAATAAACAGTACTCACACTACCACACACACAATAAACAGTACTCACACTACCCCACACACAATAAACAGTACTCACACTACCACACACACAATAAACAGTACTCACACTACCACACACACAATAAACAGTGCTCACACTACCACACACAATAAACAGTGCTCACACTACCACACACAATAAACAGTGCTCACACTACCACACACAATAAACAGTGCTCACACTACCACACACAATAAACAGTGCTCACACTACCACACACAATAAACAGTGCTCAAACTACCACACACGATAGACAGTGCTCACACTACCACACACAATAAACAGTACTCATACTAACACACACACAATAAACAGTACTCACACTACCACACACAATAAACAGTACTCATACTACCACACACACAAACAGTAATCACAATACCACACACAATAAACAGTACTCACACTACCACACACACAATAAACAGTACTCACACTACCCCACACACAATAAACAGTACTCACACTACCACACACACAATAAACAGTACTCACACTACCACACACACAATAAACAGTGCTCACACTACCACACACAATAAACAGTGCTCACACTACCACACACAATAAACAGTGCTCACACTACCACACACAATAAACAGTGCTCACACTACCGAACACAAAATAAGGAGTACTCACACTACCACACACAATAAACAGTACTCACACTACCACACACAATAAACAGTGCTCAAACTACCACACACAATAAACTGTGCTCACACTACCACACAATAAACAGTGCTCACACTACCGAACACAAAATAAACAGTACTTACACTACCACACACAATAAACAGTACTCACACTACCACACACAATAAACAGTACTCACACTACCACACACAATAAACAGTGCTCAAACTACCACACAAAATAGAAAGTGCTCACACTACCACACACACAATAAACAGTAATCACACTACCACACACAATAAACAGTACTCACACTACAACACACAATAGATAGTGCTCACACTACCACACACAATAAACAGTACTCACACTAGTGCTGGGCGGTGTGACCAAAAATACATATCACGGTATTTTTTCACGGTATTACGGTTTCACGGTATATCACGGTATTTTTTTTTCATGCATAATTAGGTGTTCACAGCATTTTCTACAGATTGAGAACAGAATTAAAAATAAACATAAAAATTCTTCAAAATAATTCCTTCGTTAATAATTGGTCACACATAACTTTATTGTATTAATATTCACATCTTCATTGTAAACAAATTAATAACATAGCTAATTACACTGGTCGGACTGTTCAGCTGTTTCAGACTGATACCTCCGGTTCAGGCTGGTCCTCATCCTCAACACGCACGTCTCTTTTTCAATCGCGGAAAATATTTTTCAATACTCATCTGGATTGAAGCAGCAAACATTCAGTGTAAGAGTTTAAAAACCTACTTTATTTGATTCACAGCTGCTAGTGTTTTGACCTCGACAACCCAACTACATTTATTTATTTATTTTTTTACGGCAAACTTGCGACTAGTTAACTTTATAAAGAAGGCGTAATCGCTTGTTTGCTATTGGTCGGGTCGGGACAACATTGTATTAAAAATATAAAATATTTTTATAGGACTTTTTAATGGGAGCTAATCTAACGCGACGCTGAAGCTAGCAAGCTTCCACGCTTCAAGGGATGATCTCGCTGATGGAGACACACGCGGTGTGCACGGAGGGGAGGGGCTGTGTGTGTGTGTAGGCTGACAGAGAGACGGAGGGAGAGCAGGGAAAGGAAATTCAAAATTCAATTCAAAAATACTTTATTTATCCCAGAGGGAAATTAAATGTTGATGTAACTCAATTAAATCAAGGAGTTATTATAGATGCTGATGGCTGTGGGCAGGAATGATTTCCTGTAGCGGTCCGTTTTGCATCCAAACTGAAGAAGCCTTTGACTGAAGAGACTGAAGAGAGTTTTCCAATAACAGTCTCATGGAGAGGATGTTCAGGGTTGTCCATAATTCTCTTGATTTTATGCAAAATCCTTCTTTGCATTATTGTCTCCAGAGGTTCCACAGTCGTCCCCAGAACAGAGCCAGCCTTCCTTATCAGGTTGTTGAGTCTTTTTAGGTCCCTGGTTCTGATGCTGCTGCCCCAACAGATGACGCAAGAGGAAATGACGCTCTCAACAACAGACTTGTAGAATATCTGCAACATCTTGTTGCAAACCTTGAAGGACCTTAGCTTCCTTAAGAAGTACAGTCTGTTCTGTCCTTTCTTGTAGATGGCTTCACTGTTGTGTCTCCAGTCCAGTCTGTTGTCCAGATGAACACCAAGGTATTTATATTCCTCAACCACCTCCACTTCTTCTCCCATGATGGAAACAGGGTTTGATCTGACCCTGTTTCTCCTGAAATCTACAATCATCTCCTTTGTTTTGTTAACATTCAAGACGAGATGATTGTTCCCACACCATGCCACAAAGCGGTCCACCAGCTCTCTGTACTCAGCTTCTTGTCCATCTCTGATACACCCGACAACTGCAGAGTCATCTGAATATTTCTGTAGATGACAGGAGTAATGTAATAGGAGACAGGAGAAATGCAGCTTAACGAATACGAGTATTTTTTAAATAGTGTTAAAAATAATAATAATAACGAAACGCAATATGTGGCGGCCGGTGTTGAATCTATGGTGCACCGCCACGAATTAGTCTATGTGTGGGAAACACTGCTCCACCTTTACCTTCGCGTAACGCAAGTGCTTATTACCACCTCGCACCCATAGACAGTAAACATGCGTGTTTAGAAGCGCAACACTGAAAAGGGTCCCGTCTCAAACAATGTCGCGCGACGCAGCGTTCCACCCGTTGGTAATCAAATACACCGGTATGGCGGTATATTAAAAATTCATATCATTACGAAATTGTGAACCGGTATACCGCCCAGCACTAACTCACACTACCACACACAATAAACAGTGCTCAAACTACCACACACAATAAACAGTACTCACACTACCACACACAATAAACAGTACTCACACCACCACACACAATAAACAGTACTCACACCACCATACACAATAAACAGTGCTAACACTACCACACAATAAACGGTGCTCAGACTACCACACACAATAAACAGTACTCACACTACCACACACAATAAACAGTGCTAACACTACCACACAATAAACAGTGCTCACACTACCACACACAATAAACAGTGCTCACACTACCACACACAATAAACAGTGCTCACACTACCACACACAATAAACAGTGCTCAAACTACCACACACGATAGACAGTGCTCACACTACCACACACAATAAACAGTACTCATACTAACACACACACAATAAACAGTACTCACACTACCACACACAATAAACAGTACTCATACTACCACACACACAAACAGTAATCACAATACCACACACAATAAACAGTACTCACACTACCACACACACAATAAACAGTACTCACACTACCCCACACACAATAAACAGTACTCACACTACCACACACACAATAAACAGTACTCACACTACCACACACACAATAAACAGTGCTCACACTACCACACACACAATAAACAGTGCTCACACTACCACACACAATAGACAGTGCTCACACTACCACACACAATAGACAGTGCTCACACTACCACACACAATAGACAGTGCTCACACTACCACACACAATAAACAGTGCTCACACTACCACACAACAAACTGATGGAAAGAGGAGAACTAGTAAAAAAAATTACTTGATGGTTATTTTTATTCTCAACAGCATACATTTTTCCTGACTGATCTCTTTTTCAGGCATAATTTTGTGATACACTGAACTGGCCTAGGCTGAGGAGCACTAAACTAATGCAACAGCCACAAGGGTAGACAGACAAGTCTCATAATTCTTCCATCACATATCCGCTCTATAAACACTGGGCATCATTACTTTGTTTAAAGAGTGAGCTCGACTAAATAAGAGCTAGCTAGCCCAAGGCTCCCAGAGGTAGTTTGGATTTGCAATACACAGCAGAAGAAAGGCCATATGAGGAGCTGTGGCCTCCAGTGAGCCATGCGAGCTGATAGGAAGCTCGCTCACCATGGAAGCTGTTAGTTTAAGGTAGCCAAGCGGTTCCCTAGCCAGTGGTTTCCACAGTTGCAGTTAGCTCTTTCACAAATCACTGAGTGCTACAACTCCTCTCTCAGCCCTGCTTCTTCTGCGTTCTCTACCAAGCCAGTCCTAACGCTGTGAAATTTATCACATGAAAATTAGCTGTAAGCAGTGTGGATTGGCGCTGTGCAGATTTGAGGCGGAAAACCTAAGCAACAGCCATTGTAACACATAAAACAAATTTTAAGGACATGTTAACAAATGTTAAAAACTGGAATTATAGCAGTGGGGACTTCAAGCAAAGTAATGGTAAAGAATTATTAGCTAATTTATGTCTTAAGGGGTCTATTGTATATAACTGGACTTCTCACTTCAGTGGTACAGCAAATGCAGCATGATTTCAAGTTGTGGGTGGAGATAAAGATCGGGAAGATGGACCCATCAACTCCAAGTTGGGACTGTGACACGAGATTACACTGAAAATCTGCACAGCTTTCCGAATAAGACATTTTCAAACCTGGACAGCCCCAAAGAAAGTAACAGGCATGTATTATGTAACAGAGCAGACACCCCAAATATTCCCCTAAACCATCATGCAAAACAAATGGATGATAACAGCTGTGGTTATCCAACACAAGAGCTAATGTGTTGATGCGTTCCAAACTAGCAAGAAGGCAGCCCTTTAGTGAGGTTTAGGACCCTTCACTATCAAGGTGCTAAAATAATACAGGCATATGTGGCCCAAACGACCTCTAAAACTTGGTAATCAGATCTCATTGTGTCCTAAATACATCTGGGGTACATTTTGGCTTTTTTCTTGAGGCTTTCCACTTGGGATCGAATCACCACAGAAGCATACCCAGTTCTATTGATAAATACCACTGATCAGCATCCATCTTAGCCTATTTTGCTGTTTCGTTGTTGTGATTTATTCATCATCTCTTATTCGGGTGGTTCATAGTGTGTTAGTTATCACCTCCCCCGTATTGTGTACTCTCAGGAATTCTATTAGTGTTGCAGAGTTTTATGAACTTTTTGCTGATTCACAGCACCCAAGCACCTACTCCAGATTTATATACACTGCATGTCTATGCTCATAATACATCAAGACTCGTAAGCCCCGAGGAAAAGATAGTGTGTGTGTGTGTGTGTGTGTGTGTGTCTGCTTTAAAGAAAACATAAGAAAGGTAGAAGTATGGGCAGTTTGCCAGCTTTGTTGACCTTGGACAAGAAAGGGAAGAAGAAACACACACAGATGTCTTTGTCACCAACACACAACATGAGTGACCTGCAACAAATGTCCCTTATGAAGAGGAGGATGACGAAAATGCTGACGTCAAGAGAAGCCAGCGTCACACACAAACTCTCTAGCTCACACCAATATAATCTGGCAGATACAAGACAAGCACGCACTTGCACAAAAAAACACAAATACACACAAACAATGACACACTCTTAAAATGCACAAAAACATCTTTCCTACCAGGCAAATTCCCCAGAAGCCCCATACCTTCATGAGGAAGAAGAGCAGCAGGATGACAAAGACACTAACATCAGGGTGCAGCCAGGCAGACGAGCGGCCCAGACCGACTGGAAGAGGAGATCCTGAAATCTTTGTCCAGGTGAAGTTATCAAACAAAGAGTTGATGCACTCTCTGGGCATCAACTGGAGAGAAGTTAGGAGAGGAGGTGAGGTGAGGTGAGGTGAGGTGAGGAGAGGAGGGGGAGAAAAATAGCAGAAGCAGAGGGAGGGAAGGGATAAGGGCAGAAAAGCGTCAGCAAGAAGGAAAAGTTTATAAGAGTGGTTAAAAATCCAAGAAAGGTGGGCAGAGCGGGAGAAATTTATGTTGGTGGAGAGGAAAAAGACAGACAGGTAGCAATAAAAGAGAGAGGAAGAAGATGATGTGAGGTCAAGTGGGGCTTCAAAGAAATAGGGATGGCTTAAAGAGGAGAAAGATAGGGGGAGATAGTGGGGGAGAGAGAATGAAAAAATTAAGGGGGAGAGGGATATAAGAGGTGATTGGGGTAAAGAAAAGTAGGGTTAAATATCAGAGAGAAGACGGGAAAAGGAAGTTTAATAAAGGGAGGGTAAGAGGACAAGAAACGGATAAGAAAAAAAAACTATTTAGATAGAAACTAGAAAAGTGAAAATGGATAGAATTTGAAGCAGGATATACAGGCAGGAAGTTTCCAGAAAGCTGGAAGCAGGTGGGTATGGATGGCCATGTCCAATGACTCATTGTGTGTTGATGACTCACAAATGATTCATTCACTTAAAATATTTAGCTCAACATTTGCATAAATCACAGTGCTTCCCATATCTGCATTAAAGCTTCTGAGGAGGAAAAAAAACACGAGACCAACATCATTTAGATTTTTCCTAAGTCAGAGTTGAACTGAGGCTTTGAAATGCATCTTTTAGCGTGTGAGTGGAAATCAGCTCTGATGATCGGCTCTGTGAAAGGCTCCTTGGAAGAGCTGGATCCACTAGCTTATCCTGTTCATTTTTAAAGTTGGAAAACTTTGATGCATTTCATCTCCTCTTGTTTTGCTGCCTGTTCTGTCTATCAAGTCGGACTGGATGGATTTCATTCTCTAAAAGCTGTAAATGCACTCAGAGAGGGCAAGAGAGAGGGATATCTGTCAAAACATAAAGGATCCATTACTCAGCGTGACTCTGAAGTGAAATGATCTAAATTAAGATATCATCTCACTCCACTGATGTATTCAAATAATGTTAAAAAAAGTGAGACATCTCTACAATGAGGGTGTGAAGCATGTTAAAGTGTTACTGTCTGACATATGCACACACACAGATGCACGTGCACACACCTGATTCTCGCTAAGTGGTCTATTCTGAGCATCTGCGAAACACATGATGAGCCTTTAATTCTTAACTGGTGAGCTGTTGATACATGGCTATCTGAGATTTCACCTTGACACTACTTCTGTACAGCAGTAAAAGCTACAAGCACGCCGACTCCATTCATGTAGGAACAAGGACGCGGACGTCACCGATGCACATTAATACGGCGATGCTGTTTTGTAGATTTTATATACGCAAATTAGCCAAAACATTAAAACTACTAACAGTGAGTGAGTAATACTGATCAGGTTGGAATACTGCAACGTTCTTCTGGGAGACCGTGGGTCCTGGTATGTTACACAGACCACCAACATGAACATTTATGCAGACCAAGCACATGTCAAACAGTCGCAAAAAGCTGCTCAGGAACTCCAAAACCTAACAAAGACTGCAAACCCTTAACCTGGCGCACAATTTCTCTAGATCTCATTGGCTAAGCTTAAAAGAACAGCAATATTCTGATATTTAGCCAATTAATTAAGACCTTATTCTGAATGAGACGCTGCTATTTCAACAGTATAAAACTGAATTAAGATATGTGGAGAATACAAATTAGTGGCATTATGGAGATATGTACACACCTATAATGCACGACTCCATCTTAGATGAGTTTTTACAACATCAAGTGAACCACACGCAGCTTTTTCAGCACAGAGTAGTCACTTATGTGTCCACTTATGTGTGACGTTGGGTTTGTTCTTTTAAAACAGTGTCCATTGTTTTGGGCTTGCTTTCAACAGATCCGCTCCTTTGTTTCTCTCACATGTTCTGGCGACGCCAGCTTCAACTGAGGAAGGCTGCAGCAAACATAAATTACTCTTCTGGAGTGGGAGAAACCCGAGTAATGCTCCAAACCACTTTGGATCGCCTTGTTGCTGAAAAGTGCTATATAAATAAATTTCACTTCACTTCCACGTTTTGATGGATATGGATATAACTAAGGTTTTGGATGGGTGCAAACATTACAACTGTGTAGAGGGACGTAGTGTGGGTTAGGGCTGTAGTGATACACTAATCTCACTATACGATATTCAGCCAACGATACGATTCGATACACTTACATAATTTTCTGTGGGGAAAAAAAAGGGACAGTGTGATTTGACATGAATCGTCGCTGATTGGACTGGTTGTCCAACCTTTGAACCGGAAGGACGACACCGCCAGACAAACAGAAACAAACGAACATGTCACAAACGTGAGAGCTGTGCACTTTATACAACATTTTTATGAACTAATTTATCACTGTTTTGTATAATGTGACCCCCTGGCATTGTATTGTATTACCTTAATGTTCTGTGTTTTCACTAATTGTAACGTCTGACTTTTCAATTAAATTTGCTTTAAAAAAACAAAAACATTTAATTAAAAAATATATATATTTTTTAAATCGACACTCGCAGCTGAAAGATCGATACTTTATCGGGAAACAAAATATATATATATATATATATATATATATATACATATATATATATCAGCCCTAGTGTGGGTGTGAGTCATTAATCAGACTGTGCTCTACAACATGTAAATGATAATGAATACCATCATCTGGATATCGTCTTATTTAGATTAGGTTCAACAGTGGGAATATTGCTGTGCATGTACACATAGCTAAACTCATTCAAAGTCCATGTTCCCCTTTTAAAGGGGTCCTGTAAATTATATGGAAGATGGTTTTAATGTTGTGGCTCTCATCTGTATAACTAAGAAAAACTAAGTAAAACAACGCTGTAGAACTTTGCACATCTGCTTTAAGTGTATTTTGCCATCGAGAAATTTTCACTCCTCTATAAAAATGGATTTTTTTTTCATCTTTTTGCACAATTAACTGAATTCATTCAATCATACTCATATTCATGCCTGACTGAAGGGAACAGGACTGACTCCCATTCATCACTGCACAGGGGGGTGAGTAGATTTACATGTATTCTCCTGTGTTTGCTTAAGGCTACGGCTACACGAAAACGAAACAAGGGTTTTTTTGAAAACGGGTACGAAAATTATTGCGACCATACGGCAACGCTGCTGTAAAGACAGGTCCAGACGAAAACGATGAAACGATGCAGTACACACGAAACACCTCTAGGTGCGCTGTAGCCACCCCCACCGGTTACACCAGAACAATAGAAGAAGCAATGCGCATGCGTGTACGCCCCTACTTCCACCAGCGCGAAGCTCATGTTCCTTCAACAACGCCGCTGTAGTTAGCAGTGTCTGCAGCAGTGCTGCTATCAATGTTGTGGGGTCCATGATGATCGCTGTCTGTCCTTGTTGTGTTGTCTTCTTCTTCCGGATTTTGAATGGAAGCCGCTTTTTGTTCTGGTCACTGACGTATGTGTATACGTCACTGCGTTAGCCATGTGACTGACGCAGAAACGTTTTCGCTGTAACAATGGAAACGAAACGACACCGTTTCCAAATCTTCCCACTCTGGAACCCGTTCTCAAAAACTATCGTTTTGGGGTAGTGGGAACGCCGGCTCCGTGTGGCCGCGACAGCCAAACGATAAGAAAAAGTATCGTTTACAGTGAAAAACGTTTTCGTGTAGCCGTAGCCTAAGAGACAAGCTGGACTGACAAGGTTTGAACTCTGACCTCTCCTGCCATGAACTGTCCAAACCCAGGTGGGAAGGTCAAGGTGGCAATGACCAGAGTTACCACAGCAGGGAAGATCAGCCGGCTGGGACAAACAAAAGAAAGATAAAAACAAGCATTTAATAACCATTTAAATTCTGGTGTTTATGAAATAAAACACAAAAACATGTCATTTTGACTTAATTTAGTTTGGATTTCAATGCATTTGCAGTGAGAAAAAGCTTCATACTGTAGCACATAGAGACTCACTGTTTCATCAGGAAGCGGGTCATTGCATTCGGCCGTCTCATGAACAGCACCACTTGTCTGTTGAGATAGACAAAGAACGCACCCAGAAATCCACAGGAGATCCTGCAAGAACAAGTTAAAGAGCCAAATTAAGTCATGTTAGTGAAAAAGGTGGTTTTAAAAGACAACCTGAATCTCTGAAATTACAAAAAAAAAAAAAAAAAAAGGAAATCTTTAAAAGGCTTCCAAAAAAATCATCCATGTTAAACTGGAAATAAAACATCCCTAATAAGAGATGGTGGCCTTTGGCATCATATCATCTAATATCATGCAGCAATTCCCCAGGTGGGTTTACTACCCTTCATATCTTGATTCACATGACCCCAACCTCTCACATGGTGGCTAATGACCCAAGTGACCAAGAGGATGGCCGGGTGGCTCAACACAGCACATGTGGTGCAAATGACACCAAGAGATTTGAAATACTTAAGAGCTCCACACCAGTATGTGTGCACTGAGGAAGCCCCATGAACGTAAGAAAGTGGATGTGATGACAGTTCCATCAAAGTTTTGTGCATTTGTCTTCTCCTTCAGGTAAACTATGAACTGACACATCGGATCCTTTGTACCTGAGAGGTATGATTTATTAATATTCTTGGAACTTGGATATTCTTCATTAATATTTACAGTTTAGAATAAATAATCAGTGAATCAACTTCGTCAAAGGAGCAAAAAACATAAATAGATTGAGCAAAAAAAGGATTAACACTGCTGCATAACCCAACTAACCCAACTTAACCACTCAATTTCAGTATTGTGACACACTGTTGCTGGCGCTGCCGTATATGTTTGTTTCTAATCACCCACCCAATGATGGCAAAAGCTGGCAGCTCCTGCAGGTCAAAAGGGAAATCCATACGAAAGTTTGTCCTGAATAGAGCTGTGATGGTTACTAGGAATCAAAGAAAAGAAAAGAAAAGGTCAACTTCATCCCACCAGTTATGAATCTGATTTATCGAACAACTGAATGGATCGTGAGCGGTCATATTAGCAGGGAAAAGTCAGCTTTAGCCTCATAACAAACAGTTTGCTTTATGCTGTGGTAGCAGCTGCAGTATTTTCTTTTTTCCCCTTTTTCATTTGGAGCAATAACATAAAAATAATAATGATAACACCCCGCTGCTCAATGTTGGAGCCATACATATTGTGTGTCATCGATGAAGACATAACAGCTTGCTTGATGGTGGAAATTGGAGTAAGGGCGCCCTCTGGCTTGAGGCTAAGAAAAAGAAATTAACATAATAATACTGTGGAGACAAACCTAATACTTTCCCTCCCTTCCATACCTGCATCTTTGTTAAACACAGACAGCACCCTAAAGATGAAGGCACTAAAAGTAGCAGCAAAGTATCCTCTCCAGTAGTTTCGCACCGCAAAGTATGTGGATGTCACCTCTATACTGAAGAGCACACCTGGTGGAGGGGAAAAAAGGCATGAAAGACCTGAAATGCATGAGACAGGAACTTCAAACGATGTAGTTTTCATCATAAAATGCCTGATTTGAGAGGATACTTGAAATCGTGCATAAACAGTCCAATATATTTCTAAGATTCAAAGTCACAATCATAGCTTGTTGTGTGACTTAAAAACAAAGAAAGTGAGGCCATGTACCTCCAAGTGGAGTACCGAAGCAGCAGCCCACCCCAACTGCACAGCCCACTGTCAGGATGTCTGTATAACAGTATGGATTCTACTGATCCAGAGAGGAGGGAGACAGCATCGAAACAGTGTAGAAGTAACACACTGATGAGGCATATCTCATGCTGTACACACTCTTTATCATCACATTTATATATCCCATGGTAATTCAAGTGTTTTCTGACATCAGCTTACCTGATAAGCTCCTGAAAAGAAGGACATGAAGCGGCTGAGAACGGCTGCACAGATGCTTGCAATGTGAACAAAAGGGCCCTGAGGAAAGGAGAGCACATCAAGAAAACTAGAGAAAATCAAGCAGGAAATAAAGTGAAACTGAAAAAAGGCATGCAAAAATGGCTGAGTAATATTTGATCTTTTTTTCACGTACCTCTTTTCCTACAGGCATGCCACTACCCAGTGCAGCCGTCAGACCGATGACTTTGGCAATAAATGCCTTGATGGTCATATACTCCTTCAGCACCACCCCTCTCAGGATGGTCTTCAGCTCTGGGATACCAGAACCTTTGACAGAAGGGAAAATAAAAGCTTCTTTCCAGCTTGAAGAATCCAAAGCACTTCAACACTTTCATCTTTAAGCTTCCGGCATAATTTCAAAGAAATTTCTCAAAAATAACCATGTCACGCACAAAAACTAAAGTATGACACAATTCAGATCACTCTCTTCAGATCACTCTTACAGCTCCATGATGATTTTTAAAATTTCATGCTTAATAATGACTGATAATGTACATTAATTCTGCACACTAACTAAGTGCACAAGTAAAACTAAAGACTATTGAGTAACTGTGCTTACTGGTGTGCCTCATTGGAGCTCAGTTATAAAGTCCTGTCATATTAAACCAACAACGTCTTAGGTAAACACTGAATTCTGAACAATTCTACCAGACAGCTGCACACAGAGAAACATGAAGACAACGGCAAGATGAAGTAGGTGGTACTGACCAATAGCTTGAGGAGCTACCAGGTGACAGAAAAGGGAGGAGAACAGGATGAATATCAGGGGATAGGAAACCCAAGCCAAGAACTGCAATGGGATGTTCCCCCTCAGCTCCCCGTGGATCCATTTATAGGCTGGAGAGCAGGATGGATTAGAAAAAGAGACAAGGGAAAAGGGGGAAAAGAAAAAAGAACACATAAAGAAGCACAAGCTTTTTTTCTGTGCAAACATCTGACCACGTGTTCACCTCCTCAGACCTCGTTTCCTCAAAATGTCATCCTCTCTGTATACCTTGCAAGCTCTTTGCACTGGCATAGTCCATTGTCCAGCTGACCAGCGCCATTGTGATGCCCAGCAGAATCAAGAAGATCCAGTCCTCTCCCAGTCTTGTCACAAGGAATCGCTGCACCCGTGCGATGCAGTCTGTGAAACCCAAACACCACAGAGAACCACAAAAAATGACTTGTACAGAACCTGACCATCCATGTCCTTACTTACATACGTTTCCTCACCTCTGCACTTGAAGTAGGAGCCCTTCTTCTTCAAAGAGGAGGTAAAGTCTCGTTCGGGTGTTTGCTCATCAGCAGCCTCACTTTCCATGTTGGACTGATGCTTAGTCCTGCTGTGATGGTGATGTGATCCATGCTGATGTGATCCATGCTGATGGGCATGGCGGCCGTGGCCGTGCCGTGTCCTCCCGTGGCTGTGGTGATGATTTCCATGTTTCTTGATCTGTCTCTCTGTCAGCAGGCGTGTGGCCTCCCGTCTGCCCGAGCCTCCCTGGTGTTCTTGGTACTCCCCATAGAGCTGTAAGCCAATGAGTAAACCGATCCATTAAACAATCAGTGCACAAGAAGGCAAACCACAACCTAACATCATTCATTCATGGACATCAACATGCACCGGTAGTTACTGAGCAAGTAAGAATGCAGAGTCCGATAGTACTTTGGCAGAGAAGCATCCATTTTAAAAATAGATGGGACCATGTGTTGACCCACACAGCTCTAATGGAAGCGGAAATATGGGCTCTGCCACTAGATTTATCACCTCTGGACAGGCTCCATGAAAACTACCCGGGACATCTGGGGAAGAGATTCATTTTCATCTCTGCCTCTCTCGATCCTTGCGTCACTAGTAAACATGTCTTTGCTCTTACTCAGAGCGGCTATAGTTTTGTTCTTTTCTTTTTAAACAAAACATCCCACACATAAACCCTCTAAAGCATATTCTTAGTGTTCTACTGCACCCAATTTTAATAACAAGTTCTGCATTTCAATGTGAGGACAGCTAAGGAGTTTTACTGTTTGGAGCATAAGAGAATTTGTTGGTTTACTTAAGGAAACCTGAATAAAATAACATTTCCCCATTGAATGTGAGGTGTATTTATTGCTCATCTATTTTTAACCCAATGTGCTTTGAAAGAAAAACATCTCAAACTTGCTGTAGAATACTTATCCAGATACTTACACATTTCTGTCTGACTTTGAAACATTTCTATCCCTTCGTACGTTTATGACTAAATAAAAAAGTCCACCTTGATCACTGAAGCACTTCTATGTTGCGACACTAGAGGTCTCCAACGTTGAGATTTGAAAAAAGTAAAAGACCAAGTCTTCTTTAAACTTCATGCTGACCAGTTTCATTCATACAAAACAGCTATACAAAGCTAACAGCACAACACATCAAATAATTGATTCATTTACACTTGCTAGAACTGCAAATAATTAGAAGATAATATAGTGACACACACCACACTGTGCAATATTCCAATACTAAACCACAAATATTAGACCGGGGCTCATGTGTGTTCTTGGCTCTGTAACATATGCAGACAATAGCACTCCAGAAATATAAGTGACAAGCTGGTAAGTTGTGTGTGGCGCTGACACTAATGACACCCACGCAGTATCCTTTCAACAGCTTCTAATTTAGCAGGTTCATGGGCAGGTCGGTAAAAAGATGGATGGATTTAGACAGACACACACAAATGTACATAAGGCACTGGAGATGTCATGCATGTGTGCAGGGATGCCAGTTAATGCGCAGTGAAACTTAATGAGCATAACAACCGTACTCTAACTGAATGCCAGCACCCAACAAATACTCAAACAACAGAAGGCAATGTGGTCCCGACTTGTTCGGAGGTGCTTGTGTGTTTAAAGTTTAATGTATCACATAATCCATTGTTCTGCTGAACTAAACGGTTGAACAGGTGTGACAACAGACTGTAAGAAGACACTGTACTCGATTTATTAAATACACGCTTTGATCAAAAGTAACTTATAAGTGAGAAATACATGTAGATATGGGAAGTTTGAGGGGGAAATCAGCCAAAAATGTTTTAAACAGGGGCAAAGTGCAAACTGAACTGCTCTGGAAAGGAGACAACAACCACCTCACCAGGATATAGTGCAAGACAGAAACAGGGTGCATCATCAGGCTTAAAGGGATAGTTCGCCTCTTTTGACATGAAGCTGTATGACATCCCATATTAGCAATATCGTGCATGAACATTGACTTACCCCCCTACTGCGTCCTGTGAGCCGAGTTCCAGCCTCGTTTTGGCGTTGACGAAGGTAGTCCGGCTAGTTGGCTGGGGTTTAAAAAATAAAGCGTTTTGCTTCTCAAAACAATATGCTTTCAAAAGAGTAATACATTTGCATCACAAAATCGTTGTCCAGGAAAAAGTCAGACCTCACAATCGCTTGGTGCTATTTTCTCTCCCTTCGTATCACTGCACGCTGCCACGCCTGTTTCACGTGTAGACCCTGCAGACCGAGCAGTCCCCTGCTTACGAGAGAAAATAGCGCCAAGCCATTGTGAGGTCTGACTTTTTCCAGGAGAACGAATTTGTGATGCAAATGTATTACTCTTTTGAACGCATATTGTTTTGAGAAGCAAAACGCTTTATTTTTGTGGCCCCAGCCAACTATCCGGACTACCTTCGTCAACACCAAAACGAGGCTGGAACTCGGCTCACAGGACGCAGCAGGGGGTAAGTCAATGTTCATGCACGATATTGCTAGTATGGGATGTCATACAGCTTCATGTCAAAAGAGGCGAACTATCCCTTTAAGTAGCCACACTGAACAAATTTAGCTCAAGTTGTCAGATAACACTCTTAAAAAAACATGGGCATTAATTGTATGCTCTACGTCATGCTGATGGGAAAAACAAAAGGATGTTTGTATCAATTTTTCTCTTTTATTGATCTTTCCCCTCATTTACACTTCTGCTAAAGCTTTCCTGGGATGCTTAACATGTCTAAGAACAACATATATTAACAAACTATGGCAAAACATGTATATGTGCAGCCTTTATGTAATATCAGTTGTTTTCAATACTTCATGATCAAGAAAGCAGTCTAGGATTGTCACAGGATTGTTGTCTAGCAGTGCCTACACCACGCTTAAGACAATCCAGACTCTTTTCATGTGTCGTTCCACGATGGTGGAATGACCTACCGAGCGCTACCAGAACAGGGGCGATCCTGAATATCTGTAAGACACTCTTGAAGACCCAGCTATTCAGAGAGCCTCTTCTATCCAATCACTTACCCTGTACTTCCCAACCCTTCTACTTACCTCTATGCCTGCACTCTATCGCTACACTGTCCCCCCTGTCACCTCTGACAGAGTCCGACTCGTGATTTCCTTCAATGTAGCTTATTGTTAGCTTTGATATTAGCCGTTATATATTTTTTTTAATTGCAAGTTGCTTTGGATAAAAGCGCCTGCTAAATGCATAAAAACAAACATATTAGAGCCATAGATATGGTTTGATTATTCTGTTAAAACCTCAAAAAGTCAATCACCCGTGATGGGTGCGATTCGAGTCACTTTAGTGTTTGGACATGCAATCAGCTGTGAGGATCCTCAAATGTCGCTACCACAGTTTATGCTGCGAGACATCAAATGCTTCCACGCCGTCTTTCCATTACATCTTTCCTGTTTCCCTCCCGACTGGTGAAACTCAACTCTGCACTAATCGCTTGTACATCTTAACCCCCTCCCAGTACTGCTGCCTACTCTTATTCAGTTCTTTCCCTTGCTCTCAGAGTGCCGGTGAAACACTACTCTGAGCTAAATTTAGCACCAGAGAGATTCAATATTCATTACACTCTTTACACTTCCCAAAACTAGTCTCTCCCTCTCCATTAGTGTACCTTTTAAGCTTCATCATACTCCTCAGTTTGTCCTAGGTCTTATTTTCTTACAATATAATACAAAAATAATACAATATCTATGTTGTATCTATCTTTCTTACAATACCTATGTCTCCTGGTCCCTGAAGGACATATGGACAGAAAGTATAAACTGATAAAACTTTTCCAAACTACTGAATTTTCACATATTCTAGGTGAGTGCATCTAGTTATTTTCAGTAAAAGTTTATCAGGGACACTGGGAGACTTCACATTTACACCTTCAATGACCAGTCATGTTTATAAATCTGTAAAATCCTGCCTGAATACATCTTTCTACTATAAGCCTCCTTCTTTGGGGGTTTGTGACATCAAGGACCCTTACACGTGGCACTTCTCACGCCAAAATTCACAAGAAATCCCCATTTCAGAGCTTCATTTTTAGGTTTTCCTCCGGAAAAACAAGGGTCCCCCAACCCTCTGTGCATGGGGCCTAGTATAAAGCATGACACTGGGAGCCACAGACTTATGGCAGATGTATATGTTCCTTATCTGAGGCACAAAACTGACTCAAGACTGGTCGACGAGCCAAAGAGGGGTCCACCTCTTATAAGTTCTTCTTTAATAAAGTGAAGCACTGAATGAATAAATGCAAGACAACGGTAAACTTAGAAAGTCAAAGGTAAAAATGAGAGCCCTTGAGGCCAAATATGAACGCATATGATCAGACAATCCACTCAGACGAACAAAAAAGAAAAATCAATCGTCTTTCTTGTGGCCTTTTTTATCTGCACTGGTTTAATGGCAGTAGCTACAAAGGAATTCAGTCTTAATACCTGAAAGAAGGAATCCTTTAAAGTGTTTTGTCTGAATAATGCCAAAATGTCAACAGCCTTGAAGCAGCTGGACTCCCTCTGCCACGCCGGCTATCTTTGTAACTCATTTACTACATTTTCCCCATTTTGTTGCCTTACATCTGGGAATTAAAATGAATGTTTGGGGGTGGGGATATGACTTGATTTACAAGACATGCCAACAACCTTGAAGATGCTAAATATTTTCTAGTGTGGAGCAACCAAGAAAACTTGAGTGTCCAACCCCGTACCCAAAGTCAGTAGTTTGTAGAACATCTTTCGCAGCTGCACGTCTCTCAGGGTTCGTCTCTGTGAGCTTACCACATCTAGCCACTGGGCTTTTTGCCCAATCTTGCCCAAGTAAAAGAGCTGCGGTTCCTTCAAGTTTGATAGTTTCTGCTCGTATACAGCAATTTTTACGTCATGCCACAGCTTCTTAATTGGATTGAGGTCTGGGATTTGACTTGGCCATTCTTATACATTTTCCCCTTTAACCACTCAAGTGTTGCTTTAGCAGTATGTTTATGTCATTGACCTGTTGGAAGGGGAGCCTCCTCCCAGTCTCTATCTGAAATAGGTTTTCCTCAAGAATTAGCGTGTATTTAGCACCATTTACCATTCTCTCCGTTCTGACTAGTTTGTCAGTCTCTGTCAGTAACAAACATCCCCACAGCACGATGTTGACACCACCATGCTTCACTCCAGGGATGGTGTTTCTTGGGGTGATGAGAAGTATTGGGTTTGTGCAAGACATGGTGTTTTCCTTGATGGCCAAAAAGTTCTATTTTCGGCTCATTTAACAAAATGACCATGTTTCATATGTTTGGGAAGTTTTTTTCACCTATTTTTTTGAATTTCAAATGCACTCTTACTTTTTTCTGGCCACTCTTACATCCTTCTATTTTATGAAATTTAATGGTGCTTTGGACTTTCGGATATGCTTGGTAGTGCATTTAATAAGAGATGTTGCAGACTCTCAGACCCGGCGGCAGAGACAAGCTATTGGACGGGCATTTAAATGAGTAGGGGGGGCCCGCTATAGGGGGGTCTGGGGGTCCTCCCCCAGAAAATTTGGTATTTCTTAGATGCAATTTTCTGCATTTTAACCGAATTGTGGGCCCCGTTTCAGCCCAATAAGGAACTGTCCTTTTGTTACTAAATACGTGACGATTCCATTATTTCAAGGGACGGTTGGCAACTCGTTTAGGCAGCCCTGGCAAACACATCACGCTTCCTTTAAAGTAGGCATTCGGAGACATCTCGAATAGCCTGCACAGTTTAATCCATTCTGTATAATCATCGGTGCATAAATTGAACGCAAAGCCCAGATCACGTTTGCCCCTTTCTAGTCGCCATTAATACTAATACACACAACGAGCAAACAGGAGCGCAACAACAACAGCAACGCCCACAGTGAATTCAGACTGGCGTTGAGCCGACATCAGAACGCATCTCCTTCTAGAATGCGCTGCTGAGGGTGGCAGCACGTTGGAGTAGCTCTGTACCTCACATTGAGATTTTTCTTTTTTCTATATTTCATTCCTGTTATTTATTGGAAGAAATTGCATTTTTTGGACAACTGTTCCTTCCTGCCTTGGATGCTGTGCAGCTGGATTAATTTTTCCCAATACTTTTGTATATTTTACTCTTTTGTTATGATGCATAACCACAGCAACAAGGTGGTTTACAACAGGGAGCAGCTGATTAACATTGGAAAAGCAGAAATAATTCGACAACTGAAGCCAGAAATCCCACTGGAATTGAAAAGGAGGCGTCGTGGATGCAGAGCAGGAGCAAAGAGGAGAGAAAGAAAGAAGAAGTTCAAACCATCTCTGCCATTCGTCATCATGGGCAATGTAAGATCATTAGCTAACAAGTTGGATGAACTTCTAGCCTTGACAAGGACTCAGCAAGAATATCGGGAATGTAGCATTATGTGTTTTACTGAGACATGGCTGCAGGATCATTTCCCCGACTCCAGCGTCTCTCTGCCGGGCTTCCTGACTGTACGAGCAGATCGAGATTTAAAGAGTAGCAGGAAAAGGAAAGGGGGTGGCTTGGCAGTGCTTGTCAACAACAGATGGTGTCACCCAGGACATGTTACTGTGAAGAGTAGTCTCTGCAGTCCTGACATTGAACTATTGGCAGTAAGTTTTCGTCCATATTATTTTCCAAGAGAGTTCACCAGTGTTGTTTTTTCCTGCCCACAGCCATCAGCATCTATAATAACTCTTTGATTTAATTGAGCTACATCAACATTTAATTTCCCTCTGGGATAAATAAAGTATTTTGAATTGAATTGAATTTTGGTGGCTGTTTACATTCCACCCTCAGCTGTTGCCGACACTGCATGTGATGTCATCAGTTCCGTTGTTGCTAAGATACAGACACAACACCCCAATTCTTTTGTGGCAATATCTGGTGATTTTAATCATGCCTCACTCTCTGCTACACTGCCAACTTTTCAACAGTTTGTCAGCTGCTCTACCAGAGAAAACAAGACATTGGAATTTTTTACACAAATGTCAAGGATTCATACATTTCCAAATCAAGACCTCCCCTGGGTAAATCAGATCACAACCTTGTTTTTCTCGGTTCAGCATATAAACCCCTTGTCCAGAGACTACCTGTCACAAAAAAGACTGTTAGAAAGTGGTCGCATGAAGCTGAAGAAGCCTTACAGGGTTGTTTTGATGCAACCGATTGGATTTCTCTTTGTAAGCCACATGGAGAGGACATTAATGCCATGACTGAGTGTGTGACTGACTATATAAACTTCTGTGTGGACAACACCATCCCCACCAGAACAGTGAGATGCTTTCCTAATAACAAACCCTGGATCACCAGTGAGCTAAAGGAGCTACTGAACAAGAAAAAAAGAGCCTTTAGGGAGCAAGACAGGGAGTTACTGAGGAGTATACAGAAGCAGCTCAAAGTCAAGATCAGAGAGAGCAAGGAGGTGTATAGAAAGAAGCTTGAGAGTAAACTGCAGAGGAACAATATCAGAGATGTGTGGTCAGGAATGAAGAAGATCACAGGCCTCAAGCAGAGGGAGGATCGGATGGATGGAAGTCTGGACAGAGCAAATGAGCTGAACACATTCTTCAACAGGTTCAGTTCAGGAACAAGCTCACCATCCTCCCCTCCTGTTCCCAGCCAAAGAGACATCCCACCCTCCTCTGACCCACAGCTTTCCTGTAACATCTCCACCTCCACCTCAGACATGGATTCTTCTGCTTCCACTAGTTTGTCTTCAACCCAATCAGGAGATGCTGCTGTCCCCTTTGCCTCCCCCTCTCACTTTTCTGTTTCTAGAAGTCAGGTGAAGAGGCAGTTGGAGAGACTGAACCGGAACAAGGCTGCAGGTCCAGATGGTGTCAGCCCCCCGAGTCCTGAAGGCCTGTGCAGAGCAGCTCTGTGGGATTCTGCAACACCTTTTCAACCTTAGCTTGACCCAAGAGAAGGTACCACTGTTGTGGAAGACATCCTGTCTGGTTCCGGTACCAAAGAAAACTCACCCTTCAGACATCAATGACTACAGACCTGTTGCCCTGACATCCCACATCATGAAGATCCTGGAGAGACTCCTGTTGACCCACCTGTGTAAGCAAACCAGCACATATTAGGACCCCCTGCAGTTTGCTTATCGCCATGGAGTTGGAGTTGAAGACACTATCATACACCTGCTTCAACAAACCCACTGTCATCTGGAAAAAGCAGGCAGCACTGTGAGGATCATGTTCTTTGATTTCTCCAGTGCATTTAACACAATCCAGCCTGATCTGCTTCGTCTGAAACTCCAGAAGACTCAGGTGGAGGCCTCAACAATCACCTGGATTAATGACTACCTGACAAACAGACCACAGTTTGTCAGACTGAAGAATTGTGTGTCTAACCAGGTGATCAGCAGCACACCAGGGGACTGTACTCTCACCATTCCTTTTCACTCTGTACACTTCAGACTTCCAGTACAAGTCAGACTCCTGTCATCTACAGAAATATTCAGATGACTCTGCACTTGTCGGGTGTATCAGAGATGGACAAGAAGCTGAGTACAGAGAGCTGGTGGACCGCTTTGTGGCATGGTGTGGGAACAATCATCTCATCTTGAATGTTAACAAAAGGAGATGATTGTAGATTTCAGGAGAAACAGGGTCAGATCAAACCTTGTTTCCATCATGGGAGAAGAAGTGGAGGTGGTTGAGGAATATAAATACCTTGGTGTTCATGTGGACAACAGACTGGACTGGAGACACAACAGTGAAGCAATCTACAAGAAAGGACAGAGCAGACTGTACTTCTTGAGGAAGCTAAGGTCCTTCAAGGTTTGCAACAAGATGTTGCAGATCTTCTATAAGTCTGTTCTTGAGAGCGTCATTTCCTCTTGCGTCATCTGTTGGGGCAGCAGCATCAGAACCAGGGACCTAAAAAGACTCAACAACCTGATAAGGAAGGCTGGTTCTGTTCTGGGGACGACTGTGGAACCTCTGGAGACAATAATGCAAAGAAGGATTTTGCATAAAATCAAGAGAATTATGGACAACCCTGAACATCCTCTCCATGAGACTTATCAGAAAACAGAGTCTCTTCAGTCAAAGGCTTCTTCAGTTTGGATGCAAAACAGACCGCTACAGGATATCATTCCTGCCCACAGCCATCAGCATCTATAATAACTCCTTGATTTAATTGAGCTACATCAACATTTAATTTCCCTCTGGGATAAATAAAGTATTTTTGAATTGAATTTGAACATGTAGTTCAGGGTCGGACAGGGAAAAAAAAAAAAAAAAAAAAAAACGGCCCTGGCAATTTTCCCCGGGACCAGCCCCCCCCCTCCTCAGTATTAATTAGTACCTCCAATCTAATTAAATAAAAATAAAAAACGAGCACAGACCGCTCAGTCAATGGCATGTACCCATAGAAAAAATACACACACATCACACAACCTGACTATCGGCTGCTAACAACCATGATCAGTAACCTACACAAACCCAGACACATAATGGCTCGGCGGCCAGCAATCGGATAAACCAATGAAGTGAATCAATCCTGTGAAACAATGAAAACAAGTGAATGAAACCTGCACTCACCCATTATGAAGTTAACTCTGCCAGCCCCTCCATACTCTTGCCCCTGCTCAGCCAACTCCTTGACGTCGGGTATGGTTGGTAACGTTACGGCGGCTAGCATTAGCAACGAGGCTGCTAGGCTTGCTAAATCGGTAAGCATTAGGCTACTGAAGAAAGCTAGTCTTTTTAGTTACATTATATTATTTTCTTTCTTCTCAGCTATAACCTTTGTTTACGGCCACTGGCCCTAACTGTCAGAACGGGGCTGGAAAGGAGGACTCAGATGCAGAAAATCCGAATAGGCAGGGTTTATTTCAGATGTTCTAACCACCACTACGACGTGAAAACAAAAGCTATGAAAATACACTTCTATATATATATATATATATAACTTATAAAATAAAAGAGGAAAACAAAAACAACTAAATGCACTCCTACTAAACCGGAGGCTCTACAAAATCGAGAAATGTAATCTATAACAAAAATTCACTCCTATAGGAGGCTATCAATAGGCTATAAAAAACTAAAACTAGATTATCAACTTATGAACAAAAAAAATCACTCGCAAGGAGGCTATCAAAAGGCTATGAAAAACTTAAACTAGATTATCAAACTTATGAACAAAAAATCACTCGCAAGGAGGTTAGAAATCGAGGCTAGGAACGCACGAACAAGGCAGGAATCTCTGTGATTATGGAAGGCTTGGGTGAACGAAAAGACGAAACACTCAGGCACAAGACAAAGGGAGACGCAGACTATAAGACACATGAGGGTAATGGGAAACAGGTGGACACAATCAGGAATCAGGGAAGACACTCCAACAGGTGACACATGAGGAAGGGCAAGTGACCTGAAACAAGAGGAGAGTTACTTTTCAAAATAAAACAGGAAATGACAAAACATGGAGACAAGACAAAAACCCCAACCTGACCTCACCGTGTGACACTAACCTGACGCGCTAGCTGTCAAATCACCGGAGGTTTTCAGCGGAAGTACTGGCGCACACACAAAAGCTCTCTCCAGACATACCTTTCTTTCATTCCGCCCAGATGATATTTAATGCCACTCTTCGAAAATCAGAGAAATTTAAGACATTTTAAGACCTTAAAAAACTTATTTTTTATTTAAGACTTTTAGATTAGCCGCTTTCGGACAGACCGTTCTAAGAAAGTAGTTATCAGAACTACCCTCCTCGAATTTCGTTCTGATAACTATCCTTCCCCAGCGGAACTGTTTCAGTCTGCATTCGCACATGAGTCGGGACCTGATAGGGACTGATGCGCCGCGCGCAGCCGTCTGCTTCAGTGACGTGTTAGCCGTTAGCCGTTTAGCGCTACATTCAAACACAAAACAAAACGGTAAAAGTAAGGAGAGTAGAAAAAACACCACCAAAGAAGCTAATATGGAGAGCGGGGAGGCCACTGTGTTTATGGTCTGCATGATGGTGATATTAATCATGGACAATCACATCAGGCGTCTAATATCGAGGCTGGAAGAGCTCACAGAGAGAGTCAGGAGACGATACTTTTTTATTTCATGAAGGAAGAAAGGAGAGCAGAGCGCTGCAGACAAAGGAGACCAGTGTTTAACTTATTAAACACCCGCTGGTTGTGTCTGTGTCTTATGAGGAAACATTTCAGCCGTGATAGAATTACATGGGGCGTAGCTACCGACCACCACACACCTCCGTCAGATTCGTTCTATAAGAACCATGAAAAGACCCGACCTCGGAGAAGGAGCTAAATAGTTATAGGAACTAAGGGAGAAAGCCCCGAGTTCCTGTATGTCCGAACACGGGAGAAAACGGCCCCGCGGATTAAAAGGTTATTAGAACTGCCAAAGGTTCCTACAGTCCGAAAGCGGCTATTGTGTCCCCTCATGCACTGCAGTGTTTGAGGCAATCTCCGGTGAAACGTCAACGTGAACCCAGGGGGGGCACACAGGCGTGGATGGGGGGGCAATGCCCGCGAGTGCCCCCCCGTGGCGCCGGCGCTGCTCTGAGGGTTTTAAAACGTGTATAGAAATCATGTGACATTTACGACTGCACAAAGATGTGCATTATTTTATTATGTCTTTAAATTATTTGACTTCTGAGGTAATCCGAAGCACCAGATCCTATTTAGGAGCTCCATAGCAAAGGCGGTGGATACATATCCACGAACAACTTTTTGTTTTTTTTATTTCTATTTACTTTTTAGTTTTCTCTCATTTCACTCTATTACATACAATCTTTTTAAAGTATGGAGGGGGGCAGGGGGGGGACACTACTTTTGAAAGCCAATGTATTTCTTCCAAACTGAATCATAACTCATTTATGGAACAATGTCATTGAAAGGCCCTCTGATCTCCACATGCCACTGTACAGAGCTGCATGTGTACAAATGAATGCGAGTGTGTGCCATTATTAGCCGTCATTTGAAGTGAAACGTATGCATATGAAGGTCTTCTAAAATAGAGAAGGGTTTATCTCAATACATTCTCCACATGACTGCAAAGACTCCAGCCACATGTCTAGTCTTTGTAACAGATTGCAGCTGGGGTGTGATGTTTGTTATCAGTACAGAAAAGAAAGAAAAGCAAAGAAAGAAAGAAAGAAAGAAAGGTGAAAAAAGTAAGGCAAACGTCTGTTTGTAGTCCTGCTCCCATGAGTCACAGTGTAAACAAAGGGGTTTACCACTGCCTGCAGAGCTTCCCAAAGCACACTCAGGTTGGATGACTTGACACTCTGCATTACCCATGGGCATAGGATTTCAACAGCCATTACATTCTACAGGTCCTCATGATCACCAGCCTTTACATTCCAGCAAATCAACACGCAAGACCTGTGCAGTTGAATACGTCAGCCTTTAAGGATTAAGGAGGGAAAAACATCTTTCACAACAATTTAATACCGTTTCTAGAATCCCATGACTCTTAGCTACAACATCGGTTGATACAGATTAAAACGAGATGCAGAGACAGCCAAATAATCTACCCAAGCAAAACATTCATTTCCAACTAAATTAAGAAAAGCATAAAAAAGTGTGATAATTCCATCCATGTTTTTGGCTATTTCTTTACAGTTCTTGTTACTGGAAATAGATAGAGGCCCCTGTTTGATGTTAACTGTGTACTCAAAAATCAAGCAATTATGTTCGAGTTTGAGCCACATTCAGTAAGAATTTACAAGTCTTTTTAATGTTTTAGTCTCTGGATGAACATTCCAAAACAGCTCGCGAAAGAGAACAAAAACAGCATTTAGAACATCTTAAAGCAACAGTGGAACTCATTCAGATGTTCAACTCCTTCATAAGTCTACATCTTCATAAATTTTAAGAATGGGCTCCCCTGTAGATGCGTGATCAGGTTTCTTTTCTTTGAAACGCAATTGTGGGAACACCCGGAGCACACACATTTTCACACTCTTGAGTTTAAACACTGCAAATCAGCTATGTGATAACATGAAAACACACACACTGTGATGTACAAAGATAGACATGTTAGGACACTGTAAATGCTCTTTCACGCACACTTCGACATGTCACAGAAGTCATTCCTGCATGTGTTAAGTCCAATCGGGGCTTAAGAAACGAGGCACAGAGCGGCTAGCAAACAGGTGGCGGCCACAAAAGTAGGAAACAGCAAGTCAGTGTCAAACTGCGTGATGTGCGCGTGCATGTGTATATGTGCATGCAAAAGATCAGGGGTGAAGGAGGTGCACAACGCCTCAGCACCTGTCACTTGCCCATGTGTATGACCCTGTTGTTATCCATTAGCTAATTGGTCTTCACCGCCAGAAGAACTCACACACGATACAATAAAAATGTTCTTTCACAGGCAGGCGCACACACTCAAATTTAGACAGGCACCATCCGTGCAACTGCAGTTTGCACTGTCAGTGCAGGTGCGTCATGAGAGAGAAGTTAATAAAGAGACATAAAGGTGATAGATGGAGGTTAACAGACAGATATGGGTGGAGAAAGATGGAGGGAAGATAAGAGAAAGGAAAGAGAAACAGAAAGGGACACTGACCAGGGTCTGCTTGTATCTCAGAGCCTTCCTTTCCGACGCATCTGCGGCCATTGACACACTGTCTCTGACCCAAAAATAAACCTAGCCGCTCACCGGGTGTCTCAGTATTACCCGGTCCGCTCTGGACACTCCGCTCTGGACCCTGTCGCACACATACACACACAAAAAGGCATGGATCCTCATACCAGCATGTGCGCACGCAATCTTGCACACACACATTCTGACATGTGTGAACTAGCTCCAGCTGCAGTTATTGTAAGCGGGGATTCCTACAACACTGCGATCAGATGTCTCTGTTTTCTGGAAAGGTGCCCATTTCCGAAGGCCCTTCCCTGGTTGGAATAGGCCATGAAATTGTCCCTGGTTTAAAGTGTGTCAACCAAAGCACAGAACATTTAAACAGATTAAATGGTCGTGTCTTTGCAGGATAAAGTATGAACACAAGTTTTCCATCATAGCACAGAATCTGCTGACTTTTCTCCCGCACTACAACACATACATCTGTATCATAACATTCATATTTACTAGGGCTAGGCAAGTTAACTCGTTATTATTGCGTTAACGCATTAATTATTTAACGCTGATAAATATTTTATCGCGCAATAACATGTTTTGTTTTTTTTTTTTAAAAAAAAAAACAAAATTTAAATTTAAAACTTTTTTAAAATATATATATATTTTTTTAAATAAGGAAGCAGGGGGGCGAGAGGGGGAACGACACGCAGCACAGGGCCGTCCGATGCGGGACTCGAACCGGGGCCAGCTGTAGCGAGGACTATTAGCCTCTTGTACATGGGGCGCCTGCTCAACCCACTACGCAACAAACCACCCCAGTTTTATCATTTATTTTATTATTGTAAAAGTCTACTGCTCACAGGCTTTTATTTTGTAAAAGTCTGTTGCTGTCTGCTGCGGAACCGGAAAAGAAAGTAATTGGCGGATCCACCAAACATGGAGAAGGGTACAGAACTTTTACTCTGCCATTTTCATTTTAAAGTTCTTCCAGACGGCGGAGTCGACAGAACCAAAGTCATCTGTAAACACTGCCAAGTTGAATTGTCTTTGCACCGTAGTAGTTCCAGTCTAAAATATCACTTAAAGGCAAAACACACAACTGATACCAGCAAGTCATTCAAGGAAACAGACAGTGGAGCGAGGCTTCTACATAAAAACTACATAAAAACGCTCATGTTAAAAGTGTGTTTGGACAACAAATGTTATGGCACTTTCATTCATATGGCAGCAAATTAAAATAAAACTAAATGCTAAAAGCTATACACTACTTTTGAATTCATTTTTGGATTTTGCGTACAAATGCGATTAATCGTGATTAATCAAGGAAATCATGTAATTAATTAGATTAAAAGTTTTAATTGTTGCCCAGCCCTAATATTTACACATTAAAACGCATCAATCCAATGGGAGAAGAAACAGATGAGAAAGACGCACTATCATAGTGAAAGGAGATTAAAAAAACTAACATCTCAGTGAGACTTTTAATGGTTCAATAGGAGGTAAAAAAATAAAATAAAGGAGTGTCTGAAAAATATCTCAAAAAGGGTATAACTGTCTTAAAAAGCAAACATGAAAATTAAAAAGGATTCTTATCCCAACTCTGCCCTGATAAATCTATGGAAACCAAAACCACAAACAAGAGGAGCCGACGTGGCAAAAGAGTGAGAGGGATCATTGCCGATATATCGCTTCAAGGAATGTAGGAATGTAAAATTTACCAGGACAACAAACTAACACGGCGGCTGCTGTGAGAATTCAATGAACTACAATGATGTTTCCCAATAAAGCAGCAATGAAAGAAAAAAGCTTTTTAGGTCATGACTGATACTGATCAGCTGTGGTGAAACACAGGCAAAGAACTCTCAGTGGCTATGGGTGTGTCAACGTGCCTATTCAACTCTTAAAAAAGAAGGCGGCAAAGGTGGCTCTGCAGGTGACTGAAAAGTCATAATTACTCAGCAACAATACTGACCAGACGCACCTGTGGTCACACCTTTCAGTCTACAAAAATCATGTGAGAAGCTGTTCCTTTACCGTGTTTTTCAGTACACATTTAGCTGCTCTTCATATCTTTCTTTAGGATCTGAGGGTGGTGATAAAGGATGACTGAGCTTTACCGGTATTTGTAAATTTAATTGTTCAACTCCATTAAACTCCTACTTTGATATAAAAGCATTTAAAGACATTTTGCTCCATTTTTTTTTTGGTTTTTTTTGGTGAATCATAAAAAGTGTTTGTTGTAGAAATGAGCTTTAATCTATGATTAAAGAGGCTTTTTGTGACACACTTTAATAATTCCTGCATAAACTACGATGTAAAATGTCTGAAAATATTCACAAGCAGAAAAAGAAGGAATTCAGAGGCTCTGTAGTTTCTTCCACATGAAAGGCATGTTGGGTAACGGAAAGAAAAAACCTCTCCAACTTCATCTGTCAAACTGACAAATGCAGCCAGCTGTTTGGAAACTCGAACTCACGCACTAATGCATGAATGATTCATACAGCAAAAACAATGCCGACTGCAGACTTTTGCAGGAGATAAGGGTGACGAGGAAAAAGTGTTGGGCCGGGCGTGGGTGTGGCAAACCTGAGAGATAGACAAGAGGAAAGACACGAGTGAGAGGGGATACACCAGGCTGCTGACAGCGGAACAGAAATCGTTCTGAAATCACCAGTATGTCCAGCGGAAATGTGTCCGATCGTCACTTTCACTGAATACTTTGGACCGACTAAGACAAGATGACAACTGATAGGTTGGACTGCAACTTTTCTTACACTTCTATGGAAAACTGGACAACAAACTGTATGTTTGGAATACGTGGAACACACAGAATTTGACACCTGAACAGTCCCAGAGAGCTGGCCAGGTAAGATGGAAATCCTGTGGCCAAATGACTGAAACTCGGGAGACAAACATGTCTTTTTTCAAATCTTAACAACAGCAGTAATCTGTGCCTTTAGAAAAATATGCTGTACCTGTGAGCAGCTGGGATTAATGTACAACTTTACCCTCTTAACTCTAACTACTTAAGGATGACTGCATTATGCTGAACCCGTTTGTTTTGTGCATTTCCAGATATGTCTGTGTGTCTTTAACCACATATTTTTCTTTAAGCAGAGTGTCGGCTCTTGCTGTGAGTTTTGCGCAATCTTGTGTGTTTTGCATGCAAGTACAGTCTGTGTTGATGTTCATTTTCTTTTTGGAGGACGTGACTGTGAGAGAGAGCAATGCAGACAAACTGGTTTGGTAACATAGATTTAACCTAAGGGGAAAACAATAGTGTTTGCATGTGACCGAATGCGATGTCACATACCAGAGTGACTTTGTAAGGGTGTGTTTTTATGCATCACAGCATCTGTATACTCAATAAGTTTTGATGGATGCGGATGACGGCAATAATGATGGCATTATTAGCACCGCCTGAAACAAACATACCCTTTTCTTACTTTAGCACGAATAACGCCATCACATCGATGTGACAACCCTTGTCAAAGATTACGCGAATTTAACTAGAAGATGAGAAAGAAAAGTTAAGCAAGCACAAATATTTTGATAAGAATAGATGCGAGAGTATAGGAAAACTCGAAGAATCCCCCATTTAAAGTGATGTCATCGAAGCTAAATAAACCAATACTCCAACGGAAAGGTCAGACAATTTAAGGGAACCAGTCCCGACATGAAAGATCTGAATGAATTCATTTAACGCAACCAATAACGAGGAGCAAACTAATTTGAATGCAAACCTGTCCACATTTCCCACAACTCTAGTTACAGACTGAAGCACAGGTGGAGACGGCCACATCACTCGCGGCTGCATTTGCTTAACAAATCAGACGAACAGGTGGCCAAACATATACATGCTTCTACCTGTAGAAAATACTGTGAGGCAACTTGGAAGCAGCAAGTGTGGAACACCCTCATTCCCACGAGAGTGTTCCTTCTTTTAATCTCTTGATCTGAACACTTGGAAGGTTCATCTAAAAGAAACATCTGTCAAAACTACAAACATAGTGAGGCAAATGTGTCTGGATAATATCTATAAGGACACAAAAAAAAAAAAGAGTCGTCTCACTTCCCCCAAAACTTCCCGTTTTCTAGGGGTGTGCAAAATAATCGTCATGACGATGCATCGCGATTCTAATTTTCGCGATCTACTGCATCGATTCTGGACGCCAAGTATCGATTATTTAAAAAAAAAAAAAAAAAAGAAATTTTATTTTTTTTAATGCCTTTAATGATAGGACACATGCAATTGATGCATTTCGCTGCAAGGGATGTTTGCAATATATGTATATATTTTTTATAGTTTTATAAAGCCTATGCACTTTTTTCTGTCTGTACTGATCATCCCTATTTTGTTATTTTAAGTTTTATAAATCCTATGCACTTTTTGTGATGAGTGTGTCCAGTAATAGTAATATTTGTGTCCAGTAATATTTGTTTTAATGGCAATACCTCCAAAAGTTGTTTCAATAAATACAGTTATGAATTGATTTGCTTTGAGTTATGTATCAATTGAAGACACTATCCAGATCATACACAGCCAGTCAGCCACTGGTAATGGCTGTATTTTTTTTTTAAGTATGTTCAGTGAAAATATTGCAATGCATCGCGAAGCATCGCAATAATTCAAGTATCGTGATGCATCGTGGTAGAATTGCATCGTGGCTTCTTTGCCAATACCCACCCCTAAAGTTTTCCATCAGTATTTTAATGTGCTTCACTTCCTTTTTACAGACACTACTTTCACTTTGAGGCTGAAACATTCGATAACTAATTTCAAAGGATTTTCATGCATTGAGACACAATCAAAAAGGTTCATCACTGAAATACATTTAACGACATTTAAGAAATGTTAAGGTAAATATGCTCCTCTCTTCCTCCCCAGTATGTCATCAAACTCCACGGCCGATAATCTGTGTGAGCCGGACGACAATCTTTGCAGTAAGGACACAAATGCAATCATTAATGATTTCCTTTCCCGTTCGCTCTCATCGAACCGTCTGCCCTCATGTCTCCCATCTTGCTTTCTGTTTTACTCGTCGTTCTCATTCATTGCTTCTCAGCAAATGTCCTGTGCTTTCCTTTTAAACCACAAACAAGGTCAGTTTTTCCACTAGCTCATGTCAGATCTGCAAAGCCATTTTATCTGGGTGTCCTGTTACTAACTGTTAACACCGAGAGAGATCACCTTCCTTCAGTCTCATTACATCGGCACAAATATTTCTTATTAAATACGAAGACCTAGAATATAATGTAATATATGTAAATAATAGATTGCTGGCCGACTGTAGTTCCCTTTCTAGGGAATTCATTTCTAGGACTAGCATGGGTGGCAGAGTTTTCAGCCTTTAGTTTTCAGGTTACTCTCTGGTAGAATAAACTCCCAGTTTGGAGACAGGACCCAAAAACTGTCTCTGCCTTTAAGAATGAGCTTAAAACTCACCTTTCTCATAAAACTTTATCCACTCATCTCTCTGATTGCTACATGCTTAAATATCCTTCTTTGTCTTTAGTTTGTTTTTAACCTTTATAGTTCTAGTTTCATATTTGTTTTTAATCAAACTGCTTTTGTATATTGCTTCTATGATAATGTTTTAATGTCTCGAGTCTTTCGGTTTTATTTCTCTCCTCGTTTTGTCATTTGATTTTTTTGGGTTGCAGTTATGGTTGAGTTGCTTTGAGATTTTCACCGTGTCATATGCAGCAGGATAAAACATTACGTTTGGACTGTGAATATAGTACTAATTTAGAAAAAGTGCCACAGCTTCCAACCTTTTCTCATGAAAAAAAGTGAAATATTGACCTGCAGTTCAATGTGTTGCAGTTTCACAATTAAGTTTAATAAATGATGCAGTCACCATGTTTTCCTGCCCCTTGTTGAACAACAAAAATAGCTTAAGTCACCTGGTCAACATGCTACTTCTTCATACAAATTTCTACATAATGATGTCCACTTTTTATGCCTCGCTTGTCTTCATTTGACCAAAAAGGAAGAAATATATATAGTGTCTGTACTTTTATGTTTTATTACCCTCTCACTCACAACTTCTTAGGATTTGAAGTTAAACGCTCATGTTGCGGTCCACATGTCACAAAATGCTCAATTAGATAGTTAGAACGACTTAATCTAAAGTACTTAAACTACTTAATCGTCCCTGACTGAAACAAGAGCTGTGGTCTCGGCCATCTTAAAGTTTCCAGCTTGGACCGTGTCACAAGTACATTTTGGCCATGTGGACAAAGCACCTATTTGATAACAAATATCTAAACACTACTTTTCTCTAATAAATCAGTCTTTTATGTGAATCTAACTTTAGAGCTGTTAGTTAAAGGCTTCAGAAACCGTCACGTACCGAGATTGTGCAAGTACAGAATTAGGTGAAGTAACACCAGATGACTCACAGATACCACAGCAAAGTATTTTAGTTAGTCGTTGTGTTTTCTAGATAAGCCTCTGAACAACTATTACTGCACCTTACAGGCTTTAACTTTACATTAGTCGCTTAATGTTTTCTGGAGCACACTATAATAGAATCATCAACCAAGATGAAAAGATTTGCGTCACATGAAATCTGACGGCACGAGAACCAAACTGTGATGAGCTCTCATAAACTCTGAGGGACAAATAAAAATAGCAACAAGCAATCAAAAATAAAACTATTTACAGTCACGATTATTAGCATATTATCATAAAACAGCCATAAGAATTCCACATCCCACTTAGAGCTGATTATTCCCATTTAAAGTGATCGATTCTTTAAGGATATAAATGGGATATTCTGAGAAAGCTCCCCATTCATTCCATCAGCTGGCTTTCTACAAACATTTTCAGCCTTTACACTCAAATATTGTTAAGCTGTTAACCGTTCTTGGTTAACAAACTTGTCAAATGGCCAGTCTTTGTGGAACAGTGATCCTGTAAGTTCAAGCCTAGCCTTTAATGAACATTCCAGGGAGTGATCTATGTCATTCCACAAAGCTGGCATCACGTTGAACAATGAGCTTTACATTCCAGCCTCCTCTAACAAAACATGAATTAAAATGTGTGTACAATGATTTGATTTGACGTGTCGTGCAATGCTAAAGTCAACAAGTCATAGGCACAACACTGACAGTTAGAAAGGTAGAGGAGAAAAACGGGAGGACAGACTCCACAAGTCAGTAATAAAATTGCAGCAACATTAGGAGTAAACCCAGAGACGGGGTTTAAGCCACAAAATTCAAATAATAACCGATGTACAACTATTTTTGTTAAACATTTCTTCATGCATGCAATAACAACCTATAATTACATCAAAGAATATTGGACTTCATGTGTCCTTGAGACTCTAAAACAAACTCGAAAAATGTGATGTTATTGCATAAACACAAATTTAAGAAGTGAAAAACGTGTTGAAGTATTTCGGTGATGTCAGTTATCGGCTGAACGTATCCAGAAGTTAAAAAGCAGCCGTCATCTCCGGGTTTCGAGACAGCATCCCATGGTTAAAAGCTCTGTGTCATCCAACCCCATTCTTTCCTCAAGAGGATTTTGTGGATGAGTTAAGGCAACACTTCAGAATCTCATTCATTCTGATGTGAAAACACTGACATCAGCCATATTTCCCTCCTGCCGCTCGTAGCGGTAGTAGCTTAGAGGATTCCCCAATGGCTCGTATATTTTGGGTATTAACAAATGACCTACTTGGTAAATCTGATTGAAGGACTTTGGGGGGGAAAAAGACTTCTTTACAACAACAGTAGCTCACCCTCTGACTACCACATCTGGTTCACTATCCAACTCCCAACTTCAGGCTGCAGCTGACAGCATACCGTTCATCATTTGTTTATCTAACTCGTCATACTGATATTGGGAACAATAATAATTTTATTCTTATCCGAACTATCAAATTAGCGCTTGTAAGCCATGTACTGTTACTGGCTTTGAAACTCGCTGGTATAACGTTAGCTTTCTGGATTCTCTGAACTGAGAAGAGAAAAATCTCCTGTTGTCCAGTCATTTCTCAGCATCCTCCTTTTCACAGGAATAATGAACTAGGTTTCCACGGCATCAGAATGTGACCCTCTTGCAAAAAAAAAAAAAAAAAAAAACAGATTTTGGTGGAAAAGTGCTTTAAAATACAAACTAATAGTTTTAACTATTATTTCTTTGGCAAGTGAACACACCATTAGTAGTCTAATGCCCTTGAAGGTGTCCAATCACAGAGGCCACTGTCGTGCACTGCGAGTCGGACGTTGTGACCTGCAGCTAATCCATTAATTCCTGATAACGGACACCACTGTGGACATTATCACCTAATTCTCATAAATGTCAACATGCCTTGAAATGATATAGTTTCAGTTTCATAAAGATAAAAAGAGTGGAACAGGGAATAGATTAAAAAAAATAAGCTACTGTTTAAATGACAAAGCTATGTGTAAAAGAAAAGATAAAGAACATTTCATTTTCCCATCTTTGGTTTGAACTTTTTCTAAAATGGCTGATTCTTACCAAGTTAGATTCATATGTGGACCAGCTTTGGTCCGGCTATATACAGTAACAAATATCAACACTGGTGAAAAGGTATGATGAAGTAATGTCGAGACAGAACATCCTTTCATCGGGGAGGGTGCAACCTTTTCAACAGCCAACACAGTCATCCTGTTAAAGTCCCATGAGCAGAACACTGAAACCAAACCTGCTCAACCTTTAAACGTACTGTGTATATGTGAAACAAGCTAAGAAGCGTCACATAAAACAATGTGTTAGCACCTTGCAACCGTTTTCATCTGTTTGAAATGCATGGCTTCCTCTTGGACCTGACATTTACATACCGACTTCCCTTTTTCTTTCAAAGTAACACGGGAGTATCAGCTGGAAGTGATTATTGTTCCCACACTGCTGCTCCTGGGCACCCTGGTTACCCTGCTGCCCCTGTTTATACTGAGGTTTTGCTACAGGAGGGAGCGCACTCGAGTCACAGTCCCACAACGCTACCACAGCTCCACACACAGACACGCAAAGACGCACAACCACAGACAAGGGACAGATGGTAAGCTCCAATGCAAAAGATTGTCCTCATTTTCAATACTTTGCTCTAGATTTCTGTCTCAGTTTTCAAACCACTCATACAGATGTTATTCTGCACTTTTCTAACAGTTTTATGTCTCTTTCTCTCTTACAAGCCCCACCTGGGATTAACCCACTGGAGCATGAAGAGCTGCCAATGACAGTTCAACAGGCACGAGGGAATATCAAGCCAACCCTGGCCGCAGTACCACAGATGTCCACAGAGATGCATCATGGAGCCTTCGGTGAAGTCACTGCATTGCCAATGTCGTTTACCATCAAGCCTAATGACACAGTAAGCCTGTACAGAGCTCGCTTGGACAACAGGAACGCCATCCTGAGAATGCTGAAAGGTAAACCGAGCTGTTCTCAGCCAAACACAGAATAAAAAGCCTCAGATACCTACAGCATGTCTTAAAAAGAAGTTAAATAAATATCTAGTTTTCTCTCTTCTTAATAAGCAACTGGGAGATAATGAGGATCCATTTAACTTGTTTACATTAGCCATAGATTTGTACTTTTTACGTGTAAGGAGCTTTTCAGCAACTTTCCAATTTCAGATAATATGCACCTGATGTAATTAAAAAGAAAAAAAAAAAATCTAAACATTAAGAAATTCTAACTGTGAAACAAGGGGCTCTTCAAAAAGATAACTGCTGCTTACTGAAACTTTCCTGGTTGAATAATTTTTCTAATTTGCTCTCCTCTCAAACATTTCCCCCTCAGATACAGCAAACAGCAGAGAAAAGCAGCACTTTTTGGGGTTCGCTTCCTTCATGTCCCAACTGGGGCCACACCCCTTCATTCCTGTGCTGCTCGGTGTCGTTTCAGTGCAGTCGCCTCTAATCGTTGTGGTAGAGGAGCTAAAGCATCGAGACCTGCTGGGGTTCCTGTGGAAATGCAGACAGGTACAGTGCTCTTTTGTTAATAATAAAGATGATTTGCACGATCAGAAGCCGGATCACACTGGGCAAGTTTCTATTCAACAGCAACGCATATATGAGGTGATCTTCTGAAAAGATGCACTAAAAAAAAATGTGAATCGGACTCCTTTAAGCTCACCCAAAAACATGCATGTTAGGTTAATTGGTGACTCTAAATTGTCCCTAGGAGTGATTGTGAGCATGCACGGTTGTTTGTCTGTGTGGCCCTGCGATGGACTAGCGACCCCCACGACCCTGAGTTGGATTAAGCAGGTGTAGAAAATGGATGGACTCCTTTAAGCTCACATGTTTTAAATAAATAAACTCGGCTGTGTAGTGTCTCCAGAGGGTGGCAGTGTAGTAGTTGTTATTTAGTAAAAGCAGCAGCTGTTCTAACTTAAAAAAAAAAAAAAAAAAAAGCCTTGAGGAGGGAAAAAGCAACACAACTGCAGTAGACATCAACAATAATAATTACTTTAATCTCTGGGAATATCTGAGATATGATATCATATCTGGGAAAAAGCATGTAAAATGTGTCCCTTTCTTTCACTTAAGGACAACTCGAGCTCTGACATGACAGAGAAGAGGATCTTCACCATGGCAGGACAAGTGGGCTCTGCTCTGGTAAGTTAAAACTGCTTCCGGTCCTTTTAACAGTATGCTTCATGAATCAAAATACTATTTGTTGTAATTCCTATTGGAGAGAGGCACTGTCTCCCTGCTTATCTGCTGGTCTTCATGAATGAAAAATATTTATACCTTAGTGGCTAGCAAGTGTTTCATGTTAATTTCTGTCCATCTATGTTTTTTTCTGATGTCTCAAATGTTTAGCAAAACGAGTAATATGTTTGTTATTCAGGTAAAGGTTAGTGCTATAGGTTGAAAGTCATTTCATATGATACTGTAACATCTGCTTCCTGTGTAATTGAATTTCTGTACTCCACAGCAAGCTCGTAATGGCCCACATTTATTGCATTCCTCTCACTTTTTGTGCTGATTGTTCTCTAGGAGTACCTGCACAGTCAGCGTTGCATTCACGGTAATGTGGGAGCTCGCAGTGTTCTGGTTGGAGAAGATCTGACAGCTAAGCTGTGGGGACTGGGCTCAGCGTACCGTAGAAGAACACAGGCTAGTTCCCCAGGAGCAGTGGATGATATGGAGCAGAGGAAATGGCAAGCACCAGAAGTGCTGGCTGGTAGACCCGTCAGTCAGATCAGTGATGTGTGAGTGCTCAAGTCATCTGTACAGAGATCAAATAATCCCACTCAATAAAAAACTAGTTAATGACATCAAGACAGCGCTATTAAAGAGGCATCTAGATCAGCCGCGGCTATTCAGAGACAACACGGGAAGCCGGATAGACTCTCCCATTCTTTGGCGAAATTGCTACATCTTCAATGTTAAATTGACGATAAAACAGTTATTCACAAAACACAAGATATGCCCAATACTGCATTTACTTTCATAACTACAACATGTTGTCCTGTAGCTTAATGAAGTGATTTGTTCTGAAATCGCCGCCGTTCACTGAGGAAATCATGTTATGAAGCCGCCACTAACAGCCAGGCTTCCGAGCCGAGGGCTGCCCGGCTTCAGGAGGGGGCGGGAGAGTCAAGTTTTTTTCTACAATTCTAGGTCATCATTGGCTAAATCGACAAAAGCTCATCACTTCCGAGGCTGCTCAGTGTCTCTGGGGGTAGATTAGACGTGGGCGTGTCAATATGAGGGGCTGTGTCGTGATAATTGGAGTTAGTGTTTGTCCATCATCTTGTGGCAGCCGAATTTTTAAGCGGGGAGAAGCACGCTGGAACTTCAGTCCCAAAGCGGATACGAAAGAGACTGGTTGTCTGTGAAAGTGCTGTCGGAGTTTCACTCATTTCCCATCATTTCCATCCTCACACACATACACTTTTGTAAATATTACACTGTAAATAAGAAACACATCCTTGTTGTTTAGAAGTTTTGTCAATCATATTCCTGCTGTGCATTTGTTTGTCCTGTTAGCTAGTAGTTTTGTCACAATGGCGTAATATGGGCTTCCCCTGTTTTAAAAGTCAGCAGCCGCCACTGATCTAGATGTAGTAGCAAGATCTCAGGATGCTGAATATGAATTAATTTGAAAACTAAATTACACATTTAACTGTAACACGTGTTGTGAGAAATATAACAGACTGGATCACACAGAGATAAATTATATTCTTTACTTTTTAAACACTATGCCTTCATCCTGCATATAGTTTAACCAGTCACCAACATTAAAAAGTGTATTGACATAACGCCTATCTCTAACTTTCTGACAGATGGTCTTTCGGTATCCTCCTTTATGAAATGGCCACATTGGGTGAGTATCATTTAAAAAAGAAAACATACTTCCAAAGAAGTTGTTTACTTAGTTAACAAGAGACTGGGCTAGTTCCTGTAATAGGATTACAGTTTAATGCATATTACTCTGATGTGTTCAGGTGACCCACCTTTTGCTCACATCATGGCGACTGAACTTCTGCAGTATTTCCAAAGAGGAAAGTACCTCAAACGACCAGCAACGTGCTCCAATTCACTGTAAGAACATCAGCAGAAACCACTTTAACTGTTTTTATCCAGTATCCTAAAGGGTTTCTTATGTGGTTGATCTTATCTGGTATTTGTTCAATTGACAACTGTTAGCTGTTTACTGAAAAACTTTAGCTAGCGAACAGGCTAAAATAGCTTCACTTAAAACTACATTTTTAGCTTAGAGATATACAGTACCAACATATTTCATTAAACCCTACTACCAACAGAAAACGCTAGACGAAATAAATAATTTATTAAATAAATGGTGATACGACAAATTCTTAAACTAACATTTCATGCTGTAAGTTTTCGTGCTAACTTTAAGCTAGTTTAATTATCATCCTTCAACAAGGCAAGTGACGCTTGAAGGATTACATGATGTACCTATCGTATAAATCTGCAAACTGTTTTGTAACTTAGGTCGGAATTGTACACGACTATGTTCTTGTTGAGTTTCACTGGTTTATTTTCTGGTTTGAAGGTATTCTATCATCCGGTCTTGCTGCCACTGGTCCCCGCAACAACGGATCACCATACCGGAGCTGCTTAGGAAACTTAAGGCGGGAGAGAACTCAGCCAATGGGAGGACAGTTCTGAGAGTGCCTGAACCACTAAACTTCGAGAAATACTTAAGAGAGGCGGGATATGGAGAAGCGTACAATTATGCTGTGCTCTGATTGGCTTGAACAATTATCAATCAGGAGTTCGTCGTTGCCGTTGCTCCAGCGCCTGGAAATGAAAAGACAACAGAACATAGCTACAGGTATGAACAATAAAGAGTTAAAAGAAAAGAACAAAGAACAAATTAAAAAAAAAAAATGTTATTTTGTATTTGTTTATACTGATTGAACAGCACAATATTTTTTTATGCTTAAAGAGTAATTTATTATTTTTTGTAAATATGTATTTTCTTTCAGCAAAATATTACTACAGTTACCCAATGATTATGAAAATAAAGAGACAAAGTGTACATGTTTTATCTTAACTTTAAAGTCAGCGCAGCTTTCAATTTCGAGATGTTCCATAAAATGATGCATTTACCTGAGTCATGAGGAGTAATTTATTGTTATGCAATACCAGCTTAAGTGTCTGAAGGAGGAGATTCTCTACGTTGAAGAGGTTGTGACTGGCAGGATTTTATTCATATTCCTTCATTTGTCTGGAATAAAAACAGTTTAATAACTGCTTTGGTCATTATTGAAATTAATAACTAATAATACTGGACCCTCTAATCTGTGCTATTTATTATTTATGACCCTATGCTTACTTGCTGGGTGAGTAAATCTGGTCCTATGGGCTTCTGCAGTTTGAAACTGGTATTTTGTTTTTGTAATCACTATTTTCACATGTTACCTCAGGGGATTTTGAGTTCAGGTCACACAATTCATTTCAACTTGGTCATTAATTCCAGGCATCAGTTCAAGCTGTCAAGATTTGAATACTAAGAAATAATCTGCCTTAATTATCCTTCAGTTCATTTTCATCATAAAAAAAAGACGCAGGCATCCCAATTTTAAAACAGTTCCTTGATTATTTATTTGCCTTATAGTATTAACTTCTCCTTCTCAACTCTACCTCCTCCAAGATTTTGTAGTTTTTCTGATTATTGCAAGCAAACAGATTTTAATCTGAAGTAACTTCTTTATATAAAAAATCCTTATTTTGGGGGGAAAGGTGCTACTTTTTGGGTAAAGATCAAACCAACAGAGTTGAAACGATCCGCCAATAAGGAAATGTTGCATTGGTATTCACAGAAACTGAAACTCGCATCTCTTTTTCAGTTTTGCAATACGTGGAAGGAGCTGCTAATTTAAAGACTCCAAAATCCTGGGGAGACTGAAATTTTAAAAACACACAGCTATCAAGGATTATCCTTTTAAAGAAAATACTGTAATAGCCACAGTCACTAACAATAAAGCCAAACGGAGCTAGCTAGAAAGATAAATACTGTTTGTAGTAACACACTAAGTGACAAAGCTAAGAGGAAGACAGCAAATTTCCTTGATCAAGGTAGCTACTTTTCAGTCACGCTTTGGGAAAGGCAACGGATGCCATTGCTTGAAATAACAATATTAAAAAAGTAAGCACTAATATAAAAGAAGGAATGATATGAAAAGCAGTTAAAAAACAGACAATCCTCATCTAAGTGTAGAGACTAGTGAGAAAGGCCACGAGGTTCACAGAGAGAGAACATGAGAAAAATCCTACAGTAAAAAGCTTAAACAAGGCAGTCCAGCAAACAAATGTGCAATTAAATATAAAGGCAAATTTTACACTTACTACAGTATAGTTTAAGGTTTTCTTATTCACACAGTCATTCAGTCAGTCATGATTATTTTTGATCCATCATAAACGTAGGTCCACACGTGTTTTTTTTTTTTTTCGTAGCAGACTCAAGAAATTCACCTTAAAGTCACTTCAAACAGGTCATCATCACATTTGCTGCTCGTTTTCATTCCTCATTTTTACACAAAATCAAGCTTGTGACAGTACAGTTGTGTGTGTGTGTGTGTGCGCAATGGCACTACTACCAGAAGCAGCTGGTTGTACCATTCAAACAATCTTGAAAATGGCTGACAAATGAACACAGAGTGGTCAACAGTACGTCTTCTGGAGTAAAGCTTAAACGGATCTGTTGTAACGGAGAAACAGTTTTGGAAAAAGCAGTTTGTCTGGTGTTCGTGTGCTCTGTACACACCTCACTCGGAATATGAAATGTTCTCAGAGACTTGAGGGGTTTGGGTTTCATTTGGACTCTCGTCTGGCATTTCAGTGGACAATACCCTGTACTCTCACTGTACCCTGTCGGTTGTAGAGAAGCCGCTTCTTAAAAGCAAAGGGGCCACCATTTACACACAATGATGTCTATTCTTAATAAATTACATCATTCAGGAAGTGATTCTTTTTCCATACATAACACGTGTGATCAATACCAAAGTATCTTCCCCACAGGATTTTAGTAAAAAATAAAATCTAATCTTTGAAATGACCTTTCTGTTTCCTGACTGAACTACTGTTCTAATTCAGTGTCGTTTGGAAAAACAAAAAAAGCCTTTTTTGGAATGATTTGGACAATCTTTCCATAAAACTTCCTTCCAAATTCCTGTACAATATACAAAGAACGAAACACTTTAGTCTTCTTCTGCACGTCTCTAAAAGTTTTTCCCTTCTGTTTGACTCTGAAATACAAGATTTTACAAATTACTCCGGGTCAGAATATCACAGCCGTCTACGATAAGATGAGCCCTTTTCATAGATGATAATCATAATAATGAATAAAAATAAAAATCCAGATTTCAAGAGGCAATGTCTAAATTGAGAACACATTCAAAGCTTTGATTTATGCATGTTTTAAGACAGAAAGAACCAAATTTAGGTAGCTTTTGGGGGATGTGTACCATGACCAGAAATATATATCTGTCAATTAAATAAACTTTTAACACATAGATGGAACACAATACAAGGAATTACAACAACAGTCCTGTGCAAGTGTGACCTTAAAGAATGCAGTCAGGAGTGAACAAACCAACAACAGACTTGAGTTCTGGAGCTCCATATAGGCCTCGAGAGTCCTGGCTTTGTTGAGAAAATGAACTGTTCTCCATACGTTCACCCGCACGTCTCTCACCATCGTGAGCTTTTGGTTAAACTCCAGCGTCCAACTTTGAGCCATGATGATTTATGGAAACATCAGTCTCTCAGATTGTTAATGTGAGCGCAGATCTTGAGGGCAGGACCTAACTTGATGTTCATAGTAGACATAAGATGCTCCTCCTTCAGCAAGAGCAAAGCTTGTCCGTCAATTTCCTGCGACAGGAACTGGGAGGCGAGCTCCTCGCAGCCTGAGAAGAAGAGGAACATAAGTAGAGGAAGATAAACGATGAAAGGATTGAGGAAGGAAATGGGGGGAAAAAAGGAATGGGGCAGAAAGAAGAAAGATAAATTGTTTAGTCTACATCCTAGATTTAGTCAGAAAATGCTTTGAGCCATTTGATAAATCCATTAATTTGTGTGTTTTGTTCCAAAAACATACAGATGACCAACAAAAAGAAGCCATTTCACAAATGACAAAAATTACTGTAAAGATTTCTCCAGATTCCTTGAGTTGAAACTGATTATTTCAGCCCTCCAGTTAAAAACAATCTTGCAAGTTTAAATGCACATCTTTAGCAAAGAAGTAAAAGAGATAAAGCACCTAAAATTCCATTCAAACGTGAAATCAGCGCAATGAAGGACAGACAATATTGACATCCATTAAATAGGTTGATGGGTTGGAGCAGGGAGGAGCTAATTAGGTTGCAGTCCCATTCTTTTACAATAAATTGTTACAATTTAAAGGTCCGATTGCACAAAAGTGTAACCAGGCCGTTTAAAGCCAAAGATTAAACTGTGAAAGTAACTGGTGGCGCAGACATAAACACAAGTACATAATCCATCTGAGTTCTGTGCTTTTCTGAGGATACCGACAGAGAAAGAATAAACAAAACAAACTTCCTACTCTAACACTCAACTGAAATGTTTGATCTGACAGGAGTCAATGTGCAACAAATATCATTTTAAGAAGGTCAAATGATAAAATTCAAATGTGAAAAGATGAAAGCAGAGTCAGAGCTTCCAACCTTGTAGTGAGGAAATGAACTGCGACACCTCCTCCACACTCCACTGGGCGGGATTACCCGACAGGCAGCTGGGAGCCGAGTTCTCCGTTTGGAGTGGAGGAGGCGGCGGCTGGTGGAAGGAAGCCGAGGAAGCAGGCGAGAGAGACATGGGGTCGTCCTCATCCTCCTCTCCGGTGGATTCCTCGTCCGAATGGCTGGATTCTGAACGGCACTGCGGATAAAAGAAGCAAAAGAGACTGGGCATTAAATGAAATGGGAACTGTTGCTTTTTGTTTCCCTCCGTATATACGACACCGAGATGAATTTCTGTATTGTTTATGTGAAAAACTAAATTGTTCTGAATAAAAATGAAAAAAAAAAGACTGTGCTTGTTAGCAGAAGCCATTAGAGTAAAATCCTGAAAACATATACACAGATTAAAGCTGCACCAGTTAAGATGAGATGTGATCTTGCTTTAGATTATAAAGAAAACCACTGTCATTGGAGATATAATATAAAGTCCCAAAAATAGTTGATCTGCCATCACAGTGCAATAAATGCTCCATGTTGCAATAAATAAATAAAAAGGGTTCACCGCAGCCACTAGATGGCACCACAACTCATCTTCAGTGAAAATATTGGGATTCAGACATTGATTTTTCCTGTATGTACAACATGTATGTGTGTGTGTGTGTGTGTGTGTGTGTGTGTGTGTGTGTGTGTGTGTGTGTTTAAAGTCTAAATGAGATAAATGAGGTGTTTGCAGACATGTAGCCACATGTGTATTTCTGGTCTGTGGCTGCTAAAAAAAAAAAATCCATATCCCAAACAATGTCCCTTTGTCCCTTTTCTGTTCCGTTTCAACATGAAGATAACCTCTGGGCACAAAATCAAACCTCTAAAGTAATTATTTATCCAGTTTAATGTGGCACACGTGACAGGCATATTTACGCCCATGATCAATTATATCAAAATATTTATTTTTCAGAAATGAGTATGAGGTGAGGGTGAACACAGAACGGATAGGTAGATTAGGTGCAATAATGAAGGAATTTCCTTTTCAAATCAAAGCAAAAATTCTACAACAAATGTGCTAAAAGACTAATTTTAACCTTTATTGGGAGCAATCAAAATCCTCTGTAAGAGCCCCGTCTTACCTTCACAGGTATGGGTCTTCCGGCTATCTTTGCACTGGCTATTTCTGAGCTGGTCCTGCGGGGTACCCTCCTCCTGGCGATTCCTCCCTCCTCATCAGAGTTGGACACGTGAGCCTCGCCCTGATCCGGAGCGTGATCTTGATTTTGACGCTGGCTGTGGCTCTGTCTCACGGAGAAATGCTGCCTGAAGCTGACGTTGTACCTGGGGAACCAATACATACTGTATCGTAGACAAAGAGTGACATATACGGTACTGAAGCCAGGATGAGCAACACAGTTTTTGTCTCTTTGCACCATACATGGTATAGAAGCTATACACATGCAGTGGGCAAAGGGACAAATGCAAAGCAGAAGCAAATAATGTAAAAATCATCTGCTGACAACATACTGTTTCAAACAATGCAAACAATGCATTGTTTATATAGTGAAACATATGAAGTAACAAAGTCAATGCAGATTCCATTTATGGAGCAGATTCTAAAGAAAAAAAAATTAATTCAAACTTCCTGGAATGTGCTGCCAATTGAACAAACTGAAATTCACATGCAATGTCTGTACAGCAGAGAGGATGAAGAGGGGAGTAAAAAAAAAAAAGAAAATACGTGAACAAATCATAAAGAACAGAAAACATACATGCTGTGAAGTATAGCGCTGAAGCCACCCAAGAATTCTCCCAACTGTCTCCCAGCAGCAAACCACAGTGACAGTTAGCTAGGACGCTGACATCAGGAGTCAAATCTTACGTAATTTAATTACACACAAGCAATTCTAAGGTTGATTCTGATTTGTTTTTTAAGTTTAAATATCTTAAATTAATCAGTTAAGAACAGCAATAAAATATTTTGAGTGTAATGTAGGAACATAAATATGAAAAAACCCGCCATTGAGTACATTTTGCCTTGTTTTTCTTATCCATGACTGAATGTGTAAACACTAAAACTGCTTCACAGACACTGGACTGGAAATACTAATAATGACTTTGAACAGCTTTGTGAAATATGCAGTGGTGGAGAACAGTGATAAGATTCTCAGGTGGCCTCGATTGTATGTGATATATATCATGCATTTGAAGTACCTCTTGGCACAAGACATGGAGCAGAACCTTTTGGTGCCTCTGAACTGGTTGGCAGGAGCAAAGTTTTTGCAGTACTCACACTTCAGTACTGAGAGGAGCAAGAAGAAAGCAGATGGTAAATACATTGCACAGTTTTCCATTTCGCATTCCAGTACGGCAACATAATATAAACTGTTAACACACCGGGATGCCTTCAAGGTTTTGTTCTACAGAATCTTATCCGACCACTTGAAGAAAACAAGGTTAGTATGATATTTTATTAACTTATTATCCTGCCTCTCAGTTAAACTCACGGGTGGGAAATTCCCAGCTTGAAGGATATAATTAAAACTTCTCTGTGCCCCTTTGACCCGACTCAAACAGACAAAGGTCAAACACGGGTCAGGTTGTTGCACAACTGAAATGCTCCAGTTCATGTCCATGCTGCAGCAATCATCACTGGAAGGTTAAAGCTGCAGTCGGCAGGTTTTCAAAATTGCGAGTCTAAAGTCGGAAAATTCGAACTGATACAACTTTCAGATCCCTCCCCCAACCTCTAACAAGCTCCGAATCGCCCCCCAAACCCCTCCCCCTCTGTGGACGAGGTTGTGCACGTGAGTTCACACCAGTGTGAGCGCACACAAGCTGCGGGCAGACTCACGCTCAGCAGCGTGTGCACAAGCTGTGATTGACAGGTAGGATTCCTCCACCCTAACGTGATTGGGTAAAAACAGCCGGGAGCGCTCGGTTTTTGCAAGCATGATTACAGGCTTCAGAGGGAGCTACAGATTTCGTTATTTTTCCTAAACAGCCCATTTAATATTCTACTTCCAGAATCCCATGACAGTTCAAGCTAATATGACTAAAAAAAAAAAGTTGCCGACCGCAGCTTTAACAAGAAAAAAATCCCACATGTAGCAAGAAGTTCAAATTTCAACCTACGAGAATGTCCTCATCTTTTAAGAGTTTTTCGTAGCATGCAGCTAAAAATCAATTTCTGGTTGATATTGAGAAATTTAAGGAAAAGAAATACATCAAAGCTACGTTTTACATGTCTATAACAACTTGTTACTGCACGTCCATTAGACACAGTGCTCATTAAAGTTAAAGTTACATACGCAGAGTTAGCACAAAAGTCCAGCATTTCACCCTCAAGCCACAGCGCATACATTTTTTGTGGTAAATTTTAATAATTTTTTCTTTTATTTTTTGTAAGTACGGTTGTGTTAAATACTAATGAGCAGTTAGTGTCGTGCTGGCAGTAAACAGCAGTCACAACACTCTGAAATTAAAGAAACAGGATGGAATTTTAATAGGGGAGCCAAGCCAGGAGCTACTCACAAGGAGGCTACAGGAGAGCAAACAACTCAAAACTTCAAACATTTCACGGTAAATACTTTATACAATGTTTTGTACACCACATCACTTTTGTATCAGACAGCTGTATACTTTGTCAGATTTTAAAAGATGGTAAATGCCTGTGCTTTTCTAGGCTTTTTACTCATCTTTATTGTCACATAAATGGTATTCTGCGATTAGACCAAAAGAATGGTCTATTTCTGAGGTGCAAGTCACTTTAAATTGTAAATATTTACTCTACTGTGGCCCCATCTCAGTAAGTGTTAGCTTAGCTCCCGTGTTTGCCTCTTTTACTGCACACTGATCTCACCGTTCTACTTTATTAGCGTAGTTTTAAACAACAGTCTGCGTGTGTGAACGCAGAAAAACTGCAAATGGGACTTTTTACATGCCGTTTCAAGCGGGATCTGTAAGTACCAACTGGTGATATTAAAACACAAGACGATGTTTTGTGAATTTTTAAATCCGGTGGAAAACAGCGGTGTGGTGAATGCCGCTCTATGTGGCGCATCGGACAGCGTTCACAATCCAAACGGTTGATATTGAAAGAGGAGCACACTGAACTCATGTTCTTCCTCTGACACTTTTACTTCACATCCATGTCCAAGCTCAGCTGTTGTTGTTCTCTTTTGAATTAAGAAGGCTAGCTCTGGAGTTATTAAACATGGTTTTAAAACTTCTTATTTACCCGGCCCCTAACATAAGAAGCTCTTTCCTCTGGCCCAGCAAAGAGTTGGTACTAATGTGGCATCAGTTTTGGGGGCTGGAGACAGTGCTTAGGCAGTTGAAACAGAAAGAACTGCTTGGAAGTTAAACACTGGCTCCAAACCAGCACTGAAACCGCTTTGGTAGAAAAAGACCCTTGTGCATCTCAAAGGTTTGCAAAGCTACAGAACCCACATCCTATCAAAAGGGAGCTTCTCCCGCAGATTCAACGACTCAGTTGTGACCAAGGGTCTTCTTCCCTCATTTGTAAATCATTTACATTATACCTGTTGAGTGGCTGATTTAGCATGCCTCAAACAAAGCCAGAGCAGTGCCCTTTATCAGCTGACCAACAAGAGCAGACTGGTCTTTAAGGCCTTACAGAGACGGGAGCCAAAAGAAAGCCTTTCAGACAAGGAGGGAAAGAGAAGCTTGTTTTTTTTAAACAGTGAGACATTTTAATCTGCTCTATAAAATAAGTAGATAAATGAACACATTTGAAATATTAACTAATAAATTAGCACAATATGGGCTCTTTAACAATGTGCTATCAATATGCAAAAAGTGGAAAGAACTATATTTGTTGTGTCCATACAGTGTAGTTAAACACTGTTCTTTAGATCATTTACTTCATCGCTAAGTATCTGTATAAACATAAAACTTATTTCTCACATAGAATTCTGTTTTTCTTTACCCTTCAAACACGTCTAGAAGGCAGCTGTGCATTCATGTAAGTTTGACTGATACCTGTTGCTGTGGTAACAGTTTCCGACTGGTTAGTGTCTGGGCTGTCATTGGTCAAATCCTCACCGGCCGATTCCTTTACAGGACCACATACCTGTCAGTCAAATACAGAAACAGGCAAAGACTTCAGCACCCAGGATCATGCACATAAGTGAGATATAAGACAAACAAACTCCGTGTACACACAGGGAAAGGCTCCGCCCCTTCCTGGATGACGAAGCCCTCTATGAGGTGTGTGAGAACTTGTGGTTTAACCACAGCTTGAGGCGGCAGAGCTCTCTCCCCCTGACCGCAGACCCCACGAGACACAGACAGCACTGGGGCAGGAGAGGAGGACGCCGGAGGAGGCGAACCGGAGCCTTGAAAGATGGTTAGAAGAAGGAAGGAGAAGAGCAGGAAAGACGTTAATATCATATATATATATACAATTCAAAGAGACATTTTTCTGTGTCGTTACCTGCTCCGGTGGGATTGGCTGGAGAGGCCGAAGCTTGGTCCCTGACTGGCTGGAGCCGTGGGGGAGATGGTCCATCTTCGTCATTTGCTGAATTGGAGTCTGATTTCCTTTTTAGAGAGACGTTCATCTGCTTTCCCTTAAAAGCAGAGTTTTGAGAGATGAAAAGAGAACAGAGCAGTGAGGAACATATCCGGCTATTTCACCAATCAGGAGCAGTAGGGACCAGGTAATTTGTGTTTCTAAAGCCAAAAGATACGTGTAGTACCATAAGAAGGCAAAGATGTTTAAATATGATATGATGGTGGGATTACTCAATACATATCAGCTGACCTGTGGTGTTTGACCTGCTTTTGAGTCTCCATTGGTGGTGACACCGGATGGTGCTCCTCTTTGCTCTTCAGTCACCAGGGGGAGGGATAGGGAGGAGCGAGACAGCGAGGGGGAAGGAGATGACACGGTGGGGGACTGAGTGGAGGCCGACTGAGTGGAGGCAGGACTCTGAACCAGAGGTCCATTCTGACTCTGTCCAGAGCTTTGGTTGGCTTGTGGATGCACTTGAGACACCGGAGCCAAAGGGGGAGCCTCTTGGGGCGATTGAAGTGTCTTCAGCCCCATCCCTCGGCCCACAACCCCACCCTCCCTGGAGGCGATGGACGCCACCATGGTGAGCAGACTGGACGAGCTGCTGAGGACGGCTGCTCCCTCCTGACTGCAGCTGCCTCGAGCGAGGGCCAGAGCCTGGGCGTTACCCAGGGTGCTCTGTCGGGCCCCCACTATCTGAACCGGGATGTGCGGCGGCTGGGAAGGCTGAGCGGAGCTGCTGACAGGTGGTGGGGCAGGGAGGATGGGAGGAGGGTTCCTCGAAGGCAGCTGGAGAGGCAGGCGGAGTCCTTGCAAAGTTTTCGGTTGGATGGGGATGGGTCCGTTCCCGTGGCCTGATTTCTCAGCACTGAGCGAGGTCTTCTGCAAAGGCTGCACGACCAGAGTCTGAGCGTTGACCGCCGGTTTGATGGTCGCCGTGCCAACCGGGTATCCGTGGGGCTGAGAAGTGGCACTGGAGGTTAGGACCAGGGTGTGTGCTGCTGTGGGAGAAGCGGTCCCTGTGGTCAGGGTTCGAGTTCCGTGAAGCAACAGTTGGGAAAGAGGGATGGAGGAGGTGGAGGATGAGGACGAAGATGAAACACCAGAAGAGGAGGGGTGGGCTTTAAGGTTCGTAGGCTGAGGGTAAGTGGGGATTTTGATGTGAGTTGGCTGGGGGCTGGGTTTAGAGGGGGACTGGGAGTTTGAGTGGTGGGAGGGGTGGACCAGGGAGTAGGCAGCTGGACAAAGAAAAAGAAAAAGTTTGTTTTATGGCTGGTTCACATTAAACTTGGAAAAAAAAACTACAAACTCAATTATGACATAAGTGGCTTTGTTATTTGATGAAAACACTGCAAGGGGGAAAAAAAAAAAGAACAAAACAAAAAGCTGAGAGCAGGATCTCTTTTCTTTCTTCCCTACCCGAGTCGTTCCTCTCTGGGGCCTCAGTTTTTACACCCACACCTTTGGAAGCGGACACACCTCGCATGGCTAGATTCTGCACCTGGAGATAAGAGCCGAGCGGACATTTAGATGAAAACAGCAACCCACCAAGATCAGCCCATTCACTACACAAACCTGGTCATTATCAGATTGGCTGCTGGAAGAGGAAGTTGGAGTCACTTCCTGTTTCTGTTGCTGAGTTTGTGGTTGCTGGGCGACAGTCGCCACAGCAGCAGTTGCCGTGCTACCAGGCATGAAGATAAGCTGGGAGGGGATGGGGGCCCTCAGGGAGCGGTTGACCTGCAGGATGGACAGGAGGTCACCAAACACACGGAAACTGCCGACTGATGTTACAAACAGGCTTGAAGACAGCTGTCTGATAAAACTCACCCTGAGGTACATTTGTCCCTGCCCTCCTGCCGTCCCACTCAGCAGCACTGACTGGCTGATCGTGGATGTCGCCGAGGCGCCCAGAGGACGGCTGCTGGTTGTAGAAGCTGGTCCAGATGTGACACTAGCCTGAAGAGGAACAATTGGGGAACTGTTATTTACAATTTATATTTTAGTTTGCTTGAAAAGAGGGTGTACTGGGGGGGGGGCTATTTTCTATGTCGTTCTTCTTTTTGTGAGCAAAGTCAGCTGAATTTCCTGAATTAATGCAAAAACTGCTTCACTTTCTTCAAAAACTACGAAATAAAGCATTTTCTGAACACCGTTCCAGTTTCTGAATACGCTTTTATGGGCTTGTAAATAATAGATTATCATCTTGTTTTGGCTAAATAACAGAGCATACAGCTGTAGTGCTGGTGGTCTGAGAGGAGCTGCTGCTGGAAGAACTTGACTGACGACTGGCAGCCAGAGTAGCCTGGAAGAAAGAAGAAGAGGAGCAGGAGGAGGAAGAGAGAAAGAGCAGAGGAAACGTTTCAGGCTACAGTCAAATCCAAGCAAAGTGTTTACAGAGGATGTCATGTGGTTGAAGCAAGACGTGGCTCTTTGTTTTTGGTCACTGAACCACCCTTTTTGACATTTCGGCCGATCCAGCACAGCTGTCCACTACAACCATAGCGTCCCTGTGTTTTTTTCCTGCGGTTCTCATTGGAGTTTATTGTACGTTCTGGCTGGTGGTGAAGGCTGTAGTCATCTTATTTCACTCTGTAACTCCCCTTGTGTCTTAGTTTTTTTCTTTTAACTTTGTCTCAAAACCAATATCTTTACATAAACTTGCGCATCAATGAATCCGAAAGGACTTAACACACCTTAACTTGTTGCACAGCGGCCAGATTCTGCAGCTGGGCACTGTTGATCTGCTGTTGAAGCATCAGCTGCTGGAAGTACTGAGCTGCATTTGGTTGTCTCTGCAGTGCCTGCAGGGCCTGGAGGGATGAGCAGAGGAGGAAAAAGGCAACTGAATGGTCTGTAAAGCGGTCGGCGGGTGAGATCAGAGACAGATGGATAAAAAGGGAAGCAGAGAAGCAAGAAGGACATACTAAAAGATGATGGGAGACAAGGAAATACCTCAGAAGAGAAGAGAAAAACAAGGGCAGAGAAAGCAGGGAGAGAGCGATGCTGTAGCAGCGTCCTGGCAGCTGCCTGATGTATGGGCAGAGGCTCATACAGTAATAAGTTGAGGGATGAAAGCGAGCGCGGCGGGTTGGATTAGTATGTGCAGGGTGACAAAGACAGATGGCCGTGGAGGGTGACAAAGGCCTGGAAAAATAACACAGAGCCTCTGTCAGGCCAGCAAGGCTCAATCTCTTTCTGCACCTGGTTGATTCGGTCGGTCTTCATCGCTTTCTGTCCTGCAGCCTATTCATAAATCCTAAACTATAAACACACACACAAAAAAAAAACCACACCTTTTCTTCCCTGACATGCATTTACACTGAAAACAATGGCACAGTTTGGAAATTAACATAAATTTTGTTTAGTAACAGTTAATTAAAAACAGTTTGGCCATTCGGAACAATAAGATGCAGCTGATGTTAATACAGGTCTTGTTAATAGCTGCTCTCTTGGACACTCACTGTAGGCCATTTATGAACTTTAACTGCATATATTTTAAATGGGAGAATGACCAAATGCTCCCTGGAGTCTCATTTTAGTGTCTAGACCTGTATATGTGCCTTCTTATCCCCAGGCATGCAGCCTACTTTTTGTCCAATAATAACAACGTGCAAGCTGAACCGTTGTCATCTCGGTGAAAAGATAAACTGCTTCCAGCAGGAATAAAGAAAGTGAAACATGACGTATCACATGGTCGTTTAAAGCCAGTGCATGAATGGAAAGTTTTAAAAAAAGAAGAAGAAAAAAAAAAAAAAAACACTTTTGCAGACAGCGACATAACTGGAAACAATTAAATGAAACAGCTAAAACCACATCAGGTGCCAGTTAAACCAGCAGTGGATACTCCTGGTCCGACTTAATGCACATACAAGTCTCGACTCCTATTTTTGTTATGACCAGACATAAAACTTACACCTCGTCTGGAGATGGCGTAAAGTCAGAGCCTAAGCCTTTTCTGTTGGAACAATTTGGGCAAAACAGCTCACAATAATGAATTGTGCCTCTTACTGTGAAGCCCAAAATATGAGAGCTATTGGGGATAAAAATGAATAAATTAAGTTATTGGAGTTTTCATAAGGGGTAAATGAAAGTACTTTCCCCTTTTCATTACTGACACATCTCCAAACTGTAGCTCGACTCGTCCTTGTGAAGAGATTTACTGGCATCATGTAACCACCTGCCCCTAACCCTAAAGTCAACAATACATGTCTAACCCCAACCCTGACCTTACTCTAAACCTCAACCTCAACCTGAACCCTAAAGCCAAGCCTCAAACCTCAAACAACCCTTTGAGGGTGTGTCAGAAAATGAGCCAAACAAAGCTGCCTCGTTTAGAAAGTCTAAGATTTAGACTTAAAGTGGGCCTCCCAACAGGCATACAGGCATACTCTTACACCTACCTGCACCGCTTGCCTTTCATACGGAGACATCGAGTTCATCGGCGAGGGGCGGGAGCTCGTCCCAGATGCGGCGCTCCCATTGGTTGAGGCTCCCTGCTGGTTCTGCTCTCCATCTGTCTCCATAGCTGCAGCCGAGGCAGACGAACCATCAGTCAGTCAAGCATTGAGTGAAACATCACTTTCTCTCTGCGTGAGCCTGACTGATGAAGAGAAACACCAGTGTGTGTGTGTGTGTGTGTGTGTGACAAAAAAACATTCCTCACAGACTCGAGACCTTGTGCATTCCTGAGTCTATAATTTACTGAGCGGATGATGTTAACACTGACTGATACGGTTCTTGTCACAAGAATATGACTGAAAGCTTTAAGTCGCCTCATAGTAAGTTTACAACATCTTTCATTCTGATCATTTTTCAGCAGAGCATCACAACATCTCAACGTTTAAACAAACTATTGAGATGGATGTTGAGCTGCACAGGGGAGCGCAGAGCAGTGCGATACGTAGTTTAAAAACAGCCAATATATCTTTATATAATAATATATAATAATATATTTGTCATTTCCTTTCCTTTACTCACAACATGATAGAAAAAAAAAGAAGAAAAGTCGTAAAACAGTGAAAACTGTCCACATCCAAAACCCGGAGGTTGTCTTCACATTTGTTGTTTCATTAAACCAACAGACAGGATCCAAATATATTCAGTTTACTATCATCTATCACCATATATTCAGGTTCTAGAGACTGGAATAAAAAAGCCGCAGACTGGAATGTAAGCCGAGAACATAACTTCAACCTCCAACACATCAGTTTCAGAAAAACTGCACGTCGAGTGTATGCAGATTTGCAAGAACACAAATATTAGATCCAAGAGTCTAAGTTACTTTGCATTTATTCATGGTGGGCTGCACTCGATCCCAAACTGTGGTTGCAACTTTGGGGTTTCTTTGCTGCAGTTTTATAGCTTGACTTGACACTTTTAAGATGAACCGATGTGGTTCCCACCAGTACTAAAATAAACATCGGAGCAGAAAAACTCTTCAATGTTAGTCAGATTGATCAAGAGGGGGAAAAAAATGCTCAGACTGAAAAAAAAAAAAATGTGTTTTTGATAACCACGTTTTTTTTTTTTGTTTGTTTGTGGCAGAAAAGGTGCAAAGAAAAATAAATAACGACCATAATTAACCAATTAATCAATGTAAATAACGAACAAACCCGATGAGGGTCTGCTGCGTGGCTTTGTGCCGCAGGAACATATTCATCACATTTACAAAAGCATCACCAAAACAAGTGATCTGGATATTCTCTGAGAGCTGTTTAAATCAGGTGCTCACAATGCATTTTATTAATGCAGCATCTTTATTACTCCTCCTCCTCCTCCTCCTCATCACCATCACCCTCCTTCTCCTCCTCCTCCTCCACCACCCTCACACCATCCTGCCCCAGCAGCACCGCTCTGCCTTCACAACTTGATAAATCCTCTTTTAGCTGCAACAATCACCTGAGAAGCAACCACACAGCTAACGTTAGCTAGCTGCCCTCCATGTTTCAGACCAGTTGACACTGGATCCACCGGAGGCTACTCCTCCTAGCATCCCGCTAGCCGCTGCTGCTGTCTGGCTCGTTAGGGGGGGCTCTGTGTCCGTGCTTACCGTCACCGCTCCGGGCTCCTCGGGCTCCGCCTGCACCGGGTGGCCGCGGCAGAGCGACGCGCACCGACTCTGCGGGCTGTTGGTCAACGCGTCGCCTGATGCTGCCTCTCTCGTTGTTCTTCTCTGCAGGACGGCCGCACAGGCAGCAGCACCAGCAGAGATTTCACTGCTCTGCATAAATTTGCAGCTGATGTGTTGTTTGGAGGGCAACGCCTCCTTTTTTCCGCTGCTCTGCCCTTTCCGGCGCCAGAGGATGACGGAGTAGGACGGGGCGAGGGGGACACCTTCCTCCGAGTGGACCCCCTGCGTGGTTAGGGTCACATGATGAACAGATACTGGGGTCCGGAGCGGGAGTTCACTTTTACCACATTTATTTTTGTCAGAAGGAAACACATCAAATCCAAGGGAGAAAATGAACCAATGATCTAATCACTTTTAAGTGGAAATGGTGGTCATCCTTTTTGTCACACTTTATTATTATCAGTATTACTTTTAGTAGTAAATGTAAATGTAAATGTGTTTTATTTATTCAGCCCTTTACAGACAATCCTTACGTTGTACCAAAGTGCTTTACAGCAGGTAATAAATAAAGAGAAGAATAAGTAAAAACAAATAAAAACATAATAAAAGAACAGTGAAAGCAATAAAATATAACAAAATCGATTAAGATAAAATAAGATAAAAGTGTCATCATACTACTGGGTATTAAAAGCAATCCTAAATAAGTAGGTTTTTAGCCTAGATTTGAAGAGGCCCAGGTCAGAAATAAGACGCAGCTCGACGGGGAGCTTATTCCAGCGACGGAAAAGGCTCGCTCACCCCAGGGTTTGTATTCTGACCTGGGCACTTCCAGTAAAAAGTGATCCGTTGACCTCAGAGCTCTACCAGGACTGTTAAAAGCTCAGATAAATATGATGGGGTGAGGCTGTTAAGAGCTTTAACCTTGTAGCACCCACAGTTGCAGATATGCAACAAGCTTTTTATTTATTTACATTATTGCATTTTTATTTATATTTTTATTTACATTACATTATTTGATTTTTAAAATTTACATACATTATTTACATTCATGTGTATTATTTTTTTTACATTACATTTTATGTGCCGACAGTTGTCACAGCAATCATTTTCTTGGGTCAGTGAATTACACTCTACTTTGCGGTGGTCTGTTCTAGTTCGTTCTGGTCTCGTTTGGTGTGGTCTGCTTTGTCCGCCTTTCACAGTGGTAATGGGAGGTCAGGTCTCCAAATTGTATTATTACAAAATTAATCAGGAAAGCCCACAGTTGCAAATATGCAACATTGCCTAAAACGATCAAAAATAGCATAAATTCCAAAAATTCCAAAAATATTGGTTTATTCCCACCCAAAAAGATGCAAGAAGAGCCTAAATGATTTTTTTCAATGATTATTCATATGCTTGGGTGCTACAAGGTTAAAAACAAACATTAAAAGTTTAAAATCAATTTCAAAGTTGAAGGCGACTGAGAGAGGACTGGGAGACGCCAACATAAAGCGCATTGCAATAGTCTAACCTTGAACTTATTAGGGCATGGACGGCTTTCTCAAGGTCATGACAACTTAAAAAACATTTTAACTTTGGCCAGGAGACGCAACTGGAAAAAAACTAGTCCTGACGACATCGTTAATTTGTTTGTCCAACCTCAGATGACTGTCAAAGGTCAAAGGTCACTCCCAGATTTCTGACGGTTGAACTAAGCTTTGAAGACAAGGTGCGAAAGTCAGCTGTCACAATATCCCCAAACACAATGCATTTTTTAAAAAGTAGTATTATTATTATTAGTTGTAGTAATAGTAGTAGTAGTATGTTTTTTTTTTCTATATGATGCTGTCATACACCTGTTTGTTATATTTTGTTTATAGATAAATATATTTAAAGACCAAAACAAATCTGTTATCTGACATATAAGCAAAGTGCACAGAGCATCTTTAGTGTTTGACCCAAAACAAAAGACGTTAGCAAATATTTTTTCATAAAATGATAAAATCTTGAAGTAATAATTTTCCATGTGATGGTATCGATCTCTCACGTCTTTGTGGGGGAATTCTGGACTCTTGGGTTCATTGAGGTTTGCAGCATTGGGTCTCTTAAGGTCCCAACATAGAATTTAAATCAGCAGTGCCTGGCTGCTACTTCTCCTCTCAATTCCTCTGGAAGCAGTTAGGATGTACTTAGTTTTTCACACAATGCTTCTGCATTTTGTCTTAGTTTTTGTTGAAAAATGACACGTCATGTGTTTTTGTTCATCTGATGTAGCTGATTTTAAAATCTGGTAAAGATCAGATGTCTTTTGTAATAGGTCCTGATATGCATGTGTGTTTTCTTTTTCACCTGACTATAGATTGGGGAAGAAAAACGTACATTTATATTGTTTCTAGTTATGTGATGATGATTTTATTTAACAACGTTCTCTGGTTTGTACAGTACAAACAGAAACAGCTGGAGTGCATCACAGGTGTGGCACAGAGAAATGTTGAAAAGCTTTGATATTCACACAGAATCACTGACTTTGCTATACTGACCAACTGAGCATTCAAACTCTAAAACATTTCCTATATGTTACTTAAGTGGGACATATTTTAGTTTTTGGCCACCAGTAAAACACAAAGCAAACAGACAATGGCTGTTATGTGTCTAAAATCACTCCAGTCACTGCACAGTATTCACAATAATTCATTTTCATATTAGCTTACAAACTGCAGATGCTAAATAAATGCACTATTTAGCCCTCCAACTCCTCATGTTGACTGTTTTTTATTACTTTTAGATGCAAATCCAGATCTTTCATTCTTAATCACCCGTTAAGTCTGTAGCATTAAGTGACTGAGTGAACAAAGGAGGAATTCCAGACACATTTCACAAACAGAAGCAAAAGGGGAACTTCCTCACAGGCACACACACTTAATAATAGTTGAAACATGTGTAAGGTACAGGGGCACAAAAAGCTTGCAGGACATGAACATTTACACAGCAGCATCACACAAGACAGGACCAAACACACACACACAAACATCGCAGCAGCCAAAGTGTGTTGTTGAGGTATTTTTCTTGGAGTTGCGTACAGATCTATAACCCTGTGCGATTAAATCCTGAACTGGTTAATTAACACACTACAGCATGTACATTTTTCTGCAAAGAAAATGAGAATCTGAGTTATAACAGATTGAAATTTACTCCTTGACTGAAATATGACTCTGCAGTGCAGCAACCGGCTTTTTCCAAGGATGCCAGCACTAATTCCTATGACCACGATGTTTTAGATTTGTGGATTATGACGATGTAGCTGCCAAAAAACAAGCATAACATAAACAGCTCTGCGTGTAATCTGACCAGGCACGGCTGCGAATGCAGACACAGGGTGAAAATCAAAGAGCAGAAACAGCAATGTAAGACATACATATGACCATGCAAGTTAACTTATAAAACTTTTAGAAAATGCATATTTCCAAACGACTGTTCACACTCTTCTTTGTGTAGTGAGCGGAGGTTTGGAGTTCACACATGTACGCAAAGGAAGTAACTGATTAGAGTAGCTGGTTAGGAGCAGTGTTAACCTTGGTCCATTTATTTGTTTGAAATCATTCACATACTTTGGTGCTATGTTGGACACACTGATATTTTTAGGGTGCAAGCACAAAACCTTTTGCCTAAACTCTGAATTAATCAGATGTTGTTTTAATTTGTTCAGACTGCAATACTTTTAATCTCAATCGAGCAACAAGACTACTGGCATTTTTTTCTTTTTTTTCAATCCCTGATTCACTTGTAAATAGGCAGTTTTACTATCTTTAAGAAAGAATAGAATTCTTCCCATAACAGTTTAAACACATTGAAGCACATTCGAAAGGTGATTGCACCAAACTTAATAGCTTTGTTTTGGACGTAGTACACAAGAGTCAAATCTGTCCTCATCAAAGCAGCATTTAAGCTTTCTTAAACCAGATGGAACATATTCCTCAATATTTCCTCTGGAAATCAAAATTTGCTTCATTACTCTCTGAAAAAAAGATGCAATGAGCACCAATCTGGGAGGTATTTGAGATAGTGATATGACAAAAGGTGAACCTGAAAGGGAAAGATGTGCAAGAGAAAGCTCTTTAGATTCATAGGAGACCCGGGTTTGGTGAAATTCAGTGTTAGTGCCACAATGAAGGAGCTGTGCACATGTAGCCAATGACAGAAGCTGGAGCTCTACAGGAGAGACTGAACACAACACTGAACACAATCAGAAAGGAGTGTAAGACACACTTCCCTTAGTGCAAACACAGAACATCAATATCATCCACAAATGCAGGAATTCACATCAAAGACACAACTCTATAATCAATATCCTCCTGTAAGAATCATCCATTTCAACAAACACGATCACATCAATTCATATATTTTTAACAAAGTCAATTTCAGTTTGAAATAATTCTGCATCTTAATATCAGCCAGGTGGCATTTGATTGAAATTATATACCTCCCTATAAATAATTCTTCAAGGTAAATATTCTTCCAGTGTAGCCAAAAATAAATAATACAGCAAATACATAAATAAATATGTTCTCGATGGGCAGCAAACATCTTTTTAAGAAGCTACAGTGATTCACATAGTCACCACAGAATATAGAAAATATACTTTGTGTCCCACTCATATACACCACGTACACTGCACCATGTTCGAAATACATAAATCTGTCAAGACGAACTCTGCAGACAAAGTGTCACAGCGTTTGCAGCATAAAGCCAAAAAGAGGTCTGAGTGCCTGCAAATGACTTTTTTTCAGCACTAAAATTCATGTTGGAACATATTGTTTGTTGAAAGCTGCTGTCAACCAAAACAACACAATTTCATACTGTTATTTAGAATTATTCATGTCTTGTTTGACTAATTGGATCAATTCACAGCTGCCTGTTTGGAAGGTTATCAATGAAAAAATCAGATTCCTAAAATACTTTTGTGTTCAGTAAATTTGGGTTTCTATAATAAAGCAGAGAACAACCATGCTTGAGATTATTATCTCAATCAGAATAGATTAGATTGTTAGTTAGATTCATTGTTAGTGATTAGAATCACCAACTAAGCCCAACAAACCCATCCATGCACGAGGAGAATATGCAACTCCATACAGAAAGGCTCCGGCCCATGAGATAAACTGATTACTATTATTTTTCTAATGGTAACAAAATAATCTGATCATGATCTATAAATAAATAACTACAGACAGGGCCATTCTTGGTCATTGGAGAGATTTTCAAAAAGTATTTTAGGACATTCTTCATGTTGGATCACAACAGCATGTTAGTTACAAACCAGAAACAATCATGGGACAAATGAGCAAATCCATGTATGAGAATGAAAAATGTTCATTTTGACTTGAAGGCAGATTTCAACTCTTCAATGAATGCAAAGACCAGGACGGGGAACTAAAGCATGAGGTTAGGGCTTTGCCAACCAAATTCTCTGAGCGTTCCCACGGTGAGACAATAGAAAGAACACTTGAAGGGAACCACAGTCTTTGGAACATCAAAAGAATAAAAAGTTTCCGCTGACTATCAGAAACAAAAGGAAACAGCTAATTAGAAACAGACAGCAAAGTACTTAAGAACTGCCCACCAATCAACCAACCAATCAGAGTAGTTCTGCCTCTGTTATAGCTGATTTCACACATAATTGGTAGAATTAAATCTTGGGTCGTTCCTTTTAAAATTGTTTTATCCAAACAGCCAAAGTAACCGTCTCTCCTTACAAAACTCGCGACTGTTTCACTTGAGAATGAAAGCAGAGCGCTCGGGTATTAAAAAATACCGGACGTTTCATTTTGGAAGGACACTGTTGTTTGGTTAACACGTAAAATTCACAGTACATAGATTTTAAAATGCTTTTATCTGGCTTCAGGTAGCGGTTTCTCCCTTTGTGAAAACAAAACACATCATGCAAAACATAATTTTCTATTGATAACCCATTAAAGGCAGTTGTGTCTTCCACTGAACACCATTCAACCATTGTCTGTACAGTATTAGCACTTTCCCTTTAGTTGCCTCGACCCATTATGGCTGAAGATTCTACAATGATTGCACATTTTATACAACTCTTATCTGTTCTACTAACGGCATTTCTAGATATATACGCATTTGCTCATGTAAATAGAGTTTAGTAATCTGTTAAGTTTGACATAAAGCGCCGCTGTGATCAGTCACGTCTACACAAGTAACAGTGGATCTAATGCATCCTTTAGTCTGGCTCCCAAAGTGCATACAGAATAATGGAGAGTTTATCTAAATCACTGAGCTACATTTTAAGTGTTGCGTGTGCTGCTCCGCATCTGCAGGCAAAGCGCACTTTAGACTCACTTTTCATACCTCTGGAGAAGTCTGGAAAGCACAGAAATTTGGATTATGCTTTTTAACTATATATTTGATTCAAGAATCTACCTCTTTGCAAGTAAAATACGCTGCATGTTACCCTACAGTAATCTTTATGTGTAAAACCTTGCGTTCAAAATGGCTTTATTTGCAAGCCATTAGTTCTAAAATACAGAAGCTACAGTCTTTATTTTACCCACCCAGCAATGCTTTTCTAAAATCCCCCAGTATAAAGCAATAACCCACATGATTTTAAAAATAAACTAATATCTCCTCTAGAAAACAGCGTTTACATGGAGCAAGAGAAACCTGGTTCTTCATGTCCATGCTATCATTAAGTGATAATCACCAACTGTGCTGCTAAAGTCCAACTTTATCATTCCAAACTTGTGGATTAGAGCTTTATCCCTTTAATGTTCCACTCAAACATTTAGTAGAGCTCATTATGAGTCACAAAACTGAATCTTATTAAAAACTGCGGAGCTATGTCTACCACTCCTTTTGAGTATGTAACGCTAAAAAAAGGAGAATTTCTAAAGCAATTGCTTTTCCCAGTTTTGATGAATTTAACGGGAAATGTGAGTTTAATCGTTTATGACGAAAACATTGATTCTAATTGTTGTTGCCTCCAGGAAATTGAAAAGTGCAAGTACTCAGACTGAATTTAACTACCAGAGGAGTCACATTTGAGGTTACATGTGTTCATTAGGTGGCAATTTAAGTTCAGTACTTTGGCAATGCTAAAAAGCTCTCTCTCTCTCTTTTTTTTTTTTTTTTTGTTTAGCTGAAGGCAGAGCATACTTTTTAGAAAATATCTCTATATACCTGTGATCACACAACACATCCAAAAGTGTAGAAGCAATAACTAAAATAAAACCTACAGTGATGGTTACAAGTTGTCTTGCACTACAATACTGACTAAAACGCATGTCGAAACTTTGAAATCATGAATATGTTAATCAAAAAGTGGACCATCGCTACCCATGTCACCTCACTCAAATTAATTGGACCTGAACTCAGGAATTATATTCATGGAGACGCATTGTTCATAAAAGCCTCTATCTTGTCGGCACACCCTGCTTGTAGACCGTACTGATGAACATTTCAGCTGGACGTTTAACTGACCTCTGCTTTGCTTTCACTTAACCGGAGGAGTTTGTCATCCGAACTAGGAACACACAGCTTTACCGAACGTGACACACCATTTAAATGAGTGCGGGAATGTACAGTAGTATAAAGTTAAATTAAGAGAGGATTTAGAATAAGGAAGTGTGAGAAATGTCCAAGAAATGAAAGAAAATGAAATTATATCCGTGGTCTTCAGTGTGAAATATCTGTACTTCTTCCTTAATTTATAAACCCCTTACCTAAGAAAACTCTCTCTACATCTTCTCTACTTTCTCTCCTGTACTGCTGGTTTTATCTGCAAGGGGTGTGGTCTCAGCTGCTCGCGGCGGAGCAGCCGCCGGCGCCTCCACCAATGGGACCTTCTCCTTCACCGGTGAAGCAGGAAGAGTCACAGCGGTGCTGGTGGTGGCAGGAGGGTCCTCAGCGGACGAGGCGGCATCAGGTGGAGGGCTGCCGAAGCTGCGGGCGATCTCGTCGAATGTCTTTCCCTTCGTTTCTGGAACTTTGATAAATGTGAAGATGAAAAAGAGGCCGAGGAAGGCGGTGAAGATGAGGAAGACCCACGGCCCGCACAACTCCTGAAGAGAGAAGAAAGTAGAGTCAGAATAACCGATTAACATCTCAAAGAACATAAAAAATAATCTATTCTAATATAAGCTAGTTTACAGATTTAAGATAAAACAAATATACTAAAGGTTATATTTAGAAGTTCTGGTAGAGAAAACAGAAAGAAAATAAGTCCAAACTAACCCCAGACCAAGTTCTAACCAGTCCAAACCAACATGATCCAGCCCTTCCCTTACCACTAGTTTGGGGAAGCTCATTCCAACAAGGAAGTTGGCGGTCCAATTGCAGCAGCCAGCAACAGCCATGGCCGCAGGGCGGGGTCCCTGGGAAAACAGCTCAGCCACAATGAACCATGGGATTGGCCCGGGGCCCATCTCAAACATAGCCACAAAGAGCATGACAGCCAGGATGGCCACGTAGCTCATACCTGGTATGTCCTTCTGCTCAGACAGAGGAGGACAAAAGGAAAGAACATCAGATAGGGACATTTACTGCATGTTCACTGGTTTAAAAGGTAATACTTGTGTAACTGTTACTGTGGACATCCAAAGGTGAGTGCACAACTCTTTTATTTCTTATTTTGTGAATCATGTTTAGTCTTCTTTCCTACAAAATAGGAAAATAGAAAAAAATAGAAAAAAAACATAGCTGCAATATGTTTATTGAAAGTTTTCATTTTGAAGAAACACTGTCAAAGACTTTTGTATCCATATTCAACCAACAATTTAATTTTCAGTGTGAGGTTGCCAGTCAATAAAAGAGAAAGATGAAAAGCAGTGTGTCACAAAAGCCCATTGCAGCTGATTATCAAGCACTCCAAAATGATCAAAGTCTCACCATTACATTGTTTTCTCATAATCCCTGTCATTCAAGAGCAATTTGAATATTTGTGTATGGTCGGCTGCGATGTTCTGAGCTGAACTCACCAGGAGGAGGGAGACAGTCATGAGCACAGCGCTAATTGCCATCCCACCCAGTCCCAGGAGGTGCAGAGTCCTTCGTCCTGCCTTTTCCACCAGGAAGAGCTAAAGGACGGAAGAGGGAGGGAGTGAAGCGCTGCTGAGTGCACAAAACAAATGCGCAGAGAGAGACAACCATCCCTGAGTCACTCACAGAAACAACAGTAAAGACGGTGTTGACTATGCCAGCTCCAATCGTAGCGTAGATGGGCTTCTTCACACCAGCTGAGTCAAAGATCCCAGTGGAGTAATAAAATACCTGCGGGACAAAGATAAGAAAATGAGGGGCTTTAATTTAGCATAATCTACAGTAACATTTAGAAACAAGGTTATTTTCCTGCCTACAAGCAGCTTTCATAAAGCTAATTTTCCACAGAATCCTGATCAAGACTGTGTAGCTGCAGATATAAATCAAGCCACTTCACATTTTTTATTAAGTCATTTTTCTAAATAATTATTACGTGAGATTATGCCTGTAAAGGAATTTTTTGCTGAAGAACTGTGATCTAGCAATTGTTGATTATCATGTGGATATTTTACAGCAGACCACAGGGGGAGGAGCTGTTGTCAAGGTAACAACGCATGTGAAAATAGCTATAAACAATAGAATGGTGTGTGCATGTGTGACTATGTGAGCATGCTGCCTGTTGATGACTCACAGCGTTGATCCCTGACAGCTGCTGGGAGAGCTGCAGCATGACTGCGATGAGCAGAGGCTGTCTATACGCCGCCGAGCGGAACAGCTCGGGGATGGTCACCTTCTTCTCCTGGGCCATCTTGGCGCTCTCCTCCTTCATTTCCTGCATGTCTTTACTCACATCCTCGGTGCCACGCAGACGAACCAGCGCTGTCAAATCAAGTTGATGTTCATAAACTGTTGTCCTTACAAATAATATCATGGTACAGTGTATTCGGAGATGGTAGCACACTGAATGTTTTCCCTTTTTGGTGGTAGAAAGAAAAAAACATAGCAAAGACTGTTCAAGAGCGTTGATTATAGTGTTCCACTGAGGAACCACAATTACACGACAGTCTTCTTCTCTATATGTGACAGAGATGGGGACTCAAGTCACTGTGACTTGGACTCAAGTCGACTCAAGTTGCTGTTTTGATGACGTGTGACTTGACTTGACTAAAAACAAAAGACTTGAGACTCGACTCGGACTTGGACTTGGAAGTTAAAGACTGGGCACTTGACTTGACTTGAGACACGATGACTTGAATGACTTGAGTGTTAAGCATCTAGCATAACTTCGAACTTTGTTCGTCATTTGAAGATCCATTCTGACCAGTAAGTGCTTGTCAAATTAGCTAATATTATCCTGTTAGCCTAGTCGGCAGTTAGCTAACGTTAGCTTGATATGATACGCGGTGGACACATTGGCCATTAATGTTTACTGACAGTTAGTTATATCTTGTCTTTTCACTTTATTAAGATCAGATTCTGCGGGTAAAATTGCAATAATAAGGTAACTTGACTTTGACTTGACTGGACCTATTACAGGACTTGACTTGACTTGCCCAAGAAAAAATGACTTGGGACTTACTTGAGACTTGAAAGCTAAGACTTGAGACGTACTTGAGACTTGCACATGTGTGACTTGGTCCCATCTCTGATATGTGACACTCTTCTGTTCAGTTCAGGATTTACATCATCATCTGAGAATGTCACCATGAATAACTTCAACTGTACGGCCTAACATTTGTGTTTATGTTTGTGTCAGACTAGAGTGAAGCAGAAGTGAGCCTCTGAGCCGACCCTAACAGGCTGTGCTTTGAACACATGCCAGAAACTCCTCTCTGTTCAACGACTCTTCTCTCACTTCTTCCTACATACAACATCACTGTTTGGCGGTACCTTTGCGTGCCTGCTCCTCTTGTTTAAGGTTGATCAGCAAGAAGCGGGGGCTCTCGGGACAGAAAGGCAGCAGGATGCACTGCAGCACAGCAGGGACCACGGTGAGGGACAACAGCAGGGGCCACAGCTTGGCAGAGCCCAGCAAAGCCTCCAAACCAAAGATCTAAATCCAAGGGCACAAAATAGCAGAGCTTGATCAATTTTAAGGTGGGGGTTAGTCATAATCCCCTGCCAGTCTGCATGCAACCTGATGCCTATTGGTAGGTCATTTCTGGCCTTTTAAACTATAGGTAATTGGATCTTTCATATTTGGGCCCCTCAGTTGCAGAGTGACCCGCTAGCGAAAATCAGGCAACAGGAATCTTTGTCTTTTTAAAAGTAAATTAATTGTTTCTGATTAATTTTATTATTGTTTTTAATTTTCTTCTTGTCTTGTCTGAATAAAAAAAAAAGAGAAAAGAGTAAAGGCATTATTATTGATAGTAACCTGAGCAATCAGGATGCCAACTACCACACCGAGCTGGTGCAGAGTGCCAAAAGCTCCGCGGAGTGGTGTTGGTGACACCTCACCCACATACATGGGAGTCAGGCCGGTAAAGAGACCGCAGAACAAGCCGATGACCAGGCGACCAGCAATCACCATCTCATAGGAGGAGCAGATGGTGGAGAAACCCATGAGGAGGCCGCCGATCACCGCCAAACAGTTTACCAGGAACATGGAGCGACGCCTGAGGAGGAGGAAGGTGAGCATTAGCTCTGAACAAATGAACCATTCTTCTAAACACAGCCATTGCAGTTTTTATATAGTGTAGGATAGTAAACCAGTGTTGTTTCTCTTACTGCAAATAAGAAAATAAGGAGCTGGTGGTGGGGAGACCAGCTAAAGGATTTGTGGATAGAAAGTTTATTCTCGAAGTGTTTCAGGACTGATTCATGTGAGTTGGAGGTGCTATTCTCTCAAATTTGTGTGCAGTTTTATTCTGCTGTTTAAATACTTTGGAAAATGGGCCTTGTTCCTTCTTTTTCAGAGAGCTGGATGAAAATACCAGCCTCAGGCTCATGTCTGGGTGTTAATATCTGTATTTATGTCTTACGGCAAGAAATATAATGACAGGAATATTTACAACTGGCCCATGCTCACAACATCAGGCAATTGAAGGTCGCAGCCAGACATCTTGTGTATAAATCATATGGGAAATCATAAGACATTTGCAATCTTTGTTCAAAGAATGCCATTACCTTGCAATGCAGTAGGGAAAAAGTGAACAATCAATAGAAAATGATGTGCATTACCACATATCAAAATAATGTTGAATGACTTTTGTTATATTGCAGAGTTCTGTGTGAGAGGTTTAAAACATTTTAGAAACCTATTAATTTAAAGGGTTTAATTAGCTTTAGCATTGGCTGGCATTAAAGTTTGATGTCTTCAAACACATATTAAAGCTTTAAAAAAACTACAAAACTAACATTCATACTTACAACTGGGACATTGACACTATTTGATTAGAAATCTATACTGTATAGTAAATGATGATGGCAGGGAGGCCGTAAAAGGGGGGAAAGGCTGGCTTTACAGAACGTTTTGAAATGTGCCCACAAGATAAACTAGATTTAATTGTATGACAAACAGAATTGTAGTGAAAATGAAAATAATTTTTTTTTGGCAGCAATCAAAACAAGAATTGTCTCACCACGAAAAGAAAATAAGACAGAATATAATAACAGATTATATTAAGAAACAGCTGTAGGGATCATTACAGCTGAGCTGATGACAGACATGCTTCAGGAAATCTAATCATTCTAATAGCTTGTGACAGTTCAGATGAACCAAACAGGAAAAACACAAGGAAAAGAAAAACATTCAAAGAAAAGCAGTTATTTTAAAGGCAACAACAGCTTGCATGTCTGAGGTTAATATCTCACCAATATCGTTCACCTCATACCTGCCGAATCGGTTGGCCATGACACCCACACTGAAGGAGCCCACCATGCCGCCCACACTGAAGATGGAAACAGCGATACTCCACACAATGGTACAAACCCCCGGGCTGATGGACTCGCCATAACGCTCCACCCATGTGTCATTGAAGAAGGATCGTAGTTTCTGAAGGAGGACGAGAGTGTTGTTATTGTTGGCCAATGCCAGTGAAGGATCTATGCAATCGATTTTTGAAATATTTATCCTTAAAATTGTTCCCTGTGTATTTATAAAGGTGCTAAGATTTTATTTTTGCCACATCGTGGCATCGCATAAGATCACACGAATTTCACCTACCTGTTCTGGAGCATTGATGACTCCAGTGTTGTAGCCAAACTGCAGAGAGCCAATGACAGCGGTGCCCAACGAGAACAGGAGATAACCTGTTACTTGCTTTTCCTGATGGAAAAAAAGAAGGGGGAGGACAGGATAAAGAGGAGCAGGAGACAAAGTGAGAAAGAGACATGATGAATATAAAATCTGAGCTCATAATGAGATTTGAAATCCCTGCAGGAGACAGACAGTTGCTGTAAACCGTGATGCTGATGGCAGGCAGGTCAGTGATGCATACATGTAAACAACAGGAGCAGGTATCAGACAGTGAACTCAAACTCCACTCAAAAGCACCCACATGCATGACTACCTTCTACTACTAATGCTGGTGACGCTATTTTGGGGTATTTTTCCGTATATCAAGTCACACGTGAGACTAAATTTGATAGAAAACCTTTCCTAATTATTATTTCGCAATCGATTCAAATTCCTGTCTCATCTTGCCAGTCGCATCTCTCTGACCAATTGTTTCGTAACGATGACTTTCCTGAAGATAACTGAATAAATGCAAATGAAATTGAATTCTGAAGCTATCCACCTGCTCCTGTAACTGAGCCTAGGCCCCATAATAACATCGATTCATCTCTTTAATGAAATCAGAGTACTCTAAAAGGAGCCGTCATTTCCATCAGATGTTTGAGCCGAAGTAATATTGAGAAAAAATAATGATGAGCTTGAGCACATTAAAGTTCTCATGAAGCACAGGGCTATTATCCTCTGTCATGTTTACAGATTCCCTGTGAGAACAATAATTAGCGAGGATGCTCCCTTTACACAAGATCCAGTCTGCTCCAGTCCTAAAACATGAAATCTGGTCAGAGCAAAAAAAATGCATTCATGCATTTAATTGTATAAATAGAAATAAACTTCTAAATGCAAGACAGGTTCTGAACAGGAGTGGAAAGCAATCTTTAAAATGCCAAATAAAATAACATTTTTTGTCTTTATTGTATGTGAGAACATCCATTCATTTTCTACACCCGCTGAATCCAACTCAACCCATCCCAACCCTTGCAGGGGGCTGGAGACTATCCCAGCTGTCATTGGGTGAGAGGCGGGGTACACCCTGGACAGGTTGCCATCCATCACAGGGCCACACAGAAGCAAACGAGGCAAGCAACCATCCATCCATGCTCACACAATTTAGAGTCATCAGTCAACCTGACGAGCATGTTTTTGGGCGGTGTGAGGAAGCCAGAGTACCCAGAGAGAGCGCACACATACATGGGGACACATGCATGTTCCCACTGGTGGTAACCACCATCTCACCATCTGGTTACCACCATGAGGAAGTGTACAACAGGAAGTGGTTACCACCATGTGCCTCATGTGAGAGCTATTAACTACAATTTAATGGGAACTTTAATCTAAATCTTTATCTATTATGGATCAGAGTGGGCTCCTTTTTCTCCATGTAACATTTTCATTTTTTTCGTTTTTACAGACCTAAATTTAAGAAAAGTTGGGAATTTTTTTTTTTAAATCAACTGAGACTTAAATCTCTTACTTCTTAATTTGTTTGTGATATCATTTACCAGAAACAAGCACATGGAAACTATCACCAGTGTCTATTGTGTTTAGAAAAAAATTGAAACCAAATTAAACTGGATGACAGCAACATTCTCAGAAATATTGTGAGAGAGGCAAAGGAAAATGGAAAAGTTAATCGAATAAAAAGAAAATTTTACAATCAGCAGAATGATTGTTGAGAGGTAAGCATATAAAAGGAGCATCCACCAATGGCTTAGTCTCTCCAATGGCTTAGTGCATAGTAGCTCACTGCTTTGTGCAAAACTCTGTCAGAGAATCATCGATCAGTTAAAAAAGAAACAGCGTATGATTACAAAAGACTTTGGTCCTTCATAATATTGTGAAAAGATTTAGGGAATCTGAGGAGCATCAAGGCCAAGGGTGGAAAACCATTTCTGATGACCCTTGAGCCCTCAGGAAGCACTGATTGAGGAATTGTCCTACCACCATGATCAATATTATGGTATATGTCAACTCAATCTTCAAATACCGGAAAGTTGCGGTCTGAGATGGACAGAAAGCCAGTGGACATGTGTTGAAAAGGAAAAAAAGAAAAAGAAAACAGCTTACATTGGAATTTTGGAGCGACATGCGTAACCACTGTGGTAACTGTGGTAACTGTGGTAACTGTCTACTTTTATGAGGAAGAGAATCGACAGTGAAGACCACGAACTGTTAAGCACCTGAAGTCGTGTAGTCAGAAACTTTCTGAAAAACTGCAACAATTAGTTTCCTAAGTTAAAAAACTATGAAAAAGTATCATTAAAAGGAAGGTGAAGTAACACAATGGTAAGCATGGCTCCTTCACAACTTTTCTGACTGTGTTGCTGCCTTCAAATTCTAGATGTGTTCATATTTTCTAAACGTCATGACATTTGTTGGTGAAGAAAAGCTACAGCAAAGCATTACTCGAGCAGTTAAAGACTTATTTGTTGCCATAGGTCATGTTACCAGTCATTGATTACTGAAGGAAACTCTTCTTTAACTTTAGTTAAACTTTGAATAATTGATCTACCACGTGGGATTGAGGTCAAGCTATGCTACAAACAGATATTAGGCCTCTGTGTCTTTGCCTCTGCGGATGTTAGTTTTTCTGCACACAGTCAGTATTAAAGAGACTCAATGCTGACGGGGCAGAACTGGCTGCTGTTATATGAGACAGCATAAAGATGTGGCTGGGCCTCAGGTGATCCTCTGCCCTTGGTGGAACTGTATCAGAATAGGGTCAGACAATATTAGCATAATGTGTACACTGCATTCCTTTTGGTCAGGTGAGTGTTGGTGAAACAGGACCAATCAGAGGTGGAGAGACTGATTTAAAGGTCAGAGTAGAATTATTCAGACAAGTGATCAGAATCCGCTCAGGAGGATGTTAGGTGATACTCTCTCAGGGTATCAGTGGGACCTCCAGCTGTAAATCATCAACTTATTACCAAAACAAAGTTAAAAAATGCTATTTTATGTTAGCTTTTAATGCCACAGAGGGCTAGAAAATCAAGGCAGAGGTGTCTGTTCCCCTTTTCTGTCACTATCACTCAGGATGTTTGACATCCTTTTCTCTTAGGGTTAATGAAATTCAGTTTCCAACCAACAGTATTCTAATGGTTTTTCCTCCTTGCTTTGTCCGCACACTAGTTTGTTCCCTGAGGAATTAGGTTCCATTTACCAGTGATCAATTATCCAATGAGCCCTCACAACCTGAAAGCAATGGGTGCATCTGCATTTGGATGGACAGGGATTTGTCTGCGCTTACTCTCGCTATCTCAGTACTTCAATGGAGAAAGATGTTAGGAACACTAGTCACTACTTCCTGTTTTTGTTTCAATATAATTACTGTGACAGCCAGTGGGAAACTGCATGTTGTCAAGAAAATACACTTAAATTCTAAGGTGTCACTTATCAGAACATAAGAAAAAAAAATCGAATCTATACCAGGTTATAAAATAAAAAAACAACCTCAGATGAACTACAGCCCGAGGCATTTTGCACGATTTTAACAAAGACTAAACTAAAATGCAGACACAGTGTCAAAAACTAAATACACTTCTATAGGAATTAAGAGTGTAAGGCGATGCTGCTCAGCAATCTGAGGCAGGTTATAAGGCCATTTCCAAACAAAGTTTAAGTCCATCATTCAACAGTGACAAAGATTATTTACAGAAACCATTCAAAACAATTGTCAATCTTCTCAGGGGTGCAAGTCCCCCCTCCAAGGAAGGTCAGACTGCACAATGCATAGAAAAATAAAAAATAGAAATAGTAAGAAAAGAAAGCTACATCTCAGACTTTAAAGGCCTCATTTAGCATGTTAAATGTTAAAGTTCATGACAGCACAATTAGAAAAGGAAGGGCTGCAGGAGAAAGCCTCTTCTCTCTAAAAAGAACATGGCAGCACAGCTTAGGTTTGCAAAGCTGCATCTGAACAAACCACAAGACTTCTGGAACAATGTCCTTTGGACAGACCAGACCAAAGCGGAGATGTTTGCTCATAATGCACAACAGCACGTTTGGAGGAAACCAAACACAGCATATCAGCACAAACACCTCACACTAGCTGTCAAGCACGGTGGTGGAGGGCTGATGATCTGGGCTGGTTCTGCAGCCACAGGGACCTGGGCACCTTGCAGCCATTGAGTCCACCATGAACTCCTCTAGATACCAAAGTGTTCTAGAGTCAGATGTGAGACCGTCTGTCCAAACAGTAAAAGACTGGCTGTCATGTGACTCACAGAATGGCTGAAAAAAAAGCATCAGTGGTCTGCAGTGATCAAACAGTGGTTTGTCAAAGTTCAGATCTCAACCAGACTGAAATACTTTGGGGGCACTTTAAGAGAGCTCTGCATAAACAGAGGTCTGAAATTCTCAATGAACTGTATCAACGGTTACTTCAAGGTATTACTGCTAAATTCAAATTCAAATTCAAATTCAAATTTATTTGTATAGCACATTTCATGTACAAACAGTTCAAAGTGCTTTACATAAAATAAAAGTATTGCAGCAGGGAGTGCAAGAAGCATTAAAAATACATAAAATAATATAAAGAGAAACAAATAAAATCATTTAAATGAATTTAAAATCAGGCAACAGTCTAGATAAAGGTGGTTCTAGTTATTGAATAATGGGTGTACTTCGTTTTTCCACACACTGCTTCTGCATTTTGGCTTAGTCTTTGTTAAATAAGTAATCCCACTATGCAATTTGCCACGTGTTGGCACTCATCTCAGGTTACATTTGTACAATTCTAAGACCTGGTAGGAACCAGATGATTCTTTCCTCATTTCTTAATTTTCCAATAATGTCCTCATATGTAAAACCATAAAACTGTTCTTTCTTTTTAACATAACATGTGGTGACCAAATGTTGTGCTACATCATCAAATAAAGTCAGATCCTTCATCATCTGTCTAAAACAATCACTTAACTTATCTGTAATTATTTATCAGGAGCACATAGAAAGGAAACTCAGTCATATATCTCACACACAGCCGCACACCACTGACTGTCTCTACTCCGAGGTTCACCTTCTTTTTCCTCTGTAAATGTTTCTCATAGACTGTGTTTGTCTGTTTTTTCATTTCACAATGACTCATCAGAATCTATCAGTCACATGACAGTGCCCAAAATGACTCAGACAGAGATCAATGAGAAGTGTGCAGCTCAAATATCTGTATGGCTGCTTTTTGGTAGCTTTTTGATAAAAAAATAAATAAATTCACAGTAGGTTGTGCGTTCTGGTGAAAAATCCTGTCTTTAACCAGCTCCATCCAACTCAGATTCAACATTGTGCTCTTTACTCATACTTTGCTTGAGGATTTAGGATCCCATTTTGCTTTAAGGTGGTCAGAAACACAATACAAATCTCTAGAGAACTGGTGAGAATGTTTCATGGTGCAAATAAAACCAGAAACCTCATGAAAACACTGTTAGCTACCGTGTCACTAGAAGCCTGATGCAACAGACAGAATCGCTGAACAGATGCTGTGTTACCATGGTAACCTATGTCATGATCACAGCATCTGATCTTACTGTCCAAAGGGAAACTAATCTGAACTTACTGCATGTAGACTTTTAGCTTTAACACACGGGAAGATTCAATTTACAGCAGCTGTACGACAACTTAACTAATTGTTCTTCATAAACTCCACACTCAAACTACATCTTTTCTTCATCTTGCCAATTTAAAACAAATTATCTTTGTTTGTTTGCCTGAAGCTCACAGCTTTTCCTTTCTCTCCACATCTGTCCTTTGACCCCCTCCCCTCAATTCATTCACTCCCATAGCAACAGCCTGGAGATTTATTGACACAGGCTTTAAGTAATCACAGAGAAGCACTCATGCATACATGCAGTGGGGTAACATAAAGTAAACTTAGGTAACACTCTTTTTAGAGTACACAACAGTGATGCACAGCACATACATGCACCCACATTCATAAATATATGTCCACGTGTGCACACATATTGACCGACACCATTTGTTGTAAAAGTGTCAATAAACTAAAACATTTGAGCTAACAAGCTAGCATTGTTTACATGTTGAGCTGTTTTTTTGTGATGAATTAAATCACAAATCATGCTGCAGTTCTATGTGTGCGTGACCCACACAGCTTGGGATAAATATATATATATATATATATATATATATATATATATAGACTGGTTGGTCAATATCTGCCATGAGTGATCAAAGTGGGATGGACCAGAAGGTGGATGACCTTCAGGATGTCCTTTGGAGCGCTTACAAGGACTCAAAGGGATTTCACTGAGACATGGCTGCAGAAACAACTGTTACACCTCTCAACTGGGCTTTCGGAGTATGAGCAGACAGAGGCTGCAGACAGCGATGAAATGGTAAAGGAGGAGGGTAACAGTGCTTGTTAACAACAGATGGTGTAAACAGGGACATGTCACTGAGAAGGAGAGTCCCTGCAACCCAGATGTTGAACTGTTCGCCGTGAGTTCCTGTCCATGTTGTCTTTTGAAAGTTCACCTGTGTTATTTATCTATAATATAATTAACAATAATCTATCTGGTGATTAATAAAGTATTATTGAATTATATTGAATCGAACTGAATACTACACTTAACATGTGCATAAAGAAGCACAAACTTTTGATTTACTAAACTTGTGAAGACATACACAAGCTGGTAGAGTCTTAGACCTTACTGCTGAAAAAAATCATATATCATATCTTTGTCAAACTTGGACAAAAGTAGGGAATTTCTTGCTCAGCTTGTGTTTTTATGAACCTGGAAAATGATAAGTGGTAATTCCTTTCAAATGTCCACCTTGTATCTTGGCTTCACCAATACTTTGAGGTTTTTTTTCTTAACGTTTGTGTGAGAAATGTACGTATTATCTGAAAACACAGTAATTTACTTTTCTTGTTTATGATAGCCACATTCGCTGCAGCTACATTATTGTATCCTCTGGTTGATGTGATTTCCTACATTTCCCACAGGTCCTTTACAATCCCAAGGATTGGTTTGAATGGCCCACTTCCATCTGTTGCATTTTTGTGTACGTGCAGACGAACATGCACAGGAAATGGAAAGAAGCCTTGATAAATCAAATGACTTCTTTTTTTCTTTTCCTTTTTTTTTTTACTTAAGCTGAAAAAGCATCAAACTGCCTCAAAACTATCCCGTTCAGTATATGACATAACAGTGCACGCGTACTGCAAACCTCCACAAACATGCATGATATTCCTCTGACACGCAACTAACACACATGTGCAGTGCTAATGGGTGACTCAGAGACATGGCATACAAACCGTGACAGCTCATACCGCCCACACTCCTTGGAGACTAATGTATTTAGATTCACCATGTACACACGAATCACACAGATATGCCAATAACAATGAACTCTTAAGTTATACCAAAAAAAAGCTGCATATATATATATATATATATATATATTTTTTTTTTTATGTTTTTCATTAAAACTATAACAACAAATTGCCCAAAACCCTCCCTTTGAATGTAAGTCATGGACACAGTAAAGTGAGAAAATCACTTGCCTGCCCCTCCATCTTATGATTTCTGGCTTGGCGATCTCTGGCAAATACTATACTTTTCAAATTTGCAGGATTTGGGGTGGAGGAGGGAATTTCTGCTGTTGGTAAAAGCTTCACTGGACCCGCCCGCTGGCGCTGGCAGCTGCGGAAAAAAAAGAATAAACCCTATTAGTCGCTGTCCGTGGTACCAAGACGACTCTGCCTCCTTAAAACCAGTCACTGACAATCCAGTCTATGCATTAGCCTGTATTGAGTCTATTTGGATGGAACAATATAACGATGATTTAACCTCTACTTCTGCATCCTTATGTCGGTCAAACTGGATAAGCAATACATTTTTTCCCCACCTCAGACTGGCCAAGATCCCAGATCAATGCATAAACGGATCGGTGAGAGGCACTCACCTGTCGTGACTGTCGGGCTGGAAACAAGAAACACTCAGTGGGATGCTGTGGTCAGTTTTTGCAGCGCTGCTTCGCCTTTTCTCATATAATTCGTCTTATACAGGGACTGCGAGGAAGACTGCACGTAACCACGCTCTGGTTTTTATTATTTATTTCCACTCCTGTCAGCCTATTGGAAAGGGAAACGCTGGGGTGCCGTGACGTTGTCCCGCCTCTCTGCATTTACGAGTACAAATCCGTGACTCTTGTAGCTACATCATCCCCGCATCCAGTAAACCGAAGCGGCCTCCGTGTCCTATTTCTGTTGCAGCCTTCTTTCGGTTAGTTGGTCAGCTCAGCTGACAATAGAGTGGGCGCATGCGCACAGGTGGTGGGGGTAGGGTGGGCTCTCGAGTCGTGAGGGGGTGGTTCTAAACCCCCACCATCGCTCCCCCCACTCTCTCCGGCGTCCTCCACACCCTCCCATGATGCCTCTCGCTGGCGACCTTGACAGCAGCGGCTGGGTGACTGATGCTGCTGATGCTGATGAAACGCGGCCCGTTACTGGGGCAACGGAAGTCATCCGATGCAGCTCAGAGTTGCTCCAGTTGTAGAAATTGTTGAAACCTTGGTCTTTATCTACAGATGTAGTTGGTTAACAGCTTAAAGAGGAGGAATTATATGGCTTGAAAATAATCAAACCACCTGACTTTTCTCCAAGGAGGCTTGTGTAAAACATTTTTCAAACCACAAAAACAAAGAAAAGACTCTTAACGGACATAATTACAGACCTTAACAGTACATGTGCATAAACTGCTCTGCCTCCATTGACTCAAAGGTAAATTTAGAATCATGAGTTCACCTAACATTCATGTTTCTGGACAGCTGGAGGACGTCGGAGAAGCTGGAGAAAACAGAAAAGGTCCAGCTGAGATTTGAACCGTATTTTTACTTGTTGGCACTGCTATCCACCACACCACTGCGCAGCCCATTATTTGCTTCCCAGTTTAAACATCTTATATTTGTCACATTTACCAAATGGATCTTGTCATTTTTAAAGGTTTTCTCAACCTATGCAATCTCATTTGTGCCATCCTACAGAGTCACTCTTGTGAGTCACAAGATAAAATTGAGATTTTGTGTTCAAGTTCTAAGTCAAGTTTTGAGTTAAAGAGTTGAGTTTTGTGTATTAATCAGTCATTAAGGATTAAATCTAAACACATCATATATGCACTTGATTGGGTAGTGTTTTGGGTTTGGCAATTATGTGAATTCTGGCCATAAAATTGACCCCAGAAATGAAATGATCCCAGGTAGGCTTTTCAAATCCCCCTCTTCTTAATCTTTGGCCTTGGTATAGAGTATGAAGCATTTTCTAATCAAAAGGCTTAAGTCCAGCTAGAATCTCAAGTGTCATGTGTTTTAGTCAAGTTGGAGTTAGATCCATTTTTGATTTTTTTTCAGGTCTAAATTTTGTGACCTGAGTCAAAGTCATGTGACTTGAGTCCCCACCTGAGGATGCTTCTAAAACTATTTGAAGCTGTTTTTCGTGGCTTTTCATGGATAGTTTCATGGAGTTCAGGGTAGTTCTCATGAGTTAAAGTAAGAACCCAACATTGTCTATAAATAAGCCCAAATACAACATTATTCAGAATAACATAAATTAATTTATTTGGTTGCTTCTATACACAAATCATGGAATGTTTCACATGAAGATGGTAAGATGAGAAAAAAAAAGAAAGAAAGAGGAATGTGCATTCAAATCTTCCCGGCAAAAGTTCCATTCTCCAACTGGTCATCCCATTTCTGAACCTGTGACAGATACAAAAAGAAATGGGGAAAAATGAAAAATGATCACTCTTGGGGCTAAAAATGGGACCATAAAACACGACATATTGAAACTATGATTTTAACACCAAAATTTCACATGACCAGACACTGAAGATTACAGATAAAAGGGACTTTTATCTTCTATTTTCTCAAAATAATCATTTTGTTTTCTGCAACTACTGGCAGAAGCGGAGTCGATTTAACAGACATTTACTAAATTCATTGCAGCATACAGAAATAGATACGACTGCCTTAACTTAATGTTCTAGATCCCTCCCAAGTGTCATGGCCGTGATGATGAACAATGAAATGAGATATTAACACAGGAACGACTCATTTTCAAGCACACCATAAAGGCCACCATAAAGACTGAGAGATACCAAACCGCATTTTCTAGTGATAACATGTCACAATCTTGAGAAAAGAATAGGCCAATTTCTTGAGAGAACTTAGATAAAATTAACTAATTAACAACCAGAGCACAAAATAATCAACTCGTGATTTTAGGATAACGGCATCAAAATAATTAGTAGTTTCTGCAGATACAGAGACTTTCATGTGGTAAATGATGAAATCTGAACCTTGACTATAAAAACTGGACAAGCAACACATTGTGGGGTGGAAAAACCAAACATTCCTGTATTTACTGTTAGAAATCTGTATCGAAAGGGACATACCCAGCTGTTCAAACAGAGGCTCTTGTATACTCTCCGGTACCAATCACAGGGAGCCGTGTCCTGGTCTTTGGCTGACAGAGCTTTCCTACATCTGTGAAAGTCTGTCAAAAAAAGTACAGAGGGAAGAAACGTTCAAGAAGAACCTGAAGATAAACAACCAGAGTGGATATTCTACAATTAGGTGTAGTATCGGTGTAGTTGAACAAGTATGCAACATATAGTCAGTCAAACATTTTTCACCTGAAAGGAGCTTTTTTGTTTTGGTGCTAAGCAAGATTTAAGCCTCTTAATTTTCTTACTTTCACCATGTCACTGCTCAAATTTGGACTATACTGTCAAAACAATTCTGATGATAAAAAGTCATGAATATGAGGGTTTATACCAAGGTCTTGTTTTATGTAAGCTGTTCTGCTTTATTATTATGACCAACGCAGGTTAGTTGTAGATCTGCTTTGCCACTGATACATTTGAACTCTACAATTGTTTTCAAATGTTACACGGCCACCCTTTTAGCTATAAGTGGACATATCTTTATCATCGTACCCACAAAACAGTCCGTTGTAAAATCCGTTGTAAAATAGCATGAAATCAACTGCTTATAATTGGTTCAAGGGTTACTCTGTGGCTGGAAATGTTTGATCTAAATATGCCATCATTACAAAAGGTGTCCCACAAAGATCTATCCTGGGAACAGCCTGAATGTTGTTTCTCTTATAACTCAGCTTGGCCTGCATCTCTATGCTGATGATAATCTCTTTTACTCTAATGTTCACACTACTCATTTCTACTGTCAGTTCAAAATAAGGAAATATACATGATTATCACCATTTTTTTTTACCTACATCCAGATCTGTGTCAATATCAAAAGATAATTAAGACAAACAAATCATATAAGTATATATACATATATTCATATTTAGCACGTTATGTTTTTTAATTGCATCAATCTAATTTTTAATCTCTAACTTTACTGTTTTGTATGCAAATTGCTCTTTTATGAAATCTGTTTTTATGCGTTTGGCTTCTTGTGTTTGAGTTGTTGGGGATGGGAAACAGTGGTCAGTCACACCCTGAAGTGGACATTGATTGGCTGTCATTGTGTTTGGGATGGTTTAGCAAAAGCTGATAGGCTCCCATTGTAGTTGGGTGGGCAAGGTGAGGAGCAGTGAGGAGACTTGAAAATGGAGGAGCATGTGAGAGTTGTCGGTCCAATGAATGGAAAATTTACATTTCACAAACGCCCCGTAGGCACCAATGATAAAGTAAAGTGATCTGCGTTCTTTGTAAGAAGGAGTTTGCTTACCACCGAAGCAGCTCAAGTTTAGCCTACCACATCAACGCAAAGCACCCAGTCGCGAGTGCAGCCACAGCTAACGTTAGCAAAGCTCTTCGCCAAACTAAACTCCAGGAGAACACCCCACGTGATGTGCTAACAGCACTGTGACTGCTGGGTCTGTTTAATTTCATATTATCTGAAGCAGAGGTAAAAGCAACAAGTGTTCAGTGTTCAATGCTTGTATTGCTCAGAAAAGTGTTCTTACTGTTTTTTGATGTGATAGTTTACAGCACTTTATATGAACCTGGTGTTTTATTTTATTTTTATTTTCTAATTATTTGGAGATCAACAAAAGGTCAAAACTAAAGGTTGCAGGCAGCACTTTGGACTAGTCTCAAATAAAGCGGAATGTAAATGGCTAGGACTGCATCTATTCAAATCTGTTAAAAACAATAAATGACTTTATAAAGCCACTTTTTTTGTTATTTATCAATCTTTTGATCTGCTACAATAATGTAATGAATTTAAATGAAAATATCTCAAGTTGAGGGCTTTTCTCAGCAATTTTTAGATGAGATTAAAAAAGAGATTAATTAGATAAATTAATTACAGATAATAATTAATTAATCTCTCAATTTGTTAAATCTCATGACAGCACTAATACTTCATCCAAAAAAAAGGAGGTCATATCTTTTCATCTCTCCCCTGACGGTACATATTGAATGTTTTATTATATGTGTCTTTTAATTTGGATCAATGACATTATGTATCAAATTAAGACAAAAATATATCTTTTACAGGAATATATCATGCTTTTTCTCCAGATTGTAAATGAGATATATAACATTAATGGCTTCGTCTACCCGTTAAAACACACATTCAAACAGACACAGGTCACATTTAGGTCCATGGTTTTTACAACTCCACACAGACATATCTATCATGGTGATGGAGAAAGCCACAGTGCACGGGAGAGTCTATCCAGTGAGGTAAAATGTATAAAGGGAGTATGTGATGCTGCCATACCAACTCTGTGGTTGAGGAAAACATACTGACAGTGAACAGGATCAACTGAACATGCTTGTTTTTATTAATGTTTCAGAGTTTAGGGAACAATCGTGCCTTCTTACTCGTGTTTTTAAGGGCAGCCTGTTATCAGTTCATGAAAATGGTGACTTCTGACTTCACCAGAGGACGTTGTCACAACCTTAACTGGTCTGCTGTGAGTCTGTTTGGCTCATAGTGTGAAGAAACCACCAACCTGTTGCATAAAATAGTGGCAAGGAAAAAACATGAAGGATATGATTTTTCTTGTCTTAACCATTAGTTGCACTCTGACTAAAGAAACCAATGTTTTAAAGGCGTTCATTAAGGATCAGATCAGTATTTAATGACGGAAACATCATACGTCCACAGCGACCTGTAAAGCTTTGGATGCTGTTCATCACCTTGCAGCAGATTTATGGTCATGTTACACACAAGGTTATGTAACATTCTTCACTGTGAGCTGTATGATAAGGTTGGATGGCTCTTCCTTTCTATAAGAAGCGACTGATGATCCGTTTTATTTATTCATGCGGCCTTTCCAGTTTTTTTTTTAACCCCCCCCAACATATCTTTGTTGCTGTTCTTTAACAACTGATATTTTACTTATCAGCCCTTATAGGGAGTATAGGGAGTATAGGGGAGTATTACTCCCCCTTGAGCTGTCACCTTATCGTGGTGGGGGGGTTTGCGTGCCCCAATGAGTCTGGGAGCTATGTTGTCTGGGGCTTTAAGCCCCTGGTAGGGTCACCCATGGCAAACAGATCCTAGATGAGGGACCAGACAAAGAACAGCTCACAAGACCCCTATGATGAATAATATTTATGGACACCGTGTTCCCTTGCCCGGACGCGGGTCACCGGGGCCTCCCCCTGGAGCCAGGCCCAGGGGTGGGGCCCGCCGGCGAGCGCCTGGTGGCCGGGTCTGTGCCCGTGGGGCTCGGTCGGGCACAGCCCGAAGAAACGACACGGGTCCCCCTTCCTACGGGCTCACCACCCGTGGGAGGGGCCATGGGGGTCGGGTGCAATGTGAGCTGGGCGGCAGCCGAAGGCGGGGACCTTGGCGGTCTGATCCTCGGCTACTGAAGCTGGCTCTTGGGACGTGGAACGTCACCTCTCTGCTGGGGAAGGAGCCTGAGCTGGTGCGCGAGGCTGAGCGGTTCCGGCTAGATATAGTCGGACTCACCTCGACGCATGGCTTGGGCTCCGGAACCAGCCTCCTCGAGAGGGGTTGGACTCTCTTCCACTCTGGAGTTGCCCGCGGTGAGAGGCGTAAAGCAGGTGTGGGCATACTTATCGCCCCCCAGCTGTGCGCCTGTACATTGGGGTTTACCCCGGTAGACGAGAGGGTAGCCTCCCTCCGCCTTAGGGTGGGGGGACGGGTCCTGACTGTTGTTTGTGCTTATGCACCGAACGGCAGTTCAGAGTACCCACCCTTTTTGGAGTCCCTGGAGGAGGCACTAGAGAGTGTTCCTCCGGGAGACTCCCTCGTCCTGCTGGGGGACTTCAATGCTCACGTGGGCAATGACAGTGAGACCTGGAGGGGCGTGATTGGGAGGAACGGCCCCCCCGATCTGAATCAGAGTGGTGTTTTGTTGTTGGACTTCTGTGCTCGTCACGGATTGTCCATAACGAACACCATGTTCAGGCATAAGGGTGTCCATATGTGCACTTGGCACCAGGACGCCCTAGGCCGCAGCTCGATGATCGACTTTGTAGTCGTATCATCGGACTTGCGGCCGTATGTCCTGGACACTCGGGTGAAGAGAGGGGCGGAGCTGTCAACTGATCACCACCTGGTGGTGAGTTGGCTCCGCTGGTGGGGGAGGAAGCCGGTCAGACCTGGCAGGCCCAAACGTATTGTGAGGGTCTGCTGGGAACGGCTGGCGGAATCCCCTGTAAGGAGGAGTTTCAACTCCCACCTCCGGCAGAGCTTCAACCATGTCCCGGGGGAGGTGGGGGACATTGAGCCCGAATGGGCCATGTTCCGTGCCTCCATTGTTGAGGCGGCCGACCGGAGCTGTGGCCACAAGGTGGTCGGTGCCTGTCGTGGCGGCAATCCCCGAACCCGCTGGTGGACCCCAGTGGTGAGGGAGGCCGTCAAGCTGAAGAAGGAGTCCTATCGGGCCTTTTTGGCCAGTGGGACTCTGGAAGCAGCTGATGGGTACCGACAGGCCAAGCGGAACGCAGCCTCGGCGGTTGCTGAGGCAAAAACTCGGGCTTGGGAGGAGTTCGGGGAGGCCATGGAGAACGATTTCCGGACGGCCTCGAGGAGATTCTGGTCCACCATCCGGCGGCTCAGGGGGGGGAAGCGGTGCATCGTCAACACCGTGTATGGTGAGGGCGGGGCTCTGCTGACTTCAACTAGGGACGTCGTGAGTCGGTGGGGGGAGTACTTCGAGGGCCTCCTCAATCCTACCGACACACCTTCCGATGAGGAAGCAGAGTTGGGGAGCTCGGACGTGGGACCTCCCATTTCTGGGGCTGAGGTTGCCGAGGTGGTCAAAAAACTCCTCGGTGGCAAGGCCCCGGGGGTGGATGAGGTCCGTCCTGAGTTCCTCAAGGCTCTGGATGTTGTGGGGCTGTCTTGGTTGACACGCCTCTGCAGCATCGCGTGGACATCGGGGGCAGTGCCTCTGGACTGGCAGATCGGGGTGGTGGTCCCCCTCTTTAAAAAGGGGGACCGGAGGGTGTGTTCCAACTATAGGGGGATCACACTCCTCAGCCTCCCTGGTAAGGTCTTTTCGGGGGTACTGGAGAGGAGGATCCGCCGGATAGTCGAATCTCGGATTCAGGAGGTGCAGTGTGGTTTTCGTCCTGGCCGTGGAACAGTGGACCAGCTCTATACCCTCCGCAGGATCCTGGAGGGTGCATGGGAGTTCGCCCAACCGGTCTACATGTGTTTTGTGGACTTGGAGAAGGCGTTCGACCGTGTCCCTCGGGGACTCTTGTGGGGGGTGCTCCGGGAGTATGGAGTGCCGGACTCCTTGATATGGGCTGTTCGGTCTCTGTATGACCGGTGTCAGAGTTTGGTCCGCATTGCCGGCAGTAAGTCGGACATGTTTCCTGTGAGGGTTGGACTCCGTCAGGGCTGCCCTTTGTCACCGATTCTGTTCATAATTTTTATGGACAGAATTTCTAGGCGCAGCCAGGGCGTTGAGGGGGTCCGGTTTGGCGACCTCAGAATCGGGTCTCTGCTTTTTGCGGACGATTTGGTTCTGTTGGCGTCGTCAGGCCGTGACCTTCAGCTCTCACTGGAGCGGTTCGCAGCCGAGTGTGAAGCGGCTGGGATGACCATCAGCACCTCCAAATCTGAGACCATGGTCTTCAGCCGGAAAAGGGTGGAATGCTCTCTTCGGGTCGGGAATGAGATCCTTCCCCAAGTGGAGGAGTTCAAGTATCTCGGGGTCTTGTTCACGAGTGAGGGACGAATGGAACAGGAGATTGACAGACGGATTGGTGCGGCGTCTGCAGTGATGCGGGCTCTGCACCGGCCCGTCGTGGTGAAGAAGGAGCTGAGCCAGAAGGCGAAGCTCTCGATTTACCGGTCAATCTATGTTCCTACCCTCACCTATGGTCACGAGCTGTGGGTAGTGACCGAAAGAACGAGATCGCGAATACAAGCGGCCGAAATGAGTTTCCTCCGCAGGGTGTCTGGGCTCTCCCTTAGAGATAGGGTGAGAAGCTCGGTCATCCGGGAGGGGCTCGGAGTAGAACCGCTGCTCCTCCGCATCGAGAGGAGTCAGATGAGGTGGCTCGGGCATCTGGTGAGAATGCCTCCTGGACGCCTCCCCGGTGAGGTGTTCCGGGCCCGTCCCACTGGGAGGAGGCCCCGGGGAAGACCCAGGACACGTTGGAGAGACTATGTCTCTCGGCTGGCCTGGGAACGCCTCGGGGTCCCCCCAGAAGAGCTGGAGGAAGTGGCCGGGGACAGGGACGTCTGGGTCTCTTTGCTCAAGCTGCTGCCCCCGCGACCCGATCCCCGGACCAGCGGAAGATAATGGATGGATGGATGGCCCTTATATTAACAGCCTTTAATTTTCTGCATAGATATTTTCTTCATTCTTTAAGCCAGAGATACTCATTGCGCGGCTCGCGAGCCACATGCGGCTCCTCAAGCTTTAATTGGTGGCTCGCACTCGCATAGTAGCTTATAACAATATGGTAACAATAACAATGCATTTTTTCAAATAACATACAGCGAATACTGCACAGCATTAAGTATTTTTGATTAAGTTTGCGTTTTTGTAGTATTAAGTATTTTTATTAAGTATTAATTAAGGCTTAATGGTGTTTCCTAAAGGGGGTTCTGTTAAAGCTGGCAACGCAGCCCGCTTAAACCACCGTCACACTTGACCGCAGTGCAAGCTAGCTCCTTTAGCCAGCGCCAGATGCAGGCACAATGGATTTGTTTTTAATTAAAAAAGGGCAAAAACCAGCACAAAAACCATGCTCATCTTGAATGTCTCATAATGATTACAACAAAAAACTACAAATACAACATGAAGAAAGTCAAGGACATGCATGCCAGCTTCCGCTCATCCCAGTATTAAGGTAAATGTGGTCTTAATTAAAAATGTATTGGCTGTGTTGTTTCTTTTTTTGTGGGATGTTTTATATGTAGAAATGCATATTTGCAAAAGGGGACTTAGTATGTTGTCGTAAAAGTGGCTCTTCCCTTGATTTTGCTCTGCCAATGTGGCTCTTGTGAAAAAAAAATAGTGAGCATCACTACTTTAAGCTGTGATAATGTAAATAAAGCCTTCACACTAGTGTATGTCCCAGTCTGCATGAAAGTTGCAGAAATTCTATATTACTGTGATGAGAATGAAATGATCAGATGTTTATACATAAAACCCAAACACAAAATGTCTCGAGCTTTTAAAAACCGTCTCAGTCTCAGTTAAACTACACATTTTGAAGACCAAACACATGGGGGGAATAAACAGTATGACGATTTTATAAATCAAGTTACGAGACTAAGGACAAGCATAGTTTCTGAGAGATTAAACAAGGAAATGCACAAGTTAAACTTTGATGTAAAGAACATGAATCATTCTACAAGTTTGTGTGAAGCAGGTTGTCCTGCTTACCCAGATAGTTCTGGTAACAGTTGCGGGTCTGGTTAGTGTTGGGGAATCGGGCATCAAACGGAGCCGTCCTGTAGTTCTTGAGCTTCTCTTCGATCACGTCAGGCATTTTCAGCTGCTGGAGATCTGCAGGATCAACAGCATGGAAGAAGCTCTTAACTGCAACCGCACTTTATGCACAGAGGACAGGGCATCTGTATCATCCATTAACAACAGTGACCGCTGATTAAAGAGAGACACTGAAGCAGAATAAGGTGAAATATGAAATGAATACATTATTAAACCTTTATCTAACCAGATAAAAGACCCGTTGAGATCAAGACCTCTTTCACAAGGGTGACCTGGCCAAGAAAGGCAGCAGCACACGTCATGGTGGACAAGACGGAGAGACAACAATTTCATGCACAAACATTCAAAATATAAAGTGCAAGCTGTTTGACAAATAAAGTGCAGAAGTTGTTGTTTCCGGTAACAAATTAAAAGTTCAAAATTTAAAACACAGGCACTGTTCGAAGGATTTCCATCGTCGTTTTTTTTAAATAGAGCGGAAAGCTTTCAGTGGAACAAGTTCTGACAGTTTCAAATCCGACTGGAGATCATTCCATGCAGAGGGGGCAGAGAAACTGAAAGCTTTCTTTCCTGTTTCAGTTCGAACACGAGGAGCAAAGAAATACAAAATGCCATTTGACCGTAAGGCATAACTGCTTTCAGTTCTCTGAAGAAAAGTGCATAAATAGGTGGGAACCAAGCCCATGAGAGCCTTGTAAACAAGAGTTATACAGTGAGTATATTGCCTTACATTCAAGGAAGGCATGCCAGCTTTACCATACAGTTCACAGTGGTGGGTGAGGCGGCTACAACCAGTGATAAATCTCAGAGCACGAGCCAAGTACTGCAGGCGGCTGGTTGAAGAACACAACATCACCATAACCAAGCTTCACCCTTAATTTGGAGATAAAAATGTTTTACATGAACTTTGAAAGAAAGCTCCCCATCAATAATTAATCCCTGCTACTTGGAACTGGTTACCAGTTCAATAATTTTACCTTGGGCAGTTCTGATTGAGGGGATGTTCTCAGAGGGAACACTTTGAAAAAATTATTTTGACTTTTTCGGCATTTAAAACTTATTTTAATTGCTCCAAACGAATCTGCACTGCATCAAGGGCGGACTGCAGAAATTCAACAACGATTTCGCTCAAACTTCATTCGGTGTGAACTTCAGCAAGTTGTCTTGACCACCTCTACAAAATGCATTGAGATGCGGCCATGCGATTGGCTGATCAGCTATTTGTGTTAACAAGCAATTGAACAAGTGTACTTAAGAAAGTGGCCAGTGAGTTTATGCATACACACCCAATCAGAAAAAATAATGTCGAAACGAAATAAAACGTGTGTTTTTCCTCATTAGTCCAACAGTAGAAACCTTGTGATAAAGCCCCAAATCTCAAACTTTACCAGAGCCTTGATTTTAGGACATTTCACCGCAAGTTTCTTTCCTTGACTTATACAATAAATAACCTCATAAACAGATTTACACCCTTAATATATATTTGCTGATGTATATGAGTTATCTGCTCAGCAGAGGGAACTCTTCACTAATACCACTACTAAACCGATTAAGCTGATATAATTGCCCTAATAAACTCACTATTTTGAGCTGATACTGTGACTGAATTTGTGAAAAATAACGTTGATGCTGAATAAAATAATAATAAAAAAACGTCCGGCTATTTAACCCGTTCATTGACGTAAATCAGATATATTTAGTAATTAAGCCTGTTACACGATCACTGGAAGTCCGCTAATGAATCCGTGAACTCTTTCCACATCAATTTAACGTGGTTAAAACAAATAAATACAGGGTTAAGAAACAAAAGCGCATTTAAAATGAACTTTTCAAGCTACGTTAATCAAACCATACTCAGAATGCAAATGACAAACAAACATACAAACATTTAAATTACCTCTCAAAGAGACACTTGACTGTAATCCCAAGATCAGGCGTTCTGAGCGCTTCTTACACGCAAGGCATGCTGGGAAAGGGATGCTGCGGATCAGATTGGCATCGAAGCACACCACTGCCACCTTCTGGACAAAATGAGGAAATGCAAGAAAACGCTATTAACAGCGTCAAAGAGACTAATGAAGTGAAGAGCTCCTAAAATGTTTTAAATAATCATGATATATGTTGAATGATGAGTTGATTGATAACACAAAAGTATAATAAATATGCACATATCACCTCTTGTGCTTAAGCACTGAGCATTAACATGCATTATTAACCTTAGTTATTAAGCTAGCACACACATATCGAACTTCAGGACACAGTTGATTAATTCAGTTTTATTCAAAGAAAGATTCAAATAAAAAAATGACTAAATACAAAATATATTGCAGATTTGAAGGGTACCACAAAGTAGTGATGATAAATAGAAACATACGCTTAGTTTTGGTCATGCAACCTGATCCTGAAAGATGTTTTTAGCTACAGATTTTATGTGTTATTCATAACAGAATAACCAGAAATCTGAGAGGATGGCACCTTGCAGCAAGTTATTTTCACACTCTGTGAGACGCTTTTAATTTTAGAAATGTTAAAAAAGAAAAAGATCGTGAAATGTAAAAAAGTGGAGTCACGCACAGACAAAGGGATGGTTTTAGTGAATAAAATGTTTAATAGCTAGTCCTGTCTCCTCTCACAGATCCCCCTCAGCTGGCTGGAACATCTGGAGGTGAACCAGCTCCTTCTGTGGTTGTCTCCCGGGGTGAGACGACCACACAGCTCCCTGCTCTCTCTTGTTTTATCTGGCTTACGTTCCCAAAACCTGCAGAGAGAAGGGTGACAAAACTGACTTTAATCTGTCACCATGGCAACTGCTCCTACTCAATACAAAAATACATAATACAATTAAAGCTGTCTCCCACTTAATTTCATTCCCCACCATAACAGTATATCCACAGCTGGAAGACACTGTTTTCAAAATTTCAATTCTTAATCTTAATAGACGCCTATACTGAGATTTTCCTTATCTTATTTTTATTCATCCTAACTTAATCTTTTTTCCCCTTTTTTTTTTGTAAACGAGGGCACTGCAAAAAAGGAATTTCCCGCAAGGGATTAATAAAGTAATTCTGATTCTGAAAGCAACAAGTTTGTGAATCTTGAAGCTGTTTGATTGTGATTAGTTTTGAAGAACATTGACTTTTGTTATGCACAGTCCAGGGCCTGACATATACGCAGCTACATCTACATTTTCATGGACTTTTGGTGGCGTCTTTGTTACTTCTTCAACACGAGAAAAACAATTAATGTGTATTGCTGCACAATTTCAGGGTTCAGAGATGTGTTTTTCAGACGCGGGAGTTACATTTCCCAACAGTAGGGGGAGCCAAAGAGCAAACAAATGCCTAAATTCTCCAGCGTTGCTTTGGTGTTAGTGTGTCTACAATAAGAAAAATTGGGCATCCATTGATGACACGAGTACGAACCTTGCAAGAACAATGTCTTAACAAGAAGACTTCTGCAAACTTCACTCTGATACTTTAGACTCTTTAAAACAGAGATGGGAAGAAGATTTTGGAGAACAGATATTAGGTGATGTGTGGCAGAAGGCTATTCAGAAGATTCACTCGTCCTCCATCTGCATCAAATACATTATAATTGAGTTTAAGGTTGTACGTAAACTTCACTGGTCAGAAGTCAGAAGTCAGCTGCAATCTCCAGTAATGCTACACCTACATGTAAGCGGTGTGAACAGTCTTTGGGCACTTTTTTGGGGAAATCTTCCGTTATCACTGCAATATTTGGGATCACCTCTTCAAAATTGAACCTGAACAAAGCTCAAACTGCATTATTACCTTGTGTTCACATCTGGCAAGGCGGCTTATTCTCCATAAATGGAAGGACCCCTCACCTGCAAGGCCTGGACAGTGGATCAAGAGTGCCATGTACTTTTTACAACTGCAAAAAAGGATCAAATATAGAAGCTAAGACTCTGTTATAAGCTTTCTCTCACTTTTAATTTCTGTTCATCTTAAGGTATTCAAGTAGTTATACATTGTTCCATGTTGTGGAAAAAAATATAAAAAACATTGTTAAAAAAACAACAACAACTTTACTCTGATAACCGGGAGTGAAATCTAAGCATCATTAACTCTGCTCCTATAAATACATGACTAAAATACTTTTGTTGTATTTATTAATCATATATGATTATAAAACACTCTGGTATTGATAGTGTATAACTGACATAGACTAAGAGCAACAAATTAGTTACTTCATATGTAGCTTTTTTAGAAGTATGACCAAAAAAGACCTAAAATGGATTTAATGTCTTATTTCATCACACCGTTATATATATATGTGATGGCAGTTTTCACGAGAAAGAAATTAAATCTCGAAATCTAAGGTTTTGCTATTCATTGTGCATTGTGCATTAAAAACACTGAACCAAAGTCATGATGATAAAAAAAACCAAAACAACATAAAATGTCTAAATGCCTTTAAATGCTCCATTAAGTCTTGTCCTCTTGTTATGTTTTCTCCTAACTTATTGTTTGTTTTTGAGGCCTGTGATGTACTTTAAGCATGCAGTTTTATATCGAACCACAGGGAAAGTTTGGATTTCTTCCTTCACAGTTAAAAATCGATAAGACTTAACACCTCGGCCTGTCTTTTTATAGTTGTCTATCCGGACAGGTGATCCAGCAGCATGTGATCAAACTGTCACAGGCTTAAGAAGCAGAGATCAGTGTCTGTTGGCTCATAAACTCAGGAGCCCTGTTTATCCCTGTTCAACCCCCCCCGTCTCCTCCTTTTACTCCTCCTCTTCATGCCTCTCATACCCACTGTTGTCCTTTTTCCAACGGGGAGCCATCGCTCCATTGCCCGGCCCCGTCCTCAGGCCGAGCCAGTATGAGTCTCCGTGACTCAAACTCTGGGCCGTGTTGAATAGAACTACCTGAGAAACGCGTCCTCAAATGTAACTTTGCTCCCCTCTTCTTCAGAAGCAGGGTTGAATCTTTTCTGGTGTTGAATCCAGGACATAAGCAGTGTTACGCATACAGTAACTTCAATGAAAGACAAAACCTGAAATGACCTCGGGCAGGGGCCGCTCCTTCAGACGTCTTCATGTTTCTTCGAGGTCGAGAAACTATTCTTAACTTTTTCTCTCTGATGTGTGAGTCTGTGTATACTTGTGCACATTGAGGTGTGTGCCCTAACAGCTAATATATCAACATCTCATATGTTCATAGATACGGAATATATCAGCAGAGTTCCAAGTAAGACATACAATAACAATAAAATACTTGATATTTAACAACTGAGACAGTTTCTGGTGTTTTATGTGTTATGTAGTCAACATGAGTGAATTAAGATGTGTTTCTTGAACAAAGATATAAGCTAAAAGATAAAGATAAAGAATAATAAGCTAAAGTAAGTGCTGGAGAAGACGTGTCTGTGTGTATGAGCCCGTTCCTCCTCCGTCCTGATTGTACCCACAGCGCCACCCAGTGACTTGCAGTGGTACTGACTGCCCATCCAGTCCTGGCTGAAGAGGAAACATATCTCCCCCTGAGGCATCCAGCACTCTCTTTCTGAGCGAAACCAAGCACAGAGTGGAAAACGCTCAGATGGAATAACTGACCCTCAAAGCTTGTTTTAATCTGCTTCAAGCTCTGAATAACCTTTTCGCAGTGAAAATGCCATGCCATGCCAGGGTATGGGTCAAACTTTTAACCGCTATTTGAAGGTTCCCTAGATGGCGGTTTCTAGCCCGCGGATGCCTAAATTATCATTTCAAATACTTTTTTTTCAAACCAACATTGGGACATTTTTTTAATGATCATTTGAAAACATGATTTTTTTTGTGATAAAATTAAACAAAATAGCTCCACCACAATTGTTCAATTTCCCTAAAACTAATACAGTCTTGCAATAATTGTTCCCCCTCATGATGGCTCTTATATTCAGTTTCTCACTGAAGCTGTTTTAGATGTAGTTCGTGATCTATAAAATTATACTGAGTCATGATAAGTGTTTCTAATTTTAAGAAGGACTGTTGTATTAGATTTCGTTTGTGCTGTGTAAACTTAGACAGCTGGGTGTAAATGATTGAAAACACGATGTAGCATGTATCATTTCAGTTACAGATAAGGACAGAAAGGACAAAATACATCTTATCTGTCTCCAAAGAGCAGTCCTTAAACTGTCACGGTTGAGCCGATTATGGTTTGTGTATCTTTGCAAATAAATATGCAAATCAGACCAGCTTTGTGAAAAAAAAAAATCCTTGTGTTTTAACTGCAATTTCATACTTCATCAAACTCAAATTTTAATGATCAGCTTTCCTATATTCGTAATCATTAGAAGATATTAAATATATTTCATCTGATATCCATGTGCGACCTCTGTTGGCATCTGTTGCCTTTCAGCACAATCCAGATACCCAAAAAAACCTGAATTTTAGCTTGAAATTAACAACAGGTCTTACCTGTGATGCCTTTTATTCCATCTAAGGATTATGAAAAAACATGTCCTTATTTTTACAACATGTTCATCATTGTAAAGTTCTCACTGAAGTACCATTACACACTCACCACCAGTAGTGGAGTTGCTAACAGGGCAGTACTGGTTTAGAGCAGGATACTGGGCGAACAGGAGGTGATGTGACTGGTTGAGCTTCTCCAGCTTGTTGGTGACGTCTTTCAGTTTGGTTTTCTGCAGAGTCAGCTGGGACTGAGATATCAAGGTGATCTGAACGACTGTGGCATCATACACACAAGAACGATAAAAAAAAATTACATACTGTATCCATGGATGTATCTATGGATACGGGATAAAAAATTATGTGTCAAAGAGAAACAATTCACAACAAAATTACTGAAGAGAAACTCCCTTTGTCACAGTTCTTCTGGATTAATAGTTTGACTCCAGGCCATAACCTCATTTGATGCGGATTAAAAATCAAAACTGCCTGAATAGATTTAGAAAACTATCAAACTTAGGCCTAAAATACACCGATTGTCAGCATCACTGACACCATTTGATATTGACACCAACACTTAATATGCAGTTGCTCTCATGGACACTAGCGATCGCACAATCTTTGAACGTATGGTCATGTTTTGGGGTGCAGAACTGTATTACAGGAAATGAGAATGTAAAAGCCAAATATCTGGTTGCAAATCTCTTTGATGCAATGATGGGAGAAATAGTAGAACCCACTCATATGAACGATTTGGGACTTCTGTGGAAGGTCCCTTTCAGGCCCTTCAAAGCAGCTGCCTTCAGAGTCGTTACAATCTATAAGAAATTCCCTTCTCAGAGGATAAGATGTTCATTGAGGTTTAAATCTGCTGACTGACTTCCCCTTTCAGTTATTGATTGCTGATAATGCTGGCAGTATATCTGGGTTCAAAGAAAACTGCAAATAATCAGTGTGTATACTCCTAGAATTAATCATGACGCGGACATCTTTGTTTCCATTGTCAGTAAAGAAGAGTGAATTAAAAACAGATGCAACTACACATTCTCAGACTTTGACTTTACATTCTCTGTGATTTACTGGTTTTGTTCGCCACACTTTTGGTGTCGCTGCGTTGTTTAACAGCCTTTCTGCAAATCTGAGCACATTCCAGCTGTTTCTAAGAGTTTTGCATCGAACAGCAAGCCAACAGAAAACAAGAAAATCTCAGACATAATCACACTGACAATGACTAAAGCACATACAGAGATTTGTTGTACGGTGCTTTCAAAAACAAGAGTAACGTGTGTCCCTGAGAGAAGGCTCATTGAGGAACTTTGATGAATACATGAATTAATACGTAAAACTGCCTGATACCGCAGAAATGGCAGCAACATAACTGGTCGTAAACTTAAGGCTTGCACTCTAAGCTCTTAAAAAGGCTATTTTAACTTTCCCTCGGCTATAACTTAAAGCCCTGATACGGCACATCAACATTGTCATCATCATCATCACATAAATTATTTCTAATTCAGGGACTCAAATAGTGTGAGAGTCAAAGAGCATAAATACTTCGGTATCTATGACAGACTCACATTCAGATGTTATACAAATAATCTTGTTGATAAGTTATTATAAGAGCATTTTTTTTGTGCAGAAATAGGAACATGATTTTATGTTTTGGTGACTGCTGAAGCCTTTTTCTGCTCTCTTTTGAATTACATTGTGGGGATGTGATAAAAAAAAAAAGCACGCCTCCTCCTCCGTTCTTAAGACATTGGGTGATGGTCATTCCTCTGTCCATATGGATAAGAACTAGTGATGGTTATTACCCTCATCATTTCCTCCTATATGAAAAAGTGGAGCAGACTGGACAGAAATTGAGCAAATATTATGCAAATCGAATGAAAAAACACAGCGACCTGTATAAACCTATCATTACAAAGAAGAATGCACATTTGAGAGTTCAGCAGGGCAAAAACCATTATAACTGATCTACAGGGTTTGTGGAGAAAATTGTGGGTGAATGTGCATATGAGTACACCGAGAGAATATAAATGTATGGTTGCTTGACCCCCACAATGAAAGGGATAAAGTGGTCCTATAGTGCCACAAAGGGGGGATTTTGCTCCCTAAACACAGGGCCACTGAATGGTTGAATGAGTATGAAAATTATGTTAATAATATGATATTGGCTTTCCAGTTATTAGGTTGCAAAATGCATGGATATCCCCAGAAAAGATTTGGTCTTGAAGGCAACATATGCTACTCTAAAATCGCTTTCTTTTCTGCATTAATGCGGAAAATAACCTTTTCCAAGAACACTGACAAAACCCCATACCATCACAGAGCCTGGCTTTTGGACTTTTTGCTAATAACATGACTGGTTTCTCCATTTCATCTGTGGTCCTGAACAAAGGTCAAAAAAAAAAAAAAAAAAAAAAAAAACACGTTTCCACTGTGGGACGGGCCATTCCAGGTGCGCCTGAGCCCAGAGAAGTCGGGACAAGGTTGACATAAGGCTTCCTTTTTGCACAGAAAAGGTTTAAATGGCAGATGTGAATGCAATTCTAAATCGCAGTGCTTGACAAAGGCTTACCAAAGTAACCTCTTGGCTCTAATCCTCCCATAATGAACATTGTTTTCAAAAATTTAATTGATTCATACAGGATACTCTGTCTGTCTTCACTCGTCAAAGTCTTTCGTGAATATTACTTTTGTACCAAATCATGATTACAATCACCTGTTGACATTACGTGCTGAAAACAACATCATGATTACTATTATTTTCAGCTCTTTTCAAGCCCTTAAAGGGCACGTCCAAACTTTTTGGGAATTACAAAAAATTTACAAAAAAAAAAGATTAAATATCTTGGATTGACATCTCCCAGATTGTTTGAACTTTTTCTGATTTAGGATTATGTTGCGGTGTACTGGTCGCTGTGGCGGATGTAACATGAAGAACTTACAGCACTGAGTCGGCAGCAGAATGATGACGCAGGGGCGGTTCTAGGGGCGGGGCCACAGGGGCATTGACCCCAGCTGAAATCTGATTGGCCCCCTGACGTGCCCCTGTCCTGTCACTCATCTGTCTTTTGTCCGGTTCAGTTCCCGTCACAAAAACCGAAGAATAATGCTGTTTTAGAGGAGTGAAATGTACAGTAGTCACCCACATGCAACTTTGTGTATGTTTGTGAGAGATGTTTTGAACTGACAGTATTTGTGAAAAAGTAAAAAGGTTTAAAAAAATTAAATAAAATGCTGGATTTTCTCACATGCTGTGTGTGTTTGAGAGCATTTTGTCAATGTACAGTAAAAATGCATGTAAAATTGGTTAAGAGTTTTTTTTTTAATTACGCGTTTAATTAAGTGTTTGAACATGGTGTGACTGGTGAAATGTATATACAGTACCTTACCAAAACAGGGAATTGTGTGCAAGGGTGTTGGACAAATACTTGGCCCCTCTATGAACACTGTGGCCCCTTACTCAGAAATATCCTAGATCCGCCACTGTGATGACGGGAAGCAGGACGCAGAGCAGAGACAAGTAATGAGACAGCTGTCTGTACTGACTGAGTGAACCTGAGAGACAGCACAACAGAAAAAAGCCTGCTTTAATTAAATATAAACTGTCATGTCAGTAGGAGTTCAATTATCACAGTGCAGCACATTTCATAATAGATTAACACATCCAAATCATCCCAACAGTGCAGCAGTATGAATATATTACCACTTACCTCGAATGAAATCAAACCACGCTGATGGTTTTACTTTTGGGAATTCTGCAGAAAACATTTCTGCCACATTCCTGCAGGCGTGTTTGTAGATGATCAGAAGTATCTGAGACATTGTTTCTGCAACAAAAATGTCTAATTTCATGTTTTGATCTCCACATTAAAATCACTTTAATGAAATGGGATAAAGTGCTTCTCAAAAGCTAAAAATGACACCACTGAAGATAAGTATAAAAAATGCTATAGTCTTTGCTTTAAACCTTTAAACTGAAAACAGAATAATTTCTTGATTATTAACAAACACAACAATGAGTTCACAGTATTCTTCTAAAACCCTAAAATTCATGTTAAATAATGCATTTCTAAATTATACAAGCATGCTGTCCTGAGACACTTCTTATGAGAATGACAAAAAGGAGTTACTTTTGTCTGTGGATGTTTCAGGCGTTTCTTCTTCCAGAAGAGCTGATCCATTGTTCACTCCCACGATGATCCAACAAAGAATCGACACACATAGGCGCTCTCTCCCTTTTCCCTGTATTAATGCAGAATTGTCCAGTGCTTGTCTATTTCTCCATGTCACCCCAAATGCTTTGCTTCCCACCTACAGGCACAAAAAGACAGTCCAGTGTTTGACGTCATTTTATAGGCAGTATCTCCTACGAGTATGAAACTACTGGCTCCACTTCAGCTGTGTGCAAAACAGAACCACCATAAGTCTGATGTCTCTCAGGTAAAGAACCACATTTCTGTCAGAACCACTCTAGTCAAAACGAGACGAGAACAAAGATAAATTTCAGAAGCTTATTCTGAATGCATACAATTGCGTTTGGCGGTATGGCTCTGTTCGGAGGAAGTTCCCGACTTTTCCATGAGCTCCATGGAAGCCAAGACAGGGAACAGCAGCATCCTCAGGTGGAGTGCCTTCCATTTGCTGTAAAGGCAACAAACCCCCCAACAGACCATACCGGAATGCAGCCAGCCAATTGGATTAGTTGGAACCAGGGTATCCTACCCCCCCGACAAAATATTAGCTACCAAACGTGTGTCACCATTATGATTAGTAGTATTAGTATTATAAGCTGGACGTTAAGAGGTGGAACTGCCGTAGGCCTACATTAACACAGACTGAAATGTGATGCAAGTATTTAATTGCATTGAACTCAACCACTTAGGTACACCATAAAATATATAGTCGGTCTCCACAGAAGCGACAGCTCTTTGCAACATCCAAGCAAAGCAAAGCAAGATCCAAGCAAAGCAGAGCAACATCCAAGCAAAGCAGAGCAACATCCAAGCAAAGCAGAACAGGATCCAAGCAAAGCAGAGCAAGATCCAAGCAAAGCGGAACAGGATCCAAGCAGTAGAATCCAAGTTCAACAGAACAGACCCAAGTAAAGCAGAACAGAATCCAAGTAAAGCACCTTAGAAGCATCACCGCGAGGACCCAAACGGACCAATTAGGAGGATGGCTTGTAATCCAAATGCGCCGGCTTAAGACCCGAGCCACAAGCTACAATCACGCAAAATCATGTGAAATTGGTGTAAAAAAAGCCGTGTGTCTAACCGCGGCGGGCTCCTGTATGTGGCAAGGCTGCCTACCTCGACTCTGCCCGCGGCACGCTGTGGACAGCCCGCCCGGTGTTGCGTCTTGGCTCACTGGACTTGGGAAGGTTCGGTGTCCTCCACGGCGTCCATCTCAGCCGAGATCAGCCAATAGGCAAAGGGCGCGTTGACTACGTGGCCTGCCAGAACTATCGCGGTGCTCCATTTCAGTACTGTACAGACGAACCTTGTTGTTATTTGGCATGATAGCTTTAATTTTTATTGAGGAAGTAAAAGTATTTTGGCATTTGGTAGGATCATCTATTTCTTTATTGTTTTCTCATTTCCATTTACTTTGTAAAACTCTTATATAAGTTAAAGAAGCTGACGTCTAACAAAGAATAATGACGCAGACCAGCCACCCAAGGCTGGCAGTTTTAAAGCTCCTAAGAAACCAAATGAGATGTTGAAATGCTTTCATACAAGATGCCGCCTTGAACTACGATAGAAACATTCAGTACATCATGGTCTGCCCCCGAGGTAACTTAAAAATACTGATGACTCATCCTGCACTTGTTGGAGTACACTAACTTTTCATCCAATTATACCCTTGAACTTTGGCAGACTGGAGGGTTGGGCAGGCGGTGCCAGATCACGCTACTAGAGCTGACCAATAAGCCTTTTGAGGGTGTGGGCAGCCCGTTTAATTTTGCTTTTAATTCTAAATGTTTTAATTGTCAGGGGCAAATAGCACTCTGCATGCTGCTTAAAGGAAGTTGTAATAAAGGCAACTTTGTATTAAACCTTGTAGATGTAAGTAAACAGGAGTGAATGTTCAGAAAGAAGATGCTAAAGAGTGGCTCACAAAAATATACCCTGTAGAGAGTCAGCAGCTGGACCCTTTTCACCATCTGTACACCAAATAAAACATAGTTTTAAACATTTACTTAGCAATAATTTTGCACTCAATAATTAGTACTCATATTATGATGCGATGTGTCTCATAGCAAAACGTAAAATAATTACGAAACAGAAGACTGTCCTGCTGGTGAACAATTTTTTTTTCCGTGCCACCCAGCATGACTTTCAAAAGGAAGTATTTTAGTATGAGGTCCGATTCGTGTATCTGTCCTCTCTTGTGTGTTTAGCCGAGTTGGTAGGACTCTGCAGCCAGTAATCTAGGAAAAGGATATTTTGATGCAATATGTTATTAAAATGTTTGTGTTAACACAAGCCGAAATGTTTTCCTGACCTGAACCAAGTGGTTTTGAATACGTAAAACAACAACAAAAAAGCAACTGACATTTCTTTGGAAAGTTACTTTAAAACATCAATGGTTGGATGAGAGTCAAACTCTGTTTTTCACCAGGATAGCTGATTATGCCCAACCCACTGACCTGTAAATGGAGACTTTACTGCTTCTTAAATGTGATGCCACAAAGGTTTCGTGACATCTTCACAAATCTTGATCACACTGGGTTCCTCTTTGGAGTTATTTTTGTGTTCTTTCACAGGTAAAAACAGTAAGCATATTTACATGATAGCAGAAGAAAACAAATTATTGTTACACTGACCAAAACATGACTTTTTAAAACTTGCAAAATTGAGCTTTTTAAATCCAGACTTACACACCCAGGTGAAGTTATCGGGGATCAAATTACTTTTCGTGTATTTGCTCAACTAGACTCAAATGGGACTAGGTGCTCTACACATGGTCCCCCTTCTGAAAAAAACAGTAAAACATGAATAATACAGACAAATTCACACTAAGCTATCTATTGGCATTCATATATTTCTTAGTTTCTTTTGTCAGGTGGCTAAATGCATGAAAAAAAAATTATATCTAAAAATCAGTCTTTTTAAGACCATTTTCAGACTGTCACTCTGCTCTAATGAAATCCTGATTTAACAACTGCAGCTTCATCTGACAGAATCACCATTCAATTAACTTAAAGACAACATCTGTACAGTGAATTCAGCTACACTTGCATGTACGATGATTCCCCCCAAAAAGCGTTAGAAGCGGCAGAATGTCTTAAAAATTTTCTTACACAGTCCACAGTGTCCACTCCAGTGCATGTAAACTGTTCCAAAGATGGTCCAGTGGTCTGGTACTGAGATGTCCATATCCGGTCCTCGAGGGCCGCTGGCCTGCAGGTTTTAGACGATTCCGTGCTTCAGCACAGGGGCGTAACCACCATAGACATTGAGGGGGATAGGTCCCCCCCCAATGTTGGGAAAGTACCAATCTGTCCGCCCCAATATTTTTTTTTTTTTAATTTTTTTTTTAAATATTTTTTGGGCTTTTTATGCCTTTATTGCAGAGGTCACCAACTGGCGGACCGCGGTCCGGGTCCGGACCGCAAAGCCGTCCCATACAGACCCGGACCTAACCGGCCAAAAACAGAAGGTTATGATAAAACCTGACGGCGCGCTTCCATTTTAACTGGCACAGCTTTTGCAGTCTTTACGGTAGCAGTTTAGCTGCTGTGATAAAACCTGACAGCGCGCTTCCATTTTAACCGGCGCAGCTTTTGCAGTCTTTACGGTAGCAGTTTAGCTGCTGTGATAAAACCTGACGGCGTGCTTCCATTTTAACTGGCGCAGCTTTTGGAGTCTTTACGGTAGCAGTTTAGCTGGTGTGGAAACGCACAGACCAATCCCACGTGATACTACTCAGCCAATCAAGTCTGTGCATTACAGGCGGTAAACATTGCGAACCTACAGTGCAGACAGAAAGGAGATTGAGTGAAGTTACACATGAAAAGACGATAGATAGCATACAGTTAGAGAAAACAAAGGGAGATATACAGACGACTGACTTGAAGAAAGTTGAGAAACAGGAATGAGACGGAGAAAGGGAGAGAAACAGGAGTGAGACGGACAAAGGGAGAGAAACAGGAGTGAGACGGAGAAAGGGAGAGAAACGGACGACGGAGCCGGAGAAAGGTAGAGAAAATTAAGTAACAAATGGTGCTCTCCAAAAAAAGAAAAGTGGACAGCGAAAATAGAGCATTTAATCCGGAATGGACAGACTCATTTCTGTTCATACTTCCCACTGGGAGCATTAAAACTTTGTGTCTCATATGTTCAGAGAGTGGCACTTTTTATAAGTGCCAATGTGAAACGCCATTATGAGACAAAACATAAAGGTTTTGAACAAACATACCCACTCAAATCTGAAGTGAGATCACAGAAAATAAGTGGTCTCAGAGCCCAATATGACCAGTCCAGAAAGCGTTCTGTGAAGACCTGTTAGGTGTCACTCCCCTTCAGACCAGTACAAGAGGAGAAGACATCGACCTGGCCATAAAGGAAATGTTAACAAAGAGAGGAATAGAGCCAAAAAAAGTGGTTTCAAGAACCACAGATGGAGCCCCTGCTATGATCGAGAACATTATACTTATCTGCAGTCATACATACATGTTCAGTTCTATGTTACGTGACAATAAATATTGTCAAAAAGTTTTTGAATTGTACTGAATTCATTTGATTTAACCGTCGGGTTTTGATTACATGCAGATGTTGATACAACTACTTGGCTACTTAAATATATATCACACTAAACTTAAATATATATCACACTAAATAGTTAGACATTATGATCTTCCGGACCTTTGCTTCAAGAAATTCTCTAACTGGACCTCTTTAAATTTTAGTTGTATACCCCTGCTTTATTGTATAGGACAGTGGAGAGAGACAGGAAGCAGGGGGCAGAGAGAGGGGGAATAACACGCAGCAAAGGGCCGTCCGATGCAGGATTCGAACCGGGGCCAGGTGCAGCGAGGACTATAGCCTCTGTACATGGGGCGTCTGCTGTACGCCACAGACCGCCCCCTCCTCCAATATTTTGTCTAGTATGTGACATATAAAAGTCCTCCTTCTTTCCTAGATCAGTCCCTTGCTGTTCCAGATTTACTTTCAATGTGGGAAACGAGAACGAATCAACCAAACAATCAAGGGAAAAAACATTGCGAGCCCCTTCCCCCGTTGTGAACTTGGTTTAGCCCAGAATGTCAAGTTGCGGATTCGTTTGAACGGTTGTCACTCCAAGCACCACAGTTTTGAGGACCAAACAAAACAGATAATGAATTAAAATACTGCTGCTACTACTAATACTACTACTACAAATAACAACAACAATAACAAGGTTTTTTTTCTTATTTACATGTATTTCTGTGGAAGAGACAGTAAGCTACTGCTTAAAACACAAGTTGGGAATTGTGTGGTCTGTGGTGTATCGTCAGATCCTGGAAGAGCATGTGATATTGTGCAAACGAGCTTTGAATTCTAACTTGTTAATTGGTCATATACTGCATTTCTTAAAAACTATATTCTATACAAGCACATCTTTATCAATACACCTATATGAAAATTGTTCAACATTTTCAATATAAATATTTTCGGAAGGGCTCACATTTGGACCAAGGGCTGAAATCTACTGTTCTATACAGTATATATTTCATGGGTTTAGGATTTGTACAGGTCACCCTAAAATGCACTAGAATGCAGGAAATGGCATCTAAGAAATAAAAAATCTTCTGGGGGAGGACCCCCAGACCCCCCGCTGGAATATGGTCTGCAGTTCTAATTTGGACCCCCACAATATCTACACTATGATTTCGCCCTTGCTTCAGCACACCTGATTCGGATCAAGACATGATAACCAGGCTTGTGCAGAACTTAGCAATCTTTTGTATAGATCCATTTCATCTGAATCAGGTGTGTTGAAGCAGGGAAAAATCTAAAACCTGCAGGATTGTGGCCCCCGAGGACCAACTCCGGACAACATGCCGCTTTCGGACTGTAGGAACCTTTGGCAGTTCTAATAACCTTTTAATCCGCGGGGCCGTTTTCTCCCGTGTTCGGACATACAGGAACTCGGGGCTTTCTCCCTTAGTTCCTATAACTATTTAGCTCCTTCTCCGAGGTCGGGTCTTTTCATGGTTCTATAGAATGAATCTAACGGAGGTGTTTGGTGGTCGGTAGCTACGCCCCATGTCATGCTATCACGGCTGAAATGTTTCCTCATACAGACACAACTGGCGGGTGTTTAATAAGTTAAACTTACACTGGTCTCGTTTGTCTGCAGCGCTCTGCTCTCCTTTCTTCCTTCATGAAATGAAAAAGTATCTCCTGACTCTCTCTGTGAGCTTTTCCAGCCTCGATATTAGACGCCTGATGTGATTGTCCATGATTAATATCACCATCATGCAGACCATAAACACGGTGGCCTCCCCGCTCTCCATATTAGCTTCTTGGTGGTGTTTTTTCTACTCTCCTTACTTTTACCGTCTTGTTTTGTGTTTGAATGTAGCGCTAAACGGCTAACGGCTAACACGTCACTGAAGCAGACGGCTGCACGCGGCGCATCAGTCCCTATCAGGTCCCGACTCATGTGCGAATGTAGAATGGCCCAATTAAGCTGCAATCGTACATCGACTGAACTACGCAATTAAACTTGTTTTTTGTGACAGTTTCTCGTGTGATGTAAAAGTCAGAGATATATGAATTGTTGTTTCCACAAAACAAAGCAGTTAGTTACTGTACTGGGCTGTACACAATGAAGCAATGAGTTTATAGTTCTGTTGGAAATCATGAAATATTTTGAATAATTTTATTCGAAATCCTTACATATTTACAATATTTACTCTCTCTTTCAAGTTTTACAACTTAGTTGATATTTTTTGGCTTACACACAGGGGATGAGCTGTTGATTGAACTCACTGTAATACTTGAATATATTTACAGCCAAAGACACAAAAATAGATATAACAAAAACTATGAAATGTTAAAATATACACCAAAGGCAAGGACAAGCAAGTGTTTATGTTGATAATTTATACTACCATATTTCTCATTTTTGCGTCACGACTAAGCTGACAAACGACACCATTTGTTGGTAGAAGGAAGTGTGTAAAATAAAGTCCAAGTGACAAAAGCAGAGCAAAAGTTTCAAATGAATCTCACATACATTTGGCCCACTATCATGAGAGGAAACAGGAGCATAAATTCCTCTGTTCCTATACCTTGGCATTACGAAGAACCATTTTACAGATATTTACATTAAAAGATGAAAATGGTGTGGTCCACATATTGAGAGACTTTATTACAATGAGAAGTTGAGGTATTCCCTTTGATTACCAAGAGAGAATCAGGGTTGTCTGGAAATAGGGTTAAAATAAGCAAATAAATAGGCCTTTATTACCAAAGATGTGCTTTACAAACAAACACAAGGTTAAGTAGAGATTGAGAAGGTGCTATGTTCTTATTTACAATATGGTAAATATGGTGCATTCCTTTTAGGATTAAAAATAGACTACGGGATATAAGTTACTTGTACAAAAATATGTTTTATTATAAAAACGTGAAATTGCGGCTAATACGACATTAGTGGTCTTTTTAAAACTTTTTTCCTTTTTTTCTTCTGTAGCTTATTTGAGCATATGCAAGTGTGTGTATGTGTTGGTGTGCCTCTGCCATGTGGTTTGAGCTGGTCGGAAATAGGTAGGATCAGGTCAGGTGTTCACCAGTAAATCCCACCATAAGCCATCGGTCGATGAGAAAACTCTGGCATGACCACACTGACACGTTGAAGGCCGGTTAACTTGATGCTGTTAGGTGGCTTCTTGCCATAACGTGTCACATCTGACATTAAACCTTCTTGGTGTTATGTAACCACCCTTTGACAGCCATCCACTTAAAGACAGAGGAAATTTACAGTTTAAAACACAATCAGTCCTGCAGTGATAAAGTGCAGCATTTTCTAGAACACATAAAACATGCATTTCATCTTTTAAATGCCACAAAAGCATATTTCTTTCTACAAAAAGCCTGCAGTAGTGTTTCAATATGAAATACTATTAAAATGTGCAAATCAACATTAGTACGTTGCGCTATCACCATGTCTAACTTGACCTGCACTGTAAAAAAATAAATATAGTCCTGCAACAATGTCATAGCTACTCAGTTGCTGATGTGGCTTTTTCTCTCGTTTCTTTCCCCTTCTGTAATGTTTCTGTTGATCACAGCAAGCTAGTTAATGACAACCAGCAAGATCACAAGCTGTTCTTGTGAAGGGAAATCCTATTATATGTGTTGGATCCACCTGTGCAACAGCAGTCATGACCAAACAGGCAGAAAATCCAAAGCTCCGGGCTCTTTGGAGCCTTCAAAACTGTCCTGCGTAGAGCGTGAAAGTTAGGGTGTAGGTGGAGAAGGCAGAAAGATCAGACAGGAATAGCAAAAAATAGAGATAAAAATAAAAAAAATGGAAGAAAAAAAAAAGGATCTGAGAAAAAGCAGCATAACTCCTTGCTCTGCCGGTCACCCCCGTGACTGAGCTCGGGTTACTTAAGTTCTGTAGACTGGTACAATGAAAAAGCAGAGAAAAAAAATGGTTGTTGCCTCTTCCTTGATGCATGACCAAATTGTATGCCAGCTCTCCATCTATTTTTGACACAGGCATTTAATCACATGATCCTACAGCTTTGCCTCTGAGAGTTCAGCTTCTTTTTCACACCTGCTATCTTTAGTGGCAGGGGTCAAAGGGAAGCTCAGTGAGCCCTCCGTGGAGCTCCACCCATTCTTCGGACCATGACATGACATCGCCGACTAAGTGGCCTCCACACGTCGCCTGTGCATGGATCTCATTGGCCGTGAGGACTCTGGACCAGAACTGGAGATCTGACATCTCTCCTGTGAAGGACTGAGTGATGTCGAAGCGGCCTCCCATCGTGTCCTGTGGAAAGAGACGAATAAGTTGTCGAGATTTAAATTGTGGATTGAAACTGATCTCAAGCTGATAGGTGACAAACAAACAAAAAAAAAAGAACTTGACAAACATAAAGCTAAAATTATAGTTGGCAAGAAGCTGATTTCAGTATAGCTAAGTCTAATCAAGGTCAACATTATGGTTAGGATACTGCTTCATCCTATTCGTGATAACACATTATTACACCCATAGTTTTAGTTCAATCTGGCTGTTGCCTCTCACAGCTGTGAAAGAAACCCTGTTTCTATAAAAATCTAATGAAATTATTTTAATCTTTTAAGAAAACCCTCAATGTGTACATTCTTATTGCATTTGAACCAAAGGACATATCAACAGTGTCCTCACAGTATTTGGAAGATACAGTATAAACAATTTTGAAATTGAAAAAAGTTTGTATAGAAACATGTTTAACATTGTGTCACATAAGCCTTTCTTTTAATAAAATTATTCAAATCATTTGGGAACCAAATATACTAATTGTTGCAGTTTAAAGAAGGATCCACATTGGACAGGATCACTGTCTAATCCTCCTCCTTCCGCTGATCTGGACTGCAGGCAGGCCAGGCCAGCACACACACTGTGTTTATGAGGCCACACTGATGGAAGTCATGCAGAATGAGGTCTGGCATTGTCCTGCTGCAACAACCATGGACCACCTGGTAAAATTCATCACCTTGATGGTAGCATATCTCTTGCATAAGTTCCAATATATGCTTCTGCATCAATGGCACCTTCACACATATGAAGTAATTCATTTATCAACATTAATGCGCCCCATATCACATCATATAGTATCGTATCACATATCATATCGATCATATCATACATCATCAGATGCCGACTTTTAAACTTTTCTCTGGTAACATTGTGGATGGTCTTTCATGTCTTTCGCACGCAGAACCAAACATCAGTTTATCCTCAAACGCAGCTGAATCGTGGACTCAGGAGACAGCAAACCACATGTCCACAGTTTTTCTGTCTATTTGGGATGAGCACAAAGTTACCTCCTTGTGTCACACCGGTTCAGGTTACAGTTCTGTTCTGAGATGGATTCCATGGCCTCACACATTGTGATTTTACCAGACTTTCTGAATCTTTTCACAATATTATGAACCATGGATGTTGAAAGAATAATATAATCTAATTATGCATAGAAAAATATATGATTAATTAATTGTATTAATCTTTTTTTGATGGAGTTTGGCACAAAGTGGTGAGCCATGACTCGTTTTTGTTTATATACCCAAACCTGACACCCTCACCTGTCACTGATTAATCTGCTGATTAAAGAATCTTCCATCAAATTCTATATTTTTATATATTCCAAATACAATGAATTTGGTGAGTGAAGACCCAAAAAATAATTAGATTTTACATGTGTCACGATTAAATAGAGATTCAAATGCATTAAAGATGTTCTTTAATTTTTCTGGTTTGTATAGAGCCAAAAGTATTCTTTATTTCTCACCTGCTCCTGGCCCAGGATGAAGATCCCCCCTGGCTTGATTGGGTGCCAGGCTGAGAGGTTTTGCCCAGAGCCCTTCTTCACTCCATCTTGGTAGGCCTCCCAAACACCATCGCGTGTTGACCACGTTATACAAACATGATGCCACTTCCCATCCGTTATGGTTATGGGCAACGTCACCGCCTAAACACAAATGGGGAGAGAAAGAGAGGTAAACTACCACTGATTCAGAAAGAAAAGGTCGATGCTACTGTTCTCTTCCATCCGGGTCTCTAAGAACTCCGATCAGGTCATTTGAGTATCCACAAGCCTTACATGCACATGCTCACTAATAAGTACATTTGTACAATATGAGAATATCTACTCAAGGCAAATTTAAACCCCGGAAACTAATCAAACACTTAGATTACTGTGCAAGATCATTTAATTGTGTCATTGATCAGTTTGATGACGGCCACGTTTGAGACTCACACATGACAAACATGACACTTTATCCCTCCCGGTGTCTCCGACAGACAATTAGGTCAATCAGTGCGAGACAGTAACAGGATTAATTGCTTTGCGGACTTCTTTATTGAGCTCAACGCACACAGTACTGGGGCAAGGAAAGGAAATGAAAAAGACAACCATCTGTCCCCCTCTCAGCTTTTCAGAGAAAAAAAGATTACAAGGCTAATAGAATCATTTAATTATTTGTGTGTCTGCAATTTGTATAGTAAGTGTCAGTTAAACTGGGTCATCTAAGACAGTGAACATCTCCTGTTCCATCATTACTTTCTGATAAGCAACTACAAAAACATAAAATACATGGACGCCACCACAGAGCTGCTGCACTGAAACCTAAGTGACTGGATGGTATACAGCTACAAAGCAGTTCTGCAGTGATAATACCAATAATGTAACATTTACTTCAGTGAAACTGTTACAACGGCCTATTGGGGCTATTGTTTGTAAAAGAAAAATATAGGTCTGAAGTTGTTGTGAATGAAGAAAATGAATAAAAAATTTCTGATTTTGAAAAATAACTTCAGAATTACAAAAGGAAAGATCAAATCCAGACAAATTATATCTTTTTTTTTTTTATAAGTGAAACACATTGCTTTGCTTTGTAAGGTCAGATCAACATGTGCTGAAGAACCTTACACTGTCCCCCGTTCCCTCTTCATTGTGTGAGTGTGTCTGATAGAGAAATATTGCTAGTTGCTATACATTACATTGGATAGGTGACAAACTCAGAATATGCTTTGCAATCCGATTTAGTGATAACTGAAAACTTCACAATTTAGCCACAAATCCAGATATTGAAAAAGCATAATTGTGAATTTGGTCTATTCAGATAAAAACAACCTACTGCCTCAGATGTGGTGAATGCTTTTGTACATCAGGATCTATAGTAAATGGGACAAATGCAACAATAGTGATGGTTAACATCCAAAGCCAAATAAAAAATGATTTGTACACAGGCAGGCTATGCTGTCATAGCATCTCCTAACTGTTTGCATTTATTTTACTTAATTTACTTTTATTGTGTCCTTACCATATGAATTTATTCACTTTTAGTAAGATAATTAACATTTTTTCAGATTGTAAATTTACCTTTTAATCTCACTGACTTTCTGGATTCCAGATAGTGGGGAAGAGGTTTTATTTTAGCTGGTTTTGTGTTGTAAAATGCTGTTTATTGTGGTGTGATTGTGTGTCTCACTGCCTTGCTTAACAATGTGCGTAAACTAGTTGTGTAAACCAGTTACACTGGGTTCCTTGTTATGGCACTGATGTGCGTTTCAGTTTGTAAATATGTTTTATGATGAGAGATATATATTTCATGTATATTATAATGTGTTCCAACTATAGGGGGATCACACTCCTCAGCCTTCCTGGCAAGGTCTATTCGGGGGTACTGGAGAGGATGATCCGCCGGATAGTCGAATCTCGGATTCAGGAGGTGCAGTGTGGTTTTCGTCCTGGCCGTGGAACAGTGGACCAGCTCTATACCCTCGGCAGGATCCTTGGGAGTTCGCCCAACCGGTCTACATGTGTTTTGTGGACTTGGAGAAGGCGTTCGACCGTGTCCCTCGGGGACTCTTGTTGGGGGTGCTCCGGGAGTATGGAGTGCCGGACTCCTTGATATGGGCTGTTCGGTCCCTGTATGACCGGTGTCAGAGTTTGGTCCGCATTGCTGGCAGTAAGTCGGACATGTTTCCTGTGAGGGTTGGACTCCGTCAGGGCTGCCCTTTGTCACCGATTCTGTTCATAATTTTTATGGACAGAATTTCTAGGTGCAGCCAGGGCGTTGAGGGGGTCTGTTTTGGCAACCTTAGAATCGGGTTTCTGTTGGCATCGTCGGGCCGTGACCTTCAGCTCTCACTGGAGCGGTTCGCAGCCGAGTGTGAAGCGGCTGGGATGAGAATCAGCGCCTCCAAATCTGAGACCATGGTCCTCAGCCGGAAAAGGGTGGAATGCTCTCTACGGGTCGGGAATGAGATCCTTCCCCAAGTGGAGGAGTTCAAGTATCTCGGGGTCTTGTTCACGAGTGAGGGACGAATGGAGCAGGAGATTGACAGACGGATCGGTGCGGCGTCTGCAGTGATGCGGGCTCTGCACCGGCCCGTCGTGGTGAAGAAGGAGCTGAGCCAGAAGGCGAAGCGCTCGATTTACCGGTCAATCTATGTTCCTACCCTCACCTGTGTTCACGAGCTGTGGGCAGTGACCGAAAGAACGAGATCGCGAATACAAGCGGCCGAAATGAGTTTCCTCCGCAGGGTGTCTGGGCTCTCTCTTAGCGATAGGGTGAGAAGCTCGGTCATCCGGGAGGGGCTCGGAGTAAAACTGCTGCTCCTCCGCATCGAGAGGAGTCAGATGAGGTGGCTCGGGCATCTGGTTAGGATGCCTCCTGGACGCCTCCCTGGTGAGGTGTTCCGGGCCCGTCCCACTGGGAGGAGGCCCCGGGGAAGACCCAGGACATGTTGGAGAGACTATGTCTCTCAGCTGGCCTGGGAACGCCTCGGGGTCCCCCCAGAAGAGCTGGAGGAAGTGGCCGGGGACAGGGACGTCTGGGTTTCTCTGCTCAAGCTGCTGCCCCCGCGACCCGATCCCCGGACAAGCGGCAGATAATGGATGGATGGATGGATGGATGGTATATTATAGTAATCTAACCGTTTACCAATCTTCCCATTTTTTAATCATACTTTTGTTCTGACTTGATTTTTATTTTCTAAACTATTTATTTTTCTCTCACAATAGTATCCTATTTGTATTTTTCAATGGCTGGGTAAAACAACCCACAAACCCTTAAACGAGAAGGCGTGTCCTGTCCCTGAATTTCCACAAAAACTCCTGATTTTCACAATTTTTAGGTCACAGGGGGTTGTGGCATGAGATCAAGCTGGCCCAAATCAGATGGTGCAGGTTTCTGTGTATGATAACAATGCATTGCTGTCACCTTGTCATTAATTAGCAGCTCCATTGGGTTGCTGCCCCATTCGATAAGCACCAGCTCATTAGCTTGCCCAGGCACAGCGTAGGAGATGGGGGTGCCGAGGCCGGGACCTTCCCCTGGCTTCAGCCACAGACAGATGGTCATGGCGAAGATCTCGCTGACCACCGTCCGTTTCATCCTAGCGTACATGTAATTAGTCCTCGTGGGGAAGTCGAGCAGGAAAGCGCTGGGACTCTTGAGCTTCTTGTTGTTTCCTGGTGAGACAGAGAAAAGGTTTAGATTCAAGCCATTCATTTCAAAGAGCATGCACATCACTTGTCTGTTATGTACTTGACACTGCTGTTGGTGGTCTAATTTTCATTTATTGTTTATTATTAATCTGTTCATTTAGGTTTTTGTGACCAGCCTTATGAGTCATTATAGCTTATGTCTGCTTAACCTACACAACACATCTGAGACAACAGCTTTGGCCCTTAGTTAGGGTTAAATCTTGACCTTTGTTCTTAGTTGCTGACTAAGATCTAAGGATTTTCTTCTGGTGCCAGGATTTTGCTGTTGCAAGCAAAATGGTGATTTAAACTTTAACATTTGAATTGTAAAACAACAATGCAATACAAAATGGAAGAACTGATTATCAATTAAATACCATGATCCAAATTCAAGTCGGACTAAGCAGCATTTTAACCTTTTAACACTAAGATAAGCACATGTAGGCTGACTTTTTAAATGTAGGTAAACCTGCTAAACAAGAGATGTTTCACATTGTCAATGGATGATTTACCTCTTGTATGCACTGTGTAACAAATAACAAATAGCTTGAGGCTGTTACATTGGTTAATATGTAGTCTTTTTAAAGATAAAGAAATTAAATTGGGAAATTGGTTAAATGATTTCTCTCCCCACCTTGATTTTTACATTTTTGCATATTTACTGAAGCTCCTAACTGCACAGGAGGGCCTGAAGAGCATGCATGGCCAGATCTGCTACCATGATGCAAAGCAAAAAAGATAAGGATTTTTACCTTGTTGTACCTTGTATCTTACTGTAATGCACTATATATAGGCGTCAGTGATTCATGCATTTCCCAGCTTCAGAGGGTTCAAAATGCTGCTGCACGACTTTTAACAGGTACACGAAAATTTGACCATATTTCCCCTGTTTTAGTTTCTTTACACTGGTTGCCAGTATATTTTAGGATTCATTTTAAAATCCTTTTATTTGCTTTTAAAGCTCTTAATGGCCTTGCCCCTCCCTACCTGTCTGAGCTGCTACATTCCTACACACCCTCCCGTTCCCTCAGGTCAGCTGACCAGTTGTTTCTCAGGGTCGCGAAGACAAAGCGCAAGCTCAGAGGGGACCGTGCTTTTTCTGTGGCAGCTCCCAAGCTATGGAATGACCTTCCTTTGGACATAAGACAGGCCTCTTCACTTGTTGTTTTTAAATCCCAACTTAAGACCCATCTTTATTCTTTGGCTTTTGGCACAATCTGAGATGTTTGACTTTGTTTTATTGTGTTAACATTTTAATTACTTTAGTACTGCTTTTATATTTGACCCTTCTATTTTATGATTGTATTGTATTTTATGATTGTGTATAGCACTTTGGTCCTGTGGGTGTATAAAGTGCTTTATAAATAAAGTTGGTATGGTATGGTATGGTAAAGTAAAAGGTGTTTCTAGCTTTATGTATGTCCAAAGTCTTAAAATACCGAACCTTTGGTAATACAGCAATGGACCACAGTAAGCTGATTTCACCAACAAAATGACGTATGGAGTAATTATTTCTAATGGTAGCATAAGAAAGTTCGCTGACTTGACAAATGTTTGCAATAATATGAGGGTCAGGACAAATTATACTTTAGATATCTCATAACAAATAGTAATAAAAAAATCTGTTAACAAAGTCACATTAAGGGGACCTGGCTTCTTTTCTGGGACAAAAGTCAAATACATAAGCAATTAAACTTAAGTATGAAAACTAATTTTAAGGTAAGGTTGTGTGCGTGTTTATACCATGGTCATTGCTGTGGTGTAGTTGGTTGAAAACTGTTTCCAGCTTGCTGTGCCCGGCGCCTCGCGGACTGCTCTCCTTGCTGCTATGAGGCAGCCGACTTGGCTGATGGTCATTGCCATGATGGCCACTATGGTGGTCGTTTCCATGGTGGTCATCATGGTGATCGTCATGGTGGTCGTCATGGTGGTCGTCATGGTGGTCATCATGGTGTCCAGGTCCATGGTGATCGCCATGGGGACTGCTGCCATGGTCATCATCGTGGTAGGCATCGTGATGGTCATTGTGATGGTCATCATGGTAGCTGCGTTGATGGCTGCCATAGTGTCCATAATGCCGACTGTGGTGCCTGTCGCGGTGGTTATCATAATGGTGATCGTCATGCCGACTGTGGTGACTGCTCTGATGTGTGTACCTGGGGCTGCCGTGATTGTTGCTGTGGTGGCTGTTATGGTGGTCTTCATGATGCCCAGTGTCGTGGTGGTCATCATGGTGGTCGTCATGATGACCCGTGCCATGATGGTCATCATGGTCATCATGGTGGTCATCATGATGGCTGGTGCCGTGGTGGTCGTCGTGATGGTCATCATGATTATCTCCATGGGGGTCGCTATGGTGACCATATTCACGGTGATCTCTGTAGTATGTGTGCAACTGGTCTTCAAGGGCATTGATCTTTCGCTGGAGGAGTTCTCTCAAGGAACTTGAGTAGGAACTGGAAGAATTCCTGGCCTGTGGACACATAAAACACTTAATGAACCCAAAACTATTGTAGCAAGCTGCATCCAGAGGAGACATCAGTCCCTTAATCTGCTGGACTGAGTAAACTTAGATATTTCAAGACTCAAAAACCCTAACGTTGCAAAATTCATTGATTCAACAGATTACACCACAAGAATACTTACGATCATTATGAACGGTTATCATTTTTAATCCTCATTGCCATCATTAGTGTCATCAATCACAATGCTTTATTCCAAACATTCTTTTTTATTTAACAGATAGTTATTCTGGATTCGTAAAATATATCAAAATACCAAAACAAAAAAAAAGAAAACATAAATTGTTGCACCATTTTTATCTGACAGCTTGAATTCTTTGAGGACCTCACTAATAATAAAAAAACAACATTCTAGTTCCACCATAAATTTTTTATTTGGATTGAGATCTGGGGGTTTTTGGTCAAATATTTAGTAATTTCTTATCTTTTCACAATACTTCATTTGACAATCTTGACTTCATCAAGAAATGTTCGGCAATTAAATGAAATTACTCCAAGAGTTGTGATTTCAGAATAATGATAAAAAAATTCAAGCTGAAGCCTCTGCCTGTTCATTTCAAGCCAACATTAGTTGATTTAGTTCAATTTCAGATGCAATTTCCCTTTCACCTGAAAGTACTTTGTTTTCATTTGTAATAGCTACTGCAGACAAGGCCAGGAGATAGGTCTATTGTGTTACTTCCATTTCAAGAAGCAATGTCACATTTCACAAACTGAGCTGGAAGCTATTTCTTTAGATCAGACCAAAGGGCCAGCAGTTCTTTGCAGAAATTTAATTCAGGAAGAATTGTGCTATGACATTTAAAGTTGCAGTGGGAAAAGTTTTCACCCCTCCCTTCACTTTCTCCTTCCTCTTCTTTCCTTCACTCATCCTTATCTTACTCACCAGTAAATCCGGCTTTGTTCCCTGCCAGCACACGCCACGATTAATAGCTTCGTCAGGGAGGATGAAGCTAATTGAAAGTGAGGCTGGCTAGCGCCCTTCGGTGCATGACTAGAAGTTGGTGGTGTAGACATCTTGTTAGAGGAGGGAGTGACGGAGGGTAAATCCTGGCTTCTCTTATGTTTTGTTTCGCACCTTTAAGGGAGATCGAAAGGGATTTCTAACAGCACATCCCTTGAGTGTAGTCTGAGACCACCTGCACCAATTATAAGGCTTTCACAGGCCTGTAAACAGCAAGGTTTTGTAATGTAATACAATGGGTCACGAAGAATGAGATGGCAGAAGTACGACTTTTCAGATGCTCTTCTCTGTAATAAGATGATGGGTAATTTCTACAAATAGAAAAGACAAAATGTCTGAAAAGTAGCAACAAAATTTCCCACTGAACAAAGATTTCAATTTAAATGTGAAAGATAACTACTGATTCAGAGGCTCCCAAAGTTTCTTGGTTGTCCACCTTTGAAATAGCAGAATACCATCTTAAAAACCCCTCTGTAAATAGTGAGATTTAAATGATTTAAAAATACTATTGTATAAGAACACTATTAGGTTCTTTTCATTTGTGTTAATATGGTTTCTGCTTCAGAAAAACTTCACTTGTCATACTCCTTTACATGATGGCTATACACAGGAGTTATCTGAGGTACAGGTGAAGGTTGACAAACTTGGATACCTTCATCTGTGCGCATTGACAGCCAAAACAGCCAAAATTAGAGCTGGAACAACTCTGACATCAGAAATGTTCAACAACACTGATATTAGCTTTGTGGATGGCCTGTGTCTTACAGTGACAAGTGGGTGGTTTGTGAAGTTTCTGGGAAATATGTTGACTCCAGCTGAATGTTACAATTTTTGTGGCGTTAAATCATCACTTCACAAAATATTCATGTGCGGTTAATGATGAAATAAATTATCAAAGAATGAATATCCACGGGTTTTGTTAGCAGAGGACGTTACAGGCTGCTGAGATTGTGACCCTCGGCATAATCAAGTCAAAGCTTTGAAGCTTTGGCCTTGCTGCATTCCATCTTTTAAATATAAAATATAGATAATTTGAATATTATTAGTGTAACAGAATAACATGATTTAACATACTAATGACATGAAAAACGATTTTTCTTGCAGGAGTTTTATAAGCTGCTATAATTGAGAAATTCTTAAGATTGTTTGAAGTCACGTATATTTGCTTATAAAATTAACCATTTTCTAGAAATCAAGTGGCGCGGGACTGAAGTGGCCAGAAATAATTAAAATTGTACAACATGTCACTTAACAGTCAAGTCGCACAACAAAATGTGTAATAGGCCCATTTGTTCACCTCTCAACATCAAAGTGTTGATAGAGGTGCTCGAATTGTGAGAAAGTACAGGTATTGTGGTGTCAAATTGTAAAAAATAATTCATTGATATCTAAGCTTAATCATGTGTGTTTTATTACAATCCAGGTACTAATTAAGAAATTACATTATTCACATATGTTTATGCCTAACCTTGACCGAATGAAAATGAGAAAATGCAGCATTTTAAAGCTTTTTTGGAAAATTACAATTTTTGATCATGCATGACACTTTTACATCATACAAAACATATCTATGTTATGATTCTAAACGGCCAAAAAAATTATGTAATGATTTTTTTGACAAAAAATTTGTTGTTTGCTGTGAAAAGTCCAACTTTCTCCACCAACATATGTGCAGAAAATCACTCTTTATTTTTTACTGTAGTTTACACTCGTCTTAGAAATCAGTAAGATTGAACTGATTCACAAAGACATCGTGTGAATATCATTTTAGATCAACGGTGGGATGGTGACTCAAAGGGAACAAGCTAGATAATGAAACACTCTTAACACTTTGTTATAAAGAAAATAAAGTACTGGAGTCATTTGGAGTAAAAGTAGGTCGACAGCTGTTCAAGCTGTTGCTACACAAATTAATTGACTATGTAAGTGTTTCCTACACTCTGATACAACTGATAGGACTGCCACAGAGACTGTTAAATATCATCACTGAAAGATAAATATCCTTTTTATAATATGTCCATGTGACCGGGTAAGGAGCAAAAAGCAAGTTTTTGGTAGTTTCGTAGGGTTTAAGGTATAATAAGCAATATAATGTTAGAGGATTTTTGTTATGGTTATGATGATATCCATTTTCTATCCATTCATTCTCCCTAACCTCCTCTCTAAAAGTATTCAATGTCTATGTAACATAGACTTACATGCTCCTTAATGGTCACTTTAAAGTCATTGACAAACAAGGTTTAGGAGTTAAATGTCTTTTGGGGCTTTTGCTTAGATATATAATGGTGTCTCAAACAAATCAAGATATTGCTTAGAAATATGTAACTCTGTGAAAAAATTTCAGTGGAACTGTGTGCCCATTTGACACCGTTGCACGCATATGAAGCACCGTTGATGATCTGCTGATGTGCACGCCAACATCCAAATAAATAATAATGAAAAAAGGCTTTTCACTGAGGTCACTTTACAAAAAAAGGCTTTCTGTGTCCAGCAGGAATTAGGCTAAAGGTAAAGGTGAAAAATGTGAACTATTGTTCTGTAATCATTTTAATCCTCACAAGTAACCATAGAAAAAAAACAAATTCTTTACGGTCAACTTACCTGCAAGTTCTCCAGCCTCTCCTTCAGTGTCTGTAGTGTCTTTCCAGTCTGTTCCGGAGAGAAGGAGCTGTGTTTACTATATGATGAGCCTTTCCGGTGGTGGGTGTCCGGCCTGTGGCTGCCGTGGGAGTAGTGGTGATCCCCGCTGTGGTGTGTTGTAGACCCATGATGCAATGAAGATGGCCCATTATGGTTACCATGTCCACCGCGTCCATGGTGGTCATCATGGTGGCTATCATGGTGGCTGTCATGCTTGTCGTGATGGTTGTTATGGCTGTTGTCGTGATGGTTGTCATGATGATTGTCATGGTGGCCGTCTTGATGACCAGTGCTATGATGACCCCCAAAGCCCTCACACAAGGTGAGCTTGGCGGTCAGCTCTCTGATGGTCTCCCGCTGGTCCAGGATGGTTTCCTTCTGCCTCACAAGGCTTTCACGAAGGTGCAAGATGGTGGCTTTGGCCTCGTCGGACATCGTGCCTCGACGACTGCCGCCACTGTGGTCATTACTGTTGCTGTTACTGCTTGGTCCATGGGGCACACTGGGTGGTGAATAGCAACTAGGGTCTGCCTCTGGGGGAATGGGAGTACAGACAAATTTGGGACTAATACCATAGTCATATTCTATACCAGGTAAACTACCTGCTGCTGCAGCACATGACAGGAAATAACAAAAAATTAGTGAGCGTAGGGGGAAAAGGGGGAGAACAATCCCCAGAGAGGGTCCAACCCATTGTTGATGCCTTGCAAGTGAAGGCATGAGGCTCAGAGGAATGTCGTCTCTGACCATACTTGGTTGGAGTGCAAGCAATTCCTTGACAACTGACAGTTTCCCCAAGGTTTAGCTTTGCTGTGAAGAAAACCATGAATGGAGGTCATTTGCTTTAGATTGAGGGGTATTGGGGCAAAGCATGTCAACCAAAACTGTTGTTGAAATCTCCTCTAAAAAAGCATAAAAGAAGATATGTGACAAACTTAAAGAAACTTTTCTAAAGGCACACAAAGGCTGCCGCCAAACTCTTGATCTGTTTGCCTTCAAGACAACCTTGCGAAATCAGGCAAAGTTTCTTGGCTTCATGGCAAGTTAACAGGCAGGGAGAGCTCAGCAGATGTGTCCTGATGGGCACTCCCACCGTCTTGAGGATAAGGTGCTGGGCCACTGCCAGACAAATAATCAGTCTAGGCTCCAAGGACTTTGTGTGTTCGACAGTTGAGTGTAATCCTTTTAACTTCGGCTTCTACCCATCCATCAAATCCAAGAGAGCGATTACCTATTGCACACAGAAAGAAAGAAGATAAAAGAGAGGACATCAAGATGAATAACTTTTCTATTACATAGTGTTATTTCCAGTTTGATACATTCACAATTTAACTTGCAGTCGGTGAGAACAATAACAACAAAATATAGATCATATCAAAAAAGATATTGATCATCTTGTCAAGAGGAAGGAAATGTGACATGGTAAGGAAATAAAAAGATTGACTGTAATAGAAGAGGATCTGGGTCATAACCCAATTACATGATGTTAAATAGCTGTATAAAATTCCATTAATACTGTGTACTGGTACTATATATAGGTAAACAGATGTACACATAAACAACAGTAAATAGACAGAGAATGTATTAGTGAGAGCTGCATCACAAATAATTCAGCTCCAGTAATCAAATTCGCTCCTGCAGGCCATTAGCATTCCCTTTAGTACAACATCAGTGACATGCAGACAGGTGGGGGGTCCTTACGGCCACAAAAGGCCACAGTATAATCAGATAACAGATCATTAATCTACACTTAAAGTCCATAAAGTCCAATGATTCACAGAAGACGTGTGCATGCCTTTGGATTACAGTCTCTCCCACCAGTGTCTCATGAGTCGCTGTTAAAGCTCCTCTATCCAGAGCCCAGCATGTGGACTGAATGTTTAAAGGTAGCACAGCGAGGAGAGAGACTCAGAGTCAAAGTGTAGGGTTCTCAGCAATGACAAGCCAGTTTGTTGTTGGAGCTATGTGCATTTTGACAACAAATCCCCTGATCAAAGTGACCAAACAGGTGATTTGGTGACACCCTTTAAGAGGAGCTTCCTCTAAACTACCACCCCTTCAGGTGTGGGAGAGGGAAGTACAACTTATTTGAGTGCTTTAACATCAAAGTTTCCATCATTTTGAGGTGTTTCCTTTAACAAGTTGCAATGTTCTCCTAAGGAGGAAGGGCAGGGACTGTAATTACATACAGTGCTTTCAACCATGGGACAATAAATTGATTCTATCGGTCAATTTTTCAATGACAAGGCGACACTACTAAAAGACTTTTTGGTAGGGTTTAGGCAATATTATTACTAGTTTGGAGTTAGAGAGCGCTCATGGTTAGGACATATAGTACTTATTCTTACAACTTGACCATGACTTTTATGGATGCCATTTTGCTGGATACTTTGCTGGTGTAGGCAGTAATGTAAGTTGCTTCAGGCCAGAAATCAAAGCAACTTGGTAAGTGTTATAAGTGCTGTGGTTTTTTTGTGGTTCTAATTTCTGCAAATTACAGTGCACAGGTGCCAAGTTGAGATTGGTTAAAGCTCCAAGAGCTCATAGAGGATTGGCTCGCCTATACAGCCTGGGATGATAATAAAAACCATCATGGTTTGGACTAAAATACCTTCTTTGAACTACTTCGGGTCACCTAATTGGATGTCTCTCATCGTCATGAGTTGCTCTGATGACCGCAAGAGGTAGTGATTTTTTAGTAATTATAGGTCATTCCAGTCTGCATGAGCAAACGACCTACAGAGTGGTATAGTATTTCATTGCCCTAATTTTTTTTAAATTGTTACAGCGATAGAATCTTATGGATATACTGTATTATTTTCTGGGTTCAATTGTATCTAGTTGCAGATCTTTCTCCATCAAACATTTAGAGTATTCCTTTCCAGTCCAGTACAGTCAAAAGGTCTTTTTTTCCACAATCATACTTGTATTACTCTGCTATTCTGTCAAAATGTTATGCTATGTAAAGTATACACTAGTGTTGATCTATCAGCAGAAGCAACAGACAATTAAATCCACCAATCTGTAAGACTTGTTGAGGATGAAACAAATCTATTTTCTTTGCAAGTCCGGGAAGATGTGAGTGTTTTTATGTCTCATTTATCAGGGAAACAAAATGTAGGTGTTTCAAGCAGAGTGAACAACAGTGAAGCTGTATGCATGTACAGCGCATTTTTTTTCAATCAAGGTCTGGTTTGATCCATTAAATATATCCTGTTTAAAGAAAGAAAATGATAGTATTTGGGGATGCACCTCCAGCATGCCTGATGTGGCAGCCAAAGATGTGATATCTAGAAAAATTTGAAAAGTTTCAGAGTCCATGAGCATTTGCTCCCTCTCAGCTCCTTATATCTATAGCCCATCACCAGTCAAACACCAAAGGGCTCTACTTGATAAGATAAAACTTTCTCAACTGTCTTTTGTACTGTATTACCTTTTTTCCTCTTTTTCTAAAGAGAACTTTGTTTGAGGTTCAGATATTAACATTTATCAATTCAGTGCCAAAACAGGAACTTTTGAGATCATGGGCCTCAAAGTGTTTAATAACAAAGGACAGAACTCCTGAAGTCAGCAGCTTCAAAGTTTGATTTATCAACCGTTTCTCAGTAATAAACATGTTTTCTTTTTCAGTGTCCCTTCAGAGTTTGCATGAAGCCATTTGACACAGGCCTTACTCTGACAGCGAGCCCTGCTTTCTGGTACTTAAAGACAACATTAGTGGAGATTTAGAGGACATGATACTTTGTTAAGACACGTGGCATCACGCATGACTCCAAGAAGCATGACATACGTGCAGCATTAATCTGTTACTGTGTGATCCTCCTCTTTTCTTTCTTTCAAAGAAATTTTATATATTTCATGCTGACACGCAATATTTATACATTCCAACTCAGGGTTGCGGGGGGGCTTGAGCCTACCCCAGCTGTCATTGGATGTTCACACTCACTCCTAGAGTCACTTTTAGAGTCACCAATTAAGGAAGACGGAGTACCCGGAGAGAACCCACACTTACACGGGTAGAACGAGCAAACTCTACATAGAAAGGCCCCAGATCGAACCAGGAACCGTCTTCCTGTGAGGTAACAGTGCTAACCAACACACCACCGTTGATTGTAATCAACAATTTATAAACATATTTGTATGGAGAAAATGTAACAAAGACAGTAAGACAGCTTTTGTTAAATTTCCAAAAAGCTATCTTCATTTTTCCCCACTCCAATTTCTTTTAAATTTACTTTTTTAGACAAGGTCCTGTAGATTTTTTCTCTTTTGTCATTATTGATCTTTTAACTGTTGCAGGTACAAAGTGATTCAGGTTCACAGGACCCTTTAGTATGCAGTTTAGCATGGCAGACTGCTATGGATGGCTCCCCTCGGCGCAAACATACTAACTGGATTGGTTTGATATAATGCTGCTTAGAGGGATTGGCCTAAGGGTCCTGAGTCTGGCAGAAAATCTCATCCCCACCAACAAAGTTAAGCCATTGTTGTCACGAAATGTCTCTGCAATAGATAAACATATGCATATGATGTGCACCTAACTGCAACAAAATGTAACATAAACAAAATGCTTTAAGATAAATATTGAGATCTATCCGAACTTACTGTTAGTTTAATCTAACAGTGGTGATATAAAGGCTGTAAAAATGCCTTTTAACTGTGTAGTTTGTAATTTCTGCATGGTTTATGGTAAAATTTTCTGAGCCTTCATGGCTTTTAAAGCCACCTCAAGCCCATCACCATGGGCTCAGTTCATCAGGTTCAGTGCATGGGTAACTGCGCCTTTCCTGTAGCTTAAAGATTCTCCGCCTCCGCTTCATCCTCCTGTGCAGGCTCTGACCTCATCCCTGCACGGGTCAACCCTCTCTGTCAGGTGCTCTGGCAGCACAGTAGGTGTGGAGATAAGTAATATCCGTCTGAACTTGACTAGCAACAGCAAATAAGAACCACGTGATATCTGTGAGGACTGATGCATTTGTTAGAAATGGCGATTGGCATGTTTTCACTGGCAGAAATATGGACTCTGTAAAGACTCATGTACATATTCAGTGTCTTTTGATAGGTGCAACAGAGAGATGGCCCACATCCATCCATTTTCCATTCATCCTGTTAAAGATGGAAGCCTGGACCGCAGCTGCCATCAGGGGACAGGAAAGATGCACCCTGGACAGGTTGCCCGTTATTGTACAGATCATCACAGAAAAATAGAATAAAATAAAAATAAAATAAATACTTCTTCACCATCAGCAGCCATGTGACATCATGCACTAAACTTTTGTGTCATTTATCCACTTCCTGAATGCTACAATAGATCCAACATTTCCAGAATATTTACACTTGCACCCAATTTCCTGCCGTTATCTGACTGAGAAAAGAATCTTAATAAATGTTCTCTCGTGAAATGTTGACATGACCTGATTATTACACCATATATACAAGGCAAGGCAAGGCAAGGCAATTTTATTTATAGAGTACAATTCATACACAATGCAATTCAAAGTGCTTCACAGCTATATAAAATCATAAGAAGGCATTAAAAAGAAATAATAAAATACACACTGAACACTACTTCTATGACTACTGCTAGTACTTGTTACACTGCTTCTACAAACTTAATCTGTTTCAAACAAAGGAAAAAAAGATAAAGATGAAGCAAAGGGTCAGCATGCCCACTCGTATACTTGAGCTGTCTGCCTTCCTGTCACTTCAAAACAGACATCAAATTAATTAAAAATCAAGTGAAAAAGGCTGAACAAGAGGTACTGATGCCCTCCTTTTGAACAAGCCTGAGTCACATTCACACAGCAACGCAAACTCTCAGTTTAGAGATAGTCGGATCAACAGTACTCCCCTCTAAGGCAGGTAAGTGGTAGTGGCTTCATGTTGATATTAGTAATTTAATTAGAAAAAAAGATGTTTTTCTCTAAATGAGCAGTTTTTTTTCTTTTCGCTTGAACAAAGAAAACTGCTTCATCAGATGAACGAAGAACCGTCTCCTGTTTGTGCTCTCTCTCTGTGGTGAATATATTGAGTTGATAGGGGAAATATGACTTTGTACTAATTGTAAATTAGAGATGATGAAAGTAACTTAAAAATGAATTCACACATCTTCTAATGTCTAACACTGTGTCTTTTCACAAAAATGACAAAACTACCATAACTGACAAGAAAACAGGTGCAAGTTTAACTTGTACAATCCATGTTTTGTTTTTTTTTGGATGAAAGCAGAGTGCTTTTTGACACGCAAGCACAAAGACTAAGTGCTTTAATGCTACTCAGACAATTTCCGAAAACTGTTCTTGTCATAACGAGCCAATTTCCCCACAGCTTTAGATTAAAAGTTGCACTTTTAGACCTGTCTGAGGTTGACAGATCAACACACCACCTGAGTTTACAGTTAGACAGCTCTGACCTTCTTCAGTGAGGTCTCCCCTGCCGGGTGTGCCGGGAATAGTTGTGATGCCATGAAAAGCTCTTAGGCTCAAGTGTTAAGAGCGAAAACACTCACTGACTAATGTGACAATACACTAGCTTAGTACAAGATGTCATGGAGGCAGTTGGGGCTTAATGTTTCTTATCAAAGGTCCAGACTGTCTTAGTGACGCTATTTCAAAAGGCACATCAACTGAAGTTAAAAACTTCTTTGTACTGATTTGTTTTTCCATGAATCCCTACAGAAAAGTGTGATAAGAAATTGACTTCTAGACAAAATTTGGGTTCTCTAAAGAACTTGAGGAAGAAAAATGTTCCTGTTTGAGGAACAGCATATCCAATTTCCAGTCTGTAAATTCCTCCGGGTCAAAACGTGAGCACGCTTGGATACAGTGAACTTCTTTTCTGAAGGGTGATAGATCATCCTAACATTTAGTTTGGGCTCTAAGCTGATGAGGAAGAGTCAATGCTGCACGTGGCCTCAAAGCCCTTCAGCACTGCACTGACCAGGCCAAGGACTCAGCAGGATGCAGTCAAGGACACAAAAACAAGAATAAGGGTTGGGGAGAAGCAAACACACATTTTCTATGTCTTAGATGTATGCATTTACCTTTTCTAAAGGCTCACATAAACAGCAATTCATAAACACTACAACACCATGAAAAACACTGCATAAGTCACTGCATAAAAACAGTTAAAACAGGGCATTGGTGTGAGCATTTGCCTGTATTTTGGATCACAAATGATGAGGATATCTGTATATTTTATGTGATATTACTATCCAACAACACTTTACGGTATCTTTACAAAAAGTAGCAGAATGGTTTTTGAACTACCACATAAATAAAACAACACTTTGTGGAGCTGTGAGTATTTAGACTGCTCACATTTTCAAGTTTTTAAGTAATAATGTTTGTGCTTAGTAGATAATACAGTTTCATTGTTAAAGTAGTTACCTATCGACCATGGTTAACTGAAATGCAAACATGTAAATTTGACTTTAGCTTACAATAGTAATAAAATACAGAAAAGTGCTGTTGCAAATCCAAGGTAGATTTCCATGGTATCCACTTTAACAAAACCTGGTTCATCAGCATACAACACAAATGGAGCCACTACCGTAAATAAGACAAGCATCTTCAGGTAAAAAGCCTGCAGTCAAGCACGTGCGCAAAAATACCAGCCGTTTCAAACACGGGACTTCTGGAGGCGGTGTGAAAAAGACGCCAAGATTTTGGCTGCATGTGACCTAGAGCTCAGCAAAATTGGCTCCGATAATTGGACAAGGCTGAAGGCACATGCAGAGATGAGGACAGAAGTAAGGGGAGTGCTCAGAGTATACCAGCAAAATTGTGGAGTTTAATGATAAAAACACGCCTTGCAGGATTATCCAATTCAAGTAGAGCAAAATAAGCCCTAAAAAATGTAAGTTTTAGAGGAAACAAAAGAAACAAACAAAAGAAATCCACCATAAGTCATTAAAAAACAAGTTATAAAGAAGCAAATAATATAGATAACAGGAAATACTCTAATCACACTCAGTCCAACACAAAGCAGCTAAAATCACTCGGTGTTTCAGCACAACTTAATGGCTCATTTTAATTATCACCACCTCAGTTTAGTCAGAGTGTGATTTAAGTAAACAAGCTGCTTATTACCTATATAAAATGCATTTATTCTAGTATCAGGCTTTTCACAGTAGTTATCAAGAAAAAGTCAATTTCAAGACTTTTTTGGTTAAACACGGGGGGTAAAGCCTTGCCATGCTCGTTTGTTTCAGTGTAGGATTTTATGTAGCATAGGGTCAGACTGATATTCTCAGCAGAACAGAGATCATCAGTGCTGCAGTGTATTCCATATGTGTACTATGAACATAAGTTGCAGCTTATGGTATCTTTTTTAACCTTAGAAAATCCTCATGTCACATAAGGATATAAACAAATAAATGACAGGAATGAATCAATCTCCTTATATTGACTGAAACATTACAACAACTATAAAACACTTGTCTTCATAGGAATTGCAGGTGATTTCAATAGATAACTTCAACTCATTCAGACTTCAGGAGCGTTATTCCTACCATCTGTGCGACTGTAAACACACATTCTGAGAACTTTGGCTTCATGCTTGTTATCAAGCTTGACTGAAAATCTCACAAGAGGGCTCTTTGTCAGAAGTCTGTATTTTAGAAAACAACTAACTTTACAAAGAAAGAAACATTAGTTTTCTTACCTGCCTGCAAGTTTGAAGTCCCAGAGCTGGTTAGTCCATTGAGCACACTGATCAGCTTGAGGAGGATTGGCTTTAGGTAGATAATTTTAACTCTCTCTCCTCCCTCCCGCCTCCCTGATGCTAGTGTGATGTTGTGACTCTCTGTTACGAACAGCACATCTGTGAAGGAATCTGTATGGACTAAAAGATTTTTATAAAAGATGCAAATCAGCCTTTTTGCGACGATGAACATTTCAGTTTCAATAAGTCACGATGTGTTTTGTTCTATTTCAAAGTAAAAAATTAAAAGAACATCATGAACGTTTGAGGATGCCGTGGAAATTGAAAACCTTAAGTCGCACTGTCAAAGCGAACACTTGTTCACATTCATTGTTAAAGGGATAGTTCGCCTCTTTTGACATGAAGCTGTATGACATCCCATATTAGCAATATCATTTATGAACATTTTCTTACCCCCCGCTGCGTCCTGTGAGCCGAGTTCCAGCCTCGTTTTGGCGTTGACGAAGGTAGTTTGCTAGGGCCCCGAAAATGAAGCGTTTTGTTTCTCAAAACAATATGCGTTCAAAAGAGTAATACATTTGCATCACAAAATCGTCCATCCAGAAAAAGTCAGACCTCACAATCGCTTGGCGCTATTTCTCTCTGCCTTCGTATCACTACGGGCTGTGTAAACCGTGCAGACCGAAGTGCAGACTGAGCACTCCCCTGCTTCCGAGCAGTAAACACCGTAACAGGTGCAGCTATCGGCAGGTGGCTGCATGCATTGATATGAAGAGAGGCAAAAAATAGCACCAAGCGATTGTGAGGTCTGACTTTTTCTGGATGGACGATTTTGTGATGCAAATGTATTACTCTTTTGAACGCATATTGTTTTGAGAAGCAAGACGCTTTATTTTCGGGACCCCAGCCAACTAGCCGGACTACCTTCGTCAACACCAAAACGAGGCTGGAACTCTGCTCACAGGACGCAGCGGGGGGTGAGTCAATGTTCATAAATGATATTGCTAATATGGGATGTCATACAGCTTCATGTCAAAAGAGGCGAACTATCCCTTTAAGACAGATGTGATTTTAAAACATTATAATTTTCCATCATTCTCCTATCCTATCAGCAGATGTGAGCATATACAGGCAGCTGCCTGGCACTGCACTCTAAAATCTGGCTGAAATTATTAAAGTGTCATCTTTAACTTTATGCCTCCTGAAAGTCAAAGTAAATCTCCTTTTACTTCCAAAACTGTGCACAGTAACAGAAATTAGTCTGATGAAGTCTTATGATGCCATGCAGCCAGTGTTTGTACTCTTCTCACTTATACATGTGCTTTAATAAGGTAGAGAAGTGTTGTGTGATATGTACTATGAGCAGGGCATCATCTGAACTTTTGCATGGTTTTAAGTTGCTTTCCTGGGCAGTATGTCTTTTCTCCAACTATATACACAGAGAAACTGAATTAGACCCACTATGAGCACACCTCATATATTTGGGGCTTACCTGGATTGTTTTATGTTCTCAGATTAAGTTTCACAGTAATGACTTGTCTCGTGAGTGAGTAGTTTTTTACATATTTCTATTTACTTTAATTCTTACTTCTCTAACAGATTTCTGTATTAAATAAAATGCATACACTCGCTATGAAATCCCAAACTATCTTAAATCACTCCAGTCACTAGGCCCTAATCAATAATTAGGTTGAGTGACCACCCTTGGCTCATTGACCACAAATCTCAACCAGGGCCCCCCCATTGGCAACATCAAATGCGTCACAGGATCTGTCTGGGCAGAAGATACACAGTGGAAAAGTCCCACTTACCTGGTTGGCTCACTGACAGACCTACTAATGACGTCATTAGAAGAGACAATAACAACTGCAACACAATACAGTTTAAGTAGCAGCTCGCAGTGATTTAAAGAGCAGACATTTTCAAGAGAAAATTAATGAATTTAGATGTTAAAATAAGAGAGGAAAGTGGTCTTCAAGATCTTCTTCCTGTTGGCACATCAGACTTGACTTCTACCTCTTTAAATGTGGAAACAGTTGATCAGGCAGCTGAGGTGATTGTTTTCAACATCAAAACTTATTCAGAAAATACTTTTACATCTCCTGTTATGAATCTTAACTCTTCTCAAAGATGCAAAATTTTCTACCCTGATGTACTAGATCAAGGATGTCCACATCCAGTCTTCGAGGGCCGCTGCCCTGCAGGTTTTAGATGTTTCCCTGCGTCAGCACACCTGATTCAGATCAATGCATCATTAGCAGGCTTGTGCAGAACTTAACAATCTTTTAAAGAGATCCATTTAATCTGAATCAGGTGTGTTGAAGCAGGGAAACATCTAAAACAGGGGTGTCAAACTGATCCTTGAAAGGTCTGGTGTGGCTGCAGGATTTTGTTCCAACCCTTCAGCAGCACAGCTGACTTGTTTCATTCAATCAATTGAACTGGTTAAGACCTTCCGTGCAGACGGTTCAGTTGATTGAATGAAACGAGTTGGAACAAAAACCGGCAGCCGCACCGGCCCTTTCAAGGATCAGTTTGACACCCCTGATCTAAAACCTGCAGGACAGCGGCCCTCAAGGACTGACGTTGGACATCCCTGTACTAGATGGTTGTTACACAGAACCATCTTGGAAGTTCTTATCATAGTGTTTGAAAAATAGCAGGCAAAATACGATTTGCAGGTGATTAGATGAAATACCAGTCATCGACCTTTATCATAGGCTAGCTCCAACCAATCAGAACAACCAATTAGTCTAAAAGAAAGGCTGTGTTCGAAACCACATACTTCTCCTACTACTCATACTGACTTTTTTTCCCGGATGCATACTAGATTTGCCGAAATGTTGGGTATGCATCATGAGGTTACTACTCATACTCAAACTACCCAAGATGCAACATAACTTGACGTGGCCGATTGTCATTTCCTGTCAAAACGTCAGTTTTAAGCTAGCTACAACAAGGGTAGGTTCACTCCCTGTTTTCAAAACAAAAGCACCAATTGTATCGTAATGGCTTTCCCTATGATAAAAGGGAAGGCAACAGGTATTTTATTTTGTGAAAATAACCGGAAGTGCATTCCTCAGTACAGCTAGCTTTAGTAGCGCCGAATTCGTCTGAACAAAATTGTAAATAGCCGGTATTTTGGCAGGTTTTCAACACGTTGGGGATCTAAACGACTACTTTCTCGCCTGAAAATGTTTCAAATGTTGCTAAAGTTTACAGAGTTTAGAGCTTAAGTGAAATCAGCTTCAGGCCGGCTGATTTCGGTAGGATCGAAATGCATTGTGGGCAAACCCTCTGCATACTGTCTGATTGATGAGTATGCCGAATGCAAGTATATAGTATGTAGTATGCGGTTTCGAACACAGCTTTGCAGTGACCACAAATAAATTGCTTGGAGGTTGGCAAGATGGATTCCCATTGTGTGGAAAGATGGTACAGAAAAACAGCTCTGGAGAGAAGTCGTCAAAGCAACCGAAACATTGCAATGATACACAAGATGAGAAACAACAGGGGTGAGAGGGGCTGACAGCTGATCATTAAAGTGATCATTTTGGTTGAAGAGAAGCAGATACAAGTGTCTAAGAGAGAAAAACATCCAGATTCGGGTTATTTCAAAAGATGGAAGTTAAACATCTCTTGATAATAGAAACAGAAAAGCTGCACACCAGAGGGATTTTCAAAACAATCTTCTCCAAAATGAGACTTTATTTAGGAGGTGTTTGGGGAGTAAAACATGAAAAGCAGGTTTGGAAAGAAACATAATGCAGTAACATAGGGACAATATGTTCATATGTTAAAGTTAGATTATGTACGACCACAGTGTGAGACTCTCTGGTACATTGCTGGCTTGTGTACGTGTAGGTGGAGAGTGGTGGTGGTAGTAAAAACAAAAGTGTGAAAGTTAAGTGAGTGTAGAAAAAAGTGAGAATAGACTAAATCTGGTCTTCTGACTGTATTGCACTCTGGTCTATTTTCTGAACCCACATGTAGGTGAAGGAAAAACTTTTCTTTTCTTTGATGGACTCCTCTTTAACACCGTTGCTGTCTGCTCACTGTGCATCATGTCCGTTCTGAGAGACAGCTGCTAACACGCACCTGGTTGTAATTGAAAGCACTGAAATATTGTAATATTAAACTCAATTGAAAACAAAACTTGCTCAGTTAAGCTATGAAATAGATTTTTATATACTTTTTACTTTGAGGAAAAAAGAGAAGGACCCCTTTACCTCGAACATTTGAATTTATTTGCCTTATTTTTTATTTAGTTATTCATTTACTTTTACAGACATACGTAGAAACAGGAGATCGTGGCTTTTATGTCGTGAGTGCTCTTTTATGCTGTATTGTGTTATTTAGAGATTGCAATCAAAACAAATTTCCACCCTAAATCATAAAGATTTGGGACAGTATGGATAGTATGAAAATACAGTATGAACCCAAGATATTTCATGTTATTTCGTCAAGTTGATTTCCAAAGTTGATGTACACCCATTTTTGCATTTCAGGCCAGAAATACAAGCCAGAAAAGTTAGGAAAGGGGTGATGCCAACAGGTTATTATTATCAAACCTTCATTCAACCAGATAAGTCAACTGAAAACAAATTCTCATTTAGAATGAAAAAAAGAGAACTTACATTAATCTTGTACATAGACTTCCCTGGTCATGGACACATCTTAGATAGATTGTTACAAAGTGGAAATATATAAAGAGGTCAGACCAATCAGTATTCAAAAATGTTTGGGATAGATGAACCCTGTGTGCTCCAAACCAAAGACCAAAAGGATCTTCCGGACTGTTAGGGTTATATGACAAAGCTCACTTACACTTCTGCAATGGTAGGATCGATGCAGAAAAGTACATTCTGAGATTAAATAACTTATGAAACCCTTCGTTTCTTGGTACTCTCAACGTCAGAATATGTTTTAAAAATTACAAAGTGGTTATAGCTTTACAGTCCCAACATGTTTTGGAAAGTGTTGCTGGCTTGAAATGCAGAAAATGGATGTAAACTGACCAATAAAATCAAGTTGACAAGAACCCACATGCAATTTCTTGTGTTTATAGAACCTCCAATGGAATAAAAGTAAATGTAAAAATCACTTTTTAAAAATCCTATCTCAATTAGCATTTATCATACTGTCCCAACTTTGTCCAATATGGGATTTTTAGTTAACTTTTTAAAATTTGTACAATTATTTAGATAGTATCACAATATATGATACTCTAAGGGATCACTACACAAAGTGCAAAAAATATACTAAAGTAGTCAAACGTTCAGGGAAATGAACATGTAATTCTGTAAAGGCTTTGGTTGACATCAGGATTCTTTGAGTCACATCCAGGTCACACATTAGCCACCAGAAAACTTTGCAGCTTACAGGCAGGTCTGCGCTCGGCCAACAGTAAGCGTGTTTCATAATCTTGATAGGCTGGCCTCAAAACCCTGTGCCAAGCTAAATCCAGGCCCTTTCCTGCTCTGACCCCTGTTAATTTGGTTATGCTATAACACAAACAGCCAAACAGCCGCTTAACTGTTATTATTGTAACTTGCCAATCAGGTCATCATAGTATTGTGCTAAAAATATGAAAGAGTAGTTAAGTAAAAACAGACTGGTGGCTATTATGTCATCACTGTTGGATAATCACCTGTGAATAAACCTTCTCTTGTACATCACACAGACAAGATACATTTTAGGTTAATGAAGAGTGTAACAGAGACGATAACTTTGTCTTTAAATCCAAATATATGGTACACATCAAAGAAACATTAAAAACAAATGCCTTCAAAACACTAGATATGGATTGAAAAAAAGAATTGATTTGAAAAAAACCATAAACTTTTAAACTTAAACCTTAAATTTAGCTGTTTTTACAAACAGTATTAATTTAAGTTGATCTACGTTATTTGTTAAATGTATGAAACTTAAAGAATAAGCCATCTGTTTTAATGGTAACACTGATAAATTAAAGTGATTTGAGTACATTCATAACACGTTTCATATTTTTTTAAACACAATAAGTCATTAAATGACTGGAACGTTTGAATTAAATTTGATGATATTATTCATGAATGCCAACACTTAGTATTTATCCACGAGAGGCCCTTTGTTGGACACAAAGAAGAACAAACAATACATACTAAAGCTTTCCTTTTCTATGAAATGTCTTTTAAAACTTCACAGTTGGACTGTTGAGATAATAATCACATGTAGCAGCTCCAATATTCTTCAGGGAATGGTACAAAAGATCCGAGGAAGGTTGCGTTAAAGAAGCCAAACTGCTTTTGAGAATTTAGAGTATATGTATATATACAGAGGAGAGTAATGATTTACAAGATGTAGGTGTAGTGATCAGTCACAGAAACCCAGCTGTGATGCAAAGATGAAGAAACAGGGAACATGAATTACATGTCAAAATAAAAACCCACAAACTAGAAAACAGCCAACGCCTAAGCAAACACAGCAAACGATGACAATTTTTTTTTCAATAGGCATGTTTACAAAAAAAATCATTGTTGTATTTGTTATGCTAAAACTGGAGTTTTCCAAAACATATTAGCCGAACCGAAATCCTACACTGGAAAAAATCAAAGTCTTACCAAGTATATTTGTCTCATTTCTCGTTAAAATATCTCATTACACTTAATATAAGACACAACTGCCTATCAAGTACTATTTCAGCCAGATATAGGGACTTGTTGGAAGACAATACATCTGGAATATCTTGTTAAATGAAAAAGTCTTGAAAACAAATTGTTTTGAGTCGGATTTCATATGAAGCTTTTTTTGACATTTGAAGAGGTTTTTAAGCTAATTTCAAGATCACTTTTATCTCAAAAGTCCCAAATATCACATCTTATTTCAAGAAATCTTGACAAGCCGATTTTCACTAGTTCCATTGGCAGATTTTTTTGCTTATTTCAAGCAAAAAACTTCTTGTATTTGTTGTTTTTCTTACTTATTTTTGAAGGGGCATTTTTTCCAGTGTAAAAAAAATCTAACACTGCCAGATAATACAGTTGTAACCTGATTTAACCCCTGGCATTGGCCAGCTAGACTCAAATGAGCCAAAGCACTCCGGACAGCATTTCCCAGACTGTTGCTCATAAAGTCCTGATTTTATAACCACAAAATTACCTACTGAGTAACTTTAAGATCGTATGTACCTGTACTTGCATAATGATGTAGCCTGATTAACATAGACTTTCAAATCTCTTCGAGATTCTGGTCTGACCAAGACCATAACGAATACGATTCGAAATGGCCTGGTCAACCCGCCTCCCTCGGGTTGCTACTGGTTGTGGCCAGAAAAGGCTGTGCCTAAGCTTAAGCCAATCACACCACTCTTTCCTCTGACGTATGATTTAGCTACCAGCGGGGCTAACTGGTAGATTAAACTCTTACCAAAGCCAGTAGGGAGCAAGGCGAAAACGTCTTTCCTGTCAAGAAATGATTCAAGGGCTGTTCTTTGCTCGATTTTTAACGAGAATCTCCCGTCGAACACTTTCATTACAGCATCTACAGCAGTGTCAAAAGCTTGACGCTGCTCCATGTTGATATTGAATGAAGCGCTTCCGTGTACAATCCATGGGTTGAGTGGCAGTTCAACCACGTCACTACCTTGAACACGCCTCTACCCTGGGCCGTTGGCGCTGCTCAAAGTTGATTGCTTCCCGACAAAGTGGGTGGAGTTCCCATTTTTTCGGGAACTCGAATCCACCTGAATGAGCAGTTTGCCTGAGTAAGTGTAGCAGAGCCGAAGGTGTTGCGTCACTGCGAGGGCGGAGCCTGGGTAATAATGATCACCCACAACGAAATTTAGAAGGGGCAGAATTTCTTGAACATTTATAACACATTCCACAGTATCATGGTATGCATACTGTTACAAGGACATTGGTCCAGTTTGATGGCCCAGTCGAGCTTTAGTTATTGCTTGATCTAACTGTGCATGTAACCATGCTGAATAAAGTCGGTCCACAATGGTTGTGGTTCATTTAGTAACAGCACAGTTTTATCAAACGCACAGGCAGGTTGTACCAAGACAACAAAGAAAAATACAAATCCCTTTCCCGACAATTGAATTTATTCTGGAGTAAAAATCTAGAAGTTGAGTATCTGTATGTGCAGTTAAAAATAGCTGCTTTCAGTTCTTCTTCCTATTATTATCATAATAACATAGAACCTTTTAGTTTTAAATGGAGCACCGCGATAGTTCTGGCAGACCACGTGGTCAACGCGCCCTTTGCCTATTGCCTGACGCCGACCCAACCCTTATGGCTGTCCACAAACCAACTGCGCTTATGGGTAATCAGCTGCTGCTCGCAATTGGATGCTGGCATTTGGGGCGCTTCATTTAAACTTGGTTTGCTGTCACTGCTCTTTTTGCTTTCTGCTTGTGTAACCTTTCTCTTAGTCTTCTTGGGTTCTATCTAATCAACTAAGTTCGACTAAGGAGACTGGCAGTAGCACTGAAGCATGAGAGCATTGATCTCCACCTCACATAACACACAACACAAAATATGGTATGAATGTTTATATTGAAACGTTCAGCTTTGTTTTTAACGGGAAATGTTCAGTTTTTTGCACCCATTAAATGAAATACAGTTCTTCTTAAAGCAAAATAATAATTCACAGAATGAAATGAAATTAGCTGAAACAGGTAAGTACTGGTATAGAAAATAATAAAGATAAAATAAAATAAAAATGTCTCTTTCCCCTTTAATGGGTTGAATTGTCCTTTTTATTCCTTGTTTCCACTGTTTGTTTCAGTTTACTGTCCTTCAGGATCCTCCAAGGAAAACAGTTCTTTAAGTTCCTTTGTCAATTTGTTTTTTTCGGAAAAAAAAATGTAAAAGAAAGAAAATACTGAGATCTCAGAAAAGAAAGTGCAAATAAAATGTGTGACTCCTCAGGACTGGGCCCTGTCCTACCACACCGATGCCCACACTGGTCCCGATGAACCATGAGTCTCCATGCGGCAACAGTAGTGGTGTGGATCACAGTTGAGCGGAGGAATTCGTCCCTCTAACAAAACCAGCCAAAATAGTTCCGAAAAGTCTGGGAAACACTCGTCCGAGTCGCTCCCGGGATCGGTTTCACTTCCAACAGGTAAGTTTCTCTCCACACTCAATCTCTAACGACAGTTTCAACAATATCAGCACTTTTGGCCGTCGAACAGGGACACTTTTCCTGCGGCTGCACGAGGCTTCTCCTTTTCTTTCTCTTTCTCTCACCTTCTCACACACGAGGCCCGCAGGTGATGCGTTCAGGTAAGCTCATAAATTCTACTACTGGACGAGAAACAACTACATTGCAATGAAACTATGATTCATTTGAGGAAACTGGTATTTCTGAGTGTTGTAATTCTAACCAGGGTTACACTCTCCCCCTCTAGACTGCATGAGTCCCTGCATGCATGCCTGCCCCTACAGGTACAGATACATGCTTAATGGCATCTCCTAAAGCCTGAAAGAACGAACTGATGGCCAAGGTTAAAGGCTCCCCCAGCTCATCATAAGTGAGTTTCCGAGGCGGACGTCTCTCCCTAGCAGAACGCCTGACACTTGTGTTCTCACAGTCTAGACTCTCAGATGTTACATTGTCAGTGTCCATAACTACAGGGTCTGTGGTGATGAGATCTGTGTCCTCTCTAACAGGTGAGATATGTGTCATATCAGGTTCTGGAATGTCAATAACAACATGGCCTGGGAGCCTACAGTGTGAAGTAGGATGTGTAACTGAACTACTACTCTCAGAGCTGACAAGAGGAGTTTCTGGTTGAAGCTCGTGAGTAGATCTCTCAGGTAAGTGTGTGGGGCTTTGGGGCACAAAAGAAGGAATGTCAGGGTTTAATACCCTGGAAGCTCGTTGAGGCTCACTGAAGCCTCCTTCCCTCTGTAGGAAAGGACCCCTAGTGATGATTTCTGGCACCCATGGGCTAGGATACAGTTCATCCTCATCACTGTACGACTCGTCCTCCTGACAGTCAACATCCTCTTGTATGTCTTTTGTTGTTTTGTCTCGCAGTCTCATTTTCTTTGACGTGTCAGTGGGAGAACTGTGCTCTCGGATCTCTGTTACAGGTAGGAACCCGCATGGCAGAAGAAGGTCTCTATGCAATGTGCGGTGCGGACCCTCCCCTGTTTCAGGTTTGACTACATAAACAGGACTGTCTCTAATCCGTCTGACAACAACATGGATTTTCTGTTCCCACTTGTCGGCTAGTTTGTGTTTCCCCCTGATATTCACGTTTCTCACTAAGACCCTATCCCCCTCGAAGAGTTCAGCTGCCCTGACCTTCTTGTCAAACCTAGCTTTGTTCTTCCCTCCCATCTTCTGGAAGTTTTTAGCAGCTAAAGAGTAGCTCTCTTGTAAGCGCTGACGAAGGCCCTTGACATACTCTGAGTGGGTCTTGTGGTTCCCCATATCACGGTGGATTCCCAGGACTAGATCAATTGGCAGTCTGGGCTGCCTACCAAACATTAATTCATAAGGCGAAAAGCCTGTTGTATCGTTTCTCGTGCAATTGTATGCGTGGACCAAAGGTTTGACAAAATCTCTCCAATGGTATTTGTCTCTCTCTTCCAGGGTCCCTAGCATACCTAGGAGAGTCCGGTTAAACCGTTCCACCGGGTTTCCCCGGGGATGGTACGGGGTGGTACGGACTTTGTCTGCTCCTATCAGTGTGCAGAGTTCTCTGATTGTTTTAGATTCAAAGTCTCTACCTTGGTCGCTGAGCAGACGACTGGGGAACCCGTAGTGAACAATAAAGTTTTCCCATAAAGCCTTTGCAACAGTTTTGGCTTTCTGATCTCTAGTCGGCACTGCCACAGCAAATTTTGTAAAGTGGTCAGTGATGACTAAAATGTTTCTTGTGTCTCTGTTATCTGGCTCAAGGGATAGATAATCCATACAAACAAGCTCGAGCGGGTAAGTAGCAGAAATGTTCACCAAAGGCGCAGCCTTTTGCGGCACAGCCTTCCTCCTGAAACAGCGCTCGCACTTTTTGCACTTCTCCTCAATGTCTCTGGCCATCCTTGGCCAGTAGAACCTGGCACGAGCAAGATGAAGTGCACGCTCAGAACCAAGATGGCCAACATCATTATGCACTCCCTGCAGTGCTCTCTCTCTGAACTGCTCAGGTAAGACCAACTGGTAGACAAGGTCACCTCGGTCAGACCAACTCCTGTACAGGACATCATCCCTGAGTTCGAGTTTTTTCCATTCCCTGAGAAGAAGTTTTACATCTGGAAGCTCAAGGTTTGTCTCTCTGAAACTGGGTTTTACAGCTCTCTTCACAAAGGTGATGACACGTGAGATAGATGGGTCATTATTTTGAGCATTACACCAGTCAGACTTAGTCATGGATGGTAAAGTGTCCTCACCGAAAACATCAGGCACTAAAGAGGGGTGTACAGCAAGAGACTCGGCAACGACAGGTTGCTCTGAATGATGGTGCTGTTCACCTCCAAATGTCACAAGATGACGTTGACATAATGCAGAGAACACTTCATGACCCATGTCATGTCTCGTCTCCATGAGACGTTTTTTCATGTCCTCTATTCTCTCTCTTTCTTTTGTGAAAGCTTCATCCTCAAGAGGCGGACCTTGAGGCCGCCGGGATAAACCATCTGCATCGCCATTGGCCTGCCCCGCTCTGTACTTGATGGTAAACTGGTAAGTAGAAAGAGCGGCTAACCAGCGATGTCCAGCAGCATCTAACTTTGCAGATGTCAAAACGTATGTGAGGGGATTGTTGTCGGTAAGTACAGTGAAGCTTGATCCATAAAGGTAATCATTGAACTTCTCACAAACAGCCCACTTTAAGGCCAAGAATTCGAGCTTGTGAGTAGGATAGTTTCTCTCGCTTTTGGAAAGACCTCGACTGGCGTACGCGACAACTCTGAGCTTCCCCTCCTGCTCTTGGTAGAGCGCAGCTCCCAATCCGTCACGACAAGCATCAGTATGCACAACATATGGCAGTTGTGGATTTGCAAAGGCAAGAATGGGCGCGGTCGTCAATTTCTCGATTAGAGTTCTGAATGCACCTTCACACTCGGGAGTCCACTCCTCACCGAGGGGTGCATTGGGACTAAGAAGAGGTATGGAGCGCTCTCTCTTGTACACTTTGCCTCTCTTCTTTGGTGGACAATAGCCCGCTGTCAGGCTATTAAGAGGTTTGGCTATCTGGGAATACCCCTCGACGAACCGCCGATAGTACCCAGCGAAGCCTAAAAAACATTTTAGCTCTTTCCTATTCAAAGGACGAGGCCAATCTCTCAAGGCAGATATCTTGCCAGGGTCAGTATGAACTCCCTGAGCATCCACTAGATGACCAAGATACTTGACCGATGTCTTAAAGAAGTGACATTTTTCTGGAGACAGCTTTAAGCCGTAATCTTTAAGACGGTTCAGCACCTTCATGAGCCGTGCTTCGTGTTCCTCCAATGTGTCTGAAAACACAATCAAGTCGTCCAGAAAAACTAATACCTCGTTGAGATGCAAGTCACCAACACACCTCTCCATAAGGCGCTGGAAGGTGCTCGGCGCGTTTGTGACACCCTGTGGCATGCGATTAAATTCAAAGAAGCCAAGGGGACAAGTGAAAGCGGTTTTAGGCTTATCTCCTTCAGCCATCTCAACCTGGTAATATCCAGATTTAAGGTCCATGACGGAGAACCATTTAGCACCGCTAAGGGCTGCAAATGTCTCCTCAATGTTCGGAAGAGCATATGCATCTCTGATGGTTCGAGAATTTAGCTTCCTGTAGTCGATGCATAGCCTAATTGAGCCATTCTTTTTCCGCACCAAGACTACTGGTGATGCAAAGGGGCTCTGTGACTCTTTAATGATTCTTGCATCAAGCAGTTCTTTAAGATGTTGCTTGACTGCCTCTCTATCGCTGGGATGAATAGGCCTTGGCCTCTCCTTAAAAGGAGTCTCGTCATGAAGCCTGATGTGATGTCTCACAGCAGTGGTGTGACCATATGACAGGTCATCCACCGCAAAGACTTCTGGAATTGATCTAAGCTTGGTGATGATACGATCTTTCCAGTGTTCAGGTATCGGTGAATCATCAAGACCGAACTTGAGGTTGTCACTGTCAGGTTTGTTGTGACAAGAGTCACCTTGTTCTTGTCCAAGCGATGTGACCCGCTGAGCTGCACATATTTGAGCAATGATGGATTTTGGCTGCAGCGTAACGTCACGGTCACTCAGGTTACGCAGGATGACAGGGACCTTGCTGCTGGATTTAAAGGGAATGTCTATTAAAGCAGCTTCAAGGAATACGCCACCTGGCAACCCATGACATTCATTGGGTTCAAGCACAAATGTGTTTTGACTGTTCTTTCTCAGCCTGACATTGCCTGTGACGCAGCACTTTTGCTTAGCAGGGATGGTGATGGGATTTCCACCATGTAACCTGACAGGATGCGCATGATCGTCAAGGTCATGGATCCGGGCAATATGCTGGAAAATCACTGCAAGGTCTCTAGAGGTGAGTTGGCGAACGAACTCTGGACCATCTCGTTCAAGTATTTGTTCATAGAGTCGGAATAACACATTAGTCCCAATCAACAGTGGGGTCCTGCTGTTGAATTGACACTCTGGCACCACAAGTGCTAACACAACTAGCTCCTCTTCCCTGCCAGGAACGGACAGGGGAAATGTGACACGAGCTTCTATGTAGCCAAGGTAGGGGACATGCTGTCCACCAGCTCCCTCAATTTCAAGAAGGGCATGAATTGGATGTACAGGTAAGTGAGATAGATGTTTTTTATGAAAACACTCAGACACTGTTGTAACTTGTGAACCAGTGTCCATGATGGACTCACATTGTACACCCTCAAGGAAGACAGAAGCTGCACAACGAGGACCTACAAGTCCTGAAGGTATGGATCGCTCTGTGTTACGGTAAGTTTCACTCATTGTCTGTGTTATAACTCTCTTTTGTGCCTCAGCACCGTTAACTGATCTGTTGGGACAGGGGTTATCCTCAACTACAGCTCCTGGATGTCCCATAGCAGGAGCTGCTACTAGTTTAAAGCAAAAGGGGAAGCAGCCTGCTGAGCTAAAAACTTATCTTGCCTCTCTCTAAGTTCTGCATTTTGTTTGCGAACCAGTGTGGGGTTAGGTTCGTTTGAGCAATGAGCGGCAATATGGTTGTCTTCACCACACTTAAAACAAAACCACGGCCTTGGCATTCCAGGCACCTTAAAGGGTCTCCTCATGTTATTATTACTGATTGCAAAGCAGTCTTTCTTTTGAGTGCCCTCACTCTCTTTCTGACTTTGTGCTAGTTTTTCAACTTGTTTTGTCAGCTCAGCTATCTTGTTCTCAATGCTAGAGGTTTCACCTTGCTTTGGTTTTGAAACTAGGGAAGGGTTACAATCATGAGTGAGGCTCTGTGGCTTTTTGCTTAGCTTTTCCAGCTGTTTAGTTAGCTCATCCACTTTCTTTTCAAGCTTTGATGCCTCATTTTGCTTTGTGTTAGGCAATGGGACAGGCTCACAGTCATAAGAGGGCATATCAAAAACATGGTGGGCATACATATTAGCTTTTGGAGCACCTAAATGCTTTTTCATCCTATCTAGCTTTGCTGAACGACGGTCCTCCTCAGTTCTCAACATGAGGAGGAACTCGGGGAATGTTGGAGGATTGCTCCTTTTGCACTCCAACTGTAGGCCTATGATGATACTCTGATCCCAACAACCCCTACAGAATTGTCTGAGCAAGTGGTCGTTGGAATTTTCAGCTGAGGCTCCCCCTCTAGAAATTGCCCTTGTGAGGAGGCTATGGAGCCTGTTCAAGTATGCTGATGGCTTCTCTCCATTATTTTGGTTAGAGCTGAGAAATGCAGTGAATAACTCCTCTCCATCCTCCACGACACCAAAAGCAGAATCAAGTTGAGTGACATAAACGCTCGGTGGTGAAGAGATGCCAAGAGGCTTCACAACATTAGCTGCTGGAGTCAGCAAGCTCTCAAGAATCCTTCTCACCTTGTGAGCGTCATTCAAAGAAGAATCGTTAAGGAGAAGATCAGCTTGGGTGCGCCACGTTTCATAATCCACCTCACCATTGGGTCTTGGCATTCGTCCAGAGAAGGTGCGCATCCTTATTTGTGGGGATGATGAAGTGGTGGACTCACTTCGGATGACATGCTCCACAATCACTTTCTGGATCTGGGGGGGATTAAAAACATTCTCACTGACATGAGCTGGGCTCACTGGTACACTAGCAGGTGCACTATGAACATGTGTGGGTTCTGCAGGTTCATTTCGATCATTATTAGACGTGTTTTTTTTTTGAGTTGCATGTGGCGGCGTAGCACCACTATGCACAGTCTGTGATGTGCTCTGGTTTTCCTGCAGCTCCCCCTGAAGCACACTCAAGAAACCTGCCCTGCCACTACCTGCAACAGACTGTAGCTCATCCAGGTATCTGCGAGCTATCTCCCTCCCCATCTCTTCCTGACAAACATCTCTAATGGTTCTCGCAAACCACGACACAGCAGGGTCCTTTGGACTTTGTAAGTTGCCCAAGGTAAGGGGGTCCATTCTACAGATAGACCTGTCAGATGCGTACTGGATCAGGGCTCTACCCTCTGGTTGTCCTGATTCATCAGGGATCCTGACTATTTTAGAAATGTCTCCATTAACTTTGAACACAGTATCAATTTCTTCATCTGTGTAATCCGATCCTATACCTGTTACATATAGGGAATTCTGACCGTTAACCTCAAAACGGTTGCAAATATCCATACCTGACTCAGTGAACTCAAATCTCAAAAGGTGCGTATTGTGGGGTGGAAGATCAAAAGGCTACTATATGACCAATCTCCTGGCTAGCTCGCCACTTTTATGTAACCTTTCTCTTAGTCTTCTTGGGTTCTATCTAATCAACTAAGTTCGACTAAGGAGACTGGCAGTAGCACTGAAGCATGAGAGCATTGATCTCCACCTCACATAACACACAACACAAAATATGGTATGAATGTTTATATTGAAACGTTCAGCTTTGTTTTTAACGGGAAATGTTCAGTTTTTTGCACCCATTAAATGAAATACAGTTCTTCTTAAAGCAAAATAATAATTCACAGAATGAAATGAAATTAGCTGAAACAGGTAAGTACTGGTATAGAAAATAATAAAGATAAAATAAAATAAAAATGTCTCTTTCCCCTTTAATGGGTTGAATTGTCCTTTTTATTCCTTGTTTCCACTGTTTGTTTCAGTTTACTGTCCTTCAGGATCCTCCAAGGAAAACAGTTCTTTAAGTTCCTTTGTCAATTTGTTTTTTTCGGAAAAAAAAATGTAAAAGAAAGAAAATACTGAGATCTCAGAAAAGAAAGTGCAAATAAAATGTGTGACTCCTCAGGACTGGGCCCTGTCCTACCACACCGATGCCCACACTGGTCCCGATGAACCATGAGTCTCCATGCGGCAACAGTAGTGGTGTGGATCACAGTTGAGCGGAGGAATTCGTCCCTCTAACAAAACCAGCCAAAATAGTTCCGAAAAGTCTGGGAAACACTCGTCCGAGTCGCTCCCGGGATCGGTTTCACTTCCAACAGGTAAGTTTCTCTCCACACTCAATCTCTAACGACAGTTTCAACAATATCAGCACTTTTGGCCGTCGAACAGGGACACTTTTCCTGCGGCTGCACGAGGCTTCTCCTTTTCTTTCTCTTTCTCTCACCTTCTCACACACGAGGCCCGCAGGTGATGCGTTCAGGTAAGCTCATAAATTCTACTACTGGACGAGAAACAACTACATTGCAATGAAACTATGATTCATTTGAGGAAACTGGTATTTCTGAGTGTTGTAATTCTAACCAGGGTTACACTTGCAAGACGTAGCTCCGATCAGCATACGCGCCGATGCTAGTATTATTATGGCTGCTGCCTACCCTGTCGTCCGGCATGGATCCCCGCCTGCCGGCGGAGTCGGAAAGTCTGCCGGAGGACTCGGAAAATTCGGCTGAGATGGACGCCATGGAGGACACCGGGCGGGCTGTCCACAGCGCGCCGCGGGCAGAGTCGAGGTAGGCCGTGGCGGGCTCCTGTACGTGGCAGGGCTGCCGCGGTTAGACACGCGGCTTATTTTACACCGATTTCACATGATTTTGCGTGACTGTAGCTGTGTGGCGCGGGTCTTATGCCGGCACATTTGGATTACAAACCATCCTCCTAATTGGTCCGTTTGGATCCTCGCGGTGATGCTTCTAAGGTGGAGCGCGCGCCTCACCTCCCCAACAGGTGCTACACGCTGCTGATTGGTATGTATGCATTACAGTCAGTGTTGTGCCAGTTCACAGCTTTTCTGAACTAGTTCAAGTTCACTTCATACATGCTCAAAGTGAACACTTCACGTTCAAAGTTCAAAATTTTAATTCTGAACTAGTTCAAAGTTCAGTTAATTTTACTTTTTTCGTGAGATATTCAAATAAATACTTTTTTTCACACTACGAGCTAGAAATCACTATACGTTCTTTGAAACTGCTCATTGTAGACATTTGCTCATGACACTGCAATTGTGGGTTTCTTACCAGGTGATGAAACTTGCACCAGTACAGACAAGGTAGACCAGTTGGCAGTGTCATTTGCGTTTGGGGTTGGCAGGGGGTCTTTTTTCCCTTTCCTCCCTTATGACCCTCGAGGGCGTGAATATATGCATTCACACTGGATGGGATGTTTTAACTCAATGTGCCGTTTCAAATTCGAGAAGGACGTTGTTGATGTCCTAACGTGTTTTTGCTGCGCAGGTGGACATATCTTACACAGAAAAGTAAGATTTTTGCCGTCGGGGTTTTGGTTTGCAAGAGTGTAAAATTGTTTTAAATATTCATAAGGAGAATCGGTGTCTGTCTCCGTGCCATCACTTCCACTAGCCTTTTTTTTTAATTGCAGCGCTTTCACTCACTCTCGTCATTGCTCTCTCTCTCTCTCTCTCTCTCTCTCTCTCGCTCCTCTAGCCCTCTGCGCGCAATTCATCACGGGTAACGTTGTTCGGAAGCCAGTATGTTATTCAACTATTCTCAGCCGGACACTACGTTGCCCGCAATGCATTGCGCACCCAATATCAAAACAATTTCTGTCTGGTGATACATGATTTAAGCGGCACCAGCGAGAATACAGGAGGGAGGAATTTCTCTCGTTGCGTTTCAAAAGAGAAAACAGATGTCACTCAGTTTTCAATGGAAAACAAATTCCAACGTTCATTTACAGTGATGTCTGCCGTTCATGACACATAATGTGAACTCATTCACGTTCAAGTTCTTTATTAAAAAACGTGTTGCGTTCAGTTCAACGTTCGCGAAAAAATGAGCATGTTCAATGAAAGCGTTCTTTTGAACTCGTTCACGCACAACACTGATTACAGTCTGATGGGTGCGGCGCCACCTGTCGTGTCGGGGTGTGGAGTGCTTTGTGCCTATGGGTTACCTCATGTAACGGTAGCCACAAGATAGCTTTTCAAGCCAGTTCGGTAACTAGATAGCTGGCGCTACCTAACTGAAAACGTTGAACTAGCTAGCTACTGGCTAGCCTTTGACATCTTGAACTGAACCAATTGAAGTGTGGCATTTCATATCATTGTTGTTCTATGAACCGTTCTTAAAAAGTCTGCTAGTTGGCGTTGGCTAGTATGCTAGTGGTGGCTAAGGCTAGCAGAACTGTGTTGGAACCATACAGAGGAGTTTTTCAGCTCTTAAACTCATCAAAATCACCTGCGTTCAACTACGTCAGAGAACAGACTCACAGGTTTAGCAATTCTCAGTATTGAGTCTAAACGTGCAAAAAATTTAGATTTGGATGAGTTTGTTAAGAGATTTGCTGCACAGCAATCGTCGCATACAGCTTCTGTAATTTGATACTGTATAGCAATCAGTTGATATACATGTTTTGTTATTGTTATTGTTAATGGGGGGAAAACATTTCTGCTGCAACAATAATCCCAAGGGAAACACTGTTTTAATGTACTAAAAAGTGGAATGCTCATGTATGTAGACCAAATATTGAATTCATCACACTTGGGTGTTGAAAAAACTGTTGTATATGGGCTAATATAAAGTACAAAGTAAGATGGGCTTCCTAAAAAAAAAAAAAAAAAAAAAAAAATTGCCACCCTACAATATATGCCTGCCACCCCATTTATAAATCTCTAGAATCACCACTGCTTGCTTGGATCCTGTTCTGCTTGCTTGGATCTCGTTTTTGCTGTTCTTGGATCGGATCTTGCTCTGCTTTGCTTGGATCTTGCTCTGCTTTGCCCTGCCGCAAAGCTCTGTCGCTGCTGTGGAGACCGACTATATTTTATATGGTGTACCTAAGTGGTTGAGTTTCAATGCTTGCCCTAATTAAATACTCGCATCACATTTCAGTCTGTGTTCATGTAGGCCTATGGAAGTTCCACCTTTTAACGTCAAGCATAGTCGCGGTTTAATAATAATTATTTTTGTAATACTACTACTACTAATCATAATGGTGACACACGTGTGGTAGCCTAATATTTCGTTGGGGGGTTGTAGGACACCCTGATCCAACAATCCAATTGGCTGGTCTGCGTTCCGGTATGGTCTGTTGGGGGGTTTGTTGCCTTTACAGCAAATGGAAGGCACTCCACCTGAGGATGCTGCTGGTCCCTGTCTTGGCTTCCATGGAGCTCATGGAAAAGTCGGGAACTTCCTCCGAACAGAGCCATACCGCCAAACACAAATTGTATGCATTCAGAATAAGCTTCTGAAATTTATCTCTGTTTCTCGTCTCGTTTTGACGAGAGTGGTTCTGACAGAACTATGATCGTCTCAATGTTCTGTGATCCTATGCAAAATGTCTTGAGGATGACAAATTCTCCATATGGAACATTGTAAAAAAAGAAAATTTAATCATAATGAATAAATAAGATTCCAACAGGCAGCAGGAATATTGAAAAAAAAAGAAGCTATTTTTACATGCTGGCAACAATTTCTGTCTCCTCCTCATGCTGGTGAAAGCTTGATGTCAGGAAATTATTTTATTCCCAAATGTGAGCATGCCAGACTGAAACAAAGCCCTTCATGTGATAAGAGCATTTTAGCAAGTGTTGGACTCACACACATAAGTGATTTCAGGAAATTATAAGGGCATGTAAATGCACTGGAAAGAACGTATGAATAAATTTGAATATTTTGTTCAAAATTTGGAAAAGAGAACTTTTTCATCTGACAAAACATTTCACGACCTGCACAGCCACTACTGCGAGTGTATGTATACTCTATATACTATTGGGCTGGGCTGGGCTCACCTAAACCTAACCCTCAGGAAAACATAAACGGTTGCCTGAAAACTACGGGCACTCATAACTCATGTCCTGACTGATCTCCATTTTCTTACTGACTGGATTCATTTTATTCCCCTTTGTGTTTTTGTGTTTGTGTATTCGCTTCACTTCACTGCAGCACACAAGTTCAGGTGCGAACTCTTGCCTGAGGGATCAGAACGGCTTAGTTTCACACCCTTGGCCCCTTCCTTCCTACATGCCTGTCTGCCAGGTAGTGCCATCTCATGGCTAGGAAACACCATTGCATAGGGGACAGATAAACAGGGAAGGTCCCTTAAGGACACATGAGCATCTAACAGATTGGATTGGAGCATATGACGATCATTGGTAAATTCCCCCCAGCTTCCTGAGTGAACCGCAAGTTTAAAGTGAACCATACTCTCTCTTTACCGCCAACTTAAGAGACCATTTATGTTATTTGTGCTTAAAACAGTAATCACTGTTACAGAAGTGCCTCTGTAATGACACAGGAGTATTTCCACAGTCAAGAGTAGCCACAATGTCCAATTAAAAATTTAGCTGGGTGGTAGATGAATTCAGTTCTTGTAATTAGATGCTGGAGACCCGAAATCATCTTGGGACCTTACTTTGCATACTAATGTTTTCACTCAGTATTTAGTCAAGTCTGGGAAACAAAATGACTATGTCAGAGTTTTGAAAAAGGCTTGTGGAGCAGGTTTTTTACACAAGGGTAGGGAGATGATTTGAAAAGACAGTTACTTCTAAAGATAGGGAGTAAATGATTCATGATTCAACAGTCACTGTTAATCATGACGAAACTTCAACCAAGCCAAGCAACAAAGAGGAGCCAGTCCCAGATGGGACAATAGCAAAAGGTTGTTCTCGCCATCATTTGCTGAGGCCCCAAACTGCAGCAAGTGCCTGGAAATTAAATGAATGATTCTCCTCTAGGAGAATATTCTCCAAAAACTCAGCTGTTTCATAAGGTAATTAAGGTAATTAAGATCGAGATTAAGATCATAAGATAATGAGTCCACTGGAGATTTTGCATGGCTATTGGAAGTTACTTGGTACAGTTTTTCTAATATAAATGATTGTTATGCTTAAGTTCAATAAGGATGAACGGTTCCCTCAAGTCTGCCATTATTCTATGGTGTTTGGGCTTTTCATCCTGCAACATTTTGTCACTTCCAGTTTCCCATGCACTCAAAGTCATCTCATTCTGCTGTCAGTAAATTATTTGACATATTTTCTATTGATCTGTCCTTTCATACATTTCTGTGACTTTTGAAAGAATTTCACCATCAATAAATCATCAGGTGAAACCAATGACGTAGCCACGGGCACACCCAAAAAATTGCCGTTAGACGATGCGTTGCGACACCTGCACCTGGAAACCTGGCGTAGCGTTATTTCTGCTGAAATAATAAATGCATTCAATCGTCAAGCCACGCCATCTTGCCCTTTAAAGCAATACAATGTAACTTCTCAAAAAGCCCATTATGGAGCTCCCCCTACAGGCTTGGAGGTAATGTACGGTTACACTGTCGTAAATACAACACCCTTTCGCTTTCAGAAGGTGCAAGCTTTGTCGACCGAGAAGGTAAGAGTAATCAAATGTACCTGGGAGCGTGAGAGGGGTCTATTTGTTTTTGCGGTAGGTGTGCCAGAAAGCAAGTCGAAGTACTTCCGCTCAGCTCCCGGGCCGGTCCAGCAAAGTTACATAGCGCAGTTTTTCCAACTCAGACCCCCGAAGGGCATAGGAGACAGGCCAATCGTAATATTAAAACTCATTCTAGCCGCACAATTTTTTTCAAGCTGTTATTTTAAGGTAGAAATGTTACATAGTATTGCTTTAAATTGAGAGCTGGTAAGCAGCAATATCGTTGTGTCCTTTACACCTCATCCTGACTGAACGCGAGCGAGCGAGTGAGCAATTGATAAAAAGTGATAGAATGGGTACTTTTCAATCATGCCGCGAGCGATGTCGCTCCGTCCAGCGATGACGCCGACCCCTTCGAAAATCGCCCGCGCTGTCTCTATTGGGACGACACTTTGCGGCGGCGTCCCGTTCTTATTGGTTGAAATGAACACGCTGCTTCCTGTTGACAAGCTAGTTAGCAACAGGTCAGCATCACTCAGGGAATAATGGACGAGGAGAAGCTGATCTTTACCGTGGAACAGCACCCAATGGTTTATGACCCCAAACACCCGTACCACAAAGATCTGAACCGAAGGGAGGCCGTATGGGCGGCAATCGTCAGAGAACTCGGTGTTTCACATGAGTACTTTCTGAACCAATAGAATCGTCACACTGCATATTAGGACACCCTCGTGAAATTTCGCCATCGTATCGCGTCAGTTTCGCTCGCTCAGGTCAGGATGAGGTGTTACTCTGCTGCTAAGCCCAATAGTTGTGTTCAGACGGTTAAATAGCTTTGTTGATTATGCATAATGTGGATACGTTATGGCTCTGGAAGAGTGCATGAGTGTGTTATATTACTCTCTGTGTGTGATACGTTTTTGTGGTGATTTTTGAGACCACAAAGTGTGCTTTTTGTATTACTTTGTTACTGATTTATTTGAGCGCACGTCACATGTGAATGTTTAGACCTGCTGTGAACTACTGTTGACTATTACTGATGAGAACGCGCACAACGTGTGGATATGTTTTGTGTTAAGAATGTTGTATTCATTCTTTTGAATGTTTGTGGAGGTGTAACACTCCACATTTGGCACACCCAGTATTTGCTGGTGCACACCCAATGTCTTTTTCCTGGCTACGCCAGTGGGTGAAAAATAAGGTTATATTAATAAGAAAAAAATAAGCTTTTCATTCCCATTACTATTATACTTTTTAGATAATGGTGATGGGCATGGTTTTGACAAAACAGATGGTGGAAGGATGAGACCCCAAAGTTACTTTAATCATGTTAAAACTTTCAGTAATAAAAGCCAAAAAAACTAATTTGAAATCAAGTCCCAAAAATAAACAATCAAAAGCGAGCGAGCAAAACTTGTATTTTCCGACTGCTTCAGGTCTGAGTTTTAATAATGGCTGAGAATAGCCTCATGTAATCAGCTCTCTGCTGGTGTCTGTAAACTTCCATCATGCACCTCAGCATGCTGAGCATTTTAATTTGCCTGCTAGGGCTCATAGGTGTGGAACTGTATTAAGCTCAACATGTCTTCCTGTCCACTAATCTTTAGTGCTTCTCTGTCCTCACAACTTTTTCCTTTTCTTTCCCTCACATTCAGTCGTCCATCATGTCTGTGTTTTCCTTCTACCTTCTTCCATGCACACACACCGCTGATTATAATGCCAGGTGCATCTGGCAGCAGTATGCTCTCCATTTTGCAGCAGCCAGTCCCATACATGCCTTAAATCAGGGGTCTTCAACGTTTTTCAGGCCAGGGACCCCCAAACTGATGGAGAGTTGGAGCAGGGACCCCCCTACTATTTATATGGCATACAATTGTGTTTTATATTTAAGGGGGCCTAGTGCCGTGTATAAACATAGCTACTCTGTTATTGTACATTCAATACAAAGCTATTCAAATAATACACAGGTTAATATATTCATGTTTTTATTTTAAAAATGTGCAAGGTACAGGGTGGCCGTGCCACTGCCATTTAGAAACAAACATCTTGCATACAACACTGAGCTATTCAAATAATCCACAGATTTTAACTTTAAACATGCATGTAGATGGAACAATGAATCCTCAAACCATCTGTGGATGGCACACATTTGCACACAATTTGTGAGAAAAAAAAATAAAATAAAAAATAATCGTCTAATCCACCAAAGATTTCGCGACCCCCCCTGCAGTACCTCCGCGGACCCCCTGTGAGATGGGAAGGGCTGGATCTTGAAAATTCTTTTGGAACTGAATAAAGCAGGACAGAACAAGTTTAGTTATTATCGAAAATCACAACAAGATTTCTGCAGCTGGAAATTATGTTAGAGGAAAATGAACCAAGCTGTGAGGAAATATAAATTAAAGTGTCTGCCACTTCCACCTCATATTTATGCGATATCCCTTTATACTTAAATATAGGCAAAGTCACTTCACAGATGTTGTCTTTAAATTACTTGAAAATTGATTTTGTAAGACAAACTGCCCTGATAAGCAGCAGAGGAGTACTACAACTCATATGAGCATTCCACAAAATCATCATAAGGAGCACAGAGTGGTGGTGGATGGTGGTGCCAAGCGCTGCATGTTCAAGCATGAGCCTTCGTAGGATGTGAAATTGAGACCAACAATGTTCTGTAAATGAAATGATAGCTCTTTAATAAAACATTTTTGTGTCTTCAATAAAGGCAAAAAACAAAATACTTGGTGAGAATTAAAAAAAGATCATGGCTAGGTCTGAAATACATTCTTTTTACAACACAACCGGTTGCATGTGTTACAACAAAACCACGTCGCTTTCTGGTCGGCTTCAGAAACTCACATCACATGCTTCGGGTAAGAAATAAAAACTTCTTGATTTGGGTCAACCATAGTTAAAAAATCCCAAACAAACTAAAAACGTCATGGATGCTAATTTTTAGCCTTTGCGTTCTGTTGCTACCATGACCATTAGAGGTCATGTAGACTTTGGCCATATCACTGGTCCTATCTGTCTGCAGGCGTAAACGCCACATGGACGCATGTTTTGGGGAAGAGGGCAGTCTCAGACATTTGGGGTCGCTGAAGACATCAATATACCTCATGATGCTAATGAATGCTGGCTGGCTGCTGATAATAATTATGCGTCTTGAAATAGCGCATTTGTAAATAGCAAACTTGCAGTGACTGCATGAGAGGCCAATGCGAAGAGAAACCAAATCGCATTCCTTTAATTCTACAAATAATTTCCCGCATAAGAGTGGCCATACTTTGTTTCTCTGTGGACATTCAATGTTATAGAATTGATGTGTCTGCATATGAGTGGAAAATACATCTAGATATCAGGCACTGGCATCTGCTCTTAACCTGTTTTATGAATTGGCATAAAGTCCATCCCTGGATCTGAGCATCCCTGCAGTATCCAGGGAACAATACCATAAACCTTTTAGATATATTTATCCTCAGATATATACCAGCATTTGCAGACCTCAAGACGTGCCTCCCGTACAGCTCACCAGATTAAGTGCTGCACTGCTTGTGTCAGCAGGCGAAACGATATCAGGTTTTCACTGTCTGGTGAAATTGATCTCACGGCTCTGACATTTGACCATGTGAGCCCATTGACATCCAACCAGCAGCACTACTTGTTTTCAAGGTGTTGAATCTACTATTGCCTCTTCAATCAACGGGATAGTAGTGGTAGCTGCAGACATGAGACTCACTGCCAGGGTTGAGCTGACACAAGCCCCCTGCAGCAGCCCTTTCCCCTTGGCCGACTTTAATGTCATTAACAGGTGGGGGGTAAAAATAGATGGGGGAGGCACATGCACGTACATACACACAGATAAGGAGATGGGGTTGAGTCCGTGTGGTCTAATGCATTTTCAAACAAGTACATTTAAAAAAAGAAAGGAAGGGAAACTCATTTAGCGCCATTGAAGTTAGTGTCAACAAACAGATTCACTTACAGAAGCTCCAGTGTGACCGCATACCTCACACATGCACATGCATGCAGACACACACTCATTTTAGACATCTGGCTAAAGATATATACACGCAGGGGCCTTTAAGCTAATATGTAGGATTGCACATGCGATATCCCGGATAAATGAACACACACACGGACACACACACATATACAATCTGCAATGCTGTATGTGCACATGCACAGGTGAACCCACACAGTACAAAACCAGCACACACACACACACACGGTTCACGGCTTAACCCCCACCCTCCCATCTCCCCTCAGACGTAACACCAAGCCACTTTGACCTCCACCCCTTTTCCCCCCCTCATCCGTTCGTCTCTCCCTTTCTTGCTCCCTCGCCTCACCTCGCCCTCCGTCACTCCGAGCAGACCCACACACACAAAAACCAGGTCAGCAACTTGTTAATGTCATTGTTGTGATATTTGTGAGGTGACGTCGAGCGCTGCGAGGCACGAGTGCAGCACGTGTTAAAGAGTGAAAAAATAAAACTAATGTGTCTAATTTCAGCATGATGTTTTTTGGGCTGCTGAACTGTTCGGGGGGGCTGGGCTGGTGGGGAGTAAAGCCGCACTGACTTCTTCTTCAAATGTTGCTTGGATGGTATGCTTATGGAGTTGGCTGTTTGTATGATATAGCATGGAAATATCCTCCCTGGACCTGATTCCAGTTTGGAAACAGAAAGAAGTATTTGTAGAGAGTTAACTTTTTTAAGGGTTTGCTTCACGGTGCTGCGGTCACGAGTTTCTCCCTTTTGCTTCAGTGTTGATTTTCCAGTGTTTCAAAGTGGATACCTTAAAAGGAACTCCGTGGTCAGTTTTGTTGAGTAAGACCAGCAGATTTAATCTATCGTTCTAAACTTGTTGAAATATTCTTGTTAACAATTTCTGATGTTCTTTACCGCTTGTCATACTAATTTGTAATGGCAGGTGTGAATACCTTTTGCTGTTATACTTGCTCGTTCTTGGTTCCCATTCAGTTCTCGACAGCCCGTGCTGTTGAGGGTGGCCTTGACTCAGGTCATAGAATGGTCCTCTTTCAATGAGTTGGGTTAATCCCCAGCTACTCCACATGTTAAAGAGTCCTTGGGCAACACATGCAACCCTGACAACACCCGAAATATGCTCATCTGTGTGATTGTAGAGACAAAAAGCATGCAAATATATAGAAAACCTTTATGAGTGATACACCTTGTAAAGTGCTTTGTAGAGCCTATATTTGGTTAAACACCATTCAACTGTGGATCTTTTATCATTAATGTGTCTATAGCAACCTGCTTTTACTAGGACTGTTAAGTAATAATCTAATTTAATCATGACAGATTACATTTTATTTTGTAACCTGTTGAAAATTCACCTCAATGAAATGTGCTATCAAAAGCCAAATATTCACTATTGACCTTATTGTGCATAGTTTAAAAAAAACTTACCAATCTCCTCCATGACTGTTATCTAAATATTGTTAAGTGCGTTCAGTATCTCAGAGGTGAAAGATGAACCCTGACTGATGCAAAGATCAGACATCGTCACTCTGTCCATCGCTGCTGTTGATCAGGTTAGCAGCGAGGCTACGTGACAGGATTAAGTTAAAACAGACCAGAAGCTGAAGTTGAAGCTAAAGATGTAGCAGCACTCAACACCATCAGTGACCTGAAACATTATGGTCGATTTACTGGAGGCGGATGCATTGTTTTCAACCAAGCATGTCATCAGGGAAACTACTGAAGTACGCTTGTGCTCAGCTGGTATACGATATTGCCATAGTAAATGAAATTTGGTGAAAAGTTTTTTTTTTTTGTTTGTTTTTTTGTCAGCACTAATTTTCAGTATTTTTTAAATTGTGTTCATTCAAGCTACATTGTAACGCATACTTGCTTTTTATGTTTTTCTGATGTTTCATTACAGGAGCTATTATAATAGGGCAGTTGGACAAATTCTAAAATAACAATTGAATAATAAGAGAATGTAATTTATTACTTTAGTTTCAACTTCAGTCAAGAGAAAAATGGCAAGTTTGCACCTAAATAAAATGCATGTACCTGCAAAAAAAGCTTTTGAGCAAGGTATTGTTAGTTTGATAGCTAGTTGTATTCCGCAACTCGCCCCATTTAGATAACAATATTTTCTATACGTGATCCTCTGTCACTTTTACACTGTTGTCATTCTGCAACTACTCATCAGTGCTGGACTTTAGAGTGAAAGTTTCCCTTGATCAGGACCTCTCAAACTTGTTTGACCCAAACAGGAAGCACATTGTTAATGTTCTACAGGTGTTCTTATTTTGGTGTAAGACTGCAACACAGGATAAGTTAGCATAATATTTTAGTGTTAAAGGTTAGTGTTGTCAAATGGTGCATTTTAAACCATTCTGCTTTTTCCTAACCTTAAACTATTGAACACATTTTTTAGCTATTTTTTATTTTTTTTTAGTTTTGGTGCCTGATGCAAGTCAGAGTGAAAGTTAAACGACATTGTTGTTGGAGAGTTTTCATAAAAGTGACAAACAAACGCAACAGTCTCACTTGTTGTGAGTCAAAACCAGGTCTCCAAAGTCCTCCAAGGTAATGATAAAATCATGTGGATTTTGCTGCTCATTTATGAGGCAGCTTTGCACATCAGGGCACCAATGCTAACTGACCCTATGTGCTTATTTTAGAAACGGCAACAGCTTTGACTGAATACTGTATGTGACATTCTGGAAATGGGGAGGGGTTGCGCTGTCAGAGACTTCTACAGCCTGGGCCTGTCTGTAGTAAAAGCAATCGCTTTCACTTTTTCAAGCAGACAGCCTTTTCACAGTTGCTGATCATAATGTTCTTGCTCAATGTTGGACCAGATGCAACACTTGAAAAACCTTTTACTGGTATCTGGTATATTAGGGCAAAAGTATGAAAATAGCAACATTTTCCTTACACAGTTGCTCACAGTGCATGAAGCCTCTTGGTTATTGCTGACAGTGTGGTGCACTACTGAAGCAAAAATGTCTTATTTGATACTTGCAAGATTTTGAATATTCTGATAAATGTGCACTAGAAATGAGACTGTTTTGTCCTATGTTGTTTTGGATAAATATCCATTTTATGAACGTGTCAAAATTTGTGCTCTATAGCTTACTTTCTTGTCAACAAGACAGACTCTCGTGAAAGTAAAGTTGTGTTGTCTCCTCGGGGAATGTGTTTGATTTTTCCTAACGAGAGGAAGGATTGAATGTCGCGTCTGTTGTCATTGCATCCGAGCGGAAGGCGGCAGGATGGCTGTTTCATTCACCCAGCGGACACAAAGGCGTTTAAGATTCCATTCACCAGCAGTGTGTCTGTGTAACCTCTCTATCATGGCGATTCTCGAAAAAAGATAATTGGTCATGACTAGAACATGATGAGTTGTTGTACCGCAGAGGTACCACAAAGTGTCTCAGAATAGACGGCAGGTTGTGATTCCAGCAAGCCCACTGTTTTCTTTATCTGCTTGCTGTCACATAACATCTCAAACTAGATAACTGATCATGATACCACAGTGCTAAACCTTTTTTACGCTGCCTTTTTGATTGGAAATGCAGAACAGAACACAGATAATTCATTGAGATTTCTACTTATTTCTACTTATAGTATTTCCTAAGTTTATTTCCAGTTTGGAGCTTTTCTTTTAAAATTAATACACATTCATGAGCCTTCATTCACCTCTTGTTGAATTGAGAAAATATTTAGGTTTATTTCTGGAAGTGTTGCATACTTCCAGAAATGATTTGTTTGTGTTCAGGCCTCATTATTGCAAGTGAACAATTGCGTTTCGAGGAAGCATTTTGCAAATTCATTAGACTTGTTGGAACCAGCTTATTATCCTTTTAGGTTTTCCCATGCAAAGAGTGTAGGCTTAATTGTCACCTCATACAATTAATTACACGGCAATTAGACAATTATTTGGAAACCGCTTTCCAACCCCTTAAATAACAAATATCTTATCTCACTAAAGATTTTTGCATGCGCCTTGGTGTTTAAATGACACCTATGGAGGTCACTGTCATAATATGAAATAAATACAAATATATATAAAATGCTTAATAGATAAGTTTATATGACCATTAATCTTTCTCTCAAAGTCTGTCATGGGCTCAGCTTTTCACCTATTGGTCGATAATCTGGCTGAACAGATTTTCCAGAAGATGGTTCCTAAAACCGAAAGGGCCAAAAATGTTAGTACCAAATCTATACCCCCCTAATTTGCATAATGAAGGAGAAAATGCATACTGTAATGTGCAGAAAACATGGAAATAAATGGGCTTGGGGAATTGAAGCAGAAAAATGTATTCATTTCACATTCTATTCAATTATTTTTGCATTGATTACTTTGCTTTTAATTCAAATTTAAATTTTAGTAGCGTTTATGATCATATAAACTTATTTATTCAACCATTTATATCATTTTGAATTGATTTCAGATAATTACGGTTTCAGTTCTCCATAGAGACCTGGATCTGAGACATCATCTGATAAAACTTGCTTTACTTTCTCCTCCTTTTCCTTTACAGGTGTTTTATCACTACTTCATCACCTCTACCTGCTCTGAAGCCAGCATCCATCTCCTATACTGTCTGGCTCTTTTGTTATGATGATTTATTTGCCAGTTATGAATCCACTTTCCGAGAGTCCATTTTTGATCAAGCACTTTCTCATAAGAAGCCCCGCCAGGAATTTCCTCTGTTAAATTTCTCTGAGACATCAAATGTTTGGTTCAATAAATAAGAATTGGGGAGTTTTTTTCCCTTCCTTGTATTTTTCTTGTTTTTTCTAACTTATGCATTTTAAACTTGCTCCCGAAAGAAATACTTGTAGAACAAGTCCATTTGTTTGTCTCAAGCTGCTTTTGATTTTTTCTTTTTGTTCATAAACTTTCTTCACTTTTACTTTTTAAAAAGATCTTATCAATTCCAACTCAGTCAGACGAAAAAGAACCCCTTTGGTTGTTTTCTACCTTGTACAAAATGTGGTCTACCTTTTCTGTGACTGACGAGGAGGGCCGCTCTGTGGCCCCTGGAGTAGCAGGAACAGCTGGGGGGCTTGCAGCTGGAGGACCCCCTCAGGGTTCAGGGGCTCTGACCGGCTTGATGAGTGGACGCAGTACATTTGGCGGGAACAAGCGCCGTAGGACGACGTCAACGGGTCATACCATGAGTGAAGCCCAGGAGGGAAAGGTGACTGCTTTTATATTTTGTTCTCCCTGCCTGTCCAATTGGAATCAGACTGCTCTGCAAGGCAGGGCACACAAGATCCTTTTCTGACACAAATACACATTTTAATCTGTAACTTCCACATTCTTCCACTCCAAACCAAGCCATACCTCTGAAGAAGGGAGGACTAAATAAAACATTCTCACACACAAACACACAAAGTTTACTAATCAACATGCTCTTATTCTAAAACTCGTTACGTACTGACTTCATCGGTTTTCAACACATTAGATGCACCGAAGCATCGTTTTTGGTCGTGTGGCCTCTTCCTGACTGGTAATGAAACAGTTTTAGTATACTTTGTCACGGCAATGTGGAAAATGTATTCAAAGATTTCCGAAATATTGGTATTTTATTGTGCACCTTGATGCCTTACCATGAGTTATTCAATGCAGAATAAAGTATATAAGAGAGGGAAATCAAAATAAAATCAAAATGCATTAAAAGAAGGAAGAGAGACACAACAGTCCAAATACTGATATGGAACTCAAGTCCCTTCTTGAGATTTGGGTGTCTATTCCCTTCTTCTCAGTGTTACTCATTTATAAGTGAGCCCTGTATGTTGGTTTTTTTTCTGTGGTTAATTACTATTGGCTCGGCTGGTGTGACGTTTACCCCAGCAGCAGGATAACCGGCCACATGCATCTCTTCCCTGTGCGTCGGAAAGTGACCATAATAGGAAATCTAGAACGATGAAAGTCAGTTTGTGTCAAGTTTTTTATTATTCCTAAATACACATTTTGAAGTGTATTTCGGAATGATATCAGGATTGTCTGTAAACAGACTCAAGCGCTTGTACCTGAACTCAGTGAGGCTGCTCTGGCTGCAGTAAGCACTGTGGTAATTCTGTGTTATGTCTTGTGTAGGAGTGATGGACAGGGCTATTTCTACTGCTGTTTCCAGTCTTTATTGACAATGCAAATAGCAGTCCATGTGGTAGGAACACAGTACGTGTACTTGTTCCTCATACAAGGTTTATATCCACGTCATCCTGCCAAATTATGTTACATATAATTGCTAAAGCTTTTAGAGATGCAAGGACAATGATAATGTGATCATGCCTCAAATAGCATGAATTTAATCCAAAAAATTATTAGCTAATTCTGCTCTGGATAATGAAGGATGAAAACTACGTTATTCTGTAACATAAACTTAATAAGCTTTTTAATTCACTCTTTCACACTTTGTGTCTTTTCACTAGATCAAATTGGCATTCTTTGTGGCCATTGTGGGAGTGGTTCTGACTGTCCTCGGAGTCGGGACAGAGTTCTGGGTGGAGCTGGCACCCCTGAAGACTTTCTACAACAATCAGGTGAAAGCTTGAACGTTCTTTTCAGGTGCTATTATGAACCAATAGCACAAAAAGACATCAGGGCAAAAAAAAGCTTAACAAGAATTTCCTTTCGATTAGATTAGATTATACTTTATTCATCCCATAACGGGGAAATTCACTTACCACAGCAGCAAAAACAGCAAGAAACGCAACAACAGAAATGAACAAGAAATAAAATATAAAAAAAGCAAGTACTAAAAGGTAAAGTGACCAAAAAGTAAAGTGACCTAGTATAAATAATATTGCACATTATGAATTTGAAATTAATAAAAAATAAAGAAATACGGATTAAGAAAAATCTTTATGTGAGTGGTGGATTGTCATGGAAAGGCAACAACATGATCAGTGGGTGCATGTGTTGTAAAGTCTGCCAGCTGCCAAGATGAAAGCCCTGCGGAACCGCTCCTTCTTGTAAAAGTCTGCAGCTGAAGGGGCTGTACAGGGACCCCACAGTGTCATGGAGGGGGTGAGAGGAGTTGTCCATGATGGATGTCAGCTCAGCTAACATCCTCCTCTCACCCTCATCCTCAATGGAGTCCAGGGGACAGTCCAGGACAGAGCTCGCTCTCCTGATCAGTTTGTTCAGTCTCCCTCTGTCCGTACTGCCCCCTCTGTGTCTGTACTGCCCCCCCTCTGTGTCCGTACTGCCCCCTCTCTGTCCGTACTGCCCCCCCCCTCCCCCCTCTGTGTCTGTACTGCCCCCTCTCTGTCCGTACTGCCCCCTCTGTGTCCGTACTGCCCCCCCCTCCCCCCTCTGTGTCTGTACTGCCCCCCCTCTGTGTTCGTACTGCCCCCTCTCTGTCCATACTGCCCCCTCTGTGTCCGTACTGCCCCCTCTGTGTCCGTACTGCACAGAAAATTGCTGAAGCTCCCACAGAGTCGTAGAAAGTCCTGAGGAGAGTCCCACACACCGAAGGACCTCAGTATCCTCAGCAGGTGGAGGCGACTCTGGCCCTTCTTGTAGAGGGCTTGTGTGTGGTCGGTCCAGTCCAGTTTATTGTTGAGGTGAACACCCAGGAGTTTGTAGTTCTCCACCAATCTCAATGTCCAATCCCTGGATGTTCACCGGTGTGAAGTGGGGTGTTTCCCTCCTTTCAGAAGTTAAATTTCTGTTTTTTTCAAAACTGTGATAACTCAAAGGTAAAATGGTTACTGCTGATATTGTCCTCTTTCATCTCCGTTTTGCAGACTTGTCTGACAGCTCACTACGGTCTGTGGAAGGGCTGCACCAAGACCCTCTGGGTAGCTGATATCGACCCAGAACGAGAGAGCTGTGGACCTGCTGAAATGCCCGGAGGTGATTCAAAGAATTACTGACTCGTTAGGTGGAAATTTGAAGTCTTTTTGAGGGAGATAAGTCTGAGTGGATGATTGGCAGATAAACTGGCTAACAGGGCAACTGTTGAGCTTGGACAGCTAAGGTAGAGGAAAAGAGTGAGCATGACTGAGTGGTCCACCTGACTTTCTGGTCAGACAAATGATGCTTGGCTCATTGTGTGATAGCGGGCTGTCTGAATAGTTTGTCTGACTAACTGGCTGAGTCATTCTAACAGTCTGAATGAAATGGTGCTCATTTTGATTTTGGTTCAAGTGAAGGCATACATGGAGAATAATAACTGGGCCTCTGTTCAGGGTGTCTATACAGTTGAATTTCAACAACAGGAAACTGACAGAATAACTGAATGGATTTACTAAATAGATACTTCACTGGGGTTTTTTTATGGCCTTTCATACACTTTAAATGAGCTGTTGAGTGAAGGTGTCGGAGGAAACAGGTGAAACAAGACAGGACTTCAAAATGACAAATGTAGAATTTCTGTGGTGATACGGGCAAAACCGTTCAAACCTTTTGCTGCATCACTCTCTACCATGACCCTCTTTGAACTCCAATCCCTTTTATATGAAAGAGTCCAATAAAAAGCAAAAAAGGAATGAGAGGCCCGCATAAATATCTATGAATGTTTCTCCAACACCTGTGTGAAAAATCTGATTTTTAAACTTCGTGAATTTAATGGGTTGCTGGATTTCAGCATGTTTGAAGATAAATTGACAGAAAGAGGTGAGGAAGCCATATTTGAAGATTATGAAGCAGACAAACAGCAGATTTCAAAGTACACTTCTGCACTTGATATTTTCTGTTTAGTTTTGTGGCTGGACTCCTGAGGTAGAAAGCAAAACTTGGTTTATTCACAAAAAAGGCTAATAAAAGGCACGGCTGGGCCAGATGACAAAACTAAACTGGGAAAAATAAAACAGGAATATACTGTGACAAAAACAAAGTCTTGACATGACATGAAAAAAGGCCCTTAGCCGTGGCATGAAAGGTGAAGACGGAGAACAAATTCACAAATTGAACGGGGAGCATGGAAACTAAATGGTGAACTGAGTGATTGACAAATGAGTGCAGCTGGGGAACGATGGACAGGTGAAGTGAGTGAACTAATGACCTGGCATGGGAAGTGAGAAAAAAAGCAATGGCAAACTTAACTAAACATGGACTTAAACTAAGACGTGACTAAGCATGATAAAAAACACAAAACCAAAAACATGGGGAAAACCCAATGAACGTGACATGCTGCGGTCAGGGTGTCAGACTTTCAGGTGATATGATGGGAATTACAGCACGTGGCAATACAACACGTATAAATGTAGATATTTGCAACTGTCTAACCTGTTCCATGCAGACCTAACCATGTACATTATTTCTAATCATAAATATGCATTTTTATTGACGAACCTAACTATTCACGGGTGAAAGTGCAGTGGAAAAGTGAAGCATTGTGAGTAGGAGGGAAGGAGAGAAGTACAAAGACTTTTGAAACACTGTGCAAGACACGTCTCGAGCCAACGATCTCAGTGATCCCTAATCCACAAAGGTCCATGATTAACGCTTTAATCTCCTTAGAAACATTTACGGCCAAGAAATGACCATAACTCTCGTCTCAACATGTATGGAGGTGTAGTACAGCAATGCGCTGATGAATAATAAATTAAGCTGTATCTGTGTAGAGAACAAGAGAAGAAAAATATTGTAAAAATGTCCAGTTTTTTTTGTCTTTATACTAAAACTGCTGTTTTCAGCAGCGGATCACTGTGGCCATTACATAGCTGCCTTGAGATCAAATTGAAATGTTACAAAAATATGTAGTGTATATGTATTTAAAACCTTTCTATTCATTTTCAAGTAGCAATGCAATGTTAAATCACGAAAGACGTAAAACCAACGACAAGACAGTCTCATCATGTTATCCCAATACCAAGATCTGTATAATAGTCATCATATAGGAATTACTTTGCATGTACGACCGACCTAAACATTGTTGTAAACCGCACACACCCCCATTTACTATGACTGCTCATTATAGATAAGAACTAAAACAACTAAGATAACAACATGACAAATATAGATATTTTAAGAAGTTACTTAATTTTGGCTTATTTTGAAATAATTTTGACATTCTCACAGAGGGAGTACACATTAGGATAAACACAACACAAACGTAATTAGTTTTAACTTAAACTTCTATACCATTCAATTAGTTTCAACATACCATACACTGGAAAATGAATCATCTGCCCCCGACTGTGGTACCATGATTATTTCATCCTTTCTTGTGGGTTCGGCTATTTCCTCTTCCAGTGCTTCTCTGTTTGCATTGTTGAGAGCAGTGTGCTGAGAGCAACTGAAAGGCAGTGACTCGTGACTCATTTATAGTCAAAGAGAGGGTGGTGTCAGACACGTTGACAAAAACTCTTGGTAGTGATCAGTAACTGAGTGGGGAGACTGGGGGAGGAAAGAGGAGAGGCCCAACTGCATAATCTCTTCTGAGGACTGAGAAAATCTGAGTCTGACCCAGCAGGTGTTACTGCTATCACTTCAGTCCTCGTTGATTTTGGTGAGGATCCAGAAACTATTAGTCCCTCACCAGCTGTAAACCTTGTATTCTGTTTCTGATGTAAAAAAATAAAACCCTTGCTGTCTATCAGAGAGCCATGTATCATTTCTATCTGACAAACTTCACTTCTAGATTAGATGTGGAATATGAGATTTCTGTTTGTATGAAACACACAGTGCAATAATGAATCACATCAAAGTATCCCTTTTCTGGATTACTGGCTGCAGAGTTTAGCTCGTTGTGGCTCAACAGACAAAACATGCTCAACAAAAGGAACTACACATATTAACTACACATTCCACAAAAAAAAAATTAATAATAATTTAAAAGTCATGGTAGGTGCTAGATGGGCCTCAATTTTGCTGAGTGGTGTTTAGGTGGAATAATGGAGACCTATTTGCCCCTGATTTAATGTAATGGCACACTGGTGTTTACTGGCATCATCTACATGTTTGCATGCATTGAAACAACATAACCGTTAACGGTTATTATGATAGTGTGCAAAGAAATAAACTGTTGAAGCTAAACTATTCTATTAAGGCGAGTCACGACAGGCAAAAACAGTGATTTTTCATGCAGTGGTGAATTTTGAGATTTTGGGCCAGTCCACTCCAATTCAATATGTGTTCTTTCAACCTGCTATTAAAAAAAAAAAAAACGTTGAAAACATAAATTAAAATTTTATTTCATCAAATTTTGTTTACTCGCTGCGGTACGTTTCGCTCAAATTTACCAAAATGAATTCCCCTATTTAAATCTATAAATGCCGTTTTTTTCAAAATATATATATATATTTTTTTTTCAGTGTTAATATCTCAGACTATGGAGCACCTACTAACACCAAACTTTCCAGTTATACACTTAACAGTATTCTGAAGATAATTACAGAAGGATTTGTTGATAAATAATTCCTGGTCTGATTTATGTGACATTATAATAAAAACATATGCCAGAAATTGATGTTTCTTAGGCTATTTTGATTTCCTAGGAAATGAAAGCAGATATCCTGAAATCCCTCAGTAATTTTCTTTTCATTTTGTGTGTAAACAAAATGAAAAAAGAATTTTGCACCTGGCTTTATCATATGTTCAGATCTATCTTCCGGAAATATATGCAAATGTGTGCATATTTAATGAGATAATGCCTTATTTGCATAATTAAACATACAAATTTATAAAAGTTGTAATACATTTTTTTTTTTCATACTCATATAAGTAATCAACTGAGGAAGTTTCACGGTGATATCTATTATTTTAAAATATTACTCTGTAGTGTCCCACTTGAAGCTAGGGTAGGAGATAGAACCCTGCACTCCCGCGGGAGTCCCGAGGGACTCGCGGGACCCAACGCAAAGCAGTGCAGCGCGGGACACATTTTGAAAGCTCATTGCGGGCGCGGGCGGGAGGGGGAGTGCCTAGTGCGGGAGCAGGCGGGAGCAGGCGGGAGCGGTGATAAGCTGCAGTCCCGCTAACTAAAAACATGAGAGGAAACTGAGAAACTGAGAAGAAATATAGCCTAACTAAAAGAAGTTCAAAAGCGCGATCCATCTCTCCTTTTATTCAGGAGATGCGCATTGCACAAAGACGAGGGGCAGGGCAACCTACTTAAATAATAATTGGATTACATGTTACATTTTCAACATTCTGGGTTTAGAAAAGGTAGGGTAATTAATAACACATATTGTTTTCATTCCACTTGTTTGCATTTAAATCAATGTAACGTGAGCTGTAGGCTTAGATATGTATGCTCAAATCCACTCAAAGTAGGGGGTGGGGCTCCATCACTCTGTGTTTAAAATCATATTAACTAAAAATATATACTTTTACTTCCTAGAATGGAAATGTGAGGAGTGGCATATAACATATGTACAATGTATTATTCTTAATATTCACGGTAGATTTTGGTAGGTATGTTGGGTAGGCTTATTGCTGTTAAGCCTCAGCTGCTTGTGCCATCTGATGCGCTCCTGCACTATGTGCCCCACGTGAAGGATCGGACAGTGGTGTGCGCATCTAAGATCATGTTTCTTTCCTCAAGCCAATGACAAGAACTTCCGTGAGAAGTAACGCAAATCATGCGGAAATTGCGGGCGGGCGCGGGACTGTAAATTTACAGGAGATCCTGGATTTTGAGTCCAGCGAATCTGCATTTTGAAAATACACAGGTAAAAAGTCCCAACCCTTTTCTTCACTTTCCCCCCGAAGCCACGCCTCTAGAGTACATGAACACGCATGAGCGTGCACGAGCGCTGTTCTGACAGCAAGCATCGATCGTTGCCGTATTTAGTATTTAGTTTATGCTAACTATACGTTTAATAATGCTAGGTGCTAGCCAAGCTGGCTCTGGTTTAGCTTCCTGCCAAGCTTCTGGATGCGTAATTCGTTCACAGGGGGAAGGAGGGGGAGGGAGGAGCAGATTGCAGTTTGATAGACGGCATCAGAATCCAATCATCGTTAACGGTCCGTTCAGTATGATTGGATAGTGTTTTTCCTAGATTGTACGTTCTAGAGGCCACTAAAACTTTTCATATTTGTGTCAAAACTTTTAATTAATTGGTTGCAATGGGGGTGTGAAGAGTATTTCAAGCAATATGTAAAAAAATGTTCCAGAAAAAGATCCCCTACCCCACCTTTAATGGAAAATTCCACATACTACCCACTTGAAACATGACATGGTAGATTTTCTGAGTCAGACAGGCTTTACTCAGAGACAATTGTATAAACATATTGTGTGGTCACCGAAATGTCCAATTATTGTCTGACAGGCCTTTTATTATTTATTAGGCCCTTGTCAAAGGATTGTAGAATGGGGTTGTATGTAGTAGTCTTTGCTGTAACACTGGATGCTGTGTTGAAAGAGAGAAAAAAAAAACACTGAAGATGAGGCTTTCATCATCCTAATTAAGAGTGATGTGTGTGCATGTTTGCTTGCTCGTGCTTGCTAATGTGCGAGGGAACAGATAGAGGTGTCACAATCTATTTGACGGTCGAACTCTAATCACTGTAACACATCATCAGAGGGGCTGCACACAAATTGTTCAGGAAGCTATGGATTGTCACCTTGAGCTTGTCATTGACGTTCACAGTTGATTATGTACGATGGAGAACAATTAAAACTAAATGGTACACGGTTGGGATGCGAGAGGGATGTGGCTCCTTGAATTTCAATAAGATGTTCATCAAGATTGTGAGCAGCGAACACAAATTACCTGGCAGTGTTTATTCTCTCTCAATTACAGTAACTGTTCCTCTCCCTCCATCCTTTTCCTCCTGCAGAATCAAACTGCACCTACTTCAAATTTTTCACCACAGGGGAAAATGCTGTGATGTTTCAGAAGACAACACAGAAGAGTGAGTCACGCACCTCTTTTGGCTCTCTTGGCTCCAGCTGCTGTCCCACCTTATCCACCCACTCTCTCCTTCTTCTCCGCATATTCCTCTCATTGCCTCCCGCTTTCCCTTCTTTGCACTTCTTGCCTTCATCTTGCTTCACTTTTTCATCCCTCCCTTTATCTCTCCTTTCGTTTTCTCCGCTTTCACCTCCTCACAACGCTCTTTCAGGTTGGCTATTGTCTGCTCTGTGAGTGTTTAAAATGTATTCCGCCCACACTGCATTCAAATGTCTCTGAGCTGCCGTATAACCTCTCATTTCTCTGGCAGCTTCATAATGTATTAAGATCACACGGTGTCATATTCTGAATAAAGAAAGACCCACATTTACATTAAAATTTACTTTATGGGCCTGAATTTAATGTATTTAGTCCGAGTAGGTGATTTGTTACTGTTACTTTTCCTTTGATCAGATCTCAATGTGGCAGCAGCAATGTTAGCCATGTTCAGCCTGTTCCTGATGGTGATGGGGGCCATCTGCATCACCATGTCTCTCAGTAAAGAGATCCTGTTCTTCCTGAAGCCAGCATCGATCTGCTTTATTCTCTCAGGTCAGTATAGGTAGAAACAGAATGGTCAAGCTAAAGTGAAATCTCAAGCAAAGTATTATTCATATCATAAATCAGATCACGGCATGGCTAACCTCTGATAACGGTTGCTGCCGTCTCCTCTGCAGGTGTTCTGGTTCTCCTGTCCCTCATGATTTTCCACCAGTCTGTCCTGGCATTCATGGCCAGTGACCAAACGGTTCCTCTCCACTATGAGCTCTCCTGGTCGGTTTCATGTATCGGCTGTGCAAGCGCCGTCCTCATTATTGGTGGCATCCTCTTCTTGCTGCTGGCACTGCCCTGCAGCCCTTGGCAGAGGTGTCTCCCACATAAGGATAGCAGCAGTTAGTAGCTGGAAAACGACGATATGCACTGAATCTGCCTTTCCCTTGAGGTGGAAAGAGGCTGAGAGGTGAAGGTGCTTCCCAGGCATGACTTAGCAAAGAGATCACTTTCTCTGTTGATCCAGAGTAATTGTAAGCATAGCAAAGACTTGCGGGAATAAGTGACATTTAGAAAAGACCGAACGTCACCATTTTCATTACAGTATAATCATCTTATATCATTATAGCTGAATGAGTCATTCTGAATGACTTGCTAAATTTATCTATATTTGGGGTTACAGAATTTTAACCGTAGTATTCTGTCACATTATAAACAAGTTCGTGCCAGAAGTCCCAATGCCATACGAAATTAAAACACACATTTAGTTGTACATATGATTTGGTGATCTTAATGCTCAGATGTGTCTGGGGGACATTACTATTTTGTCTTACTAATTAACCAACAGGGTTTGGGGGCAATTCACTGTTAGTTTTGATCAATAACTTAAAAACAAATAATGCAATTGCGTTCTTTGTATAATGCTTAGTCTTTTGCAATTATACCCATTTCAGAAGAAACTTTAGAATAAAGAAAGTTATACAATACTTAACACTGTTAAAAAGGATGTAGCTTAAAGTTTTCAAGGTGATTTTAATTCCCTGGTTTGAATGGCTACCAATTTATTTGAATCCTTGATTGAATATTGGTATTCAGCTATTCTGAATACTAACATTTTTTTTAAAGAAAGGTAAAAAAAAAAAAGCATTTCACTTTTACATGTTGGAAAATGCTTAAAAGAAGGTAGGAGGAGATGGGCAGTGGCTTGCACCCAGATGTTTGAAGGCCCCACCAAGTTCCAGCCTCTGATCCAAAGTACCACATTTCTACTTTGCTCTCGTTTGACATGGCTTGGCTTTTATATTAATAAAGCCATTGTTACAGAATATGATACATTTGTGTGAATGCTGCCGTATATATATATATATATATATATATATATATATATATATATATATACACATATATAAAAAAGTTAAATTATGTCAACATCTCTGACTGAGACACTACTTTGTTTTGGATACGTGGACAAACAGACCTATATCAATGCTTGTGAGACTGAGCTGACGTGTTTTTAGATGCATAAAATAACGAGCAAAATAATCAATGTGTACAAAAGTTTCATGTTAACTTTACTCTTGACTTGTCTGCTGTCAGTAACAACAGCAAAAACCTGACCCATTAAACAGAAAAGTAAACTGACCTCCTTTTAAGAACCTCATTTAGAAAACATTTTTTTCCTCTGATGTGTGAACAAAAAAAACCAAACTTTTTTTTGGTTTGTTTTCCAATGTCTTTCTCTCTACATAGCTGACTTCTGATTGTCTATACTGAACATTTTATTATCAGTGCACACTGAGCAACCACAACATTCGCTGCAGGTGAAGTTAGTAACATTGATTATCTCTTTACAGTGCAGTTTTCTCTTGGTAGGTCCTTGGTAATTTGACATGTACCAACCAGTTAAACTGTGGGGCAAACATGTGCTCCCATAATAACTAAACTGTCCACCAGCAGTGACCTGCCCCAGCTAGAAAATACACAGTCTCACAACTCCAAACCTGATCATGAAAATGTCAAGAAGCGCACAGTTGACCCAACGTCGGGTCTTAGACGTTCTTGGTGGCATGAGTGAAACCTACACAAAATTAGGAAGACAGTTTTTATGTTGTGGATGAACAGTTCGGTTTGTCAGAAATATGTCACTTAAATAATCGGTTAACTTTGTCTTTATTAAATTACATTGATTTTATGTCCAAAACACAACTGGACAACTATATAATTTTGTATTAACTTTTTAAGATTTGTGCAAAAATGGCTTAATTCTATGAAGTTTTATTCAACTTCTTATGATTGTATTTAGTTTGGTTTGATGTGCAAAATTATATAGTTCAATCAAACCCTAGCGTGGCTCACTTGTAGAGCTTCATTCATTTAAAAAACGTATTTGTATTTAAAAGAGACATATTATGGCTTTTTGACAAGAAAAAAAAAAGTTGTTTTTTAAATGTCTGACATTTTTTAATCAAAATAACACATGGATAATCCTAAAATACACCTCTCAACCCTTTTTCATAGATCTTTTCAATGCAACTGATTTTAGAGAGAGGAATGAGCAATTCCACCCCCCCTGTGGTACAGCTTTGCACTAAGATGCAAACTAAATTGGGACTCAAACTCTAGTCAATAACCATCAAAGAATGTTGTACTCAAAATAGCTCACACTATCACACACCCCATCAACAGACGAATGCCGGGCATGCAATTTTATGCTCAGTTACTTTTCCCTTGTCTGCAGTGACTGGAGGATCCAAACACAGGAGGCAAAAGGTTCAGGAAAACCAGATTATTTTAATAAAGATACCAGATCAACTGAAAATATGGCAGGATTAAAAAAAAAACAAAAAAAAAAACAAAAAAACAAAAATCCAAACGATCTGTCTGTTGAAACAGAACTCCAAATGAACAAGAGTCTAGAAACACAGACAGGGTGGATGGCAGCAAGCTGGTCAAGAGCACTGGAACATGACAGACAATGTTAACAGACTGAGAGGACGAGGCAGCACGAGGGTTTTACAAAGATCAACCATAACATTATGACTACCTGCCCACTCACTCTAGATATAGAGTGTGCTCTCCTCGTCCTGCCAAAAGAGCCCTGATCAGTCGAGCTGTGTCCTGTAGTGTATTGTATCAGGATCCTTTGGGCCCTTTAAATTGTGGGGAGGGTCTTCGGGTTTTGGGTTTGCTTCCCATGAATGCTGTTAGATCCCATCAGATTGGTATCGGGAGAGTTTAGAGTTCAGGGGAACACCTCAGGGTCTTTGACATGCTTTTTTAGCCCTTCCTAAGGTATTTTTGCAAGGCTCAGTACTGTCCCTCTGTGGAACGCTGCTCGTTAGAGGAGTGGCGTTGTCTACGGAAGAGTGTTAGGGCCAGACATAAGAAAAAATATTTATATTTTGCCTGTCTAGAATAAAGTCGACATGTCGAGAATAAAGTCGAAATGTCGAGAATAAAGTCGACATGTCGAAAATAAAGTAATTAGATGATGGACCAGAGGAGTTGACTTTTTTCTCGAAAATTCGACTTTATTCTCGACATGTCGACTTTAATCTCGACAGGCAAAATATTATTTTTTTTTCTTATGCCTGGCCCTAATACTCTTCCGTACGTTGCCATACTGAATGGCTATGGGGGGTAACTGGTCTGCAGAAATGTTTTGGTAGGTGTCAAAGTGAATTCCCAGGATGCAGGATTTCCCAGCAGAACATTGTATTGGATCAAGATGAGAAGTAAAGCTCACTTTACCTGCGAGTGGTTTTAATGTTATGGCTGATCGTTGTACACACTCAGGGCCTGACAAGACACTGGTGGCAAAATTAAGACAATAACAGGGGCAGACAAGCAGGGCAAGTAATGCTAGATGTGTTGCTGTTCGTGAGGGAAAGTAACACTCCACACTGAGCGGTAATATATCAACTACTAACTAAACTCAAAACAGGAATTTGACCAGTAAGACTAAACCAGAAACCAAACAGAAACAAGAGAAGAAATTAACTGAAACTAACTAACTAACTGAAATGAACAAGGGAACAGACTCTACAAAGCAAAACAAAACCAAAAGTAAAGCCAACTGGAAAACAGAGCATGACAACGAGACAAATACAAAGTAAAAAGAGACGCTTTACAAAAATGTAAAAACACAGGAAAATCAAGACAACTTTAATAAGATCAGAATATCTTATCAAAACATATTTCAGATTTCCTTTTCTTTAATTTGTTACTTTTGAAAAAAGTACTGTGTTAGCTTTTTAAAAATTTCAACTTAAATTGACTATAATACTGTTGACAAGAATTAGCTTATTTGTTAACAGCGGAGCACAAAAAGCAAGTGAACTTGTTTTTTTCCAACTTTGTATACAAAGTTGAAAAAAACAAGATTATGAGATCTGACTTCCAAAATACAACAAGATGGAGAGGCCAGATAACATGTGAATCTGACCAGCTCACTGAATGACATATTTTCACACCTGTGGCTCCAAACAAAGGGACAGGGCTACCTTTATAACATCTCTCCTTTAAATAACATAAATGTATGTACCATGTATTTTCAAGACAAGGTTTTCATGAGCTGTGATATTGCAAACATGTAATAATGCTTTATATTTATGTATGCTTAAATGTGCAACTGAACATGATTTGCCTTTTCATCAACACTAACATTGTATACATCTTATGTCAAAAAAATCTGTACAGTATGTTTGATATATAAAGTGAAGGAAAGGGGGAATACAACCAGTAAACATTGTCATGATTTAGAGTTTAGAAACTACAGAAAGAAAATTTCAGTGAGACGCTGCCATGTTTTTACCTTCATTGTTTTCTCTAATGATTCATGTGAGGACACAGGGCTTCTCTGTGCCTGAACGGAGGGCGCACAATCTTTTGCAGTTTTTAAACTGAATCGATTGAGTATGAATGAGTTCATTTTATTATTAAACACAAGATGAATATTTAATATCATACTCTCAGGTTTCATTTCTTTACTATTCTGCACTCTCAACACGTTCTCCCCTCACACTCATTGCCTCCGAAATCTCTGCCTTTATGAGCAATCCCACTGTTCACCTCATGATAGAAAGGACTGTGCTAACTAGCTTTACGTCATACGTTCTGTTTGGGCTGCTGTTTACTGCTAATCTGTTGCTTTAAATGAACATGTAAGTGTCTACAAAGTTCTGAATGGATTTACTTTTTCAACTATTTTAAATCCAATCTGAAAGTAAACTCAAAGCTTATATACAGATTTAATGCATGATAGAAAGAGAATATATACATACTTTGTTATGAACATTATGGAAAAACATGTAGACATAACAAAATGTTGTTCTTAACCTATTAATTCTCCTTTCTGGAGGTCCAAATATAATAAAAGTTCAAAGGTATTTGCATACATGTCACACAATAAGCTGCTGTTATAATATTTCAATAATAAGATATTCATGCAGATAATATTGACACAATGGTGCATTTGAAAAATATACTGTAGTCCCAGTATGATATAGTTGGTTGTAAAAGTTGAGGGATGAGCCCAAACACTACCTGACCAAATAAAGTAACAAACCTACTTTGAGGTATGAGATTATTTTGCCCCTTTCTACTTTTGTATTCTTTATTCTAAGACTCCATTTTGTTGTTTTTACAACCAATTAAGTGTTTGAACAGGTATTTAAAACATGGATACACTTGCCTAAACTAGCTGATTAAATAATTTCCCACAATGTTGGGGATTTATTCACATTTAATATAAATTTTATTGTAGATAGCCAGTAGTAGTCTCAGCTTCCCCTTCCTATTGTGTAGGGAAATCTATAGGAAAAAGACTTTTTGGAAATAAGGAATTGCCCATTCTAAGCCAGGCATGATTAAAACAAAAAGTTTCTTATTTTCATGCGATTCACGTGGTTTTAGAGTATTGATACAGAAGCTGACGCTATAATATACCCTCTTAATGTATTTTCATCACCATAATTAAAGCATTAGAACTTATCACTATTACTGTAATAATGGCAGTTCTAAGCTATTCCACTGTCCACTGGATGGTCCGTGAGCCAGTAGTTGCCGACTGCAGCATTAAAGTGATATAAACAATTTTTAGGGGAATAACAAAGTAAAGGTCAAGAAGGATGGCAGAGAAGGACCTGCAGCGAATGTCCAGCCGGGGAGGAATCAAACCAGGGACTCAGCTCCTAAGGAGAACTGGCTTTTTTTCTGGAGCATGGAAGAAGGCAACGAATGTTTCACTGGTAAGATGTGACCCAAACAACCAAATTCTAACACGGCTTGTTGTTTAGACCCATTTCAAACTGGAACTGCTAAAATCAAATGGTCTTTACCCTGTAACCTCAAGACATTTCAAAACAATTATACGGTCAATAGCAGCAGGAAATAAGAAAAGGGAAAGAGGCCAATGGCATACAACAAAGGTCTCAGCTAAATTTGAACTCGAGATGTTTCGGTTGCATGTTACATGCTGTTATATGATACAGTGCATATTTAGAGTGCCAGAACACCAGTATGGCCTTTTTTTTTTTTATTTCCCTCTTAATGCTGGCAATTACTCTTAAATAATTATTAATGGCATCATAAAATTGTGGCATTTCTAACATATTTAGTAATTGCTGCTGGACTTGGAAGAGCTGAAGCATCCTGTGTTTTTCTTTCAAATCTCGACCAACTTATAAATAATGGTTTGATTCTAAAGATCACTGAGGTAAACAGACAAAAAGCCTCAAATAGTGATTACAATTCTTTTGAAAGTGTGATTGCATTGCTTAGATTTGTTGTTTAAGCCTTGACCCTCTATTACCCTTATTGCTGGTTCAGTTCTCATTATCCTTCTCACAGCACATCTCTGTCACCATGTTGACCTCCTTCCAAGCTCACGTCTCTCAAAACCGTGTCCCACACGGTTTGGCTCCAACCTCCTGGCTAAATATAGGCCGTAGCCAATAGGACTTACGTAGCAAGAGAAACACAAACCTGGAAACAAGCTGTGCAAACAAACACAATCAAATTCACTTATTCATAGACACACGTGCACTTGATTTAGTTCACATCCGTTTTTTTTTTTTTTTTTACTCTGTGTGCACAGGAATTGTCGAATATGATGGCAAACACAGCCCACGGTGTTACAACAGTCAGAAACCGCTTCCAACTGAACCCCTGACGTCAAACATTTACAGCGTCACCTGATCCACTTTACTGCACTGAAGAGAATCAAATTATCATCCTCAGTTTAATAGAAGTCATAAACTGCAGTGAGCACACATTCTAAGCTGTTAAAAATACAACTTTTCTCTCTATGTCAGCAGTCTGCTACAGCTCCTTCCCTATCGGTTTTTATACTTCAGCACCTGTTCCTCTGTGATGATCAGACACTGCAAGTTTGTGTGATCATCACACGGACATTTTAAAATGAGCACATTCACGAGTGGCACTCATATTTTACATGAATGTTTTACTCAGTGAGGTCGTTTTTAACTGACCAATGAGAAATGAGAGTAGGTCTTTCTCATGGCATTGAATGATGCTCTTTTTGACAGTGAATGTGTCGTGCTGAGTTGTGCCTGTGTGTGCTCCAGCTAAAGCTACAGACATGGCAATCATTTCTGCACCAGTCACAGGCATAAAATCGCAGGGGTGGAAGTAACGAATTACCAATACTCACTTCACTGTAATTAAGTAGATTTTTGGGTACTTGTACTTTTATGAGTATTTTAAGTATTGTAATCTACTTTGCTACTTTTAAAAAAGTCGCGACTGAGTACGCCCACAGTTTGAATTAATATTCAAACCGTCAGATTTTTTTATATATTTTTTTTCCAATGCAAATCCTTATTGGCCGTCAGATTGCGCCCGGGCCAATTAATCTAAGACGTAATGTAAGGAAAGGCCAACTAATTCGCCTGCGACTGAAATCGAGACTCGTCAGACCAGGCAACGTTTTTCCAATCTTCTATTGTCCAGTTCTGGTGAGCCTGTGTGAATTGCAGTCTAGTACTAGAGTACTTTTACTGAAGTATTTTTTTTAAACAATAGTACTTTTACTTGTAATCGAGTACAATTTAAGCAATGTAACAGTACTTGTACTTGAGTATAAATTTTCAGTACTCTTTCCACCTCTGTAAAATTGATATATATATATATATAACTAATGCAACTACATTAGGACAGTTAAAGGCAAAAATAGACATTGATGTCGAACTAGGCAGCAACACTCCCTTAGCAGACAGAAATTGGCAAACTAAAACAAATACAAGTTTGAAAACAGTTATAAAAGAGTGAAAAAAAGAGTAAGGCCTACCAGCTGAATATGAAGGATTTACAGAAGTTAAGGACATGCCTCTATGTGTCGTGTGGTGGGTTGGCAGGACATGGATGCGGACTCAAGAGGTATAAAGCAAAACTTGGTTTATTCAAAAACAAAGTTAAACAAAAGGCGATGACAAAAAACTCAACTGTGGGACAAAAAACATGAACATGACTATGACTAAAGAAAACAAAAGACTTGGCATGATATTGAAAAACACTTATCTTGTATACGTGGCGTCGTGGCATGAGGGGTGAAAATCAGGGAAAAAGGATTTCACAACATGACAGGGGAGCCTGGGAATTAAATAGTGAAATGGGTGATTGTGAATGAGTGCAGCTGGGGACAATGAAAACAGGTGACGTGAGTGACAACTAATGACCTGGTATGGGAAGTGAGGGGAAAAGCAATGGCAAAACATGAACTCAAAAACCAAGACATAAAACAACCTAAAACATGATAAAACATCAAACTAAAAACATGGGGGAAACCCCATGGACGTGACACTGTGCTCTCTAGGACTCCATAACAATATGTGCCATACACAGAAGACAATTAAGGGGAGTGCGTTATTTAAAGATAAGGGAGAAATGAATTTGAACCAATTCATTTTGGTACTGTCAACTTAATTCAGTATTTCAAATGGTGAACTTGTCTAGTTTTAATTTGTGTAAAAAAATAACTGAACTTGTTCTTGTGAAGCGTGAACTTGTACAACCCTGGTGAGGCTTGTCTTCCAACAAAAAACAACCACACAGTTGATTTGTTTAAACATGCAAGCCCAACTGGTCATGTGACAAGTTCACTCAAATTCCCTTGAATTTTCGGTAGAAGTCAAAAGAATTATCCTTTGATACATAATCTGCCATTGACCTTACAACCTTTGTCATTTATGTGACTACAAACTCTGAAAAGACTCAAATGCAATGATCAGAGAAGAAATAGGAAAAATCCAACAATCTGGGTTATTAACAGAGCAGGGAGTTAAAACCAGGTAGATAATCAACATGGCAAACTTCCAGGTACAGACTCAAAGTCCAGAAGCAGAAAAAGAGCAGAGTACCCTTGAGCAATCAACATGGGAAACAAGTGAGTTAAAAACTTATGGAGATCATATACAGGGAAACCAGAGTGGAAAGTGTACAACTGACATAGATAATCTGACAAGAGATAACTGAACCTATAGGTATACATACTCCTTTATAAAGGAGTATGTATACAAGGTGAGAGATGACTGATAACAAACAGGGGTGTGATGGCAGAAAAAGAACAAAAACTGGAAGAAACTTGAAAGAAACGTGGTTATAAACTCATGATTGATGATTTTTTTTTTCCTTTACCAAACAGTGAACTATGGTGTGTCAAGTCTGTATAGTCTGTGATGGAACAGTTTCTGAACAAATGGATGTAAGTCACAGACCCAGCAGTCATGCACTTATATAATCATCCAAATCACTAGAAAGAAAATACACACCTCCAATGATTATGAGAACTTCACAAGTAAAGAGAGTACTCAACGAAAAAACTGATGTAGTATTTGCAGCTTTGTTGGGATTCGTCCAGAACAGAAGTGTGTGGGAGAACTTAGCAGGATATTCCTCTCTGGTTTCTCTACAGTTACACACAGACAGCCATTAAAACTGTCCAAGACAAACAGAGCAGTGTCCACTCCAATACGTATGTCTGCAGTATTTCAGAGAAATAGGCCAAGATTTCCACATATTTTGCCAATTTTTATAGTTTAAAACTAATTTAGAAATGAGTCTGAACAGAATTTTTGCATGTAAAGCTCAGTCATACATTGCTGCCCCTGCTGGCCTGTATATTTCTCTATAAAGAGAAAAACTCCTGCATTTACTCACAGTCTGTTACAAAGCTGGCTCAGGGAATATAAAGGAGGGAACAAAACAGCACAGATTAAGTCACATTGTACTACACTCTCAGGAGAGATCAATAAAGAGAGACTTTAGTATACGACACTTATATTTTGTACATCTATTCAGGCAAATACCTCATAAAGCGAGGATTCCAACACCATCACGGTATCAGGAAACAATAAAGAAACAATTATTCATTCTACAGGAACATGGGTACAGCTTGTGATGTGGTTTAAATAGTTTCAGACTGTACAGAAGCCAAAACATCATACAGCAAGTGGCCAAGAACAGAAACAATATCAGTGACAGAAGCTGAGAGCAACTATCTTTGGCACCATGGAACAGCAGGTGCACAGATTGGTGTGGTTTAGGCAATACAATAAGAACAGATTTTACAACAAATAGGCTTATTTTCCATCACTATGAAAAAGGTAGAGTCTCACACTGCACAGAGAACTGATTAGCAATGAGGTAGTATTTTGACATTTACCTAAGTTAGAGTTACAGTAACCTAAATTTCTAAATCAAAATCAAGATTTTGGTTGTGACATTAAATGTGAAAAATTGCAGGTAAATCCCAGCAATAAGAATGCATGTGGAGATATTTGGTCTTTTATCCTATAGGCTACATTTAATACACTAATACAATGTGCATTGAAATTTGCACGAGTGTGTCTTTATTAGTAGTAATAATAAAATAACATTAGGTACAACACTTTAAGAATAATTATAGCCATGTAGGCACTACAGCCATAAAATAAAGCTGTTTTGAAAAGGCTTTTTCCTTTGGAGATTTTCACAAAATGGTGCTGTCTTTGACACTTTAAGAGGTCCCAGAGGTCAGTCACAACTCATTCAAAGAAAAAGACAAAACATAATTCTCTAACAGCTGCAGTCCTGAAAATAAAGCTAATCTCTGACCTTAAAATCCGCACTTATTCTTGTACTGAAATTATTTTGAGACCTTATAAAAAGCATTGACTGAAGGTTACCCAGAAAGGAGTAAATCTCATAATGAGAATTCATTTCTTGACTGATTTGAACTAATGAAAGGGGAAAATTATTAAAAGATCAAATTATGCTGAAAACTCTTTGTGTGTCAGACAGTGGCTCCAAGTCAAACTATCTAAATCATAGAGTTGGCTGAAGCGTGAAAGCAGCTCTTTTTTATATATACTGCATGCATTTCCCTGGCATATTTGAACTTGAAGAAATTAAGGAGCGAGTTAAGGAGTGAATAAATAGGCACATGGACTGATAGATCTACTGTGTAACAGCCTGCTTAAATATGTTGAGAAACTAAACAATACTAAGACAGATTCAACACATGAATGAATATGTTCTCCAGTATGCTCCAACAAAATAAACAGCTCACACTTTTTCAGTGAAATGTCAAATTCAAACCTCTTATTTTCCAACAATAGAAGGCACTCCACTGTAATTCCTGTTGGTCTTGACCATTCTTTAGACTTTAACCCAACCTCTTTATATTGAGTTTTTTTTTTTAATGTTGCGCATCATGAGCATTTCTTGGAAGCTTTCTTGATTTTTCCAGCTCAGATTCTGCCATACTTCCACATGCTGTGGCCTATTCGGGCTCCATCACTGCCGCTCCTGTCTTCAGCTCTGACAAATATGTCATTGCTAGTTGTTTGGCACTTTGAAATAAAGACATGTACTTGGCTCTGAATGACTTAATCTGCATTGTGAGACTTTTTTTGGCAAGTAATTGATGTTCCACGACTTAAGCTTTAAACAAAAAATATTACTGGTAACCTTTTGTAAAGAATTTAAATCACATGTTTTCGTTTTTGTGTTTATTTCTACTCTTCACCTTGTCTGTAAAGTTTGGTGTGTGTTTGAGTTTTGAGTTGCTCAGACAGCTGAGGTTTTCTGCTTTTGGATATTTCTCTCTGGAAGCGAGGAAAGATTTTAGGACAAGAGGAAACAGGGGTGTAATCTTGAATGACAGACCCCCACCGCCATATGGATGTCTGTCAGTGTGCCAGGAGCAGTTATCAGTGACTGCAGGCATGCATTGTTTACCACCAAAGAGCCTTGGAAAGAGAGACAGCTGGACAGAGAGCTTCAGACTGAATGAAGTGAGGAAATTAGAATGAAGAATGGCTTCTCAGTTGACACACTCATGTTGACTCATGAAAGCAGAGGCAAGGCAATACCTATTATAGTCACTGTTGCTTGCTGTAGGCATATCCAATACAGGATAGCCAGGGGCACCATGGGAGATCCTGTATAAAGACACAAATTTGAAGTAAATCATTCAAGTCCACTGGACCTTTTTATTAGAGACTGTCCGATATAAAAAAAAAAAAAACATGGGTTGTATGATGAAGCAGGAATACAATGTTTCTAAAGCATAGCAAGCACAGCTGTGAAAATATTAATTTTAGATTAAACCATGATCTTTGCCTTGACCTAACCCAATAGCTTGACCAAGAACTTTTGGTACCTAAATTTACCATCCAACTCCAGCCCTTTTTAATCACTTAAAGACTCAGTGAACAGGGATCCATTTGTCCACCTGCCAGCAGATGACAGACTTATCTATGCAAAACAAATACTACTTCTAATATTGGGGGGATTCAACCATTCTGATAGAACCTATGGGCTCTTTGGCCTCGACTTTCTGAGACTGTGGGTGGTGTTCACATGAATAACACCTGTTCACAGAAACCCCAAAGAGATATTGTTTTCCATTATGTCAAAGATCCACTTTTTAAAGGAAAAGGCAATGTAGCTGAAGCAAGTGGCTCAGTAACCCTAACCCTGGTCCAAACCATGTGACGAAAAGGTTAGTCTAATTCTAGCTATCTTTATCTTCCTCCAGTAATCTTGCTGTGATGAAATGGTTTCATCCTGGATGAAAAGCTCTTTGATTAAGACTGCCAACCCTAAACTTGCTTCTTCCTAGAACAATGTTCCACCCGAGGCTGATGATTAGCACATAACATGACAGAACACGATGTGCTCAAACAAATACAGTGACACCTCTGTTTAGGAGATAAAACACCTACTTTACTCAGAGAGCTTATAGATGTCTGACTAAATTCCAGTGAGTGTAAATAATCCTACATTATTTTATGGACTGAGCAGCATAAAACAGAACAGGGATTTCTGAATTTCTTGAAACAGGCCAGCATAACAGATCTGAAAATATAACAAACTTAAGACAATAGATACAAACCTGTCCAAGGCAATGAGAAGATGGATGTATACTGAGTAGCCAATTTAGAGTATGTAAAAAACTTCAGGGGAAAATTTGACAGTTAAAAACTCAATAAGATTGTTAGCCATTACAAACTCAATATCATATTTATAAGTTAAACAATTTTTTCCAACCCACTTTAACAATGCGTATCAGTCACTGAAGTACTATAGCGGCAAGAAAAATTTGATGTTGTACTAAAGGCTAAGTTGATTGTGTACACCTCATCCAGTAAATGGAGCACCGCGTTAGTTCTGGCAGACCACGTAGTCAACGCGCCCTTTGCCTATTGGCTGACGCCGACCCAACCCTTATGGCCAGCTGCGCTCAATGGGTAATCAGCTGATGCTCGCAATTGGATGCTGGCATTTGGGGCACTGCATTTAAACTTGGTTTGCTGTCACTGCTTTTTTTTTGCTCTCTGCTTGCAGCCTTCCACGGCGGCTCCCCGCGGGGGGGCGGGGGGTTTGGCTTCTGCTTGCAAGACGTGGCTCCGATTGGCATGCGCGCCGATGCTGGTATTGTTGTTGTGCTGCTTGCCCTGTCGTCCGGCGTGGATCCCCGCTGCCGGCGGAGTCGGAGATTCGGCTGAGATTTGGCTGAGATGGACGCGTGGAGGATATCCAGCCGAGCCGGGGCGCGGCACCGGGCGAGCTGTCGCAGGGGCCGCGGTCGGAGTCGGGGTGGGCCGCGGCGGGCTCCTGTGCGTGGCAGGGCTTGCCGCGGTTGGACACGCGGCTTATTTTACACCGATTCACATGATTTTGTGTGACTATTGGTCCGTGGATCCTCGCGGTGATGCGCTAAGGTGGAGCGCGCGCCTCTGGCGCTACACGCTGTTGATTGGTATTATCTGCATACAGTCTGATGGGTGCGGCGCCACCTGTCGTGTCGGGGTGTGAGTGCTTGTGCCTGTGGATACAGTGGGAGGTGATGTGAGTCAGAGGATTAACAACTATTGCCTTTCCTCGGTCAATGTTGAAAACATTGTTTGGACTAGTTCCTCCTCAGTTGCTAGCTACAGCATTGCTCGTTTATCCACCAGCAAACAAGTCTATTTTATTTTTATTTTTTCCCACTGTATTGAATGCAAAGCTGCCAGGTAAAGTGAAGTGAGTGCTTTTATAATAAAATCAGAGATTCATTGACAAGTTTTCAGGGTTTCACCGTGAACTCAGTGGAGGGAGAATCAATTCTGTGCATGGAGAATGCAAAGTCAGAGCTGTTCTGCTGCTGTAATGACCACGGTGTCATGAACTGAAATCCCATGCTCAATGGATGAAGAATGGATGAATACAAAAGCATTTGTGAATGAAGCCCAACTGTGGTTGTGGTCGAATTGATCTCATCATGTAGATCCACTGTGATTATTATTGCTCATGTATGTTCTGCTTGTATTAATTCGGCTCATCGTTGATAGGCCCTGAACGGTTTGATCCTGAAGAGAAGAACGTCAGGATGCTACCCTGTTTGATATAGAAATGCACTTTGTCGTATAACAACTTCCAGAGACCTACAGTGAAACTTCACTACTTAGCTGCATTTTTTGCTTAACAAAAGCAACAGTAAGAGGCTGATTAGCTAGGCTATCGTTAAACAATGGAGCCTAAGTGTACTTGGCTGACTGAACTACCTTTGAATATTTATTCAACTGGTAAATGAGCTCTGGGAATTATACATTTTAAACAGTGGAGGTCTCTACAGATGCTCATATAGAGCGATTTAAAGAGACTTGTCCAGTAATACACAGCTATTGCCTCTAACAGGAATCCTTTATTTAACGCTCTATAACTGACAATAAGATAGCTAGTCTTATGCTCTATAAAGCCAGTCCTCTAAGCTACAAATAACACCATATCATAAGGATACATACTGCTCTCCTGAGCACTGCTGTGTGAGCTGCGATGCTCATATACTAAGAGAATCATACGTACTGGCTTTTGTCCTTCCCGTCCAAACAATCCCTGCCATCCTCACTCGTTCTTTGGGGCCATTTAGGGGACAATTTCAAGCACAATGCGTCCAACAGTTTTCGTGTTTAAAGGCTTGAGCATAAACACAAGATGGCACTTGAGATCAGTGATGCACTCGATGATTTAAAGGATCTGACATCTGTAGCAGTTCTACAGCATATGTTGTGATGCTTTGTGGACAAGCGTCCGGCCACTTCGTGTAACACCAGCCTGATTGTGATTGGCTCTTGCACAGCAAATGGCATGCTAATTTGCATGACATCAAAACATTTAAACCATCGTCCCCACGGTTGATGCCACAACTAATCCCTTCAGGAGGAGCGTTGTCCTTTTTCCTTCTGTTGAGAAGCAGCCTGTAAAAGCTGATTTCAGCTGAACTGATAAAAGAGCAAACTGTCCAGTAAGTACTGGTGCAGGATGAACCTCTGAGAAACATGTTGCAGGAAACACTGGAGGCTTTTCTTTCTTTCCTTTAGTTTCTTGCTTGCAAATACTGAGTGTTGCTTTCTGGCTATTTGTATACGACTTATGCATGTGATGTGCTCGTGTTAGGAAGCACTTGCCTCTTCTCATTTGGAGGCTGCTGGTCTTCTTGGAAGTTTGAAAATAAATGGCATCATGTTTCTCTGCTTACTCAAGCCATTGTGATGCCCTGTTGATGCCAAGTGCCATGCTATGTGTCATCTTGCCACAGCTAGATTTTCAGTATATTTTTACTTAAACCTGCTATAAGCTGATGTTTCAGCTAGCTGGAGTTTGTGCTGGGGAAGGTAGTTTTCAATGGGTCATTGAAAGATTTTTCCACTTAGAATAGCTGCCTACTGGTATATTTAAAAAAATAAATAATAATAATAATAATTGTTTTATTGTTCAGCTGTGCCTCTGTTTAAATAAAACAAGAGCCACTGGTAGGGCTTAACTTTGCATGAAAGATGCTGATTAAGATCGAAAATAAATTGGGGATGAAGTCAAATCATTAAAACCGCTCCCGGAATTGATGGCACGAACAGCAATGACAGTAGCCTAGAAATCTAGACGCCCCTAGCGGCCGCAAATGGAATTTGCTCCGGGGCTAGTCTAGTCACTTGTGGTCGTTTTGCAACGTTCCAAATCAAAAGTTGATCGAGCCAATCAAATCGTGAGGAGCGGGGTCGGAGGCCGGGCTACCTAGTGACGACAGAGGTGCGACGTTTCAGTGTGTAGTTCAAGAGAGAGGTAAACAATGGCTGCGCCCGGCGAACAGGCTTTCCCCAGTCGATTGCGAGCATGATGTACCGAAGACGGCGGGCCGATCTTCGTCTCAGAGCTGACAAATCTCTCGGGTAAGGCATTTGAACGGTCAAATTCCGTTAACGGGACGAGAGCAGTCAAAACCGGAAGTGCGTTACTCATTGCGGCTAACTTTAGCAGCGCTGAATTCGTCTGAACAAAATTGTAAATAGCCGGTATTTTGTCAGATTTTCAACACCTTGGGGGTCTAAACGACTACTTTCTCGCCTGAAAATGTTTCAAATGTTGCTAAAGTTATATATTTACAGAGTTTAGAGCTTAAGAGAAAACAGCTTTTCAGGCCATAGACTACAAACCACGTCGCGTTGACTACGTAAAACTTCTTCATCGCTCTGATTGGTTGTTGCGCCATCGTATTGCGTGGCGTTGAATTTGACAGACAGCCGTTTATCCCGCCCACACTGGTATCCAGCGTCACTAGACCCCTGTACAGCTATTTGCTGTACGGGTCTGGCTTGCTAGGCTACAATGACAGAGGTCATTTGTGTTATGCTTTATGGCTTTTTAATTGTGTGGATAGCAAAATATGCAAGCTCACGGTGACTTTAACTTCCTAGGTGTTCAGGTGAAGTGTGTTAAGGCTCTGCTTGCTTGGATGTTGCTTTGCTTTGCTTGGATGTTGCTTTGCTTTGCTTGGATCTCGTTTTGCTGTTCTTGGATCGGATCTTGCGCTGCTTTGCTTGGATGGTGCTTTGCTTGGATCTTGTTCTGCTTGCTTGGCTCTCGTTTTGCTGTCTTGGATCGGATGTTGCTCTGCTTGCTTGGATGTTGCTCTGCTTGCTTGGATCCTGTTCTGCTTGCTTGGATCTTGCTCTGCCTTGCTTGGATCTCGTTTGCTGTTCTTGGATCGGATCTTGCTCTGCTTTGCTTGGATCTTGCTCTGCTTTGCCCTGCCGCAAAGCGCTGTCGCTGCTGTGGAGACCGAATATATTTTTATGGTGTACCTAAGTGGTTGAGTTCAATGCTTGCCCCAATGAAATACTCGCATCACATTTCAGTCTGTGTTAATGTGAGACTACGGCAGTTCCACCTTTTTAACGTCAAGCTTAGTCGCGGTTTAATAATTATTTTGTAATATTACTACTACTAATCATAATGGTGTCACACGTTGGTAGCTAATAAATCGTTGGGGGGGGTAGGATACCCTGGTTCCAACTTATCAATTGGCTGGCTGCGTTCCGGTATGGTCAGTTGGGGGGTTGTAGGACACCCTGGTCCAACAATCCAATTGGCTGGCTGCGTTTCAGTATGGTCTGTTTGGGGGGTTTGTTGCCTTTACAGCAAATGGAAGGCACTCCACCTGAGGATGCTGCTGTTCCCTGTCTTGACTTCCATGGAGCTCATGGAAAAGTCGGGAACTTCCTCCGAACAGAGCCATACCGCCAAACATAAATTGTATGCATTCAGAATAAGCTTCTGAAATTCATCTCTGTTCTCGTCTCGTTTTGACGAGAGTGGTTCTGACAGAAATGGAGCACCGCGTTAGTTCTGGCAGACCACATAGTCAACGCGCCCTTTGCCTATTGGCTGACGCCGACCCAACCCTTATGGCCAGCTGCGCTCAATGGGTAATCAGCTGATGCTCGCAATTGGATGCTGGCATTTGGGGCACTGCATTTAAACTTGGTTTGCTGTCACTGCTTTTTTTTTGCTCTCTGCTTGCACCCACCACCTCCCCTGCTCCACCGACTTCTCATTGCCAAACAATGTCATACTGTTGTTCATTGTTGCTTGCTCTGTTCTAGGGGGTTTGTTGCCTTTACAGCAAATGGAAGGCACTCCACCTGAGGATGCTGCTGTTCCCTGTCTTGGCTTCCATGGAGCTCATGGAAAAGTCGGGAACTTCCTCCGAACAGAGCCATACCGCCAAACATAAATTGTATGCATTCAGAATAAGCTTCTGAAATTCATCTCTGTTCTCGTCTCGTTTTGACGAGAGTGGTTCTGACAGAACTATGCTTATCAATAAGAAGGTTCATGCAAGATGAAAGTGACTTTAGTGGATGTGATGTTCGCAAATTAAACTCATAGTGTGATTATGAATGCAAGTCCATCATTTCATAATTTGGTATGCAATGTGTATGAGAATAGAATGCACGACACAGCAAGTTTTTCATAGAGAACTTTATTGAATGCATCTATATATTTATATTTTGATATATAACTTCATTTTTTTTGTCTTTTCCAGTGAGGATCAATGTATTGTATTGCTTCCCTTTGTCATTATTGTCCTTTACATGTATCAGTCTGCTGAGTGGAAATATAGCAGTTTTCCATTTGAAGAGTTTCAGGTTTGACTTTAGTTAGTAGCCTAAGTGTTGGGAAGAGAACCAGGTGACTAAGAGTGGCTTTAGAAAGGGTTTCGCATTGGCACACAAGTCAAAAATGAAAAAATAATTGAAAAACTATCTAATTTCGACCATGTTCTTACAAGCACTTTACGGTAGTTTAGGACAAACGACAGCGTTCGTTTAATTATCGAGTAACAATGCGCACATTTTCAGAAGCAAGAGCTTGATGTATTTTGTTGTACATGATGTTTACTTCTTAGAAACCACTGAAACCACCAACAAAGACAAAATGTAGCTCACTTGGCCAGCACTAAGGCTACTGATCATGTGTCACAGGGAGGCATGAAGCCTTTATAGCCCCAAGTTAGAGGTATTGGAACTCTGAAACAATATAACATTAAGGATATCTATACATACCACCAACAAAATAAATATATTAATATAAATTCAATCACCTACAGTTGTACACTAGTTAGAACATTAAAAAACACTGCTTATTAGGCTACGTTGGTTATGTTCAGAAAGTAAAACAATACTTTATAATGCAAGGAAATGAAGACAGAAAAATGGGAGACTACAGTAAATGAGAGGAACCAGTAAGAGCAAAAAAGTAGATATAAAGGATAATTATAGAGATAATCAAATAAAACTTAAATGAAACAATTAAAGGGGAAACTTTGTTGTGAAAATTAGAGAGTAATTACATGAAAATAGAATTTAAAACAGAGCGAAAATATACTTATAAAATTAACATTCAATTAAAGAGATTGTGACATTGGGAAGAAAGTGTATCAGAAAGTTGCCCATTTATGTCTTTACAATGAGTGGAACAATATAATTGGATGAACAACGATAAAGAATCCCTTTTTTTTTTTTATTTGAACAAATATTGATGTGCCCTTGAGCAAGGCACATGATCCCCAGTTGTTACACTGTTCCAGGGGAGCTGCTCAGAAACCAGCTGGACACTGAGGTCTTTGCTGGGCAGCTTCTAGTCCTAGCGTGTAATGCGCATGGCTGAGGCAGGGCGTTGCTGAAACAGAGCATGCACGCTCAGTCAACTCTCCCCGTACAAATGAAGGCAAATACAATGACCAAGATGATATAAAAACAAATTTACACATCAACACACTCACACTTTTGTGCACATGCTTTCCACATGACACCACTGACTGTTGTGTAGATAAGCAAGAGAAATGAAATCAAAAGTCAAAGAATATAAAAATATTACAAAAAGAAAAAAGATTTCAAAATTTATAAATACCCTGCAATAGCCATTATGATCATGGAAACACCAGCAACATGATATTAATACAAAGAGTTACAATCTCATGTAACCGAGAGATGACAATCAATCACTCAGAATGAAGAGACAACTCAAAGATTACCACATACAAACATTATGTGCTTTTGTTTAAGTGAATGGGTTGATAAAATACTTCATAATACATTTATTATTCTAGTTTGTGAAACAGTATATAGTTAGAGCTAATAAAGAGATAGAGGGAAGAGGAATGAAAGCTTGTGCTCTTTTCTCTTTCCCCTCTTCCTCCACCTTGTCGTTGCCCAAGTTTGGGTTGAATTCGTTTTCAGAAGTGCATTCAGAGTCCAGCAATCTGAACACATCAAGAAATTTGGTCCAAAATGTTATGCAGAGCATACTTTGCAGAATCATATTCCCTTCTGGAATATCTCCAAAAGATATGCTTCACTCAAAATTTTATTGGTGTGCTAGAAATTATCTCAAAATATCTATATATTCTTCAGTAATCATAAGTGTGCTTTATGTTATTTCTAGTTTGATTTTATGTACTTTGATCAGTAAAGCTGATTTTACACGCTTGAGCAATGCAGGATTTAAATTTTCAGTTTTTTACTCTAACTAAAACGCCGCCCCCTGAGTGTAAACGGATTCATCCCCCACCCCGTTGCTTACATTTTCAGCCCTTAGCAGGTACACTCAACTGATGCTGCCTTGGAGCCTTCAGTGACTAATCAACATCATAAGCAGTCATACGAGCCCTACAATTATTTTTAGGTCTTTAAATGCTACAGAGTGCACATAAGACCCTCTTTACAAGCGATTTCACTAACTTTCACCGAAGCTGCCTGATGACACACGATGACCATAATTAATGAGCAGCTGATACTTTGTATTCAGCAATTAATTTTTACTGATTTTAGTATCTGTAACCATCATCCTACGAGTACTTTAAGATGAGGGTGCAGTGACCTAACCCTGACAAAATCATAGGCTGATTTATAAACCTTTTTCCAAAACTTAACCGTACAGTAGTTGCCATATGTTGATATTTTATAGAGCGAGAATCTAAAAAATAGTCACAGAATAATCTTTCTTACTTAGACTGTGCTGAATGCTCAACTGCCACTGTATTTATTTGTAACAAAAAAGTAAATACAGCAGCATGTGTGTCACTCGGCCACATATGGCAGAGGTTACTCTCTGTGGTCTAGAGGTTAAGTAGCTACCGTTGAACTTTGCATCTTTACACGTAGTTCTCGGTTGACTTTACCCATGTGTGGCATTCTGTTTCTTTTGACAGAAATATGAAAGAACTCTGGCTTACAGCCACATTTTATGTGTATTTATTATGATTGTGTTTGACTTATCAGAGGCTCAGAAATCATTCAAAAAAAGAAACGTTTCCTGCTGCACTATCAACAAACACGCTTTCAAAGTGTTTAAGGCAGTTGTAATGCACTTGCACATCGCGTCGGAGCAACAGGTGTTTTATGACTGTTTATGATACTGTTTGCATCTATGGCAGCGATACGCTCCAGGCTCAAGGACAGAAACATTATTTATGAGATGTTGCCCTCACGTTTTCAGCCCTACATTTTTTTTCTTTACATCTTTCTCTTTATCCTTAACTCCTTATCTTTGAGGTTTAGATTTAAACTGGCGTAGTTTTCCTATTTAGTGTATCTGAGTTACTATCCCTGTCCCTTTTTGCTGTCAGCCGGTCCAGAGTTCCTACGTTGCCCCTGTCTCTCTCCATGGTAGCTGTAGATATAGGGGCTGACTGGGCAGATGCAGCAACTGATGTGGAGGTATTAAGTGGTGCCGCATTCTGGGCAACAGCTGCCGCCGCCGCCAAGTTGGACTTGGAGTGAGATGGGAGTGTACTGCTGCTGATCACTGCACCTCCTCCTGCTCCACCGCCACTGCCACTGGAATCTTTTGGGAAGTAGTTGTGGAGTTGGTAGAGGGTTGCACGGTCCACTGTGCCATAGAGCGGTGGGGCACCTCCTCCAAGGCTGCCCAGCTTGGAGTCCCTTGATAGGGTGTACATGGAGATGTCACCGCCCCCGCCGCTCCCTCCACTGCTGGTATGGTGCGGGTTAGGCAGAGTGGCCACAGAAAATGGCGGGGCAGATGGCGGCAGGCTGAAGGTCTTGGAAGCTCCAATGGGTGAGTTTTCCTGCGAATGCGGCGGGTCAGTGGAGCGTGAGCTGGAGCGAGAGCGTCGTCTAAATCGATAGCTGGGCAGACGGAGCATCGTGTGCGTCGTGCTCTTGAAGAGGTCGGTGCGAGATCGGCAACGCAGCTCCTTGTTCTTCTCAATGTAGATGTTAACAGCAAGGACACCAACCATCTCAGCAAGGATAAAGGACAGGCCACCAAAATAAAAAGACCAGCCGTAGGAGTAGTGCCACTTCTTATCCTCGTCTTTCTTGGGGGAGATGTCACTCAGTGCTGCTGAGATGTACACGATAACTCCAATGATGTTGCTGAGGCCTGGAGAAATATACACTTTTAAGTTCTCCTCTGATTCAAATTAACAGATTCAGAGATAGTTTTGTTGGCATAGACACTGAAAGTACACCTTCTTATACATAAAAGTGGCAGGCATAGTTTGAATGTCAATCTGTAAGTCGTCCATAACTTACTGTTATGCCTATATATATATATATATATTTAAAAGTCAAATAATGAAAAAGCAATATTTCCTTTTAGTTTGTAGTGAAATAAAATACTAGATGGACAAAGGAAAACGTTTGAGTTGGCAATAACTGTCAAGGTCAACATACCAAAGCTAACAGGAAATGATAAAGTTTGGGATTTAATTTGAAAAAATGTAGAAACTGCATGAAAATACACATCCCTGCCAAAACCACATTAAACCTGTACACATACCTGCTGCTACAAAAAGAATCCCTCCACCAAGTATAATGTTCCTTTTGCTCTTGTAAAAACCGCTGGAAGCGACACACACTCCGCCCAGCAAAAGCAATATGGCGCTGAGGATGGGGAAGATGCTGGAAGCTCTCACCACACCTGCAAATGACAGCAGAAACATCATCTTTTCAGAGTCACATTTCCCAGTGGTACAATTAACATACATACTGTCGTTTTTTTTGAGCTTCAACACAACCTGACTCTGCAAAATTTATAGCCTTGTGACACTCCTGGGAAAAAGTGTTACCAAGACTTGTTATAGCTGACACTACAACTTCGCTGTTAAACAGCAGCCATCTGTTTATATATTTCCAACACATTATTTAGTAAGTGATGTCTCGAAAATCTGGAGGAAATAATTTAATCGTTCAATCTCATCAACTACTAAATTAAAAACATACATTAATTACTTCTGTTACATCTGCCAATCAGCTTTGGGTATTAATTTTTGTTGCAAAGGTATCATAACGTATCCCTCTTAGGACACCTCAAACAATCAGCAGTAGCAGGGAGACATTATAGAGAATTGAAATGCTGAAAAGCTCAGGCATAAGCACGTGATAAACGTATTCACAAAGGCTTCTGTCTGACACGTCAAACAGGGATTGCAAAATGATCCTCAGAATGTCTTTTTCACGGGACACAAAGTGTCTGCGTGCGGGAGTTTAGCCTCTTTGACATAATGTTTAAGGAATTGATTTGCAGTGATTATCTGAACCTTTTAGGTGCTCCGATAACATAGTAATGTGCCAAGAAGGGATGAATCCAAATTCACATTATTACAATGTCAACATGTGTAATATCAATCACAAAGGCATTTTGATGTGAAATATGTCAAATACAGGTATATTAATAAGGGCTGCATTCCACTTTACTGCATGTCCTACAACTAACTAGCATGTACAGGGGCAGAAGTGGAATGCAGCCTTTGTTACAGCTGAGATTAGCACCCTATTATGAAGTATCTATGTTTGTTATGCCGAAGTCATGTCATTATTGCAATATTCGACAATGTCACATGTTTTCCTCTTATCATGCAGCTCGAGAGACATGTAATAAGCATCTCCTTTAATAAAGTACACATTTTATTCCCCTTTGTTTGAAAACGGTAGGTTGATTACGCTATTAGAGAAAAGTGTTTCCATATCATCTGTAATTGTATAGCACTGTAATTATAAAGTTCAATTATTCACTAATTTTGGCCTTGAAATTAAAAAAGATGTTATTATTGACCCAGTGGATTTGGGATTCTATTCTCTTTTTCACATGTCAAAGACTAAATAAGAGATTTATTGGTTTGTAAATTAGATGCCTAATTGGCAGATTTAAAATGAATGTACAGTTCCCTTATGGCAAATTAAAGTGCTGTAGAAGCTTTATGGTTAAGTCTGTGTTTTAAAATAATGCATATATGGGGATGCAAGTTACCATTGCGGCCTCCTTCACATAAAAAGCTATCTTTATGTAACATATAGATATAACATATGGCTTGTAAACTGAAAGGTTCACGACTGTATGAACAGAATCTGCTGTGACAAGAGGCAGGATGGGAAACCTGAATACTGCACTGAAAATAATCCATTAGTGAGGGCTGTTCTTTCAATCCATCTGTGGAAAAAAAAAAAAAAAAACCTTCTGTACACCCCCAGACTCCCAACCTCATGCACCTGAGCATTTTTACACGCACGTACAGTGTACTGACACACACTTACACACACCTTCAGGAACACTTTGCTCGAATCTGACATCCATGCATTGATGTCTGCCCACCTTCCCCTTCTGTCTCTCTCTCTCTCTCTGTGTGTATGATGGAAACTGTTGTGTGTGTGTTGTTTCGTGCACTGTATGCCGGTGAACTGTTATCTAATGTCTCTATACATTTCATGCGTATTTGTTGTGCATTTTTACGTGTTTGCGTGCGTGCGTGCGTGCGTGTGTGTGTGTGATACTTACGCAGCAGATACTCTGCAGAATCTTGGTCATAGTCTGCATCATCTGGGAAATGATTGATCTGGGAACACACACCTCTCTTCAAGCCTGGAAATAAGATAGAGAGGAAGAGGAGCAAAGGTTGAGGAAGGTCATAGAAATAAATTACAGGGAAAAACAACCCGGTCTTATTCCCATGACTTTAAATACTGCAAATGTGTCAAACCGCATACTGACTCTGATACACAATACACACAGCTGAAAACTGATGCTAAAGGTGTCCCTCTGGCTTGACTGGCTACATGTAGGGGTGCTGACAAAATGTCAGTACATTATATGATGATTCTGAAGTGAGAGCAGGCTGGGAAAAGAGGAAGACAGGTAGAACATAGGATGGCGAAAACTGTAAAAGAGGGTTCACAAGAGTAAAATTAGGCAGAGTGGCAGTGAAGGGGAGGAAAGTGAAAACATATGCGAAAACAGCCAACTCTTCTGAAAAGGACATTTTGAAATGGTTAGGGGCTAAAAAACAGTGATGTGGATGGGTAAAACATATGGATGAAGACAGATAAAAGGCGAGGGAATTAAAACAGAGTGAGAGGGAAAAGACAGCGAAGGAGAATAAGAAGGAAGCCCAGAGATGCAAGAACAATACAGATGAATTCATGAACAGAGTAAAACAACGCGAGATAATAAGAGCAAGACAGTCCTGAGCTGTAAACATTAGTAAAGAGTTAAGAGTTACTAAATAGATGTTAATCAAAAGTCAAGCTCTATGTGGCCGTGCTCCTCTGCTGGAATGTAGTTCATTTGTGTTTTGAGCTAAAAACTACAAAATATTTTCTGACATGACCACATTGTCTCATGATTATGTTACTTTCCCCGCTAAGATCTGGATCTCTCTTCGGCATTTGATACCATTGACCATGAAATCTTGTTAACAAGACTGCGTGACCTGGTTGGTCTGTCTGGTCCTGTACTAGCATGGTTCACCTCATATTTGTCGAGTAGGACCTTTAGCGTCTCTGCAAACCAGTTCACTTCGGACTCTGCAGATTTGCTGTGTGGAGTGCCCCAGGGTTCTGTTTTGGGACCAATTTTATTTGTGCTCTACGTCCTTCCCTTGGGTAAAATTCTCCAGGAGTTTGCTGGTGTTTCTTATCATCTCTTTGCAGATGATATCCAGCTATACTGCTCTTTTAAGTCCTCTGAGATCCACAAACTGAACTCATTAATGAATTGCCTTGTGAGAGTAAAACAATGGCTCGGCGCAAACTCTCTGCAGTTAAACTCCGAAAAGACTGAGGTGCTGGTTATTGCCCCTGACAATGAAATCCCAGGAATCAAGCAATACTTGGGTGATCTGAGCTTGTCTGCTAAATCAAGCCTTAGAAATCTGGGCATTATCTTTGACAGAGAGATGTCACTGGAGCATCATACAAAGCAGCTGACAAGAAACTGTTTTTATCAGCTCAGGAATATCTCAAAACTTAGAAGTTTTGTTTCCAAGAATGATCTGGAGTTGATAATCCATGCGTTCGTGTCTTCTCGTTTAGACTATTGCAACAGCCTGTTTTCATGTCTAAACAAAAAGGAGCTGTCTCGTTTGCAGCATGTCCAAAATTCTGCAGCGAGGTTACTGACCCGCACAAACAGAAGGGCCCATATCACTCCCATTCTTAAGTCCCTTCATTGGCTTCCAGTGGCTTTTCGTTTTAATTTTAAAATCCTGGTGATGACTTTCAGAGCTCTCCATGGTCAGGCTCCTTCCTACATTAGAGCCCTTTTGTGTCCGTACACTCCCTCGCGAAGGCTGAGGTCAGAGGACCAAAATCTTCTCCTGGTCCCTCGTACTCGTTTTAAGACCCGAGGAGATCGCTCCTTCCAGGCCGTCGCTCCGCGGCTCTGGAATGATCTTCCACTCTCATTACGTTCGCTTGATACAGTGGATGCTTTCAAGAGTGGACTTAAAACCCATCTGTGTCGTCAAGCCTTTTAACCACAGCAGTGTGTTGGTTGTTTTTATGACCACTTTCTTTGTTTTATTTTTTATTTTTTATTTTTTTTTATTTTTTATTTTTATTTTTATTTTTTATTATTATTATTTTTTTTAATAACTGTATGTTTTTATTGTCGACTTTTATTGTATTTTACGTGCACTTCTTGTGAAGCACTTTGTGACCTTCATTGTCTGAGAAAGGTGCTATATAAATAAATATTACTTACTTACTTACTTACTTACTAAGATATTTATTAGATCACCACTTCACATGAAGTTGTAATTCAATAATTGAATACATGTCCTGGGGAGCATTATTTCTAGTGTGTGGACTTTATGTTCTTTGATTGCTTTGTATATATTTTTGTCGAGCACTAGAAATGATCATATGGAAGTGAGAGTGACACATGATTTACAATGTTTATCATGAATGTGGACATTTTTAAATCCAGGTTAAAAACATTTCTTTTCTCATGTGTCTATGCATGAAATATCTTTTAACTTATCTCGACTGTTGCCTGATTTTAAATTCATTTAAATGATTTTATTTGTTTCTCTTTATATTATTTTATGTATTTTTAATGCTTCTTGCACTCCCTGCTGCAATGCTTTTATTTTATGTAAAGCACTTTGAACTGTTTGTACATGAAATGTGCTATACAAATAAATTTGATTTGATTTGATTTGATGAACACATAGTCTAATATTCTGCTTATTCAACTTGTTCTTTCTCCTGACTTGTCACTTACACTGTACCAGGACCTACTGGGGACAGATTTACTATTGCATTTTGTGTGGCACAAACCCTATTTTGGCATTAGATCAAATTTCTGGTAACATTTACTAATGAGGCCCAAACTTAAGTTAGTAGTTGAAAGGCATGGACCCAGTTATCTTTGTTCCTGGTCCTGTTGCACATTTCCTGGTCCTATAATAATGCTAGTTTCCCTTCTGAAGTGCAAAATTTGTAAAGGAGAGTATTGGAATGAGTCATACAGACCACCAAAAATAAGCATATTCTAAATTTTCCACTTGGCATGGTGTGTAAGGTGTGTTTTTCTTTTCTCTTTTCCAATAGCAGGTATACCAGGTCTGGTGTTTTTTTGTTTGTGCTGCTTTCCTGTCCTTCCACCCCCAACCAGTTGAGGAAGATGGACGCCCTTCCTAACTCTGGTTCTGCCTGAGGTCTCATATTGTTGGTTTTTAGCTACTCAACCTTTTTATGAATTTGTATCCTAGAAATACTAACAGAGTGAACTAGACTCCACTGAAGTAAATTGGAATTAAGTGGATTATACCTGGATTGAATGGGAGTGCATTCAATTGGACTTTCTATTTTCTCGGCCCTGAAATCACTATTATTGGGAATTGGCGCTATATATAACAGCTGAACTGAATTGAATGAAACAATTCACCATTCAGGTAAATTTACTTAGTGTTAAAAAATGACCGCCAAGCAACATTGTTCTTTATCTATTCTCAAAAGACTGAAGGAAAACTAATATGCCCAACAAGAAGGAGCCATGCAACAACCGTTGCATCAGATCCTTTAGCATAAACTGCCAGGATGTTATGGTAAACAATCATACCGGTGCTGTTCATTAGCGCAGAGTAGTTTTCACTTGGCTTCATTTTCTGTGATAGTAGTAGCTGTTTACAGATGTACCAAAGGCCGGCAGAGACACCTGGCTGTGAGCTAAGTTCAAAAGACTTCACTTATTACTGTTATTTAGGATCATGGTAGGCTTTGGTGTGGACTGTCAGACACTGAATAATAAAAGAGAATAACACATTTAAATGTAGGTAAACTGAATAATGAAGTCTTATAAAACTCACGGAGAAGTACATATATAAAGATAAACCTGCTAAACAGCTGTTTTATTCCAAGTCAGAGAGCACATTTATAAAATAAAAATAAAAAAACAGGTATGTGCTCACATGGCTTGTTTTACAACAGGCTGTTCCTTTGAGGTTATAAATGGCCGGCTCCTGATTCTAAGGCGGCCTGCTTGTTTGAAACTCTTTTCTAATTTGCATTGTGTTATGTGTTGACTGCCTTGGTCATTTTTTTTAAATGAGCTGGTTGCGCCTGTGTTTGTAGAACAGTACAGCTTCAGAACTCCCATCTGCACCGTTTATGATTTTTAAGCACACACATTTGCCTGACTTGGTGAATTCAGACCACTGTATAACAATATCAAGCTTAGCCGAGAAAATTTCATTGGACTGAGGTCAATAAATGTGTCAAATACACACCAATAAACCAAGAAAATAGAGACGCTTTCCAGTATGGTCAATGTTATCAAAGTGATGTATTCTAACCAAACATTTTAATATAAACCTAACCAAGTAGCTACAGAGCCAAAATTTGAACAAACAGAATACTGTTTATACAATATAGCATTTGCCTTATGAACCACAAGACAAATCCACATTTGGATGTTTGAGGGGTGCCAGTATGCTGTACGTCAGTGGAAATTCATTCTGCTTTGACATTGCAGATGAACTCTGTTGTGAATTTAGAGTGAGACCATCGTGTTTTCTTTTTCAATTTGTTCCTCTTCTTCCCCGTGTGGCATATAATTTTGAGGCCCCTGTAGGTACACTGTATTGAGAGGCTAAAACAATTCATCCACACTGTTACTAAATGAAATGCCCCACTGTGTTTCGTGCAGTAAATAACAACATCAACTGTTGTTTATCAGCAATGATCTGGGACTGGATTAGAATACTGAAAGAATCAACAAAGGAATGCTGTTGGTGGTAAAATAGAGAGAAATGCACCTTCTGATTATAAATTATCAGGCAAATATTAGAGTGATGACAGAGCTGACAAGACGGGCATTTGCAGTAGGTGAATTATTATCCATCAGCAGGAGTGATAAGATGATCAGAATGGAAAAATATGTAATTGCAAATCCACCTGCTTCTTCAGCACCACAGAGAGCGCCATGGATTTATCATAATACAGCGCAGTTTGGCCACTGATACTGCTGAGCAGGGAAACTAGGCCATTGGATCATTGTACATTTGTATGTTTTTACAAACCTTGTCAGATCAGGTTTGTACGAATAATCAACACATTAAATTTAATTAATCTGCCCTGCATTTTCTCTTCTACTGACGCACGGAGGGGGTGAGGATTGGGATTTGTTGGTTAACAAAGGGGAGCATTTTACTCATTGGTCATTTCATCCCCTCTTAAATTTTGACTGGTCTTCTGGCATCATACAACATGCAACAAACTACAGGTGAAACAACAAAAGATCTTCAACATAAATAAGCTGAAGAACCTAAACTCAATCAACCCAGTCTGGACCAAATGTGCCATCTATCAAAAATGTTTTTTTCCTTAATTAAAAAAAAAAACAATCTTTCATTCACTTGGTTTTCTGAGCCATGGTACATATGGGAGACAAATCTGCTATTCTATTTATGTAATTGCAAATCTAACCGGCAGCAGATTATGTGGCAGCAATAATATGAGGCAGCTGCAAGAAATAATTCCTCCTGAACCTAAATTGTCAATTTGTTAAGAAAATTGTGAAGCGACAGTAGAGCGAACACCTACATATGTCGGGTCTTATTACAATGATGAGCACACTAATCTTAACAAGATCCCAGTGACAAATACACGAGAAAGCACATGCACATTCAACACCCAACACACTAATTTTCTTGGACTTAAACACACAAACATGTATGCACACGCTCCACCAGCTGTACCTTCCAGGCAGCAGATCCTCCAGAGGCCGGAGTGGGTGAGAGCCCCGGGGTCTTTCTTGTCCTTATTGTTGGAGTCTTCCTGTGATGAGTTAGCCGTGCTATTGCAGATGAAGGCCCGGGCGTAGAGCCAGTAATCCGTACCAATGGCCACTGTCATGAGGGCAAAAGCCGCGAATGCTCCCATGGTGGTCAGCAGCACCTGGATGCCTCGCTCGCACCAAACCATCGCAGGACGAGGAAGGAAACTAATTTCTGACACAAACACAGGCAATAAAACCATCTGTTTGTGGGACATAGATTTGATCAATGCACTCAGTTATGCTCTAGTTCAAACTATGCTAATTGCTTTTTTGGTAAATTTCCACCCTGTGGCAAAAAAGCTTTAGTACAGGATCTGAATAAGTGGTCTTGAAGGGCATTGTGTTTCATAACTTATAAACCTCAGTGAAGTCCAGCAGGAGTTCTGTCTGGATTGCCACCATCTTTACTCACCCACTCGGTTGTCTGGTTTGATCAGTTCTGCTTCAATGCTTATGATGTTGTCATGAAGTTAGACAGTAGTGAGCAGACAGATGCATTTCTCCTACAAATTGTGTATTGAACTGACAAATATCTATGTGTTGTAGAACTACTGTCCCCGATCGAGGGCATTGCACATGAGTGGTGGGATCTGCTAATAGGGCTGACTCTTTGCACTGCATTTCGTCTGAGCGTGCTGGAGCAGCCTTTCATCAAAACACAGCACGTGGGCAGCATTCAACCATTATAAAACTGCAGATAATGTAACAGGGGGGGTACAAATGGACCAAAATTTATGGGGAAGGCAATTAAATTAAATCTGGAAATGTATTCGCACACAATTTAGTTGGTTTTCTCCGGAATGGTTGCACAACCACATTTATCTTAGGGAAATGCTCTAACTCAATTCAAGCCAATTTTAAAGAAATTGGAGGCAGACACATCTGTAAAATTTCATAGTCATATGATCTTATCCTTTGTTTAGATTTAGGTTTTGGTTCTGATATTTCAGTTTTTTTTTACTACAAACATTATTGTACATGTGTATATCTCATAAATGTGTATATATGAGAGGCTTATCTCTTTGCACTGCAGGACTGAGAGGTTCAGCAGGTCCTTTGTCCCCACAGCCAATAGGCTTTTTAACAGTGAGTGCTGACATGTTCTTCTCACATTTATTTATTTATTTATTATCTTTTTAATTAATTTATTTAGTAATTTAACATTATTAGCAGTAGTAGTATTAGTATTATTATTGTTGTTGTTGTTGTTGTTGTTGTTGTTGTTGTTGTTGTTGTTGTCTGATATACGATCATTGTAAATATTTAAAAAATTTTGAACTACCTGACTAATTCGAATTTCCCCCACTAGGGGATGAATAAAGTATTTTTCTATTCTATTTTATTCTATATCTATTTTGTGAATTCCACTGAGTACCTTGTGCTAGTTTGTCTTGGGTAGAGCTTTGATTTAAAACATATTTTACATATCAGGAGTCAAATTTTCTGGTTATGCAAATGGTGAGTTAAAAGGATCCCATTTAATTGATTTCTCTAGAAATTGGAACATACTGAGAGGCTTGCAATACGAATGTGTCAATTGTAAGAAAATGTGGAGGAGACAGGGATATTTTCCACAACAACAAAGGGCAACAGAGGGGGAAGAAAAGAAAGAGGTTCTTGTGAAAAAAAATGAAGATGATCTGGAGATGAGATGAGTGGTTGATGATATAGGGAGAGAAGGGTGAAGAGTAGAGAAGAGAAAGGAGACATAAGTCTGTACTAAGAGGTAAACAGTGAGTAGGACGACAAGAGGAAAATTGAGATGCAACTGTTGCGCTTCAGAAAGCATAAATGAAAGTGGAGATGACTCCACTTAGTTATTCCAACCATTCCAAGCCAATGCTGGCATGAAAAGTAATTTTGTGTTTAGAAAAAAAAAATCCTGTACTGTCATTTCAGTTCATGCAATCTCAAATGGACGGTTAATGTAAATGATTAATTACAAAGAAAATATAAATCTCACTGTGTGCTTTTCAACTATTTGGCTAATTCAGATGCCCTCTCTGGGTGTTTCCATGGCAACAATTGCCAGACTAGGATGGAGTGATACGTTGACCCTGAAAATTACCTACCTGATGGAATACGTATAAGGGAAGTCCCAAAGAGACTGCAGGGAGACATTACAGCACTAAGTGGTAACATAACACCAATCAAATGGAGGAGAATTAAGAAATGAATGCATGTTTGTGAGATTTTTTGTGTGTGTGTGCTTCTTTATCTTTTCTAATTCTGCATGACATGCAAGAGATCACTAATTTGAGACTTTTATTTTATTTTTGTCACTGCACTTTTCTATTTTACCATCAAACTTGCACTTCCTTATTTTTCTTCTGTGCTCTCAGACGACAGCAAAGGATCAGAATTTATCTTAGGTCAACATGTTTGCAATACGTGGCTACAGATTTACAAAAGTATTCGATTCTCACGACGTCCCACGAATGCTGCTCTACAGGAAACAAAAGCCAAGGGATAAGGAACCATCTCACAATTTACAACCATGGATTGTGATCCTACAACATTTAGGATGTGAGGACAAACATTGATGACAAGCTTTGAGTGTTGTAGTTGGAAAAAAAATCTTTCAAGTTTTTTCCAAGGTGCTTGGGAGACTTTTTCAAACTTGCTTATCAGAACTGCCACCTGCATCTGTAAAATGTTTTTTTTTTAGTGTTTACAATAATTAATGGAGAATAAAAACACCCCAAAACCTAAACTTATTCTAACTCAAATATATTTGAGATAAGATATCATGTATACCAAGTATCATTGTGCATAGTTCAATTTAAAATCGAAGAAAATGATTGAATTGTTCTGAACTTATTTGGTGCCCAGGCTTAAAACAATACATAAAACCTTTTGAATGAAAACACATATGAAAAAAATATTATTATTTAATCAAATACTTTGTAAAGACAAAAATAAAATGTTGAATGAAAAATACTTCAACTTTACAATTTGTCACATAAAATTTTCCCTGTTTTAATCAACCTGTTTCAGGCTGAAGTGACATGAAACATGGCAAGATGACAGCAACAGGCTTCCTCTATTTTCGCACTGCGCCAGGAACATTTTTTACTAGATGACCTTTAAAAGGTTCTTATTAAGCACAGTCCAAATAATATATGTCTTCACAGTTATATTGAATTTGGTTAAGGATGTTTTACACTGAAATAAACTGTTGCTTATCTGCCAAAAACCTTTGGTTTAAAGTTTTTTTGAGGATGTCCATATACTGAATCATTTCAATCATACACTCTTTTTATTTGAAATATCTTAGAAGCAAAAAAGAAAGAGTTAAGTAAACTTTGCAGTTACATGGAAGCTCCTAAAACAGAGTCAGTTTAAACAAAATATGGTTTATGTTATAGCTTTTTTATTAGTTTACTATTGGAAATCTTTGTAATGACAAAAACTAAATTATGTTGCTCTCAGTAAGGACCACAAAAGAGGATACGATCCATCATATTCTAACTGTACTTGATCCTGGTTGGCTAACCTTTTAAAAGAATAAATATGTTTTGATCAATGAAAGCTGGTTTATACTACTGAAAATGAGTGCATGTAAATACAACATGAATTAAATGATTTAATCCACATAAGAAGTGGATTATTTTCCCTGAACTCCTCAAATGTCAGCAGTCCTTTCAGCCATATCTTATCAAATATGACCCAACATTTAGTTCGTTTACACCAATGCCTGCGCATATCAATCATTCAGTTGCCCTCTGAATCCAGACATCTGTCCACATCTGCACTCTACACCACACTACTGTGCACGTCCGTGTGTGTGTGTGTAGGAGTGGCATGACTGTATTCATGTATGCTTGTTTGCGCATTTGAAAATAGTTCTTGAATTTACATAAGCATACAGTATGAGTCATGTATGTGAACGCAATCATATATGAATCCACGTATGTAGCAGGTTGTTTGCGTGTGTCAGAGCACAATCACATTGCTGTGTGAGCATGTTACCTGAGGGCATGTTTCTCCCTTTCGTCTCCATGTCCTCTCCCCTCTGGTGTTGTTGTTCTTCTTCTTCTTCGTCAGTGAAGAGCGCTCCGTAGTCCCGGTCCGAGCCGCCTCCATCCACCGTTACCCTTCGCTTTCTTGCCCCTTCTCCTTTTCTTGATTCTCTGCCACTTCCTCTCTTCTTAACCTCTTCTGACTTCCTGTTCCTCCTTGTCTTTTTCCTTTTGTCCCTCTTTTTCTTTTTTTTTTTTTACCTTGAGCACTCCTTCTCAGCAAGTGGTGGATACTTCACTCAGCGTCCTCTCCTCTCACTGAATTGTCACGGCAGTCATCTTAGCAACTGAGAGAAGCAAGAAAGAGGTGGTAGTGAGGAGGTGGGGGATAAATAGCAGATGAGAGAGAGAAAGGACAGAAAGAGAGGGACAGACGCAAAGGACAGGGAAGATGAACGAAAGAGAACTCAGTCTGGAAGAAGGAGATGCAAAGAAGAGATGAAGAGTGAGGTGAGGTGGGCGGGGAATTCGATTAACGAACGTGACATGAGTCTTGAAACCAGAAGATGCTTCTATAATAAAGCGTCTCCCATGCAAACATGTTTTTTGTAGAAAGATAGTATTAAAAAGAAGTGAAATGAACGAACATCCAAAACCTGATGCCAACGGCAAAAACAAGCCCTATGTCAAACAAGCCAAGCTGGTTTGCCTCCACAGAGAGAGAGATAAAGCAAAAGAAAAGAACAGGCGATGCGAGAGAGCGTGCTCAAGTCCATTGCCATGGCAACAGTGAATTCCAAAGTCTATGGTGGAGCTGACGAGTGTGCATGTATGTGTGTCTGTTGGGGGAGTAAAGGGATGGATGTAACAGCTGAGAGGATTTTGCTGAGATTAAAAAAGTGTGTGAATTCCAGTGGTGTGCAGAGGAGCATGGATGTTCGACATGCTAAAACACGTGTGTTGATGTAGTGGACATACAGAAGTGCATATAGAGGATGAGGAATGAACATTCACCAGAGAGATGACAGACTTCTGAGTCATTTGTGCTGTGGTCACAGTGTCGGCATGTTTCACCCGTCCAACTTTCTTCCTGCTGGTGTGATGGCTTCATCACAAGACTTAGCACTGTTTCATGCTTGGAATATGCACGAAGCAGATTTTCCAGAGCAGAAAGATCAAGTATGGATTCGACGCCTTGCTCAAGGGCATGTCAGAAGAACAGCTGCTTTCCTGCTTGAACTTACAGCCTACATTTCGGCAAGCAAAATCATCCTGAAGAGAAAAATCCCCATCAGCACTGACATAGGGTCAAGTTTAGCATTAGCAATTTTTTTTTCCTCACACAAGCTGTTACCAAAACCACGGGGCACCCAGAATCCATACAAGAGGCATCTGCAGCAACGCGGCAGGAGATTCCAATTTGTTTCTCATCAACAGCAAACCTACAGATACCTCTGAGGCCAAATAACCATCTGGAAAATACCAATGAAAACAATAGCGCTGTTGTGTTTTTTATTTATTTATTTTTTTTTAAATGAATTGTACCATACTTTTACTAAACAGAAACCTCAAGAAAAATAGTGAACTCTGATGTTTGTCTTTGGCAGTACTAGACTGAAGTACTGTAAAGTGTGACAGGTTTCACTACATGTGAAAAACATGACATGCATAGATCAAAACGTGATCCAAAGGAAGACCCTAAATATGACATTTTTAGAACCAAGGACGATCAGAGATTAAAGCCACCTGTTGTAGATATTTTAAGACACATATCACAGGCTAACACAGGATAGGACACATATCACAGCCTAACACCAATATAATAAGCAATCCCCTTTTGGATGGATGCATGAATGGATGCAGCTTCTGGGTCTTAAAATGAGGTTCATGCGGAAGTATCTTTAACCTGCATTCTATCTGACCGGCAGAAGCTAGACTGTACAGACACTTACGAATCTCACTTGATTTCTCAGCGCAGTAAATACTTTCTAAGTGAATTTATAATCCAGATCACAAGTTTAATTTCCTCTTCAATAGAATATGGAATTCAGACTTAGAGTAGAAACTACATGTTATGGCTGAAATGTATAGATTTGGGGCTTTATACGATGGAAAGTACACTTTCCACACAAAAAAGCGCACACAAAAAAATTGTGAAATTAAGGGAAAAAATGGCTTGCTTTGAAACTCTGAATTATCATCTGACTCTGCAACATCACGAAGCAAAGGACACCCAACAGGCAGCATAATGGGGACCAAGAAGCTCTTTAAACAAGTTAGAAATACATTTCTGTGGAAAGACAAATTGGAGAGTAGTTGCAAAAAAACTAAATATCCCACAGAGCACCATAAAATCAATTTTTGAAATTAAGAATGAAATTAAAAAAGAAAAAAATATGCAACCTCAACAAACTCGCCAAGACTAATGACCAGACAGGAAAAGCATTAATCCGCCTAAATGTAACGAAGAGGCAAACAAGGGAAACTCCGAAAGAGCCGCAAAGTTCCACAGCAAGATTGGTGGGTCTGTCTGTTGGACCATTTGAAGCCATAGACTCAACAAAGATGGCCCTCGATGAACAACTAGCATGAAAGAAAACCTATTGCTTAAAGAAAAATATCATAAAAACAACCGGTACTTTCTAAAATTGTTACAAATTAAATATTCTGGTCAGACTAAATCTGAACATCTTCATGCATGATGCTAACCCAACATCTCTCTTCACCCTAAGAACACCATCCACACAGTGAAGCATGGTGGTGGCGGCATGTTTTTCACCACTAGGGACTAGAAGATTAGTCAGAATTGAAGGCACAATTGAAAGTGTACTATTTTCACAATTCCAAAAATGTTATATCGGTGTTGTAGGCATGTTGTGTTAATCAAATGATTCAAATGATACAATCACAGCCCGAAAAATCCAATTTGATTCCATGTAGTAAAGCAAAAAGGGGAGGTGTGGGATATTTCCACATAATAAATGAACATTGTTCATGCTAAAAAAAGTGTCCCACTTAAGATAAAAAACACACACCAAAACAGGGTACGTCTTTGGTTGGGGCAAAATTGTGATTGACAGGTCCCAGTAGTGTGCAATTAAGTCCAGTTTCAAAGGAGCAAGAGGGTGATGTCTTAGGTATAAAAACCATGAAGACCTCTGGTCTATGTTGTTGTGAAGAAAAGAATTGTGTAGTATCAGAGCACAAATGTAACTGTCTCATATGATTAAATAAATGCTTACAATTTTAGCTTTATATGGATTTTTTCATGTATGGTAGGGGTCAAAATAGGGTTAAGTAGAAACTTGACTTAGAGTAGAAACTACATGCTATGGCTGTTAGCTACTTTATGTCAAGAAAGGCCTTCCCAGATAAACATATGCCTCCTTCATTGGAATCACTGTGAGGGTAAAAGGTTTTTGGGTGCACAAATCTATGGCAAAGCCATAAGCTAGAGTTTACCTATGGCCATGTAAGGGAATAACAATTTTTATTTTGGAAGTATAAAGATGATGCACAGAGAAGCCGAAATACAGAAATGTCATATGCGGTCCAAGTATGCAGTATTAATCTCTCACTTGTGTGGTTTCCTTAGAGTATACTGGCAATGTTGCTTGATAAATAGATAAACAAAATCTATACATTTAAAACTAGAACCAGATTTATGAACAATTTGTTAATTTTATTCATAAGTATTGTAACAAATAAAATACATATTTTTGACCTGTCAGCAATTATAACAAGGTTATCCAAATCTTTATTGAGGTTATACCTTTATAAAAACTCTTGAAAAGGGACTTGTTTCAAGTGAACTGAAAGAAATTAATCAAAGGCACAGCAATGGCATAAAATCAGTTTTTTAAGCAGCCAAAGAAGACTATACACACTATCACTGGCTGAAACGCTTTAACACCTCCACCCCCAACAAGGAATGGAAAAAAAAAAAAAAAGAATTGCCTTAAATGATTTTTGGCTTTGAATTTGTTTTAGAAAAACTTGTGAAATTGCCACGGAGTGAATATTGGTTTGTAGCTTTTGTATGAATGTAGATTTTATGAATGCTAAAGAAAATTAACTGAAATAACCACTGTATTATAATATCATTCTCAAAACAGAGCATGAAACTTAAATTTGGGTTTTCAAAAGTGAGCAAGAGTTGGTAAGCCTACGTAATATTGCCAAAATTAGGAACATCTTGAATCAGAATGATGCAGAAAAACTGGTCCATGCATTTGTTACTTCAAGATTGGACTACTGTTCTTCATTATTGGGCTGTCCAAAAAAAAAATCACTGAAAAGCCTCCATCTCATTCACAATGCTGCAGCCAGAGTTTTGATGAGAACTAGCAGGAGTTTCTCCAGTTTTAGCTTCTCTTCATTGGCTCCCTGTTAAATTCAGAATAAAATTCTTCTCCTTCTGTATAAAACTCTTAATGACCAAGCTCCATCATATCTTAAAGAGCTCTTTGTTAGATATTTTCCTAACAGAGCTCTTTGCTCTCAGCCTGCAGGTCCACTTGTGGTTCCCAGAGTTTCTAAAAGTAGAATGGGAGGCAGACTTTCAACGATCAGGCCCCTCTTGTGGAACTAGTTGTCAGTATAGGTCCGGGAAGCAGACACCCTCTCTCCCTTTAAGATTAGGCTTAAAACTTTCCTTTTTTGACAAAGCTCATAGTTGGGGATGGCTCAGGTGACCCTGAAACATCCCAGTTATGCTTTTATAGGCCTATATTTCCGGGGCGATCTCCCATGATGCACCTTTCCTCACACCGTTCTCTTTTGTCCTGAAGATCAAACCGGCCAAAAGAGTCAATAGCCAGCTAAACGGTGAGCAGTACATTTGTTACATTTTTGAAAGCTACAGAAACCAAATACATTACAATTGCTACTTGCATGTAACCTTGGATAATTTAGCTTCCACTTCTTGAGAATGACTGGTTCAATCATGTACAGTTGAATTACCCCAGTATTAGAACTGGCCACTGTATAGAGTAGCAGAGATGGAGAACTCTTATCTGCTTTGGGGTGGCCAGATTAGGATATTCATGGCTCCCCTTTTATTGTGTGAGGAGGAGGGTGTATTCATACTATTTTGAGGAACACATGAATTTTTAGGGGCTTAATAACAGCTGGAGTTAGACTTTAACCATACGATTTTAGCTGTTAAAACCGACCAGAAAAGCTACTAAGCTAAGTGTGAAACAAGTTGTGTGACTGAAAAGCCCATCTGGTGGTCATGAGAGGAATTACGTGAAGGCAATACTGCATTCAGCATTCATTTTGATCACATCCTTTTGAGACCCACTGAAAGCACCACAGGACCACAGGGAGGCCTGCAATCAGTAACAACAGACAAACTCAAACAGGAACACAGTCATTGTTATTTTGTGCTCAGAACCCTGATAACAAACCCCTCTCAGAGAGACAGAGTGGATGATGAAGGAGGCTCCTGCAGCACAACATGAAACAAACACATGGCGGAGGGGCTCGCTGGTGGCGGTGCAAACATGGACGATAAAAGTCCAAGGACAATCACACATGCTCTCCTTCATGAATGCAGGATTGGTATAAATCCTGGGATGAATACAGAACAGCAGCATAACATGGACTAACTGTAGGAGCTCATTGGTCATTATCATGAACATGAAATCGTAGAAAGAGCCATGACATTAAGTATAATCCTGTGTTTGGTATGTGTAAGGCAGCCTTTATTTAAAATGACACTATAATGCTGCATGATATCTGTCTAAAGAGATTATTCTTCTGCTTTTCTCTGTCTCTCTGACAGTGTGTGCATTTGTTTAAAACACAATAGGCTACATGTGGACATCATAGACTTTTTCCTGCACTTAAATCCATAGAGCCCCCCCCCCCCCCAATCCAGTGTTTAGTATTACAGTGAAGGGTTCATTTATTTTATTTGTACATGTTTTTAGATCAAACATTGATATTGTGCACAAAGTCGAGCAGAAATACAGTGAAACTCAACAGATGGAAAGCAGCAGCAGATTGCCTCCTTCAATTCTATGCATGTTAGACGAAGAAATCTGAACCCAGATTTGCTCTGGATCCCAAATCCCTGCTGCTTATCATGTTGTTTTCCAGCAAACGACAAGAACGAAGACAAGAGCACATGAATAGTATTGTATAGTATATGATGTGACACTGACTTGTTAAAATGCATTCATTCTTACTCAAATTGCATTTAAAGTTTAAATTATAGCAACAGTCTCACAGTTACCATAGTTCTGTATTATATTTCTGCCTCCTGTTTCCATAATCACTGCCAGTTTAAAATGTCATTTTGAAACACCTTTTTCCACAAAAATGTATCGTTTCATCTTTTTTCCCCACAAAGACTGTCTTTCCGTGCACATCTTTACACGCAGGTCATGTTCCCTGTACCCAAATTGTGGCGCTTGTACGACAAAAAGCAGTTAAAAAAAATGGCTCAAATAATGCAAACGCGTTGCGGTGTGCAGTCACTCCCAGGTGATTTCATTATTTTCTTTTCGACGTGCACGATTGAAAAGAAGACATCTTACAGGATAAAGATCAGTAGCCTACATTTCGTGACAGTTTCACCGTGTTGCACACGCCGTACGTCTTCAGCCCACCAGACAGTATTTTCAACTTGTTATCTTGTAATTTTGACATAAAATGCAAAATTCTTCAGCCTGGTTGTACTTCGATATACTGTATTTTACAGTCGAGCCTCCAAAATTGTAACCTTAAGTGCTCTTGAGCAATAATTCGTTAGGCTTTCTGGGGGTCTTTTAAAAAATGTTCCCACACATTTTCAGCCCAGTTACCGTATATGATCATATTTTTAAAATCCACTTAAAGCTGCAGTCTACAGGATTTGTTGTTGTCATACGTAAAGTCCTACTTTTTGGCATTTTAAGAGTTTACATGATCTATCAGAACGCTTGAAGTTGAAAACGGTGACCTCCGTAGTCGCAAAATGCAAGAAATGCTTATTTTTTAACCGAAAAATAAAAAGTTATTCAACTTCCTGTCCCGCCCCATCAAAACACATGAGAACTCGTGCACGTCTACGTGCACGCCAGATGCGCCTACACGACTCCTCATTCATCAACTCACCTGCCATTTGCGATCATGGAAGACACAGTAAGTAGACAAGCCCGTAATGAAGTTCAATAGTCTAGATAAATAAGCGTGGGGACGAGCCTACCTTGTATCGCGCGTGCACAATCGGTGATTGACAGGCAGCAGAGCCCAGCTCGTAACCTGATTGGTTACCTTTTACCGGTCCGGTCTGCAATTTTGTAAACAAACCTGCTGGCTTTGGAGGGACCTAGCGGGACATATAGGGGACCTAGAGAACTATTTTTTTTTTGTATTGGGGTATTTAATGTACTACCTTCAGAATCCCCGGACAGTTCCAGGCATTATGCTTGAAAAAGAGTTGCAGACTGCAGCTTTAACAATAATCTATTAATCAATCATGAGAAATACACCTAACTCATGGGATGAACCCGTCTTGTGTCGACACATAACACGCAATTTAGAAAATAACCAATTTTATATTCGATGTGACTTTAGTCACTTTGTTATTAGCAGCCTGTTGCTAACATAATTTGTTTAACTTTCTTTTATTGCAAAGATAAGAATGTTTAGACGAAACGTTTTTAGGGGTAAAATAGTATTTTTGAATCAGCAAAGTGCATCCCAAAGAGCTATTAGCCATAAGCTTGGCATTTCTTGTCAGTGTGTCCTTAAAAATGGAAGGGAACCAGACAAGTGGTGGACAAAAAAAAATTAACGTCTAGTATTCTGGGCATTGTTCTGTTGTTATAAAAGCCAAATGACAATAACAAGTGTGAATAAGCCCATTCAGTCATGTTTCTGCTATAATGAGATTTAACTTTCACATTTATCCTCCTATTAAAACTTTGCAAACCTCTCAAGGAAATGCGTGGCATACATAATATTAACAATAAATTGACTTTATATGGGTAAAAACATGATAAATACTGAATCTGATTTGACAGATGTTCGTTATGTAAGGGCTCAGATAGACATTATTGTGTTACTTTTTCACCTTGCAGCAAGGTAGAAAGAACCAGAGCAAATAACAAGCAAAGTCTTCAGGGAAAGAAGATGGGCAGGTGAGAGGAATGAGTGTGGAAAGGAGGACAGACAGGTAGAACAAGATAGGCTTTACAGGTTTAATAAGGAACAGTGAGGGACCTGAACTAAGACAGAAAGTCAGTAAGGATCAGAGGGCTGGAGACTTGTGTACGTGTATGTGGTTCAGATATCACTCACTATCCCACTCATATAGTGTCATTATGACGATAAAAAAGTGCCCATAATGCAAATAATTACGTTTGAAGAAGACATGCTTAATAGGGAAGGTAAAGTTAGGTTTAGGTTCAAGCAAAGGTGAGAATTAAGCAGGAAATCTCCAGGAAACTAATGTCAGTAAAATTATTGTCCGCTTCAAGGGTAAATAACTGTGTAATCCGTGTGTGTGTGTGTTAGTGTGTGTGTGTGTGTGTGTGTGAGGATAAATGTGTTTGTATGAGGAGTATTCGCAGTATGGGAGACAAAGCAATAAAGCCAGACAGAAAGAAAAATCAATGTCCAGCAACATAGACAAACTTTTATAAATGAAGAGCAGACCCCCTTTGTAGCCACAGTGAAAGCCAGTCGGCTCACACCTTCACTGGCATCTACAGTCGAGTCACTGAGCAACTAGTTGCAGCTTACATTAATAAAAACAGACTTTCAAAATTCTACCTAGTGAACACTGTAAAATGTCTGACTTTAGTAAACACACGTAGTTTGGCTTAACCCTTATCCCTGATAGGGGGCATTTTTGTCCACTTGGGGTGTACTTTCTCCTCTAATTTCACACTGGAAATAGTGATATTCATCATATTTGGTCCAATAGTGCATTTTTGACTATTTTTTCAAATTTCAAACACACATCATATGTGCACATATCAGCACAACCATGCAGATTCAGGAAGTTGTGGAATCCTTCATCCAAAGCTTCTTCTGAACGGCTGGTCCCGTCGTGTCCATGAACACCAACTATAAGTTAAAAAATCAGAACACTTCACGTTAAAAAGGTTGACACTTATTATTTGTTTTTAAACAGAAATGAAGTTCATATGAGAAGGTTTTAAAGCTTACACCCAAGCAGAAGCGACGCACTCAGAACCAAGACAGCATTACCGGGTCAGAGTCCAGCTCTGCTGAAAGTATATTTATCCTGATGCAGGTGGGGTCCGACGATCCGATGATGGCCCGATTACTCTGATTTCCGATGGCCCAACCGAGGCTACTTGACAACAGGTTTTACCCACGGATGGGTTTCAGTCACTTGCTCACCAGCAGATATCGATTTTTAGCAAAGAAGCTTAGAAAAACATACACTAGCAGACACACCAGGCTCTATCCGTGCAGTTCCGATACTTTCAGTGTGCTGAAGTCAGATTTTAAAGCTCCTGCTTTAGTGAGAGGACCGCTCACCGGGAGTAAACCAAGAAATGGTTTCAGAGAGGGGAGTGACTGCCCGTTCACAGTCCCTGATTACTGATTTTATATTGGCCCAACCAAAGCTACTAGACAAGGATTTTTATCCAAAAAGTTTTAAAGATGACACAGTTGCTGTGTCTTTTTGGGCTGGAAGTCGGTTAAAGATCACTACAGCTTCACAGGTCGTCAATGAGACAAAAGAAAATTTTAAAGACGACACAGTCGCGCCGTCTTGTTTGGCTGTAGGTCGGTTAAAGATCACTACAGCTTCACAGGTTGTCACTGAGACAAAAGAGAATTTTAAAGACGACACAGTCGCGCCGTCTTGTTTGGCTGTAGGTCGGTTAAAGATCCGTACAGCTTCACAGGTTGTCACTGAGACAGAAAATTTTAAAGACGACACAGTCGCGCCGTTTTGTTTGGCTGTAGGTCGAGTAAAGATCACTACAGCTTCACAGGTCGTCACTGAGACAGAAAATTTTAAAGACGACACAGTCGCGCCAGAGGCACGGGAACACATTTTCGGCAGGGGATGCTGTTGGTGAGAGGCGAACTTAAAATCTTTTTTTTTTTAGATGCAATTTCCTGCATTCTAATCAATTTTAGGGCATGGCAAATCCCATCTAACTCACTCCTTCAGAATCCACCAAAGAGTTGGTACACACAACACAATCATTTCTGTAGCAATCAGAATCAATGATAGCAACTCATGAACTCGCTCTTGCCAGCACTACCTACGGCACTGAAAATAGCAATTAAACACAAAGCACTCGGCAGTGCTATACATGAAAATAGCATAACCCAATGACTTGCCATTTCCCCCTTTGTTGCGGCAGAGTTACTGCATTGCTTTTCAGTGCAGCTGATATTGAATAAAAATAAATACATTGTCACATTATTATTATTATTATTACTATTACACAGTATTATTATTATAGACCTATTAGGCCTACTCTATTACAATGTGGCACACAACACGCTGATGTGATCCCTGTTAGCACTGCTGCTAGCCTAGCAGCAGTGCTAACAGAGATCACATCAGTTTCAGCGGCAGCTACCTTGTCCTGACGCTCCAGTGCTTGGTATTCTTCGTCCGATGCGTTGGGCTGTGGATTACTGATCTTCAAAAGTTTGGGATTGGGGAGACTTTGAAAAAAAGACGAAATTCTCTTCTGCGACATGTTTGCTACTCTTTGCTACTCTTATTGAAACTTTCTACTCTGCGGGCTCGCGGGTTTTGTTTCGAGGAATCTCAATCACGTCAGGACAAAAGAAAATCTGATTGGCCACACAACAAATTTTATTTATTTAAATATTTATTTATTATTTTAAGAGCTAAGATATTGACATCCCACTTCATGAACACAATATATAATATCAGCAGAGTGGAAAACAACAGTTTGAAATAAATAAATTAATAAATAGCCGTAGCTTTATTTTCATGTCAGTTTCGAAGCTCCGCCACCAGGGGGTGCTGTCGCACCTCCCGCACCCCCAGTTCCCGCGCCACTGAGTCGCGCTGTCTTGTTTGGCTGTAGGTCGGGTAAAGGCGGTAGCATGGTTGCCGCGTCTGTCACGGCGGTGTCGCACCGTGACGTCAAAATGACGTATCAGGCCTGGCGCTTCCCTTGAAAAGACGGCGCAGCGCGTTGTCGTGCATCAGTCGATTTTTGTAACTTGGCGGCGCCGAGCACAACGAACCGGATGGACCGTTGTGAGACCAGGCTCAGTCAGGAGGTGCGTTTGTACAGGCAGCTGTACGAAACTGCAGGAAAACAGCACAGGGAGCACGTAAACTCCCCAAACTGGTGCACAGAGATTGGCAGAACTTTGGGGAAAGAGGGAGAGTTCTGTAAGAATGTGTGGAAGAAGCTACGGGACAGATACGTGAAGGCAAAGAAGAGGGCAGAGACTCTGTTGAAGCCGGGGGCTTCAAACCTTCACCTCTTTTAACTGAATTAAAAAAATTAAAATGATCCGAAAACTGCAGCAGTATCATTAATTACAGTATTCTTGCTCTTGACAGCGGCATTGTTTTCTTCTCCACTTTCCTGGTTGTAGAGTAGCGGTAACCTTCACGTAGCAGCGCCACCTCTGTGACGGAGAAAATTGCAACTACTGGCGCAACGACTTGCGCCACTATATAGGGTCCTATGGCGGGCACGAACTCGTGACGTCATCAACACCGCTCGCGCGAGCAGACGCGGCAACCATGCTAGAGCCTTTAAGATCACTACAGCTTCACAGGTTGTCACTGAGACAGAAGAACATTTTAAAGATGACACAGTCGCTCCGTCTGATTCTGCTGTAGGTCGGTTAAAGATCCGTACATCTTCACAGGTCGTCACTTCAAGACGACACAGTTGCGTTGTGAGTCTTCTTGCCTTTTTAGATTGCGAGTTTCACACAAGGCAAGTATAAACTAACTAACTCAAAGAGAGAAGATAGAAACTGTGCCTTTAACACAATGAGGGCTGAACTTAATGTAACAGGCTAATTAGAATTAAGAACTTGTACAGTTTGGCGCGATGGTTGTTATATAGTAAGTCACGGGACTATGGACGCGTCTATTAGCATCTGCTCTGGGTGCAGGAAGACAAAGAGAGAAGGGCACGGCGGCCAAAAGGGATAGAATGGCCCGCGGCCAAGAGGAATGAAGGGCGCAGCGGCCAAAAGTGGACAGAGTGGCATACCTTTCTATGGTCCAAATGCTTATGAAATTCTGCTCTACTTTATCGAAACCGATTTTACGGACAAACTAGCAAAAACGGTTGCGACATGTCCTATGGGTCGTTTTGTTGAGGCAGTATATTGAGATGAGGTCCAGTCGTCCATCTGTAAACCTGTAAAAGGGGGTTACGGTGCGTTCAGACCGGAATTTTTCATGCGACATGATTACATACAAAGTCAATGCAAAGACGCGAATTCGAGCCGGCAGCGCGAATGAGGCGAATACAGCCGCGCGGATGACAAGACGCGAATTCGCGCGAGTTCAGAAAATCCAACTTTGGCGAAATATTCGCGTCACGACAGCCTATCAGCGTTGAGATTCTGGACGACAGTGACGTCATGCGTCCTGGGATCTTTTTAATTGATTTATCTGCCACTCACCGGAGACAGATGGACAGGCGCTTCGCAGCTGAAATGGAGTGCCTGTAGTTGGTGTCAGTTCCTACAGCCGCTCTATTTCAGCTGCGGAGCGCCTGTAGTTGGTGTCCTGCCGAGAGATCACCGATCCTCCCGAGCAGGTCATCAAACTGGGTCCTGGTGAGCCTGAAATACCGCTGGAAGCGGCCGTCATCCAGACGCAACTCCTGGAAAAGGCGGTGAAATTCTCCAAACTGAGTGCAACTCCGGATGATGTCACTGACCCAGACACGACGGCGTGTGCGTTTCTGACGAATCTCGGACTGCCACAGCAGGTACAAGGACGCGATGGTACTTATGTCAGCCATGGTTGATGAGAGAATGAAATGGATAGCCCCTTGAGCGAAAATTCGCTTGTTGTTTACTCGCGCGAATAAGGCGAGTAAATTCAACTACACCCGCGGCAAAACTCGCGCGAGTAACGTCTGGTCTGAACGCACCTTTAGATGAAAAACGAAAGTTAACTTAATCTGAATTTACAAGCTCAAAAAGTGGTCAAAAAAATAATTTTACCAAAACCTCCCGTCTTCACACCGGATATTTGACAAACAAAAAGCTCTCCAATACGCCCCCGGTGTGTTCTTAATCTCTCTAATTAATGGGAGGGTCTAAAAGTTACCAAGAATAATCTAAACAATTTCAAATATAAAAAATAATTACAGATTTTGATTCTAAACTAACTAAAGTATATTCTAACTGCCCAAAGAAAACTAAACTGATAGAACTTGTGATTTACAAAAATAAATGGCCACAGCACAAAATAACAATATTACCCAAAATCAATGATTTTTTTACAATGATCCCACCTCAACCTACAACCAACTGGTTTCAATAACTCTGTGAACACGCAAATTCTATTGGAAAAATAATAAACCTAGGATCAAACTTGCTTTGCCTGCAGAGATATTCATTCCCATCCTGACATGTGTGGAGCGCTACCTGGCTGTTGTTCACCCGTCACCTACCTGGGACTAAGACAGTCTGGTGGCATCAGGATCAGAAACATCAGTATTGGGTGTGTTTGGTGTAACCTCTCATTATGTCCCTATATTTCTTCCTTCATCTCCTCAGTGGTTATTTCTTTCAGCAACGCGTCTGTTCTCTGTGTTTTGATTCGTCTGAGGCAGAGAACGAGTTGGCAAATGAAAGACAAAAGCTTTTCATCACCATCACAGCCATACTTGGAGTTCTGTTGGTGTTCTGTTTGCAGGTTTTGCTGTGGAACACTCAGATCTGTTGAATTACAGTGACGGTTGTGTGGTGCTGATGTCCACATTTTCAATTTTAATTCACTTTATTTATTTAGCGCCAAATACAACAAATGTCATCTCAAGGCACTTAAATAATAAAGTCCAATTCAAGCCAATTGGAATTCAATTAATTGTAATCATAATTATTTATAAAATAATCCAATTCATTCATATAGAGCCAATTCAAAAACAATTTCCTGGCCAAGGAAACCAACAGATTGCACCGAAACTTGTCTTCATACTGCTTTTAGTCTGCCCAGCAGTTTGGTTTTACCTCTGCTGTTCGTGCACAGAGCAAAAGAACTGCACTGCTGCAACTGAATCAATGGCTGAACAGTTCAAAATCTGAGCATCACCTGTTGGATGAGATAATAATTTACTTCCATGCATATTTAGAATATATCTGAACTGAATCCATGTTCACTGTGTGTACACTGTGAAGAGATTTAACTCATCAAGTTTATTTCTTTGTTGAAAATTAACATGAAGACTTATATTAGGAATGGGAATATTTAATAAATCTAAATAAATAAATCATATAAAGTAAACACACACAGCTCAGATTAGTGTGGCACAAAATCACTGAATTCTAGCTTTTTTTATTAATATGGCAAAATGCAAAAACAATAGGTACTGTCACATAAATACGAAATATAACAGGAACATAGATAAAAAGGCTTCTTCAACTAGATGGTGGTGTAGCAGTCACAGTGCCGTGTTGGATGAATACACCAACATTCCTATGGGGGATGTATCTGGATAAAAACCAGATCTTCATTTTTTTCCACAAAGGAGAGAGAGACAGAAAACTGCCTAGGTTACAACGACCTTCGGCCCTTTGAAAGCTTTTGGACGTGGAACTAGCAACAGACACTTGCCATAAATTGGAATAAGTTCAAATGAACAAAGAACCTTTCTTTTGGAAAAGTGGGAGGCTTACGATCTTATCTGGACCAATAAATCGAAGTTGATACTTTAACCCCATTCTCCAGATAAGGAACCAGATGGCTAAACACGAACTGAAAAGACTGTACTAATACTTACTTTTAGTCGAATCTTAAAACTGTAATAAATGTGTTTGATAACCTTATACAAGTTCTTTCAGGTTTCCAGCTTGATCACAAGATGCCTAGAGAGACAATTTGTGCGATTCTGGCTTAAATATTGACGGAGAAATAATCTTGTGGGAAAACGACCAACTCGCCTATGGAACCACATTGCCCCCTTGTGGTCTGTAGTGTTGAAGATTTAAATCCCCAAGGACCCAGTGAACCGGACAGTTATATGCAACAATTTAATTTTTAACGATGTCCCTTCGTTATCTATTTGTTATTGTTTGGTATCCCCATTGTTAACACAGAAAATTAACATTGTGTGGTTCACTATTCATATGTCACGACTTTACAGATATTCATCTGAATTTTGAGACTCATAATCATCTGTATCATGTTGTGTTACTTGATGTCTTTATATCACAAGTCTATGTTGTATCTTTAATCTGCATATCTTAACAAGTTGTGGTGTTTTCAGAATCACCGAGACAAATGTTCTATGAGACGGAATTAATGGAGAAATAGGCAAGGCAAGGCAATTTTATTTATAGAGCACAATTCATACACAGGGCAATTCAAAGTGCTTTACAGCTACATAAAATCACAAGAAGGCAATAAAACCATTAAAAAGGAATAAAAAAAATAAAAGAAAGAAATTAAAAAAGAAAGAAATTTAAAACCCATTTAAATAAACATTAATTAATTAAAAAGTGAAGAGTGCAGATAAAATACTTTCAGGTGTCATATGCACAGCTAAATAGAACTGTTTTCAGCCTAGATTTAAACATTGTCAGAGTTGAGTTTGTTTATCCAGGAATCCCCACATAAATGCTGAGCAGATCGTCTTACACAGACACCCAGGCAGACGTCACGACAGTTCAGGCATATCATTGGCTGAAAGAGTAGTGTAAGCTTACGTCATGCCCCGCCTCCGAGAGTCAAACCACGGACCGCGCGAACCCAGAGTTCAGTTACTCAGTTTAGTTGCTCAGAGAGATTTGATTTGATCTTCAGTTGTTCAGGTTTTCAGAGATGTAGAGATGATTTGAGAAGAGAAGAAGAAGAGGAGAGCTCACCAGAGTTTTGGGAGTTTTCCAGAGTCTCAGGAGAGAGCGGAAAGACGAGAGGATGAGTTATCCATAACCAAGGAAGGCCCCGGAGACGAGAAAGAAAGACCCGAACAAAGATAGGAACAGAATGAATTTTTCCTACCAAGAAAGCCAACTCCAAACAACCTTTCATTGATCTTCTGTGAACTTGGGTTCACTTCATCAGAGAAGCCAGCAACCAACTCTGATGCTCGGACGAGTTTAATCATGCACGGTGAGGTCTTTGGCACCGGCGTTCCCGTTTCCCGGTGAAGAGAAGCAACCGTCCAGGCCGCTGCAAAGCAAGGCTGACGTCATCCACAACCAAGGAAGGCCCCTGAGAGCAGAACGCAGAGAAAACCCCTCGGACTGCGTGGCTACTACCTGCTGTGTTCCGAGCTGACAAAAAGGACTTCAGTAAAGTAAGGCCGACCCGCTTTTCACCTTAAAGTGGTTTGATGGATGTTTCGAGACTTATTAGAATGATAAATGAATCCAAGTCAGTCTTTAGCTTCAAATAGTGAGCCAACCTGAACTATTTGAAAAAATCCAGTATCCCTCCATTCCCCATATTTTATTTTCCATTCACTAAGTGTTTTATATAATCACCCATATTCAATGCATCTCCTGTTTGTTTAAGGTTCATGTCTTTGGTCATATCATTTTAATAAATAGTTCATATATCTTTATATATGTATAATCACAGATTGTGTCGTATGCTTTCTTTACGTAATGTCTGTCCAACCAAACAAGAACTTTCACGAAAGTAGCGAGATATGAGACTGATTATTAATTGAAACATTAATTTAACATACCAGGATCGTAAAATTTTGTGTTTTTCCTTCATTCGAAGGTGGTGCCCTACATTCGAGGTTTAAGGTTTATTGAGACAGTGAGAACGTCTTATAAATCTTATATTTGATACATATAAATGCCCAATATTGCTACAGTGGGCGGAGTGTCAGCTTATAAGGAGAGAGGGTCGTTACAATCAGTACAATCATGAGTCACCGCAGCCCCTGACCAATATTTGCATTTTTCCAAAACCTGGTAGCCTCACAATAAATTTACAGATATTGTAAGTTGATAATATTAACTTTTGCCTGATGTCTTGTATAGGGCAGCATTCATGTGACATGATGGTAACTTTTTCTTTAATCTCTACCCCAACCATGTTTTTTTTTTTGTGTCTAACATTAACCAACAAATTGACAGTGAGGCTAGTTTAAACTAATTGGTTAAAGTTTGCCATTGAAAACTACATGGTTATGGTTAGGAAAACATCCTGGCTAGCATGAAAACAGATTCTGAAATAACATATTGCATCACAATATCATTTTTCTGGGTTACTTGCTGCTAAATCTTGCCTCCTTGGCTGAACACACAAAACACGTTGGACACGCCAACCGTGACTATTCATGTTTTTCAATGAGGCCGGCCTGAATAATGGGTGCAGCTAGGTCATTCTCAAGTGTTTCTTTTCCAAACATGAAAGTCACAGCTAGAACTGGTGCATAAGCAGGGAACAGAGCCAGCGGAGACTCTTGAACACAAATAAAACACATGCATGAAATGCAGTAAAAGTCATGTTAATCCTTTTATAAACCCAACTGTTCTAACCAATGGTGTTACAAACTTTGGAGTACTTAAAAACAGCACTCAAGTGAAAGAACTTTCTCAGCCTTTTACATTGATCTTGTGACCATAATCATGCTTATCATAACGGTTAGTTCAATCTTTTTACCTTTATCACATTATATGAAAACTGTGTTTATCATGTATGCATTTTCACGGTTGATATATGCTTGTTAAGTGAAGTTAGTCCTTCTCGCCATCTGATTTTTATTGCTTCATCATCCCACTGCTTCCACTTCTTTGGCACACGAACATGGTAGAATCTTAAATTGTCTAAATCAGTTACAGCAAGGTTTCTTTGGTAACAAAGTCACTTTAAATAACTTGCATAAATTGGGACAGACCAGCTGTCCAAATGTGTCTCCCTAAACAGCTCGGAACCTCCTCCTCTGATGAGAGGAGCCTGTTCCTGCAGCTCAAATTAAAAGTGCAGCTGTGAGCTCAGTGGCTCAGACAACATTACATCTTTCTCACTTCCAAGCGACCTCAAGTTCTGAAAGGAAGTTGTAAACTTTATAATTAGTGTCAGGCCAGTTATCTTGAAATCATAGGGAAATAATGACATGGTGCAAAATAAAACTGGACCATAGAATTTTAGATACATCTCTTTTTGCTCTTAAACTTTTCCCATTACCCATGGTGCATTGCCTTAGTGGGCTGCATTGGGGCTGATAAGGTTTTTTCTCAGGGAGGTCTTCAAAGTCCTGTTTGACTGATGTCTCTCTGAAACTCTGCAGCACTTTATATCTCAGACAGGGAAACTATCCTTCTGACCACTCTACCGGTATTTAATACAGTTATGAAACAAAAGGTTGAACAGCTACATGGACCTGAACTCCTTAGGAGATAATACAATTAGTCATTATTTCCTTTTTTAGAGAAAAGCAGAAAAAACAAATTCATGTTTATCTAATACTGCCTTTTTCTCAGTTCTCTAAAACTGGAAATACACACATTCATTTTTCTGTATGCAGTGGTTGAGTGTCGGACCAGTCCTCTATTCTGCACTTAGCATCATATTTTGCTTAATAACAGTCTTCCTGACTATTAACTGGAAAGCCAACATCAGACAACGGCCCATTGTCATATATGACAAAGCCAGTGCCCACAGCAGCAATCTCTGTAGCGAACTCAGATATTATATTTCTAAATGCGTCATAGCACTAAAATGATAGATTACAAATTCACTTAATAGTCTGCAAACATATTGCATCAAAACGATTTAGTAAGCAAACGTGTTATGCAATGGCTGAGTCATACTTTAATAATAATGCACCATAATGTTTTTCATTTTCAGGCCTGTTATTGTTACATAAGGGCTGGTATCAATGCATGCAAATGTAATCGTTTTATGAGTCATTTTTGCAACCAATTGTGGAATTAGAGTCCCATTTCCGATCCTCGCAGGGTATGTCAAACCACTGATAGTGTCACGTAAAGGGTTCGTTTAAACTAGCTGGGAAACAATCAGAGTTTTTGAAGGTAAAGGTGGTTAAAATAAGATGAACTGAAAAAATGTCTTTACCTGTTCCAGTGAAGAAATCCAGTGCTACCCTGATGTATTTCTCTTTGAGTTCAGCTATGTAGTTCTTCATTATTAAGACCAAATGATTAATCAATTAATAGCAAAGTCCCTCGGGATAAGAAAAAGACCAGTAAGTGTGCATCTTTGTGTGTGTGCATGAAATGTTTGAGTAATAAGAAGTTTCAGTCCTTTTTTTGATGAAAATGTGTCTGCCTTTTTTATATATAAATAAGCAGGCCTGGTATCTGAACTGAAATGAAAACAGAAGACCACGGAGCTAATACAATTAAAATTAATTTTATTTAATTTTATTTTTGCAACAGGCATTTTTAATTTGCACTGTATAAGCTGCCACATCAGCTTATCATTCTCTCAGAAGTAAGCACTGAACTACTAATTTTGAATTATGTACAAAATTGCTGTTTTACCACTACTCAAGTTTTGCAAGTCTGTTAAATCAGCATATTTAACAAATAAGCAAATAGCAGACCCGGGCAAACTTTATTGGTTTTAAAGTTAACAAAACACTGCTGGCAAATAACAATCCAGAAATGCTGAAAACAAAGCGTCTGCACTGAAACAGCCTGTTTGAATCATAACATGGCTCATTCTGGACAGGTATTTAGTGAGTCTAATATAACCGACTCAAGACATAAATAACCATTTAAACATCCACCGTTTTTGGAAACATTTCCCAGGTAGTCTGCACACAGAAGATACAGAGTGGATATTTACACCTAAATCACAGTTTGAAGAAATGTCTGCTTTGAACAAAGGAAGCAAACATCTTAAAAAGAAGCTCAATTTCTCTGCAGATGTGTCTTCAAAGCAAATCTGTTGGTTCTGAATTATGCATATGAAGACACAATTCACCTAATTAAGCTACATAAACATATCTCTTTGTGCCTGTGTGTCTGTGGTGTGGTGATTTTGTGTGTGTGTGTGTGTGTGTGTGTGTGCTCATAAGCATGGATGCTCAGCTTTGGCATTTTAAATAAACTTTTGAAAACATTTGCTAAAGCTCTTATTGGTAGCTCAATGATTTCCTATTTAATCGTTACATAACAAAGAATGATAAAATATGCTATAAACGCTGCAATTAATTTGCTACAATGTTATTCTTTAACAGTACCACAGGTTAGAAGCGTAACATTTCTCCCCATAAATCTAGAAATAGCTACAAACAATGCATTATTGTAGGCATGATTGTTACAATGCTACAAGAACAAGCAATCTTTCTGGTCACTGTCAAACACGGTCATTTAGATAAGAGGCAAACTGAAACATGGGTTTTACAATGTTATAAGATATATATTTTGTAGTATTTGTAATTGCATTGCCTTAATAAAGTCTTCAACCTTTAAGTCAACACACAGACGATGCTACATACTCACAAACCCCTATATTTCTGTGGTAGCGAAAGTTAATTCAATCAGAACATTGTCATACAGACAAAAACAAACCTAGATTTTAAACTGTTCTTCCAAAAAAGGTGTTGTTTATTAATATTGTTCGCTAACAACAGGACTAATCACAGTAACAGATTAAAACAGTAAGCAAATGCAGGTTTCAGTTTGCTGCCTATCTACGTTTGACTTCTTCAAAGTGCCTCGTTTTTACTTAAATCTATTCGAAACAAACTTTATATCCCTCATCAAACCAGGAAGAGTGAGATTCCATTCAAATCTGTCAATTCAGGAAGCACATTATAACTTCAACACACAGAAATAACCTATTTCTGGGAGAGGGGGGTTTACCGTTTCCAAGCAGACGCCCCCCAAACAGTCAGTTATAATACGCAGCTGACAAAAACTGGAATGAAAACATTTGTGATTGTGCTCAAACTAGAAACTTTCCATTCTGATTTGCACCATTCTTACATTTTTCTTTTTGTTAGGCATGAACAGTAATAGTCAGCAGGTAGCAGGAGTCCTGCTGGAGTTCGTTTTTCTGAATTGAGTGAATTCAAAATGGAATGCAACCTGAACCTGGCTTAAGACATTGAATCCTCTGTTTTATGGCGTCAGTGCTACAAATCCAAGTCCTCCACTTTGATTGTACCATTGGTGATTTCCACTGAAAGAGACGGTCCCTGTTTGGGCAAGTTATTGAAACCTTGTAAAGCGCCCACGGAGGGTTCTCCAACTGTGCTCAAAAGTCTCTCAGTTACATCTTCGATTTAATTCCAGAAATTGTTGAACATTCATTCCAAAAGCTTCTTTCCTAAAATACAAACAACTTAGAAAATCCAACAGCTAAAATACCCAAAACAAATGGGGATTATATATATTTTCATAACATTTGTTTCAGCAAGAACGTAGAAGAGAGGGAAGAAGAATCTATACATTTGGAGTATAAATCTCTATGCATACACAGTTTACCCCTTAGTGTGTAGCTATATAATAGTTGTATTAGCAGGTCATGATACATTGGCTAAAGGTGGAAACATTACTGATCTCTGATAACATGAACCTTCAGTGACAGCTGGTATTTTCCTTTCTCGATTTATTTTTTCATGAACATGGTTGGAAAGCAAGACAACACCAATACTATAAAATAAACTACTGTGCATTTTGTGAACCAACACAGTCTGAAAAAAACAAACAAATCAAACTTATCTTTTCAGTATATAGAAAATTACTTTTCTAATACTACTTTTCCATGTATATATATATATCTATATATATATATAGATGTATATATACATCTATATATATATAGATGTATATATATATAATCTGGCTCACACTCAGGAAAATCTGTAGTTGTTGCATTTGTCCAGCGCCCGATAGACTCACAATAAATTTGCAGATATTGTGAGATGGTAATATTACCTTTTGCCTGATGTCTCATATAGGGCAGCATTCACGTGACATGATGGCAGCCTGCAACTATTTCTACCTCAACCATGTTTTTTTTTTTTTCTTATGTCTAACATTAACCAACAAATTGACGGTGACGCTGAAAGTGGAAATTTCTTGGACAATCTTGGGCTTGATGGGGCTGGAACTCAGTTGTGGGGTGACAGTCTGCAGTGTAACACCAGCGTCCACCCCTCCAACCAAAGTGTTTATGATCGTGTTAGAATTGTGTAACATCACTTTTACAGTAAAGCAAAATGTAGGCATGTTACAACTTTTTTTTTTTTTTAGATGTTCTTTGGCACCTTAAGAATGTGGTATTTTTCAGTTACTGATTAGTCTTAGACAGTTTAACTGTTGCTTGTTTTTAATCATTTTAATTTGATTCTAATTGTTTTATTTATTTCTCTTTATATTCTTTTATGTATTTTTAATGCGTCTTCTGCTCCCCGCTGCTATGCTTTTATTTTACGTAAAGCACTTTGAATTGTTTTGTACATGAAATGTGCTTTATAAATAAACTTGACATGACTCGACTTAAAGAAAATAATGAAAAAGTCATGATAACGTAATCTAATGTATCATGTTTTTTCCTTTTTTTTACATGCTAATAACACCAGATAACAACACCGTGGAGGAGAACACAGAAAAATCCAAATTTCCAACAGTCAAGCTGGAGAACCAAGTTTTAATCCCATCTCAACCAACAGTTGTTGAAAGTAATTAAACTATAAAATGTTATTTTTGGGTTCAATTGTCGTGTCCTTGTGCTTTCCCTCATTGTTTGTCAACTGGTTAACGTTAAGTCACTAAAAACTACATAGTTAGAGTTTAGAATACATTATCACATCCAAATATCCTTTTCCTGAATCATGGGCTCACAACTCCCAACCCCTGAGCTAAACACATGAAATGAGTTTGGCACACAAACGTCTAATATTTCGGTCGTCCCTTATAATTTTGACAGTTATTAAACAATAAGGTAAAAGTTTGTGTAATCCTGTGAGCAGAATTCTGTTGGAGCCATCTTACGGAGATGATTAAAATACAAATTGTACATTGTGTATGAGTATTTACTGGTTTGACTGAGAATTTTGCTTCAAAATGCAACATTCATGAATTTTCTTAATTTTTTGCATTATATATTGAATTTATCTTGAAAGCCTTTCCAACCTTGTCCATGAAGTTACGAAACATATTCTAAATCAGGGGAAAAGGAAGTCAGGGAGGAAGAATACAGATGCATTGGGTAATAAGTTAATGGGATACATTGTTTAATCAACATATTAGTTATTTTCTTTTTAAAAGACAGCATAGTGGAAAGGCCTCAGCTTCCTGGTTCATGTGCAGCTTCACACTGTTGCCTGTGTATCATGGCCCTGATGATGAATGTACCCGTCAGAGACCCAGCAAGTGTCTTGTTGCTACTAGTCATCAGATTCCTCACTACCAAGCTTCCATGTTCCCTCTTGCCTTGTTAAAAGTTTTGTTAAGCATCTGTCTTATCTCTGGCCCAACATCAACAGTGAGTCATTCCTTCATCTATCTGCCCCATCCCCCCACTCCCATCTTTTCTTTCCTCCTATCTCTTCTTTTTGATCTCCTTAAACCTCTTTTCTTTAGCTATTCTGCAGCAAACCTCCTCCCACACACTTTGAGGTTACAGGGTTTGTGTCAGTGTGCATGTGTTGTGTGCAAGAGCTGTAACTGAGCCAATCTAACCCCCCCCCCCACCCCCAGCTGTATTTTCCCTCCTGTTCCCTGCTTATGTAGCCTAGCATGGCGATGCACTCATTCGTGTGTGTGTGTGATAGCGAGGAGGGGGCACGGCAGAGGGTGGCGCTGCCATAGGCAGGGACTGGGGAGGGGGCCCACTCGGGTGGGGGTGGGAGTGGGGATGGGGGTAGGGCTGGGAATGGGTATGGGCGTGGGAGGCCCTGGGTAGGGTGGAGGTGGCACCTGGGTGAAGGGGGTGTGGATAGGAGGAGGAGGTGGAGGAGGAAGAGACCGGGTGGAGCCGGTAGCTCGCTGCTGATGAAGGCCCGGACGATGAGGGGGTCACCTGGGAGCTGCTGCCCCCCTTAAGAGGTTGCTGCTGTGGGGGAGTCTGGTTGAGCTGGATGGAGATGTCAGAGGAGGCATCAGAGGCACTGCGGCCCCGTTGTGGAGGAGCCCATGAGTCCGGATGGAGGAACTGGCCACTGTAGTCGCTGCAGTCAGACATGCGAGGGCGGTAGAGTGCAGCATGGGGGCGGTACAGCTCCTCCTCAGCGTAACGCTTCATGAAGAGGTAGACAGACATCACACCTGCACCCTGAGATTAGGACAGATTGGAACATACAGAGATACAATTGTTTCTACAATTTGACATAAAATGTGATTTTTCTTTGGTCTGGGCTCAGGTTAATTTGCTTTTCTTATGCAGTAATCTCGACAACTACTTTTGCATTGATGCTTTGATACTGATCAATGCATTGATGACTTGAAAAAATTTCCCACAAAGAGACACTATCACTACCGTAGTCCATTCATATGGCACACGTCATAAAAAAGTGAAAAACGACTTATCAAGCACAAGTCCACGGTGTCCCATCTTTCCTGTATATAGTAATTAGTGCGAAGTGAATTGTGTCACTTCCTGTGATGCACACTTCTTCCACTGATTTAACACAGAAAAAAGTTTTGTCAATTAGGATAATACTGCTCATTCTATGAAAATAGTTGTATAAAGACGCAAATAATTCTTGAGAGTATTTAAAAATCAGAGAAAATCCCTCATCCTTCTCCATTAGGGGAGAACCTCATATTGCTACCCTTAGAATCAAGCAAATCTGAGAGCTACTGTATGTTTCATTCATCCGGTGCAATTTGGCTGCTCTCCCTTCCCTTAAAACAGATTTCTACTCATCGCAGCTTGGCTTAGGCCAATCCCAACCATTTATCTAATTAAATGGATGTGATTTATCTATTAAGACTCTGTGTCAGAGCACTTCCTCAGCACATTCCTCAGCACAATGACACACGTTTTGTTGCTCTGAATGGTTGTTAATCAATCTCAGTCCAGAGGGATTTGGGTCAAGAAAAGGCTGGGAAATGTCTGTTGAAAAACATACATCATGAAAGACAGAGAACAGATCCCCGTCATTCCAGATATGGAATGTAACATCTGCATAGTCACAGGGAATCAAAATGAGAATTGCACCGTTTTAAGGAAAAGGCTTTCAAACGTTAGGATTAGTGGCATCATTCTATCTAAACTGGAACACACTGCCACCAGGAGGGGAAAAGGATGAACAAATCTGTCATCATTTTCAGACAGTTGACAAAACGGCTCCCAACTGCTCTGCGGATTGAGCCATTATCAAAAATGTATTCATGTTTTCACTTGGGCATCCTCTGAGGTTTTCCAGCTCATTCACTATTCATTCACAACATCATTGCTACAACAACCCTGAAACTTGAATGCTGATGAGGATGTCTCTATGAGTGTGTAATAGAAAAGCAGTACATTCGGATCTGTGTTGCAGCCCTCCAGAAGATAAAGATGGAGTTGAAGAAGAAAAGAGGAAGAACAGACAGAGAGAAGATAAAAGAATGGCAAAGATGAAGAAAGAAAAAATAACAAGAAAAGAAAATGTGATAGCAGAAAAGAATAGACTTGAGCAAAGCATAAGGTGCAAAAAGAAAAATTAATGAATGATACATACAAAATATTGGGAGCTGAAGAAAAAATATAAAGAAAATAGCTGTAGGCGACGTGAAAAGGGAGGAGAAATGGGAAAATAGAGCATAAAGAGGAATTAGGGAAAACAGTGGGATAAGACATAAAGAAAAAGATGAAGGTGAGAAAACAAGATTAAAGACAAAAACAAAGAGCTTGCAGAGAAGAGAGAGGAGAATTAACTGCGAAAGGAAGGACAAGGAGAGAAATGAAACAGACAAAACAGAGAGAGAAAGAGGAGATGGAACTGATGCAGAGAGGGCAAGAGGAGAGGGAAGAAGAGCAGAAGAGATAAGAGAAGAAGAGCTGAAAGGGAAAGGGACCACAGAGGATTAAAAAAATGAAGATGAGAAGAGACAACATAAAAGCAGAGGACGTTCGAAGACAAAACTGGACCGAAAAAAAAAGGAGACAGGAGGAAAGGGAGGAGGAAGAGGAGAGATCAGAAAATATGTGGAATGAGGGATAAAGAAGGTGCAGCAGAGCACTCCCCCCTTCCCCCAGCAAAGAATATTCTGATGCATATAAAGCAGTGCTGTGACAGAGCTGCTGCCCTCAAGTATTGAAGCTATTAACATTTATGAATATTGATGTGAGCGGAATGACGAGCTCCTACGCAGGCATTTTTTAGCTGAATAAGGTTACATTTAATCAAGCTACAAGCTCTGTGTGTGTACTCACTTGCTGGAACATGTGTGTTTATCTAAAATGTGTTGAGTTAACATCCAAGCCAGATTCCAAATCATCTGTGTGTGTGTGTGTGTGTGTGTGTGTGTGTGTGTTGGTGCGCAGCACACATTCCTGTCACCATGAGCAGCTCAGGATGCTCAGCTGCCGTGTGTGCTGAAAAAAATAAAGATGCAAGCAAAATGCTTCTTTTTGGATTCTTCGGCCAGGTTTTTGTGTTATGCAGCAGCATGTTTTCGTGCATGAATGACTCCGTATGCAAGTGCGTGTGCATGTGTGTGTCTTCTGCATGTTCTGTGCTAGGATCACCTCTTTGAGCAGAAAGGAGGAGGCAGCAAAGGCAAAGGACCAGCCGTAGTGGTAGTGGAAGAACTGCTCGGGCTCTCTGGGTCGGTTCATCACCTCGTCATTAATACTAGAGATGTATAATACCAAACCCACCACCAGACTCAGACCTGCAGAGGCAAAAACACATGTACACATAAATGTTTGATTCATGTTTTTGTTACAGAGGAGCAGAGAGGCTTTCATGATATTATTACAGAATGAATTCTGGGGCTCTGTATTCCATCTGAATTGGAACAGAAGCTACCTGTTCCAAATGTTATATGACAATAAATTGGACTTTATTACTTCTTCTCCGCCAATGGACTCAGTACAAAACCTAACCAAACTTCAAATGAAAAAAGAAAGTCTAACATGAAAGTCACATGATGTTCCAATACGGCATCGTAAATGTGGAACTCAAACTGTGCATAATAGCAACTGAGCCTTCAAGGGGGTCCCTAATCTATGAAGGGAATTAGACAAAACAGCAGTTTAACGTGTTACAACTTAAGGCTTTGTTTGAAACATAGATAAAAGCACGCAAATGTTGCATCGGGTCATAAAGGGTTAAAAAAAAGGATGTTCTCACAAAATTAAAAGGTATTATCTAAAATGTACTCAAGTCTTACTACATAGAGATGGAAAAATAATATTCTGTCAAATATATGAGCATGCAAGTAGCTAAAGAGCTGGATATATATATATTGTTTTCAATCTTTATGCTAAAAATGCAGTTTGGGTGTTTTTAATCTAATTTGTCTTTTAAATAATGACTACAGCTTTAAATATTTTTGCTGCAAACAATTTAACCAAACTAAGAAGGAAAAGCACATGGTTTGAGTTTGATAGTTTCTGCACTGCATTTAGGGTGAGCCAAAGTCTGGTGTTGTTCATGGAAGAAGAGAAAGTTTACTGTTATTAATAAGAAAAGTTAGCTTTCCTTCATTTTATTATTTATATTTTTGTGCTTTTACTTCCTTGTGAAAAGGATGTGACCACCATCACTTCTTTTTCTTGTGAGGGAGAGTGCAACAAATCATTAATGCCAGCTTCTTTTGTCTAGCTTCGTCTAGAGGAAAATATCGTGGTTAGGAGGTCAGGATATGTGATATCATTTCTTATTTTTCTTTAAATCTCCAACTCTAGCCATTGTGCCGCACAATCCTTTGGAGAAGAGTTCTTAAACATCAGCAGAACGTGTGCTCAATAAACTGTCCCATGGGGGATTTTTCTGAAAACAAAGAGTTTAATACTAAGAGACAAGACAGATAAAACTAAAGGAAATGGCAGGCCATGTCCTCCAGATGAAAAGGAGGAGAATGAGAGATTATGATTAAAAGAAAAATACAAACTAACAAGAAAACCAGGGGGGAGGCAAGGCTAATGTTGCATTTCCCTGGTTACTTTGTAATGCTAATCTCATCTAAATGGGACTCCAGTCCCATTATATTTGTGTGTTTGAGTGTGCATTTTTGTGTATATATATGTATGCTCTGTAGCTGGATTAGCTAATGATAACGTGTCCTGGTTGTGCTGTAAATAGGCTGAGAAAAACCCAACAACAGGCACTGCTGTAGGAAAGAGATAAAAAGGAACAAAGTCGCACACACTTATTAATGTCTGCTTGTGGTCAAAGACACACCAGTACAAAAGAAACAGTTGCATACAAATGGAGAAAATCCTGTTGTATGAATGCAAACACACAGCCTCATTAGGATGGTGTCGGTTCCTTCCCTGTTGACAAAATAACCACTGCAGCTGACCTGCAAAATCCTCCAGCAATAAACCCTGACACACTAATCACAGCAAGGACGAATGTGTCTAAAAATGATTTAAATCACCTTACAGCTAAATTCTTTCTTCAAAAATATCACTCACAGCTTTAATGTGAAACATTGCTCTACCTTAGAATGAGATAAAATTGTAGGAAACAGTCAGGCTTCCGAAGGGTTACACAGATGCTCTGTAGATCTGTTGTACTCCACATTAAAACGTTTTTCACAACGTGTTGGATATGGGAAGCACCAAATATGTCATCATGTTTATTTTTACATGTCACAGACGTGGCACCTGTCTACACCACGGTGGATATGGTGTTAATCAATCAATTCACTGAATAGAGAAAGTAGATCAACATCAAAAACTAAATCGAAGTAAATGATCGTTACACTCTGTTTATCTGACGGGGATATCTGCTGAGTGCAGCACTGAGAAAGTAAATATAGTAAAAAATTAAATGGCAAAAATTGATTGACAGCTGTTGTAACAAGTAAACATTCAGCTTCTATAAAATCTTAAAATAAATACTTGTTTCAGAGAGGTAGGTTTAATTTAGTGTAGGAAGGGGGGGACAGAGGGGAAAGCTCCATGGAAATAAGAGGAGAAAAGTGCATTGTCACTAATTGGCCATCAGATGGCAGTGTTGGGACTGAATGCTCTCAGCAACAACCTGGACATCCACAGGCCCCATTTAAGCATGAATAAGTGCACACACACTCAAGAGAGGAGAGGAAAGGGGAAAACACACGAAGGGAGAAAAACAAAGAGGATCAGAGGAGAGAAACTGGAAGAAGGAAAAACATGAGAGAAGGAAGGAAACAGCTGGTCCGCAGCCACCATGTTGTAACCTCAGGGTGAAGGGAGACTGATGGGCAGTTTTTCAGGCAAAAACACAAACATGCTGACTGAGACAAACTAAGGATTTTGCTGCTGTCATGTCACGTTATTTCAAAATCCCTCTGATTTCTGTATTTTTGACTTGTTGACTAGGCTGTGAATAAAATATTTGCAGCGTAGCTTTAGAAAAATACGACTTCTTTGTGGTATACAGCAAAAAAAACAAAAAACAGTGTAGAACAAAAAATCCATCATAAGTGTTGTAATTCTGTAGTTTCAGGGAACAAAACCGGTAATCAGGGATCATTGATTTCTGACCTTCTTTTTTCTGCCATGAACAATGAGACGGGCCTTTAATTTTTCTCAGAGCTCAGAAATGACCAGCTGTTCAAATTTAATCATAACGTGAAACGTGACAGCTGTTTTACTCTATCTGCTTGGGGTAAAAGAAAAAAAAATGTTTTTATAAATTGCTCTCTTGCTTTCTTACTCTTTATAGGCATAGTGTTGCCAAATTTTCACATCAGATGCTCAGCCTCTGGTCCTTCAGGGCTGTTTCAGGCCCAGAAATGTGCTTAACATGTCAGTGTACTTAAAACAAGTAAGAGGCATAAAGTTCAAAGGTTCACAAACTTCTCTTATGAGGCAGTCCACACATAGTGTCATAGTGTCAATAACTTACAAGCTACAATGTTTATTATAGCTGTGTGTGCTTTTAGTTTTTCTTTTAATGTGAAGATGAAGTGCTGTTACCAGGCAACTAAGACCATATCGCCCATGATGACGCAGGGAAATGCCAAACCGCCTGACTACAGTCAAACTGCTTGTAGTTTGCATGCGCTGCTTCTACACATCCCAGACCTCATAATACTATAATCTTTTTTAGATTTACTTTTTCTTACATAAAGAAAAAGCTTCATTTATTTAAACATCAAACTCTTTATTTAAGAAGGCACTGCAACTCTGGCATACTACTGCTGTGTGTTCCTCTGTAGCAGAATAATGCCTCTGCCACATGACTCCGTACTGCTGCCTGGGTGGGGGTAAAAAACAATCTAATTCTAAATGATGTTAAGTAAATGAAAAATACTAGTTAAGTTAGTTTAGTAGTCCCGAAAAAATCATGCATGTATATGTGATTCATTTCTGTTCTTATAATTTATATTCTAAATGTTATTTTTTGATGATTACCAGATAGTGAATTACCTGAGACTGAACTTCTTTTATTGTGTACAAAATGCTTTAGAATTTTATTCACCAATCTTTTCATGTGTAAATACTTATTTTAAACTTTAAGCCTTTTGTTTTTACTTTTAGGTGTTAATCTATATACGTATAATTGATTGTTGTGTGTTTGAAGTATGCACTCCTTTGGCTATGTGTGTGTAAAGCACATGCATGTGCAATGCAATGTGTTTTTCTCAGTTTTGGCTTGGTGACATTACTGTGACATCATGTGTCCAGTCAGCAGTCCACCATGCTAAGCTAGCATCTGCGAGGTAAAGCTCCCACATGGATAAGGAACGAGACTGGGACAAATAATTTCCCAAAAACATCCCAGTAATCAACCTCATCAGATGAATGCTCGACTCATTGCGGGAGGTAACTGACCAAAAAACATCAGAGAGCTCGCTTGCAGTTCTACTAAGAGGTTATGTCACCCTGTTGGCTGCAGCAACTTCCCTTCCTAACACTACTCTGACACTAAAGAGAGACAGAGTGATCATATTACACAGCTCCAGCATCTCACTAATGTGGCAGAGGGAACTTTAGTCATTGAAACAGGTTGGACATCAACACAAAATGCATTATTTTTGCTCTCCACCGACATTTCCTGTTGTCTTACTAATTTGTCTAAAAGTTTCAAAATGCTTGTCAATAGTAGCTCATAACTTATTACATAGACGTTTCAGGAAACATGAATGTGGCAAACTTTATTTCATAGCGTATATGCATTTGTTCAGGAGGGAAAAGTATTTGTATTTGAATGGAAGTTTTGGTTTTCATTGCACTTCAAATTTAGGACATTTAGGTGTACAAGTGTCCTTCAGTAAAATATGGTCATAATTTGAACTACTGTATTACTAACTACTACTAATGTAATATTTGTTAAAACTATATGTTGTCTAAGATGTGCATCCTTTAACACACATTGGCGAGCACAGACAGGGAACTTGCTTCATAACCAAGAGTCGACTGGCCAAAGGATCTGTTCAGCTGCTATTACTTCACCAGTGGCCTTTAGTAGAATACATAAATTGCAGAGCAAACAGAAGTGCATCTGTGATTGAAATTCAATAGATCATCAATCTGTGTTTGCTGGAGTAGCTTAACATGTGGAATGAAATTATACACTACTCTACAATAGAGGGCAACAAAAACACTTTACCAGCCATTTCAATATGATATTTAAAAGGGAAAAAAATTCTATTAGCACCGAAAAGCTAAAATGACAAAAAATAATTTGAAGTTTTGACTGATTTCTGATCTCCAGCAACTTCTGGGTCATCATCAGCCTATTTGAGTAATAAGTATGAGGATTACTCTGTTAGTATTCTACAACGTAACACTTTTATGTGCAAATGTCAATGGGTTCATAGTACTAGTTGAGGTCAGACTTCACCTTTAGGCAAAGTAGGAAGAGGAGCATGAGCATAGGGCTCATTTTTAAAAGAAAATTTGGTTTGAATTCATTCATTCACTTGTCCGTCCATCCATCCATCCATCCATCCATCCATCCATCCATCCATCCATTCTATACCTGCTAACTGGACTTGAGGCAAAGCACACCCTGGACGGGCCACCAGTCCATCACAAGGCTCTATTTGTTTGGATAGCTAAACTCTGACAGGTATATTTTGTTATTCTTTAAACAAAATCAGGAAACCTTGTTATCAAGGTTTCATAATTCCCTAGCTGTAAGTTCCCTTAAATAATATCTCCAAAAACCAAGTTCACCAAACAAGCCTGGTCATTTCATTCAGCCTTACTCATTCACTGCTCTGTTCTTTGGCTGGTGTGCTGGCTCTCACTTGGGACACTTGTTATTTATAATAATAATAATAATAATAATAATCAATTACATTTGTAAAGCACTTTTCATTTCATACGGAATCTCAAAGTGCTATGCTGATGGTGGCAGACTACTGGATTGTAGCCACAGCTGCCCAGGGGCACACTGACGGAGGCGAGGCTGCCATGCACTGGCGCCATCGGCCCCTCCGACCACCACCAGCAGGTGGTCAACCTAACATGCATGATTTTTTGGACAGTGGGAGGAAGCCGGAGTACCCAGAGAGAACCCACGCATACATGGGGAGAACATGCAAACTCCACACAGAAAGGCCCCAGCTGGGTGTTGAACCTGGAACCTTCTTGCTGTGAGGCAACAGTGCTAACCACCACACCACCGTGCAGCCAAGCCTATTTGAAGCTGTCTTTGAGACCAAGAGCCTTGCATGAGATGATATTCACATGATATACTCAGAATCCTGGTGGTGGTATCAATTCAAAGCCCTCTACCAAGTTTGGTACAATGAAGTTCAAAGCTTACCCACTGCTCTTATGTACAGTGACATGCTTTTTCTTCTTCCTACCAAATCTAAATGTTAAGGATGAAATAAATATGTGAATGAAATAAATATTAAGAAAAACACAACATTTGTACCTTTCTGAATATTGTATTTGGGTTTAACTCCAAGATGTTAGAGCACAAAAACCTCCAAAAGCATTGCTGCTCCTGTACTAAAAGCACAGAAAGTAAGAATGAAAGACTGTTACCATCTGGGCATGCTGAGCTTTTTGTTGCTTAGAAAAATGTTATACAACAAACAAGGAATGTTTGACTGAACAACTGCTTTAGCCATTTTGTGTGTTGGTCCCAGTCCAATTAGAAAAACTGAAACATTGAAAAAATGGTTCACAGCTTGTAGTATTCTTCTCTCTTGTTGTATATGGTGGACATCATTGCAAGAAACATAATGTAGTTTGTTATGATATACTGGTATGGGGTGGCATCAAAAAGCTGGAACTAGCATGTGGCAAAAACTATATAATATACTAATATTTCAATACTGAACATTTTACTACAAAAACCTGTAAATATTGATCTTCTGCTCTCACAGCCCTTCTCCTTCGGTGATACTTCCAAAGTAGCTCCAGGGATTTGCTCTCATTTAGCCGAGTAAGGCATGCTGTAAGTAAGTTTCAGTAATAATGGGTTAGTAAGGCCTGATTCAAAATAACAGTAAAGGTGTTTGAGTTGAGGTAAGTGAAATGAGTAAAAAACACCTCTCTATAACCTCGGTTTGTATCACGGGTATTGCCTTATTGAAAGTGGAAAAGGTCACCCCAGTCTGCTGTAAACACACTATTGGTTAAATCATTACAAAGGAAAACAGGAGCCCACCCCAAACCATGATGAATATCCCCAAGGTACTATTAAAACACACAGAAATATGTGGTTGTCTGAATTCTAGCCACATAAGTTGGATAAATGTAATACATTTCAAGGATAATCTCTCTTTTTTTTTTACGAGTAGCATGGAGATCTATGAAAGTATGATCGAACATTTCACCCAGTAACTTTCCAGGCAGCTACGTGTCTGGAATAGATTCTGACTGCAAAGAAGGCTAATATCCAGACCACTCTATGCAGTGAGGTAATAGGAGAATACTCGCTTCAATCAGGAACGCATCGTCCTGAAGAAAATCAACCGCCTCATTAGTGACTTTCTGTTTGAAACATCAGACTTCAATAAAGTTGCTTTCGAGACTGTTTGATTTAAGGTGAGGTAAAAACCTGCAGAGAAAGACCAAATCATCCCTGCCCAGCCTGCAGATTTCTCAGCAGCAAGCCATAATTTGGAATTAAATCCCTCTCCCAGCTCAGCCTGCAGCAAGAACAAGGTACGGTCTGACAAGCTGTCAGCTGGGAAGGACGACTAAGAGCAGCAGAGTGAATCTTCCATCAAGCAAGCCGTCTTTTTTTTTTTAATCATTAACCTTTAGGGATGTTGACTTTTGAAAAGCATGCCTCTTCTCTGCTCTGCTGCTCTTTAACGTCTTATTCTAGCTGACAGCTGAGTTTGTAACATTAACTATATGCTGTATATATTTAATTCAATTCAATTCAGTATTATCTATATAGCCCCAAATCACAACAAATGTCATCTCAAGGCATTTCAAAGATACAGCCAAATTCAAGCTTATTACAATGAGATGGATATCTGAGATGGATGCAAGCACTGTGATGTTACCCGGCGGTTTGTGAAGTGCCACTTTAAAGCCTTAAGCTGATGCTATATTGGTCCTTTTTAGGGCCAGAAGTGATATATATTTTCATATTTGGAAAAGTGGTTGAAGCTGGTGAATGATACATGAAACTTGATTTGACAAGGATTTGTCGTTGAAGGAGTGAATCTCGCTAATGACTTCATAATGATCTGTGGGACAAATTTATTGATTTAGCAGAAAAGTTAATGCTGTCTTTTGGAGCCAAATATGTTTTGATGCCAGTGTATAGTGGCTAGCACGACAGCTAATGGGCTTTAAAGGGATAGTTTGCCTCTTTTGACATGAAGCTGTATGACATCCCATACTAGCAACATTATTTATGAACATTTTCTTACCTCCCGCTGCGTACTGTGAGCAGAGTTCCAGCCTCGTTTTGGCGTTGATGAAGGTAGTTGATGAGGAACTTGGCTCACAGCACGCAGTGGGGGGTAAGAAAATGTTCATAAATGATGTTGCTAGTATGGGATGTCATACAGCTTCATGTCAAAAGAGGCAAACTATCCCTTTAAGGAAATTCTGCATCAGCTTTACACCTGATGCAATATTTAACCATTTCTAAAAAGTCTTCTAAGTCCTGATAAACTAACGGTTGGTCATACATACCAATGGTTGTTCAACAGAAAGCATTCTCTAAATAATCACAACATTTTAGTGAGTAAGTACTGTGTTTGTCATGGTTATGTTCATGTGTTTCCCAGTTTCACTTTGACATCCTGGATTTACTATGATCCGTCTTACTTTGCCCTGTCCTCACTCTTCTGGTTATGGTGGATTGCATCAGCTCATGTGACCAAATCTACTTTACTATAACCCTTTCAACCCCTTCCTATCTACCCCATTCATGAATCACACCATAGCGTCTAATGGACTTTGCTTCTCTCTAAAGTGTTTCCCCTGGGTCTTGTTAATCTTCCTTTGCCTCCTGTATTTAAATTTTAAAGTCAGGCCACATGGGTAACCTGGTTGTGACATAGATGTTGTGGGAAGAAGGAAGCAGCAGAGCATAACCTGGCTGCAGCGCTGAAATTCATTCATCGTCAGTCAGTGATCTAAGCTTTATCACACCACTGTTCATTTGCTGGAGGGTGATGCACTGTTGTTTTTAACTTTGTGATACTGTAGGCTGAATATACACTATATAAGAATGTAGAGAGAGATTTCTTCTTACTAATTTGCTTAACTGTTGTCACATAGGTCTTTGGGGCATTACAGCTATCAGCATATGGATGTCAGATCCAAAATCTAATCACTTCTGTTAACAAGTTGACTAAACAAAATTAAAAAGGAAGATCACATATCGCCCTAAGGTTCCAGCACAGAGGTGTCAAGTCATGGCACTAAGAAACAAAAGTGAAATACAAACTGGATGAGCAAAAAAACAAAAATACTCTAAATAAACTAGATGTATTGTTTGTGAAGCCTGACTACAGCACTATAGCCAAGACAACAATAACTGGTATGAACACACAAATACATTTCTGAATTAGACTGCAGGAAGAAAAAAAAACATGGTCCCAAGATTTTGTGTTGCTGCAGAAATCAAAAGAATATAACTTTGCAATGAAAAAGCAATACGATTTGAAGACACTAAGGTCACAGAGTTGTCACTAAAACTGTGACCTCAGCCATTATTTAATCCTTCGCTTTTCGGCTTTTTTAATCTTTAGTGAGGAGATAAGCTTTAAGTCTTTCCCATTGTGGATTGTAAAGACTTTAATTTAAAGTTAGGTAAGACAAGACTGACCTGAGCACAGCTGAGGAAGTTTAATAACTTGATCATAAACCTTTGAGACAGGCTGAAAGAAAAACGTTCTGGAGATATGTGCATATGTCCCATCAGCTGGATGAAGCCCTTTTTTACTTTTGGCACAAAACCCACGGGCGACATTCCATTTGTACAGCTAAAAAATGTGTTCACTCTCTTTAGGCCCTCAATCCACAGATGCTGTGACAGCTGCACACTGAGGTTTCTCTCCCAGGCTGTTTTGCAGTGATTACAAGACAACAGAATAATTGGAAAAAATCACGCAGGAAACTGTTAAAATCCCACCACATGTTGTTGTTCTAGAGTATTAAAATTAATGTTCTGTAAGGCTTTGATTGTTCTCAAACCTTGTTTCATGTCTGCATGAGAACAAGATCTTTATTAGGCAAGTAAAGATCCACCTCATGAGTAAAAGTCGTTGGATTGAGTTTCAGGATATGGTTCATTATCTTAAAGTTAAAATCCAGCATAAAATACCCCATGCATGCATGCTGCATGCATACCTTACCTGACAGTATGAAGAATATACCAGAAACAAAGGCGAGGATGGTGCGTTGCGGTCGGATATGACCAATGTTGCTGATGACAAAGGCGGTGAACACGAAGAGCAGAGAGACCATAGGGAAGGGAGTGGCAGTCCGAACCATTTCTGGAAGAAAGAGGAAGGAGAGTTAGTAAGAAGGTCGGACAAGGATAAACATGAGAAAAGGATAAAAATTCAGAGCAGAACGAACAAAGGACAGTTTTAAATGTTACCAAATGGATTTATGGTTTATCCTTATTTCAAGAATTTAAGGCAAATACAGTTATATTAGATACACGAAATACATGAAGCCCCCAAAAAAGACATTTCTTTACTGTTCAGGATATATTTTTATATGATTATTTTCAAAAGAGTTTTGTGTTTTACACGGATTCTTGGTGTAGCTTAATTAAAATTATTCACTTACCTCAAAATGCCAATTTCAAGTTTTTGTAACAACATTGTGATGCTCTGTTGGGCTTTATATTTTCTCCACGATTAAACACTTTTTTCATTAAAATATTCATAGGTTTTGTTAAATACTGGCTTAACCACTTCCTCGAACATTTATTATTTTTCTCCAATTAGCAATAATGATTATACATGGCAGGTCCTTCATGGTTTGGAGGAGAAAATTGCTTTGTATTTGGAATCCTAACGCACGTCTTACTGGGGCAGGCGGTATTTAACCGTGGTCACGAGTGAGACGCTGGTTCTGGTATTTAGTGATAAACTGTATTTAGTTTATCAACCTCCTGTGAAAGGCGGATTGGACTTTTAAATGCTGGGTTGCTGATTCCAACTCATCTCGCTGTTCAGGTTATGAATCTATAAATTCAAAATCAAATGATCACTTCTGTCAAGTTTATGGGACCTTGTAAAAAAAACATCTTAATTTTTTAATTTTTTGCTCTATAGATTTTATCATTTCTACAATGTTTTGAAACCCTTATCAATGACAAATTTCACTGAATTTATTTAATTAAATTATTGAAGGCTGGGCCTTCCCAAATGTTATGCTGGGAATTTTGCAAATTAATATATGTGCGCAAGTTGTATAGGCCATTATATTGTGTGTTTGTGGGTGTTGTCGCTGCAGCCCCCCTGGTGACAATCAGGTCAGGTGATAATACAACAAGTCGTCACCGACCTGGCCCAAAGTGATATGGGTAATGGGCTGGCATTGTAAACATCCGGCTTTTTGAACCGGATTTTGGAAAAAGCATAAAATGGATATACAAACTTTTTTTTCAAGGCAAAGGAAAAACAAAGAAGTAATTCAGAAGCTGTCAGCAGCATCTGCTCCTGCAGCATCAGCAACAACGAGCCCCGGGCACGTTAACCCGGTCACTGGAGAAGCTGCAACTTGTGCCCCGCCTCTGAGGATGAGCCGGGAGGGGCAGACGGCGAGCCATATTGGATGCCTTAATTTGAACGCTTAATTTGCACTGGGCCAGGTCTACATAGACTTTTAAATGAGTAGTGAGTGGTAGTGGCTCGCCGTGGCCTTGTGCCTGTGTGTAATGTATGTGCTTGTATTGTGGAAAAAATAAAAAAGTTTAAAAAAATAAAAATAAATCCTTAAATGCAAGACAGACAGTCAGGAGACTTGTTAGTTTTGGAAATTAATTCCACACTGTCACCGTCATGTCCTCCTTTTTGATTTTGAAAGAGAATCATTGTGTTGTTGTTATTAATTATGCTAAATAACTAATTTTTCCGCAATTTTTGGTTATTAAAATAAAAGAAGAAACATTGATTTCGGTGCCTTGCCAAATGTCGGGCTCACCCGCCGCCTATGAGTAAACAGTCATAAAACCCAAAAGGGAAATTAATGTGTGGTAGAAAAAAGTACAAACATTTAGCTATTTTCCAAAAATTCCAGTCAAATGACACTCAAGAGTGTGTTTTTCCTTTACATAACAAAACTGAGCAGCAATTGTGGCAGCCTGAATTTTATGTGGGAGCATATAACTTCTATATATAATGAAACTATATTCGTCCTCTACAGCATTTGGCTGCTAGAACATGAAAGACTGGCAACATTAATCTATCATCATTAACACCACTCCTGTAAAACCTTTAGCAATTTTACTTGTATTTCTGAACATATGGGCTAAGAAAAACCCCATAAAGTCCAAAATCCACACCATGAACGTGGAATGCTAAGTGAGTTGACATGGAACGACTTGTGTGCAGAAATGGTTGACACTTAGGTGTTTATGTCGTTCGATAAATTAATCTTTGTTGATGTGAAGAATAACTTTATTTCATCTACCTTTAAAACTGACTTAAACTGATACATTAAAACTTGTATGATGTGCCTAACAGGGTTATGCTTTAAAGAAAAGTCTACAGGAAATATTCTGTGTTGTTTTTTTAAGCCTTTTGTTCAATATGAGAAAAAACGTTTCTCTTTGGCAAAATTTGTCCAACTCTAATGTATTTTAAAATGTCTTTACTTCCCATTTATATTAAAGTCATGACTATAATATGAAAAGTGAGAACAATTATATGAAAGCATATCAAGGGTTTAAAAACCAGAAAGTAAAAATGACTATTATTAACATATATAGGTATAGGTACTAACATATTTAGTATATTTTTTGCTGTACACGGAGGTCTGCTGGAGCTCAGTCTGGGCTAAGTTAAGTAAAGTTATGATTTATTCAGCAACCTCCCCCCCCCAGCCTCTGCAGTGTTATGACTTGTGTGCCCACCGAGGGATATTTATCTAGCATTTAACAGACCGCACATCCTCCCCTTGGTGTCTCTAACACTGTGTGCTTTACTTCAAAGAGGCAGAACAAACTGCGGAGGGGAGAACACTTTTGAGGCCAGTTCATAGTGTCAACATCTTAAATCATTGAAAGTGCTCTGAGACAAAGAACTCCGTGGGGGACTTCATCGAGCACTCTGAATACATTTAGCTACTTATTGGATGAAAAATCTATTCAGCACACGCAGAGTTCTTTAAAAATTAATAAAGTTCTTCACAGGTTGTTTTGTTAGCTTTTTGGCACTAAAAGTAATGTTACACGGTATTCATGTACTACATCTATGATATATTCATTCATTTTTATTTATTTATACTGTTCCCAAAATCCTGCAGGTGGTGGAACAGACCGCAGTGCCTTACATGATGAAGGCTTTGTTCTCAAAGTAAAAACACGCGTAGTGTTTGTTTGCAGGTGAGGATGGTGGGCTGATGAAGGTATCAAGGACACCGGCTTCCTATTAAGCCTCTCCTGCTCTTGTTTATGCCTGTTTAGCTGAAGGCAAACGGAGAAGTTTCTTTTTTTCTTCTTCGATCTTTATCTTTTTCTTTTTAAGACTGAACTAAATGATATCTGCTTTCTGTGGTAGAAACAGAAAAAACTGTTTTTACAACCAACTTCTCTGCATTTTGTGCACTAAAAGACAGCTACCCTCATTGAAAAACCATGCAGTTAGAATTTTTGTTCCATACAGTTCAGAATGCAGCAGCTCATCTTTCAACTGTAATGAAAACTCTAGTGTTGCATCCATTCACTGGCTCCCTGTCCATTTTACAGATTTGATTGCTTTTAAAAGTGTAAATGGATCGCTGTTATCTTATTTCAAAGAGCTACTCGACATCCACACCCCTGTCAGAGTGTTGTGATGCTGCCAGTTTGTCCTAAATGTTCCGAGGTCCAGATCAAAATGATCAAACTTTTGCCAAAGCTGTCCTGAATCTGGAATAGTTCTTATCTCCAAATCATGGCAGGAGACTCACCTCTTCTCTTTTATTTTGATGTGCACTACCAGTGTATTTAGCTGATCATTTATTCTTTATCAGTTTATCTTACTGCTTACTTGAGTTTTTTACTTTAACAGACTTTGGTCAGTGTTGCTTTCATGCTCCATTTCTTTGCTTTATAAAATTTTAAATTATTATAAAACCCAAAGTGGAGGAGAATGTTTTTCAAGAAAGGACCAACCTTTTCTCATTGTTAGGGGCAGACACTGATGTATCGTGGAAATACAGGCTACAAAAATACTTAAAGGGATAAGTTCGCCTCTTTTGACATGAAGCTGTATGACATCCCATATTAACAATTTTATTTATTAAATTTGACTTACCTCCTGCTGCGTCCTGTGAGCCGGTTTGCAGCCGAGTTTTGGCGTTGACGAAGGTAGTCCAGCTAATTGGCTGGGGTTTAAAAAATAAAGCGTTTTGCTTCTCAAAACAATATGCGTTCAAAAAAGTAATACATTTGCATCACAAAATCGTTCAACAGAAAAAGTCAGACCTCATAGCTTGGCGCTATTTTCTTTCCCTTCATATCAATGCGTACAGCCACCTAGCGATAGCCGCACCTGTTACGGTGTTTACTGCTCGGAAGCAGGGGACTGCTCGGTCTGCACTTCGGTCTGCACGGTTTACACAGCCCGTAGTGATACGAAGGCAGAGAGAAATAGCGCCAAGCGATTGTGAGGTCTGAGTTTTTCTGTTGAACGATTTTGTGATGTAAATTTATTACTCTTTTTAAATGCATATTGTTTTGAGAAGCAAGACGCTTTATTTTTGCGACCCCAGCCAACTAGCCGGACTACCTTCATCAACGCCAAAGCAAGGCCGGAACTCGGCTCACAGGACGCAGCGGGGGGGTAAGTCAATGTTCATAAATGATATTGCTATTATGGGATGTCATCCAGCTTCATGTCAAAAGAGGCGAACTATCCCTTTAAGGACAGAGGATAGGGAGGAGCAGTCAGTTGGCCTGACCAACCAGACAATTTGTGCAATCAGAACATAACTGTGCAATACCTTATTTTTTTAATCGACTCTGTTGGACTGTTCAAAATGCCAAAACAACACTTAATGTAAACTGTTACATGTTTTTTTTTTATGGTGCTACACTGCCAATGGAGCCTTAATTTCCTAAAGGGAACCTCCCGAGGGATAAAGTGCCATCTATCTATCTATCTATCTATCTATCTATCTATCTATCTATCTATCTATCAAAACATTTAATTATATTTGACGAGATGGTAAGAAGAAACGTACAGTAAACATTTTATTGTGGCAACTGGGCTGTTAATAACTAAATCAATGTGGAACATTTCACATGCACTTGTTCCCACTATAACACGAACCCTTCTGCACAAACCATCTGTTATTTAAACTATATCACTGTTTCATTCAAACTGTGTCAATGATATGTTTGGAAGATAAAACTTTGGTTTTGTTGTCGACACCTGTATGAAGTATCACGGGGCATCACGTCACCAAACACTGAAAATAACAGATGCCTCCTCAGCAGCTGAACTTTGGAAGTTGTACCCAATTCTCTGCACCAACACATCATTCAAATGAACGTGTCATTGTCAGTTATCTGCAGAGCTTCATGCAGAGGTGACGAGCCGGCCCATTTATTTAAATCAGTGTGTTGGAACTGAAAAGTTTATAAGTAATTTAACTTATCAATTTTTTAAATACTAAATCTACCTAAATTGGTGGATATAAAAGCAGATAATCATGGTAGAATAGGTCAATTGAAATAAACAGATCTGATATATACATTTATGTGACTTACTGAGTATGTTGGCTGTGTTTTCTGTTGTGATCTCTATCTCTGGCTCAGTGAAATATTCTGATGCCACACATCTGCCCTTCTCTGGTCCTGAGGGGGAAAAAAAATAAAAGAACAGCCTGAGAAAAAAAATAGGTGAGAGAAACCAGCAGTGGATGGTTGAGAAGGCCTTATTGGGGTCTTCTTTTGGACACAAACAATACGGAAATATCAACATATGGAGATTAATCTTGCATAGATAAACAAACAAAAAACTAAAGGTCACGAAACTCAAATAAAGGGCAGACAGTGAAAATGAGACTGAGTGAACACAGATTTTGAAAGGATAAATGAAAGCCGAGGTGAAAAAAAGAGAAGAAAATCAAGATACCCAAACAGATATGGTGAGGGAAAAAATACAAACAAACAGGGAAGCAGAGAATGGAAGTGAAAGAATACAGTACTGAGAGGCACAGACAGATGGAGGTTAAAAGGTTTCGGAGGAAAAACAAGGTCTGATCCGAGAAAGAGAAGAGCTGAATACAGACACTACGATTAACCTCAGACTGTGGTCACACCGAGAAAGGACACGTACACAAAACCGACACTTATACAAAAACTGCAAGAAAGGGATGCATACACATACAGACAAATGCGATATGGCTCCTCCCTCTCTCACCCACGCACCAACCTGCACTTGGCCATTCAAAATGCCATCAGCATTTTCCTCCTCTGACCTTTTGTGCTAAAAATCAGACAACAGGGAAACACAAACATGGCCACCTCCCCAGAGCGACACCATCATGACCCGAAACACAGAGACAGCTTCTGCAAAAGGGACAGTTATTTGTGTCTGCTCTGCTGCCGTTTGTGTATAAATAATACCAATTTTAGCTTTTGGCTTTGATACGATTATATGTAAGAAAATAATAACAAATTCAGCCACAGGAGAGTTCTTCACTTGATCCCAATCGTTAGCTTTTTATCGTGAATGTGATTTTATAAGAGATCTAAGGGTTGTAAAGATAAGTTGGACAAGCTAGTACGTGTGTCATCCTGAAAAAGAGAGCTGCCAGCACTGATGGTGGCTACACACTGGCATAAATGGCTACTTTCAGACTTTCTTACTTTCATGCCACAGGTCCTGCTAAACCTGATGCGAATGTCATGGAGCAGGTGGTTTTAACATTGCCACAGGGGATCAAAAAATAAGCTACAGGTACAAAAAATGAAGTTAATATGAAGATTAAAGCCGGACTGTACAGTTAAAATGCGAAGCTCAGTGTGTCTGTCAGAGAAACTAAGGGTGGAACAAAAGTTAAGGTGTTGTTTCCACTCCTTTAGTTGTGTGTTACACATCTTTTCTTCGGTTTCCAATGGTGAGCAAACACGATCTTGTAATTGCAGTACTGCCACGTAGATGGGAGTGTGTCGCATGAGACTTTAATACGGTAGTTTTTTCATGAAGTTCTTTCTTTATAAAGAGTAAATAATTACACTAAGTAACATGTGCAAAGTAGGCTGATATGCCTAAATCCTCTATTTATTGAACTTTTGAAAATCCTCCCTTTGGAAAGTGTTTAAAAAAAAAAGACTAAAAATGCAGTTTTCAGGTAAATGAGAGGTGTAAACGCAGGAGAAAAAGGACCTTAATTATGTGATTATAGATAATTTCTTAAGTTTAATTCATAATGAAATTATTTCTTTATCACTGGTGTGTTTTGTTGTTCCAAATAGCAACATGTTTATATGCTGATTCACACAAGAGGGCAGGCCTGGATTGAGATAGGTTCAGGGGACCTGCATCACAGCAGTGGGCAGCAATGGTCAGAAATCCAGAGGAAGTGTGGTTAGAAATCAGTCCCCAACAAGGCTTTACACTGGTAGTCCACTTATTGTTGCCAGTGCTTCAAAGTAACAGCACAGGTGATCTGATGGGTGGCAGTCTGCCTTATCTGCATGCAGTCAGGAGAGGATCCATTTTAAAATTAAGTTGTTTTTTTTTATACGGGAACACTGCAATTAGTAGACATGTTTATATAATCTAAAGTAGTTTGATTACAAATGATTATAGTGTTTGTAACACCCTGCAAAACTCTGAAGAAAGGCTGAAAGGTTAGCTTGTGCTACAGTGACCCGTCAGAAGGATGAACTGATTAGCAAAGCGTGCACCATTGTAGGTAAATGTTAATTAAAAAAACAAGTCATTGTTACATACTGAATAAAGAGATTTACATTCTTTTGGAACATTGATATAACTACAATATATATAACGATATAACTACTCGGGACCTTACAATGACTGACCAAGTTCGTAACCTCGGAGTGTTGATAGACTCAGATCTGACTTTCAGCAGCCACATCAAAGCTGTCACCAAGGCAGCTTTTTACCACCTCAGAAACATCAACAGAATTAAAGGTTTCCTCTCCCAAAAAGACCAGGAGAAACTCATCCATGCATTCATCTCCAGTAGACTCGATTACTGTAACGCTCTTTTAACTGGACTTCCCAAAAAGAGCATTAAACATCTGCAGCTCATCCAGAACGCTGCTGCTAGAGTTTTAACCTGGACTAAGAGATCTGAACACATCACACCAGTTTTAAAATCTTTACACTGGCTTCCAGTCAGTCACAGAATAGATTTTAAAAGCCTGCTGATGGTTTACAAATCCCAGAACGGTTTAGGCCCAAAATACATCTGTGATATGTTCAGAGAATATAAACCCAGCAGAGCTCTTAGATCCAAGGACTCAGGCCAGCTGGTCCAGTCCAGAGTCCAGACTAAACATGGAGAAGCAGCATTTAGCTGTTATGCTGCAAATAAGTGGAACAAACTGCCAGTGGAGATTAAACTTTCACCAAATGTAGACATTTTTAAATCCAGGTTAAAAACATTTCTTTTCTCATGTGTCTATGCATGAAATATCTTTTAACTTATCTAGACTGTTGCCTGATTTTAAATTCATTTAAATGATTTTATTTGTTTCTCTTTATATTCTTTTATGTATTTTTAATGCTTCTTGCACTCCCTGCTGCAATGCTTTTATTTTATGTAAAGCACTTTGAACTGTTTGTACATGAAATGTGCTATACAAATAAATTTGATTTGATTTGATTTGATTTACAACTGGTGCTTTTGCTTGCTAATGGCGCAGTGAGTTAAAAGAAAAAATTACTTTGCTTCCCAAATTCAATATCATATCATTCGGTTTTGTTTATACAATTTAGCCCAAAATTAATTATTTGCAGCTTCAAGAGGAGTTGCTCTTCTTTTGAATCTTCAGTGAAGCTCCCAACTGACTATACAATACATTTGTTGTCATTCTCTCTTTCAAACGGGCCCACAGGTTTTTATCCCTGATCGAGTGGTAAAAAGCCATGCTTTGACAAATGGACTGAATTTATTATTGGAAAGTAAGAATTTCACATAAAAGTCAAATGCAAAAATAATCTGGTGTTGCACTAAGACATGAAATATGGCTAAAAAGAAGGGCACAATCTGGAAAAGCCAGAGCAAACACAGAAAAGCAGAAGAAATGCAAAATGAAACAGATTTACATCAAATGAATCGGTATGAGAATGAAAGTGTTGCTGACCTGCCACAAAGCAGACTCTCCAAAGGCCAGAGTGAAGCGCCATCTTGACCTCAGTGGTCTGGTTCTGCTGCAGGACGATTCCTTCCTCCATCAGCAGCCAGTAGTCTGTCGACACAGCGACGCCCACCAGTAACAGACCACAGGCTCCAAAAACCGACGAGAGCAGCGTCAGAGCCCTTGTACTGAACGAACTCATCTGAAAAACAAATAATAGCACCGTTCAGAGGATTAGTTTAACAGGAACATGCATACAGCCTGAAAACAAATGATCAAATTATTATGCCAAATTATTGCCTTGATTTCCTTTGACTTCCGTTGTTAAAACCTCACTCCAGTATCAACACATTTCCTTAAAAAATAGCTTTACAAACCAATCCAAAGGTTTAGCTGATTATGTAAGTGCTAATGTGCTATCAAATTAGAGTACATGAAGTTAGAAGACACCATTTTACAATGAAAAAAGTGAATAAGAGACAAAATAACCAAAGCAGAGAAGAATATAGAGTTAAGAAGTGCCAAAAATGAAAAAGAAAGCTTAAAGATGGAAATTTGGCTGCGAGATAGAACAAAAACAACAAACAAAAATTTGTTCTAGTGGAAAAAATTCAGTGAGATGTGGACGTCATCAAATAAAATCCAAACGTTATGAAGACAAAGAGAGAGGCGGCAAGCCAAAAAAGGGTGCACCACAAGAGGATGAAGATCAGTGATCATCATCACCCATCCACAGGGAAATCATCTAAAAAGATTTTTAAAAAAAGCTACAAAAAATGTATGAACAGTTTCTGTACAACATAGTGCAATATGGAGAAGAGAGTTGTTTTAGATGTTCTTTACAATGAGAGCAACATGAATAACACTTTCTAATTTGGTCACAAAATGCCATAAATCTTTAGGATAGGTTTTGCTTCATATATCATGATAATAATACTCAGCAAATAACCAAACTAAACTGTGCTAAATTCAAACCGTAATCATCTGACGACCTACTGGAAACCAGCAGATGAGATTTCAGTTTTGTCAGGATTCCAGGTAACATGCAGTGCAGTTTGTCACTCACTAGGTGGCAGAAAAGCTGCCTCTGCCTTGCATCACTTCAACTGTTGACACATTGAGAAACATCTCCTCCTCACACACACACCAACACACACACAGCACCTCATCCACCCAGTCAAAATGGAGGTCTCATTCACCATGCTGTGGACTCTGCTGATGTAACAGATGTGACGCATCATGCTGTACTCAAGAGCAATCCAAAAACTAAACGTTGACCCAAAGCGCTGCTCTGCTGTGCCAAAACACAACTACAAGCCGAGAAGCAAAATCAAGCCTGGGTCCCTCTTTACCTCTTTTCCCCATTTTTTAGGCATCCTCGTGCAAAATGTGTCCATCTGTCGACTGCTTGCAAACGGAGAGACAACACTTTAAAGAAATAACCAGCCTGCCTTTGTTTTGTATGAAATTATCCGGCAGACCACCTGCAGTTGTGATCACACAAACTGTTAAAACTGAACCAACACCACAGGCTCCATTTGCATTTATGAAAAACAAACGGAATTCATTGGCGTCTATAAATGATGTGATAGGATGCTCATGCATAAACACGTTGAACAGTTAAAAATCTACTTTTGGCAATACACAAAACATAGTGTTTTGTGAGTTTAATCATATAAAGTAGCCTTGGTATATACTTGATAATGTCCCAGAGAAGCTAAATGTTTCAACCTAAATTCATAGTTGACAGTACCAGAGAAACAAAGGTCGTTTTGAATCACATGAAGTAATACCTTTTCTCATCCACCTTTCTTTTTTCAAGGTTCCAGGATGAGTTTCAATGACTTAAACATCTCTGCGTTTTAATACAGTCTTTGAAACTTGTCTGTGTCTTAAGCTATGAATCTTCTATTTTCTGACTTTGTTTGATATTGCTACCAACATAATATTGAGTGTGTCCCCCTTAAGCAGCCATTTAATTACTAATCCTGCCAGGCATGAATGTTTCCTGTGGTATTAAACACAAGGATGTCAGTGGCTGGCAGTTAATGTTTTGTCGGCTGATAGGTAATGCTTCAAAGGAATGGAAACGTCCAACCGAATGTTGAGATCTAAAGAGTTTGGAAGCCAGGTGAACACATTTAACTCTCAAATCTGAGCCACCAGCATCAGTGAATATCTGCCATGTTTTCTTCCATATAGAGCAATTTTATCAGTATCCGCTGGCGTCATACGTCGATGTGGAGGGTCACCTCTGTCACTTTTGTGAAACCACGTTTTTTATTAAAGATTAAAAGCAGTGCCTTTTAAACACAATCTCTGGCCGTCACTTTGGTCTTATTTCACTGGTCACTTTAAATTTTTAAACAGTTTTTTAAATATCTAGATTGTTTTTAAATGTTTATAATTGTATAAACATTTGTACTGCTTTATTATGTCTTGCTACTGGATGCTTGAATTTCTTTTGGGATCAATAAAGTATGTATCTATCTATCTATCTATCTATCTATCTATCTATCTATCTATCTATCTATCTATCTATCCATCTATCTATCTATCTATCTATCTATCTATCTATCTATCTATCTATCCATCCATCCATCCATCTATCTATTTTCCTGAAATTAACCAAGTGGTTTGTTGCCTAAACTAAAACCAAGTTATGAAACCAAAAGAAAACGTGGAGTGAGTGAAAACAATAACTTATTTGTCTGCATATAGCAGATGTCATTCATGTTGCCTTCCTGCCACCATCACTTCCCCTCAGCTAAATGTTGCAGTTCTCTTTATGCTATGATGAGTTATTATTCCCATTATGATGTAGTACTGCTGTTGTAACACAAGGCAGAAGTTACAAAACTGTTTCCTTAACTTTACGTTTGACAAGAGGAGATTTCATTAGAAAATCTTGAGCTTTTGTCACAAATATTTTCAGATGCCATTAAACAGAACTGTTAAAAAAATTAACAGAAGAACGTCCTCAACTTATTTCACTTAAAAAAAAAAGAAACAAGCACCGGTAAACTTTCTGTTTTCCACTCACCTAAAGTGTTTGGGTTTAAACTTTGACCATGGAAATTTAGTAAGCTTTTGCACAGAATACAAGTCTGCATGAGGAGTGAAAGATTAGGGTTATAATCCCACAGGTTCACAATTCCTCTGTAGACTTGGTGTTGGTCAGGAACACAAATCACTGCTTTATGTAGATGACATAACGGTCATGACTAACCCTCTGACATCATGAACACATCTCCTGGGCACCATTTTTTCATGGTCAAATAGTCTGAGGGTATGCTGTTATCTGTCTTATGCCACCCATATAATCTGGAAATATACATATATTTTCTGATATTTATGACTGTTAAGATGCTGGAGTGCAACCCACTCTAAAGTTAAACTACGTGTAACAAAAGAAATCTGAATAAATTTAACATTATGGAGGTTTTAAATTGCTGAAATACACCAGCAAATGACTGCCCAGATCTCAAATACCAAATGTATTGAAGGATTCTGTTATTTTGGTTGCGCTTATCACAGCTCGGATTATTCAAGGACACTATTAATTAACTAAATTTTCAGACTTAATAGATGGTAAATGCATTGGTGGAGACAAAATTTATGAGTTTACACTTATGTTAATTAAAAAGCAGCAAGGAGACTGGGACATTTTGTTTGGCCTCGAAATATTTATTTTCTTTCACAGCAATTTATAATTAAACAAAAATATAAAGCAAAGAAAATGTCAACGTGTCTTGTTAAAAAAACTTTTATTAACCTTTTATTCATGACCAAAAATAAATAACATTCAAAACTGAGAGCTAAAAGGGGTTCACCAACTCTTACAACATTGCTTACGAGAGGAGGCTGAGAGTGTGAGAAGCTGATAAGAGACCAGTCGAGAACAAAATAAGCTCAGGAGACAAGATCACAACCGAACAGATAAGACACACAAAGAAAGTGTCATGCCTCACTGTCAGGCAGGAAGACATGAAGTGTGACCTTATCATTCCTTTTAGATGCTGCGGAGCACATTCAGCAGTCTAAGAGTGGATTATGATGGCCATGTAAGTACATAGTGGTGCACTTTATGTGCAACTACTCACTTTTGCATATGGACAAACCAACAGAACACAAAGTGCATGCACAAACATATGCAAGGAAGGATAAAGAAGGACAAACTTGTTCATATGGGTTGAAACCAGACAGTGCGAATTGTATTAGTGCTTCAGGTGAAACATGAATCTTAATGTTAGACTGAATCCAATTCCCATATTTAAATAAAGACTTGATAGATGTTAAATAGAAACATGAAGTCTGACTGTAAATGCATCAAAGGAACAAGGGGCGAAAAGTAAGAATGACTTTCTACTGTATGCACATTCAAACTAGATATCACTGGAAGACATCACGGACTCTGAAAGTCAAGGCCTCTTACTAACAGAAAGGGGATTTGTGCTTTTCTTGTGTAAATAAACATCTGTCTCAGTGCTGTAAATGTCAGTCTTGTCACGAGGCAGTCCGGCGTCCTGCATTGCTGTGTCAAAACATACAGATCCATCCTACACACATCTGAGAAGCTGCAGGGCTCTGTTAACAGAGTACAATGACTGTTAGACTCGGGTAAGGCATAATAGATGACTAAAGCTTTAAGATTTGGTTGATGAGTTTGTACTTATAATAATTGTTAAACTCAGTTCCGCCTCACAAAGGTAGAGTTTGCAGGTAACAAAATGTTGCACAAAAGAAAGTGAGCAACTGAAAATTCAGTAATAATATCTTGTGTTAATTTATTTCCAGACATCTTCACAGTTTCATTTATGAATTCCTTCAAAAAGTAAGAAGCACACATGCTCATCAGGTTTCTTTTTCCTGAACTGTACACTGGCATGGCCTCCATCTTGTCATATTAACAATAATTAAACTGTGTGGGAGTTTGGGCCTTTAGAGCCATACAGTGGTCATATATGGGAAAAAAAAAGTACAAAACTTTGATTTCCAATCTTGTTCGTGTGATTCGCTAGCTTGCATATTTGATTTTTCCTTCCTGCCTCGCACCTGATTTAGATGAGAGATTATTAGCTTGTCATCAAGTTCTGCAGCAGACTGTTAATGACCCACTCAATGGAGCCAGGTGTGTTAGAGCTGAGGAACATCTAAAAAAAATAAAAAGGTCAGCAGGTCCTCGGGACCAGGAAATGCTGCTATTAAGTGACAGAATTCCCAAAGATTGATTTTAGTCATTTTGCCTGCACGTTTTAAGTTGTGTGTATAAGATTAATAGAGTCAGCGTGAAGCCAAAATACACTGAGAGAGGCTCCTTTGACATCAAGTCCCATTCAGATATGATTTGTGAATCCTTTGGAGATTATGTTTTTTTTTTTTTTCAGAACAATGCATTTTTATTTTTGCTAAAGTAATAAATTACCTTAGCAAATAACACAGCTTTTTTTTCTCTCTTTTCCATGCTTTGTGATAGACACAGTGCTACTGTTATGCAAACAGTGCTAAATGTGCAAGTCATGGAAGGTTTGGGCATGCTGGATTTGTGTGTTAAGGTAGTGAAGAGGACCCAAACACAGACTCAATCTCAAGTGACAGGCAGGCAAAGTAAAAATAAATAAACCATATTAAACAAAACCAAGAGCGCTGCAATGGCAGGAAATTCAAAGGAGTCTATGCAACCATGAGCAAATGTAACTTGACGTGAGGAGGCCCGACACACAACCAAAAACAAAGATGACAGTCTGACATAGCTTAAATGAAAACCTGGAACTTTATATACTGAGGGAGGTAATGAGTAATGAAGTGCAGGTGTGGTAATTAGTGACTGAATCCTGGGGCCTGTGCTATGCAGGAGGATTAGTGGCTTAGAAAGGTATTTTCAGGTTCAGCTGTGGATTTTCACTATCACAAAGCTGGTTCACTTCTTATTGCAACTTATGCTTAAAACCTAACTTGCTTTAGGGTTAGGTTCCGAGATAAGAAATCTACACGTGAAAGAACAGTCTCCCAACCAATAAACTATGTTAGAAAATGTACATAGAGCAACTATAATAGCCAGTGTTGCATCTGACAGAGGAAGACACTGACATGTTCTCACATGCTTCAAGATTACACCTGAAGGACATTCATTTAATAGAATACACAATAGTACGTAGTCAGATCTATCATCATGCTTTAATGATGTGAAGTGATGTCGATCAGATTATTTATTGCATTCACACAGTCCAAATTATTTTCCTTTTGTTGCCTTTTGTTGCTTTTCTTCCTGCTTTGACCGCTTCAATTCAATTTAGTTTTATTTATATAGCACTAAATTACAACAAATGTCAATCAAACACAGCAGCTTACACTCACTAAAGTTTGTTCCTTTGAGACCAACTTCAATCATAATCACAACAAGTCTAACTTTAGCCATTACCTCCACATTATCTTAAAATCTAACCACACTCTAAACTTAAACCAAGTCTTAATTGGTCATAGTCACAAGTTTAATGAACTCCATTTTAGCAAAGTTTTACTTGTCCCCAAATGGGAAAAGAGACCCCACAATATGACTGTGTAAACAGATTTTTCTCCTTACAACATGAGTAATACAAGCAGTCACACACACACTGAACCAGGCTTGTGTTTGCTGAGATAGCAGACAACAAATGGGCTGGGATGAGTTTTTCTTTGTAGCTTAAGCCTTGAGAATATTACCACAATTCCCAGGCTGCATCGGCTGCTAACTAACTCTGTGTGTGTGTGCAGGGATAACCCAGGAGCAGAGACAATGTGATGAATTACCAATGGATGGAGCAGTGGTGCTTCGGAACAGACAATTTGAGGTACCCATGTGGGAAAGGTGAACTGAGAGGAAAATGGGGGGGAAAACAAGAGGATGGGGGCTTTTTGGGATATGCAAGAAAGTTCAAGGAGATGGAGTAAATGGCAGATGGATTGAAGAGAACAAAGTGGAAAATAGAGGGATGATAATAAAAGGATAGATGTCAGAAACGTGGGTTAAGGATAAATAAAGGAACAGGGTGGAATGATGTAAAGGAGAGACCAATAAGAACGATGGAATAAAATGGGGAAATTAAGAGAGACTGGCTGGAAGAAAAAAAGGGAAAGTCTGACAAAATAACAAATCAATGGAGCGAGAAGAGCAGAAAATGTGTAGCTGATTTGTTGGAGGAGGAAAAAATAGATGAAGGCAGTTGTTAAGAACTGATTAGCTATCACATGGGACTTTTTTTTTAACACAGTAGTTATTTAACATTTTAATGTACTTTGATAACAGTTATTAAAATCTTTTTTTTTTAAGTTTTCATAAGTAATGGTGATGTAATGGTATTTTTGAGCTAATAGCTCACTGAGTTATTAAGAAAATGATCTACAGCATGTTTGTTTTTCCACTCAAAGGACAAATATGCTTCATATAAATCAGTTGGCAGCAATAAACTCTTGGCTTTTCTCAAGTCAGTGTGTGAAGTAGGTCACTTTGCTCATTTTTAATATTTTGCCAATCATTTCATGAAAGTTTCCTCAGAAGAAGTGTGCAAGTCATTCAACTAAAATTGATAAATGAGACTTTGTTCTTTGACCTGTATATATGGACAAACGACAGATTTTCAGCCAATTTGCACTACAGTCCATTAACTTTGGTGGATGTCCAACAGCATACGCTCTTATCGACGTGTAGTTAAAATTGCTTTTAAAAAAGCTTCTGAAATGTAAAATGAAGTACTGAGAAAGACATGTCAACCTTAGCATAAATATAACTTTTGTAATAAATTGGTGGAAAAATTCAAATAGAGGATAATTTACAGTCGGGCACACTGGGGAGCTGTCCACCGCTGGGGTGCTGAAATCCTCAGTTGAACATGATAAACTACTCTGATTCTCCTCACTTACGGCACATTTTTTCTCCCTTAAAAAAAAAAAAAAAAAAAAAAAAGTCTCACTTTCTTTTTCTTTCTCTCTACCAGGCATGTTTCTCTTGGTTTGCACATTTACATTTTTCTAATTGTATCTTGACAAGAATTATTAAACTAATTTCAGATCCTGAAATTCAGTGTTCATGTTTAACCCTTAAACATCTTGCTCTACCGTTTAGTAGAGCAAATTGCTCTCAAACTATAATCTGTCTTATTAAAAATTGCTGGAAGTAACCTATCTAAACCAACTCTAAAACTTGGATTAGGTTTGCAATGCTAATAAGAAAGTATTAGTAATGATTATTGCTTTTTTCAAAATTCATACTTTTACCATCAGTGTCACTTCAACCATTTGTGGGGGAAAAAAGCATTAATTCTGAGCATTATTGCTAAAATGCAAATATATTTTATAAATATATTTTTCCTTTGCTTTTTTCTCTAAAAAGGTCCTCTCGATTATTATCTTCTGTTCAGCGTTTTGGCTTTTTGTTCAAAGACCTCACCTCACAGGAGCATCTCGCTGCCATTTAAGCATAGACTATTATCACTAAGAAGAAAATAAAAAAAAATTGATTATTGTGACTGCTCCCAGCATGCTGTCGACCAGTCGATATTTTGTCTTATGTGTTAAGTCTATGTACAAATCTCCTGTTCAACACAAGCGTCAATACAAAGTATTTATTTCTTTTAAATGTGGACAGAGGCTTCAAACAGAACAGATGTCGGACGTCCTGGTCAGTTATATTGCTCTTTGATCACCGGGCCTATTTTTATTTTTCTTCATTATTTGTTCTGTTCTACTGTTGTACATAAGTACGTGTTTTATTTTTATTTTTCAATCCGAGTCTGCTTAAAGATTCACAGAGGATATCACCAAATGAACCCCTTCTCTGTGGTTTTCAAAGTAAACGTTGTACATTGCTGTGGGTAAGAATTCATCCTCTGTTTTTACACTTTATTGTAAAGCAACTGGCTCCACAATACACCCCGAGCAAATCCACGATTACATGTTGATTCACTGTTAATATTTTTTTCTTTCCTTCTCTCTTTTACTGGAGGCTTTAAAGCACACTGAGTGTAGTCCAACTTAATGAATGAGTGTGCATTACTAATGAATACATTAAAACAGGATTGTCAGTGTAGGTGTGAAGATAAGTTAACTTAATCAGAAGCATTGTACATCTGAATTAATTTCCAGAAATCTACTTAATAAAGAGCTCACTGTGCAGTACAGTCAGAGAGATGAGAGATTTCTTCTTTTTTTATCTCCTTTCACCAGTCCTCTTTATTGATCATGAGGGTGGTATGTTTGTGTTGGTAACTGCGCTTCTTAATTACAACTGTGGTCCAGTGTGATAGACAAGCTGGAGAAACTGAGATAGTTAATCACATACAAGTTGAGTAATAAGTAGGGATTCGTATGTGTTGAAAAATTCTATCACAAAAATATGGTAAATGCATCATTAGACAAAAACTTGACATTCATTATTTATTGGAAACTTCAACAATAAATGTCCTGGGACTTTAACTTTGATTTTGAAAGCGAGTTCTGTTGAAATCATTGGTCAAATTGGGCTGAGGGAAATGCAGCTGTAAATAAAATGAATAAAAAAAATGGAGCAACCATCACTTTCAGTGGAAAAAATATAGGTCAATCCACATAGCTACAGTCAAACCAGTGAAAGTTATGCTCTCAATAATATTAATGGGGATTTGGCCTTCCTAATGACTTAAATTGAAGTTAATATTTTTTTTCCATATTACACTCCAGACTTATGCGGGTGACGTTTGGTGGAGGAAATATTGCTCATAATTTGGTGAGATTTTTTTGGTGGTACTTTTATAATCTTCAAAAAAACATGCTTGAACGTTTTAGCTAATTTTGTGAAATAATCTCTTTTAAAAACAGTAACAAAGTTGATCAATTAGTCACACCAGTGAATGTAAAGTATTCGCATCACAACTCTGAAAACAGGTCAGATTGGAAGAAAACAAGCATAGAACTACACTTTCACGAGAAACATGTTCCAAAAACAAAACCCTCGTCACCAATATTGCTGTCAGACACCCTCAGAGACTGCCATCTTGGCCTGTACAACTAAGAAGTGGCAAAGACATAAAAAGAGAAACACGACACAGAGATGAAAGACTTAGCATCAACTATGGGTCAATGCGGAGCAAGGGAAAGCAACTGCTGAACACCATGAAATTACACATCCTATGGTGCCAAGCGGGGCTCCACAGATGGCGTTCCCAGGTTTGTTTGCTAGCATTGGGGGTGAGGTGGGTGTGTTGTTTTCTGTTGAGAAGGCAATATGTCCCTCTTTTAGCAGGGAGAGACTTGTGCCAACTGGCAGGAAAAGAGATGATATTTAAAGATTGCAAGAATGGAAGACAAGATGATGAGGGCAGGGGGGTCACGGAGGCTGGAATGATGAAAAGAGCAAAGGAAGTAATCGGAAAGGGAAAAGATCAAATAGATCTCATGTGAGAAAATCTTAAAATAAATGTGATAGGGAGTATAAAAAAAGAAAGAAATTTGTGAGCTATGCTATGAGACATAAAAAACAGGCAAAAGGATTTTGGGTAGAATATGAAAAGTAGAAATGAACTGAATGCTGAAGGCATTAAGCTAAGAAGGAATGAAGAAAGAGAGGAAGAAACAGAGAAGACATGCTGAGAGAGAGAGATGTGAATGAGAAAAGGACATTTGCTCCTAACATGCCAGAAACAAGATATCATGTAAATATTGCATCAACATGCTCTAAAACATGTCTGGGTATTTAACTGAAACATGCCTCAAGAGCCAAAGAAGATTCTCATTCCCCAAAGAAGTACTTAGGGCAATGAAAGCTTTGGGAAACAAACACTCATCCTATAGAATGACTGCTGGGCTGATAAAGATAATTAGCTTATGTAGCTGGTTTAAAAAAGAAAAAAAAATGACACCAGAGAAGATGAGGGAGTGTTTCCGAATGGCTTACAGTAATGTGCTGGGGAAAGGCAGAGATAGATGAGGGAGAATAAAGGGAAAGACCTTGGCCCAAAAACAGAGGGAAGTCCTTGTACCTCACACACATACACTATGTGACACACACCAAGTGTTATGTGTGGCTGTACAAGAGCAGAGCAGCTTTCACAAAGTCCTAAAGTTAAAAAAAAGAAATAACTTCATCACATTTAAATGTTGTGTCATGTGTGTTTGAGGTCACATTTGGCTTGGAAGGGAAAATACTAACTGTGCACCATTCACAGATTGATAAAGTTTCCCTGATATTCAGCATCTTTTTGGGAAAATTACTTTGGTTTTAGGATGTCAGCTTGTTCCCGACAGGATCCAACCTAGAGGGTGAATATTGGTTTTGTTGCATGAAGACAAAGTTTGAACATCACTCGATCAAAGAGTCTGACACATGCAGACTACTTTGATCGTCCAATTTCACACGTCTGATTAATGAGAAGCATGAGAAACATCATCGCCTCTAACCTCTCCAATATCTGAATTGGTTGATGGAGAACACCTGAAAATTGTGAGTTTCTGTAACATGGTGTCCCATTACCACACTGTCACATTGATGGTATACACTGTATGCACAATGTGTACTTTTCTCTCTGTTATTCAACAACTGACACCAGCGATGGTTCATTACCTAGGCTATGCACTTAATTGCCATTCCTGGTATCTGTGTCAAATGGCAGGCCCAAACTATACACACTTTAACTGATGAATTGAACAAAGGGACACATTCTCAAAAGGAAGTAAATATTGGAACCATTACTTTATGTTTTACCAATCCCATGTTTGTCGAACATCAAAAATATGCACTATTCACACGCACGAAATAGGAATATTAGCTTTAAGACCTGCTCATGTCTCAGTAAAAGAAAAAGCACATCATGCAACTATAACCTTCATACCCACTTGCCTCTATTGTACCGTTACTCTACTGATCAAAGCCCACTTTCATTCATCATCTCAATTTTGACCTCCACTATGTCCACTCAGAAGACCAAAACTGCATACAATTTCGCACAATATTACAGTTTCAAAAGCATTAATCTTCAATCCAAACCTTATGAAAGGACATCAAGGACATTTGCTCAGGTTGACAAAGAATTTCGTTTGCGAAGGAAACTGTTCAATTTCTTCACAAAGCTTAAATTCGAGCCCTTATAATTGTCAGTGTCGTGCAACAATGGAGTCTGTTTGTGTAACCAACCAATAACTTTAGTGTAAGGGTAATGTGAATGTATATAAATAAGCACTAAAAACAATTAAAACATGGCCTTTTGGGAAATATTTCATAGGTCAAATAAAAAAGTTTTTTTTTCCTTCAGCAGTGAGAATTCTCATTAATACACTGATGCAAAATTTCATCATATTCAGTTACACAGGTTTATATTTCCACGTGTGTCATGTGACATTGTTTTTATATAATTGTGCTTAACTACACAACACAATGTTCACAAGGTATGTCATCTTTTTAATCTCATAATGTATATATATATATATATATATATATATATATATATATATATATATATATATATATATATATATATATCATTTTTACTCCTTTAATTGCAACGTGTCCACTTAGTGGGACGGTTAAATAACTGCCTTTTTTTTTTGTGGCATTACATAATTCTTTAGTCATTCATTAGACATGAGATGATGTATTGTGATAATGCAAATAAATAATGTACTGTAAGTTTGCTTGAATGTGACAGTTTTGTTTGTCCAGATTAATTCTGGGTGAAATAACACTCATGCCAACACAGAAAACACAGTTTCCAGCATCAACTGCTCTGTTGAATACTGGTGCATAGCTTTGTCGATTCAAGGTCTCTCCAGGCCCTACGAATATAATCTAATTTGTTAGTCCATTATGTTCTTAAAGCAAACCTTGTCTCTATTTTGTTGGCATCTGGTTCTTCACTCTGAGACTTGGGTGAATCCTGTCATTTCAACTACAGATTGACAAATGTACAATGTACTTATTTGACTTTGTACATTTTTCAATCTTATTTTTATATATTGAATGCAATTCTTGTGCAATAATTTCATTATTCAAGAACAACACCTGCTCATATTGGACTTCTGGCCTTTCCAACAACTAAATCTAAAATCGACAATTAAATCTTTGATGCTTGAATTTTCACAAGGATGAGGTTTGTGTTTGGCTAAGCCAAATTGACAAGTTTTCAATTGATTTTTATCTTCATGCTCTTGGCTACCTTGACCTTGATGAGTTCTGCAGAAACTGTGGGTTCTCCAATAACGGCAATGATATGCTGTCATCTCTCTGCCAGATTTGAAATGCTTCACAGTCTATTGAGTAACTGTCGCGGAACTGACCCCGCCATTGTTATCGTCAGTCACCTTTTTAAACACCTGAGGTTCCTGTAAGATTTATTTACCCTAACTGCAGAAAGCAGCTAATGGAGATACCTCACCTCTTTTACAAGCGCTCCACAGACATATTTGTAATTAGGTAAATAGCTGTCCAATATATCCGACCTTCACTGTACAGGGCATTTGCCTGCATCAAACCACCAGTGCCCTATTCATACCTTTCATGAAGAACTCTTTATTTCATTCAAAAAGCAGAACCGGTATGTTGAGCTGGATTGCTTGTATGCTGTTAGAAACTGGCAATGCTATAACAATTCCTTGGTATTGACTAAGGGACTGACACCAAAACCTGGAGTTTTTGATAGTTCAAATATTGATTTTGTTATTTTTTTATTTGGTTTCTTAGGTTCGATTGAGCAGTGAGACACAGAAAAGTGGCTAAATCATGTACAGAATAAAATGTGCTATCCAGATTCAAACCAAAGACAATAAAGTTGACTTATAAATCTCATAAATCAATATTCGATTTGCAATAGAACCTAGAAAACATAAAGTATTTACATTGTTGAAATGTTTGTGCAGAAGCAGCCGGAAAATGTTTCTAGGGGTGATCTGGCTGAGACGAGAAGTCACTTATGTGGCACAGAAACTAATCACTCATTAATGTTTTTCCTGCATCGCACATAGCTGAAGGGTATACTTCATTTTTTTTGGTCACTCTTATAAGCATGTATGGATGAATTGTACAAGTACACTCTGTGTATGTAACCCTGGCTTAATCAAATGAGATCAGAAGCAGATTCTAATGCTAAGCTTTCCGAATTGCTAATAAAAGAATTTTACTTTTAAAGTACACAACGCTACAAATAACCATTGCTAAACTCAATTTGAGTTATTTGTTAATGTATCTGTTATTTCTATCTGCTTTTACCTCTATGTACATCATATTGACAATATTATATCAATTGAACTTTTAGTGCGGTCTCAGAACTTTTTTACTTAATTTTTTTTACAAAACTTATTTTATTTAATTGCTATCATCTCTATGTTTCTAGTAACTTTTACAATTTGGCAGTTTTGCAATGGTCTTATCTGCCTCTGGTGTTTCCCCATGGCAATTCTACGAGTTTTATGAGATCTAAATATCAGTGTTTCCTCAGTCCTGAAGTTCCTTGTAATGAGTTTTCTTTATTATTATTATTATTTCTATTATGCCCACTTTTTTACTTGATGACACAATTTCTTGAAGCCCTGGTCTGTAACATGCTTTGGTCAAAATAACAGTAAGTTCCTTTTTAATTCATTGATTTACACTTCTATTCAGGTGGATCATTTCAGGGCATGGAGTGACTCCAGTCTTCCTCAGCGTCTGCCTCTTTTAAGATCTTTAGTACTCTTGGAACACGCCGCTATATGAGAGAGCAACGTCCGACTGATAACAAATTAAAGAACATCTATTAGTAGCCAGATTTCCTACTTGGGTCGCAAAACGTTAAACAAAGTGCTGGTAGAGCGATATTAGCTCATTTTTTTCTAATGTTAAGTCTACTATATATTTAATGCTGACCTATGATGCTAACAGCAAGAAAGTTTCAACTTTCCACTTGTGAGGCAGGCAAATGCAGCATCATTTAAAGTTGAAGTCGGGCAGTCTTTTTTAATGCTTCTTTTAATTGTTTTAACGTTTTCTTGCTTTTACACTTAGCAATTTGTGCTGCATTCAGTTTGCATGAAACGTGCTGTACATATAAAGTCTAATTAATCAATTGATTCATTGAAAAACAGAGTGAAACTTCTCAAAAGTTAGGTGGAGTAAAACAATAGTTAAAACATTCACATGTGAAAACTCTGCCCACTTCTCCATACGCCACTGGTCATACTGCTAACAAAAATGTTGCAGTGACATTATATGTACCTTGGGTACCCTGAAAGGCACGATATAAGTCCAAGTTATTATTATTATTATTATTATTATTATTATTATATGTGGCGGTAATTTGATTGTGGAGCCCCTACATTTGATATTCTCAAACCTAATAATAATAATAGCAGTTGTTCACATTGCCAAAGGCTAACATGTGGGTGCAGATGTATTTTTCAGTGATGATAGTAAATGCAGTAGTGGCATTTACATTTACACAATAACCACACAGTTATGTGGTGATGGTGCTATTTGGGCTGGGGGACGTCTACTGTTCATAAGTACTTCATTGCAGGATCCCTGTCTAACTCTCTCTCTCTCTCTATTGGCCCTAATTACCGAGGTAGCCTACCTACTGGAAATCCCAAGAAATTAAGAAAGGAAAAGGGCTTTCACTTTCCCTCTAATATACACGCAGATATATTACAAATGTGTGTTGTATGAAGAAAGAAAGAGACTCCGTAATAAGTACTGCAGTCTATTGGAACAGTATCAGAGGATGGGTTCCCCAACAAGAAGCCAAGAGTTTTCTAGAGGGGACACACACGCACACGAATGTGCTCACACGTTTGCCTCGCTCCTGGTCGCTCCCAAAATCCTCTCATTTCCCCCTCTCACAGATAGTGGCACAATCACATCATCCTCACACACACTTCGTCCCATCCCTCCTCCTCACCTTCCTCTCTGTATTATCCTTCAGGAAGCGAAGCGGCTTTACTGCGCTGCTCTTCAGACTCTATTGAGACTGTACTGTACAATGTTACAGCGAGCTCCTTCCAAAACGCAACGCACTAATCACCACGCAGCACATTCTTCCACTAACAGGCGAGAAACCAGCCGTGCAGATACACTCATCAGCAGCTTCCAACAAGACAGTGCACAGCTGTCCTCAACCCAGAAAGATTCTGCTCTCATACAATCTCTCGGTTGTTGTTTTTTTTGTTGTTTTTTTTAATTTTCTTTGGGAGGACGAAGGAGGAAAAAAAAAAAAAAAAAAAAAGAACAAACAATGTATGCCAACATACAGACAGGCAAGTCCTAACAAGCGCAACCAAAGACGCGGAACTCGCCTCAAGAAGCCCAAATAGTGGGTGGTTTTAAAGCAAATGAGAATGGGTCGGCTGATACCAGGTGAAAATATGAGAGGCTATAATGAAGGTTCGGTGAGGCGCATTTAAAAAATAAGGCAACAGAAGCTACTCACCCTGCAGAGCAAATAGATGATCGGAACTGGACTGGGCAGCAGAGACGCTGTGCGCACTGAGAAGCCAGGGGAGCAAATTTGCTGTTTTTTTCACTTTTCTCTCTCACCCAATCTACTACTCCTGCCACACACGTACTCTATCCCTGTTTCGTGTTTCCCCGAATCTCCCCTCTCTCTCTCTCTCCTCTCTTTGCTCCCCCTCTTTCACTCCTCCTCGCTCTCCTTCTTTACTTCACTCTGCTCTTTCAGCACTGCGGAGAATCGCTTGAATTGGCTTTACTGTAGTTTGGATATAGGGGGGTGGGACTGGTGTGTGTATGTGTGAAGGGGAGGGGTGGGGTGGGGGTAGCGGGGTTGCAGTGATGTCGTCTGGAGAGAGAGGGAGGCTCACGCGCACATGCACATAAAGCAGCATGGCATAAGAGCACGCAGGCTGGAATTGAGGACACATCATGCACACTGACAGCAGGACTGATTCAGACATACAGCAACTATTAACGTCGTGTAACTCAGAGAACTTAATGAAGAATATCAGACATGTCAAGTTCTTGACATGTTTTTCAAGTTCTTCTGCATAATATTCTGAATGATAATACACATCCTTCGACGTAATATCACAGGAAAAATGATTGATAAGGGTGTACATTAATATCCAGTTCCCCGCCAGAGGGAAAGGGAACCTGCAGGGTTTTATTTGCAATTTGTATTTTTCTGTCAAGCTATTAAGTTCAAAACTTCTAAAAGGGATGTAACATAACAGTGATGCAGATTGTGTATTAACACTGTCCAATTATCCAATGTGTATCAGTAAGTAATCATATTTCCAATATGATTAATTTTCACAAGACACTGTAAGATAAATCAAATTAATTAATGACAGTTTGCAACAAGCAGCCAACGTGACTGATGAACGTTTTCCCTGCATAAATAATCATCAAAATATCTCATTAAGCCTTAGTGACTGAGGGAACCTTTACTTTACACATGACAATTGGCAGTTTTTGGCACATGATCTTAATGGTCTGGTAGCTTTAAGATGCTCCATTTTGGAATAGTTTTGTGTTTGCAAGTATAAAAGAAAAGTAAATACCGATTTCAGTAGGAAGAAAGCAACTAACAGCCTTCAAATATCTCGAAAAAATGTTTTCATAAAGATTAAAAACGATTTTCGAGAAGTCATCAACGTTGCTGTCAAGTTTTCTAAGCTGAGAAAATAATTGAAAATGCCTGATGAGGGGAGAAAGGAGGGAGTGGTGCAAAAGCTAGATTCACTACAAATGCACTAATTGTAGCTTTATCTGGTAATACGATGTACTTGCAAAATATCAAGAGGAACTTTGGTTTAACATGTCATCATTTAGAAGTATTCCTCAACAAATTCACAGGCTAAATATAAACATGTGCATTTTCTAACCATAACCACATGTTTTTTAACTCCTAACCATAATCATTCAAAGTAAGAGAAATTCAAAAAGTAACAGGGCTGTGGAAAATGTTGAGTCTCAGTTAATTCTTAGTTGAGTGGTTAGTTGCATGAAAGTCAGCAGAATAGTGCCATCTTCCTCCCTTTCTGCTCCTCATAAGGGAACTACTCAACAGTGTGTAACATGGGTCAAGTCATGTAGTTGAACGTTGCAACAACCGGCTACGTGGTGTAGCAGTTTAATGTCATCACATGAAGACTATGTGGGTGGATGCTCAACAAATGCATCGTCACGTATGTTCTGTCCCCATACAGACAAGGAGCTATGGGCTTTAGCTACACCTGTTCCACTGCTTGTTAACACAAATCGCTAATCAGCCAATCGCATGGCTGCAACTTAGTGCATTTAGGCATGTAGAGGTGGTCAAGACAACTTGCTGAAGTTCAAACCGAGCATCAGAATGGGGTAGAAAGGGGATTTAAGTGACTTTGAACGTGGCATGGTTGTTGGTGCCAGATGGGCTGGTCTGAGTATATCAGAAACTGCTGATCTGCTGGGATTTTCACCCACAACCATCACTAGCGTTTACAGAGAATGGTCCGAAAAAGAGAAAATATCCAGTGAAAATGCCTTGTTGACGTGAGAGGCCAGAGGAGAATGGGCAGACTGGTTCGGGATGATAGGAAGACAACGGTGACTCAAATAAGCACTCGTTACAACCAAGGAATGCAGAATACCATCTCTGAACGCACAACACGTCGACAGCTTGAAGAAGAAGGGCTGCAGCAGCAGAAGGCCACACCGGTCGAATTCAACATTCTTAGTGGTGTTACATGCAAGCAAGAAAGAAAATTCCCAAATTAATCCCTTTAGCCATTTCTGAGACTTACTGATCAAATAACAACCAGCGCTCTTTAGTCACAGAATACCAATGCATTTCAAAAAGTATCACAGTATACCAAAACTATTCAACAGAAATGCCTGGAAGAGTGGATAAATCACACAAAAACCTCAAAACAAACTTAATTATCTGACAAAGCAGAGATTTATCCTCACCAACCAGTTAATCAGAGAAAAGATGGCACAAGAAGTTCTGGCTACCAACAGAGTCTGTGATCATTGCAAGACAGGCGATGTAGAAACATTTTCTTCCTCTGACAATTCAGCAAGTATGATGATATCAGAGAGCAATATTGATATAAGTATTATAGGTTTTCTGTAATCTTTCAAACATTCACCAATGTTTCAGGATTTTTTTCTCAGGTACAAACAGAATCCAAACACACTCAACAGCATTTGACAAGTGGCACACTCTCAGGACATGTGATTCCTCATTATTATGTCACAGTTAAGAACATTCCTAAAGTTTAAGAAGTCATGGATCTGATGTCAACTTTTGTTCTAGAGCCTGGTGAATTAATTCAGTATGGGATACTGAGCTGAAGGACTCTGAACTAAAAAAAATCAAGAGGAGAAGATGTCAAAAATTTGCATGTGAAGAAAAGTTGTCATGTGCATGTGTCTCCCTGTAGTCTTGCATGTGATGTGTGTTTGTGCTTGTTCTGCTTCCATACCCTCTTTCATGGCTGAGTGGCCCCATCAGCCCCTGGCGACCCACAGACTGATACAGTGGGCCATGACTCACTGTGTGCATGTGTGCCAATAGATGTATATGCGTCCGTGTGTGTACACGGTTATATGTGTGGACCATAAGGGAATTCATCCCACCTGCTAATGCTAGCCATACATAAAAAAATTGTAAGGGTCTACTGGTTGGACCTGAATATATTTTCTGATTTCTTTGTTTTGCCAAAATAAGTAAAATCATTGGCCAAAACCGTCTGATGTACAGAGCAGAGCGATAATGCTGCTCGTTTAGAGCATGATCATTGAAGTTCAAATGTAAGATGTGCTTTGTTTAGATTATTTTTTACTAAGTCTGAGTTTGAAAAAAGACCGTCAAGTACTATTTTAATTCAACCAAATTAAAAGTGAATGTTGGTTTCTTCAAAGTCAAGGGGCTTTTGACCCTGCACGCCTCCAGGTAAAACCTTGTTCGTGGTTCAGTTTGAAATTTCAATATACAAAATAGAGGTAAATTGCACCATTGTTTCCATGGTATAAATTATTCTAATTTATTCGATGGATATAAATAGAAATATTAAAAACTCAAGCATTGGATTTGGAATCATTTGGAGTTGTGAAGTCATCTATACATGCTGCTTATTTGCATTTAAAACCTAACAAGACAATTTACTGCTGGATCAACGCAGCAAGGATGAAATGGAAGATTCTTGCAATAAGGAAAGCGCTATCGCATTAAAAAAAAATATATATCCTCGGTCTACATGTTATCATCCTTTTAAGTACAACAAGCCTGATGTGATCTGACAAGTGCCAAGTCACAATAGGGTACAAACTTAGCTGTAATCCCATCCTACACTTCACGTTAACCTTTTGCTATTGGCCTAGATTTTCTGTCTTCCAATAGAAAGTGTAGGAGTTCAGCTTTAAATTGGGTCGTCCCGACTCCAGGTGGGCTTTCATCACTTAGCTTTACAGGACGAGTAATCTAGCTCCATAAGTCACATTCTCAGGGGAAAACTGTAAACTTTTTGGCTCAAAATATCTGTGAGCCAGAGGGAAAATGGTTTCATCACCTGCACATTTCAGGCCGTATGGAAATCTGGGGATGTTCTGAAAGTGTTTCATTTTGTTGGTATATTTCGACTTAGTAGCAGTTAACATAGAAAATCTGTTAGAATTGGTGATCTTTCCCCTTCTTTGAAGAAACATGTCACTGCAAGCCCCTATTTAAATTTCCCTACATGCCTGGGACTCTTTGCTAATAATACATTTTTCTGTGCCAAAAATCCCTGGTTGATCACCGTTGAAGAACTTAAATATTTGATGGCTAAAGCTGTTTTGAGACTGAGATTGTGCTTTAGTCAAACATACCATGTCAGTACAACAAATTAATCTGTAGTCTAATAATAAAGTAACATTTTTCAGTCAGAAAATCCACTTTTTTCCTTCTACTTAAATCTTTGCATGAAGACATCACATATAGACAAACATGAACTGTGTGAGCTCTAGAAGGCTACATTACAATTCATTTGTGGTGAAACTTGGTCTGCCAGTGCCAACACCTCCAATGGGGGCCATGACAGCAGTCGGTTAAGATGCCTCCCACCATTTATGGTGTAAAGTGTGACTCATAATCACAAACATAGTAATAGCAAGGGAGCACATGGCCTAGTTAACTGGTTATTCCCGAGTCAGGCCAACTGGTCCAGAGTCAAAATGCCTTCTGCTGCTGTACAAATGCAGCCATCCCTTTGCTGCAGTTTCATAGTTTCCCAGCTGCTTAAGTCCAAACTGTTTAGAAACTGTTCAATTTTAAGTCAAGAAAGTAAAAGTCTGTGACTATTTCTGCAAATTCCTTGCTCTAAGTGGAAAGTTGGAAACTTTTGTGAAGCAATGAACTGTGGTGTCTTTTTTAAAAGTCCTATTTAGTTCAGTGAGCTGTGTTTCTTCCAGGATTAGTGTAGAAACAACCAAGCTTGACCTGCAATTATTCAAGAGGAATAATTTGCATAATGCATTTGATTATTGGTGAAAATCTTTTGAGATAAATGGCTGCTACAGTGAGTGAATGATGGCGTATATCTGCTGCATCTTCTTTTGCCCAGAAAAGAGTGGCTTCTGTCGTTTTTGGGGGACCATTGCAGACAATAACTACCCATGATATTGTGCATTAAGAAGAGGGCTCTGCTGAGAGCAGCAGTAAATATCACTGAAATCAATTATGATATCCCATTAGTGAGGCAGAAGTCTATTTTAAAAGACAAAGAAATAATCAATGATTATACAAAGGGCGTAGTTCAAAAGAGGACCCATATTGCATCAGAAGATACGGCAAAGCCCTTCACATTCAGGTTTGAATTAAATCAGAAATGTAACATGAGCAGAGAAAAAAACAGCGACTGGATAAATTGTTGTAAACCTTTTGGGAAGCTGTCAAGTTGTCTTTGTATCTTTTTTATTTTGGACAGGTTTGTCTTTTTCCATATGTTTCGGTAGAAAATCTTACATTGAATGAGTTACTTGTTGATAAACAGAAATTTAGACATCTTCATTTATCCTGGATTGATTTAGTGAGCAATACTCTGTTCACTAATTTCATTTGCATCATTAGTTTTGTGCTTTTGGTGTTTTGTAGATAACTTGTCAGATCTAGGGCTCCTTAACCGTACAATGGCCAACTTATGCCTTCATGGAAAGTCTCCAAGTGGTTTGTTTCATGCTCTCATTTTTCCCATCATCCAAACATTGCATTTCCAAGACAGGTGAAACATATGTTTGTAAACACATACCTACACGGTGTCATTCACAGCGGCAGACAGATGTGACAACAGATACATAAATGGGCCACATTCCAATGTTCCCTCAAGCAATGGAAACACACTTTGTAAAATTTTGCTATCTGTGCAGAGCCATCTCCATTGTCAGTGAAGTGTGTGATGGTGATAATTGAAACTGAACGTAGTTTATTGAAATGGAAGGACACTGGGATACTTTTAGCTTGCCATTTATGCAAACAGTGACGTTAAACCAATTGAATACATTTGGAAGTCACTATCCCATCATAAAACAGAGAATTACTGTGCATATTTAGGCTGCTGATTAATGACACATCGATAATTTTCACTGACTCCTTGCATGTTTTGTTTAGTTTGACATGACTAATGACACAGAATGTATTATGGCTCGTATCCTGAAGCAAAATCTCAGAAATTGGAAGACACCAATATCCAGATGGCAGGTTGATGAGCAGGTGGAAGGGGGTGCACCTGTTAGCATCGTCACCTCATCGCTGGTGGGCTTGGATGTTTGGTTTCATTGATGATTCTAAACCAGCCATCGCTGTGAATATGAGCACCCGCTTGTCCATCTCTGTGTTAGACCTCTGACGGCCTGGGAACCTGTCCAAGGTGTCTTCTGCCTCTTGCTCACTGGCCGGTGATAATAGGCTCTTGCTCTCTGTGACAGGATAAAGTCAATTTGATCTCACAGGATTATGTGAAAGAAGCGCAACCTCTTTAAAAGCTCATTATTCGACGGTGACTTCTATTGGGTCGACATTATGCGCAGGCAGAGAAACAATGCAGATATTAATTATTTAGTACATTTATTTATTGAATAGCTACACAATATTATTTGTCCTGCTGGTCGCATGAATTATATTGGTCAACCAAGGATGTTCAAGGACTAAACAAATCCACTTCTGAACTACTTTGTTAGGTTTAAGCACCAGAAGTATTTAGGTTTAAGGATACATAACCGTTCAGGCAGCCCAGCATTACCTAAAAAGGACAAGGAACTTTTTCTCTGCTCTCTTCTGAATTAAAGAGTCCCCAACCTTTTCAGAAAACCTGTGGTGTTGAAGTGGGACAGACAGACAGTGAATTTTCTATGAAAATTTTCTATGTTCTTATTTTTTTGGTTATTCTTCTGTTTTTTCCTCAGCTAAGTTAACCAGTTACCTACTTCTCTGCTTGTCATACTACTTGTTCAGCCATTTAGATCTGCTGTTCAGTGTAATTCCCCCACATTCCTTGCTTTAGTATGGGCTTGTGACTCACCTGCCTACCCATTTTTGCTAGATTTCCCACCTGCTACTCATTCTTAATCAGCTCCCCTGCTTCCGCTCTTCTCATTGAGTTGCCCAGTTTTAATACTTCTTGGATTTTGCTGCTCACTGCGAGATCGTCTGTTCTGCCTGGCAAATCTTGTTTACTTCTTGGATTTATGTTTGTGGACCATGAGCAGCACGTATTAATGTTTCCTTTGTTTAATAGCAGCTTGATCATTGTCTGCACCTTGGGTTTTCATTTAAATTCCTAAGACAACGTTGTTGACAGCATCTTGCCAGAATAGAGCCTGTGGATCTAATTCATGAGGTGTTTAAGCCTTGTTTAAGAGACTGGCCATCACTGGCTCTTTGGACTCCAAGTCTTGTTTAGGGTAAGTGTGCTTGCAGCCAACAAGTCACCTGTTAGTGTGACTTCGGGTCTATTTAAGCCCTGCGAGCTTCTAAAGGTACAGACTCACTCATCTCAGCTTGAGACCATCAGCCTGAGGTTCAGCCACTACGAGAAAAATACATCTTAATCTCCGATTGACTCGTAAGAGTGTTCGGTTTTGGAAAGGACAGAAGTGTGTATTACGATGATATTAGTGCTTTTGTGACATTCATACCTACATAAAAAAGCCTACCAGAGAGCCCTGAAACACCTGATCTTTCAGATGGGATAATACACAGAAATGTGGATGCAAACATGAATCTTTTTAGTTTGCCATGTAGAATGTTAGAACTGGGGTTGTTAAATGGAAGCTAATTAATACAAGAAAATATGTACCAATGTATAAACAGACATATGAGACTTAAAAATAGATTGCCACTATATTTAAATAGTAATCACTGAATTTTCCTACACCTTTTGGTGGTCATGTTATGGTTGCTTGATAAAAAGAAATTATTTGGAAAAATCATGTTGAATTTCAATAATGAAGACAAGCAGTTCTTTTAATCAAATAGATGATTCGATGATAAAACTGACATATCAATGAAAACAATGAAAACCAGTACTAATGTCTTCAAGTCATAGGCTACATGAAACATTAGAGATGTGGCTGTCGGCAGGCAGACTAGGAGCCTCGGCAGCACTGAGCACAAGCTTCTGCTTAACACGGCACGTAAAAAATCTCCCAGTGGACCACTACTTTTGCCCGAGGCATCTTTTAAGAGCTCCACTGTGGGGTAATTGAAGTAAAACTCTCTTGGCACCAAGATGCTACAGGGATAACTGGGTACTGATCCACAAATGTAACTCCGTCCCTTTTCCCTGTCACACAATACTGTCAGTAACAATATTTTAGTTTGCACATAAACCACTAGTGACTGAGCATCAGGAACATTTGCAATGCTAAGATGAAAATTAGGTGATAGTACATTAATTTAATGAGAATAGAAATGTTACAACAGAATCATGTGGCATGAAGGGAAAGATCTCAGAAAAGCTGCATAGCTTGCACAGTCCTTATAGATCGTCTTTCTCCTTCTCCTTTCATCTTTCTGTGTTTGCCTTATTCCCTTGGGATCCCTCTAACCCCCACTTTCTTGCCCCTCACTCTATTTTTAGCTCACTGTCAGGGAAATCCAATTCATGAGCAGAGCTATATATAGCAAGCTGTACATTGATCTAAACATGTGAGTAATAGTGTTGAAACAAGGGATTCTGTACTGCAGACACTTGCACTGCAGTAAAGACGGATGGAAAGGTCCTTCATCTAGTCTTTACTCCTGTGACTGAGTACTGCAGCTTTTTTTTAGGATTATTTGTTTTTTTCTATTCTGAAATCTTGGTAACTAGGTTTTTTTAACATGTTTTTTTGCCATCTGAGAGGGAAAAAAATAAATATTCCCGCTAATTATTTGGATTGTTGATGTTAAACTATTAAAGACGAGATGTGCAATGGTTATCTACCAGACTTTGATTGACAGTAACTATTCTCAAAAGCACCTTAACATTTTATAAGAGATCGATGGATGAACCGCAGCATCTTCCCTGGAGTATGCTGCACATCTGACTTCCCATGCACATGAATACACAATTTATTTCTCCTCGTGTATTTCATGCTATGATTATTATTGACTTTTTTGCATTATAATGCTTGATGTTATTTCAACCTTGTTGGTACTTTGGTTGAAATTTTTTCATTTGTAAGATTTAATGTCTGCAATTCTTCAATAAAGATTATTAATGGAAAAAAAAGAATGAATTAATGAATGAATAAAGGAATGATCGGCACATTCAGAACAAATATTTGAACGTAAACTTGAAATTTGCACAAATGTCAAGTGACTCAGCTGCGTTTGTTTTTTGCATGATCGCACAGTGTGCACCCCGCCCTGCATGTGCAGGGTTTGAGTCTGTATGCTTTTACAATCATATTTATGTATACATTATGTTTGGCTGTCTACACATGACACTGACATGAATCCCGGGTGATCTGACTTCACTCAAATGGAAAAATATGAAGGAAAACCTTATGTTAAACCTCACAGCCTTGTATAGAATGACTTAAGATTTTATATTATTCCTGAAATAATTTAAGAAAAGAAGAAAGGGTATGATGGCATTAAGCTGTGGATTTTAGTGCTGTGCTGAGTCTTCCTCCAAACTTCTCTTGATGAGAGAAAGCAAACCCATCACTTAGAAATAAGCCCTTCTTGTGGCTGCATTGGATTCTGATATATAGAAGCTCCTGACAATGTAGAAATTAATCTATCTGCTTCTTCTGCAGAGGATTTCTCCTGGTACAATTCCTAACTGCACTTCTTACCCTCATTATAAAGTGGTAGACTCCGAACATGTATTCTGCTAAAAAGCTTTGTGAAATCCACTATCCGGCACCAAATGACTGACAGACAGCATTAGCAAATTGCTGCTTAAAAAGGTACAACGCTTAGCAGAGAATACTTTCACACATTGATGAGGTGAATGCAAACATGACTCCGGTTAGCTGGAGGTTAGCATAACAAAAAGCTGTCATAACAACTCTAAAAGGAAATGTTGGCATGCAGGGGATGTTTATTTATCAATTTGTTGTTTGCAAGGGATGTGTTTCGCCTTTCAGTTGCATTGAAAATTATCAAAATAAATCTAGTTCCAGCTTTAAAAGTCTATTACCATCACACCCAAAACATAGAACTACTCGCCTAAAGCAACATTAAGAGAACCTGCCATTTGATGCACAATGCATTGGAGAAGTGATGTAGAACTGTAGTTGGAAATTCCTTTTTGCTTCTGTAAACTCTTATTTTGAATACTTTCAAAGTCATTATGTGGTTGCTGTGACAACTGTGATTTCAGGAGGAATTCCACCAGGAAAAAAAAAATGGGCTGGAGGAGGCGAACGATGGAGGGAAAGAAGCAGCGAGGGAAAGATTATAAGAAAAAGGGTCTGACAGTGAGCTAAGGAGGTGTTGATGTGATTAGGAGGGCCGAGGAAAAGGAAACTGAGGAATAGAAGTAAGAGAGATAAAATAGGGGAGTAGGAGGGGAGATGAAGGAAAAGAGGTCAAAAAGCAAGGGGAGGAGAAGTAGCAGAGCAGATGGTGGAAAAGACAAAGCGAGAGAAAAGGAAAGGAAAGAAGAAGAAAATCTGTAAAAGATTAACATGAAAAAAAAAAGTTGGGGAGGTGCAAAAACAAGAGGTGGCTGATTAGGAGTAGTTGGAGCAAAAGGAAAGCTCAGTGGGAAGAAGAAAATGTTCAACAAAACAGTGAGATGAAAACAAGAGTTAAATACAAAATACGAACAAAAAAATTAAATAAGTTTATCAGTCATGATGCAAGTTGTTTGAATGATGGAGACAGACAGAGAAAGCTGGACAAAGAGAAATTACATAACTTCTTCAGCTTTAAAATGATGTAATAAGAGCATACTTTTTGTGTTTTAATCACGCAAAAGGCAAATTATTCATTATTCAATAGGATTTACATTTTTGTGGTTGGGTTTACACAATAAAATGACTATTTTAAGGTGAGAAAATTATCATGGTTAAAACTTGAAATACATTCTTTTTACAAAGAGACCAACACCGTCATGTTCACCATTTTGTTTGTTCTCCACATTCAGTTGCTCTTATGATCACGTTGTGATAAAATGTTCTCACTTGGTGAGGGTTAGAAATTAAAACTGCTTGAGCAGAGTGAAATACAATCATGATAAGGGCTAAAGTTGCTAGAAAATGATGTTTTCTCCTTTACCTAATTTGGGGACAGAGTATCAGTTGTGAGCCAGGATACAGTAAAGACACAAGTTTCTACTATCAGATAACTTGAAAAATTCTCCCATATATGGGAAAGGCAGAACTTAAACAAGAGTTTCTTGGGGGAAAGTCTTGAGACTTGTATATGCTGCCATCATAACCACATGAAATCCATACGTGACATATATTTACATTGGGTGAGGGCCTGGTGAGCCTCCCTGGAACGGCACCAGGGCATCTCCAGGTCATATACAGCCTCACCTAGCAAGATGGTGAAGTAGATTTCTACCCTGTATGTTACAAAAAGAAGCGAAATGATTACACAGTGCATTGGAATGTGAAATTCCCTGTTATCGACTTCAGCCAATAGTTATTTTCACTATTCCACCAGATCCATTATCATGCTATGCTTAAGTTGTTTACATGAAATCAAATTTCTCATCAAACTGTGATATCAGTTTAACATGATGGGCATCATTGATAACTGAGTACAGACTTTTCTCTGAAACAGGAGACATGTTGCAGCCAACATACTGTATTTCTGTATTGATGAATTGTTAATGTTGTGATTTGGAGATAATAATGGAGAAAATGCATGTCAGACTGTTTATTTTGTGAGTATTTTAAACCAGTTCTGGTTAGGGTATTTTAATGTAAAGTCAGTCCAGTTACAGAAGAATAGATCTGAATGATACCTTGAGCCCAGTTTGCAGTGTCGACATGCAACACCCCTGGTATGGAAGATATGAAAAAGATGCAGAGCCAATTCTAAAAGTTTGGTAAGCCTGCAGAAATTAAACCTCCAGTTCTTACTTGGCTGCATGGTTGGGTCAGTTCTCTCTTACCTGCACTATTTGTATCCTGAGTCCACACAATAAGCTTTTGCATTATGTTCCTTCAGGTTTGTTTGTAAATAGACACAGACAAAAGGAAGAAACCAGAATCTGTATATTCTTAAGATAGCAATCGTTCTTTAGGTCAAAACAAGTTTCCCTATCTTTAGCACCCTTCTCCTCTTCTTGCATGTGAGCGCTGACATGGTCATGTTTGGTAAAGCCAGTTCTGTGGAGACTGGCAGTCAATAAAAAAAACAACAAATGTCAGGCAGGGACGACGAAAAAAAAAAAGTCTCAAGACTTGTAGCCTGGACAGCATGACTTATTTATAATGCAGAATCTTAATGTCATAAAATGAAAATGTACTTTGGGACACGTATTTCTTCCAGGTAAGCTCTGTATGGGCCAAAGTCAAGCGTAAAACAAAGATTACTGTAGAAAATATGAGGGATGGTCGCCGAGCCGATGTGGAGATGAGTGAAGAACTCGACTGACACGGATTTGGTCGAACATAGAAATCTTTATTTCAGTCATCAGGTCCATCTCGAATTTACAGAAAAGATGCATCAAGCCTGGAGAGAGTGTGTCTCAATTAGCGGATGGAAGACTCTCTGCTTTTTCAGGGGGGGGAACCCTATATTTAACGGGAATTTTTCAAGGTCCTTTCTTCCCCAGGCATCTGGCCAAGAGACAATGGAATACAGGCCTTTGGAATGTATTTTGCTTCAAATCTCCTTATTTGACTATATTTTATCTCTTACTTGAAACACGTGCACTCTGTGGCCGGTACGGGGACACGCCCAGCGGATATGTACTCAGTGAACCCACCAAAAAGGCCCTTCTCCATTTTCTCCACTTAGTATCAGACACCTCATTACAAAAACAACAAAAACCAACACTTTAGGGTTCCATAACTGATAAATTAGCACCATGATTTTCATGGTGTAGTGCCTTCTGAAAAGTATGTTGCACACAGGTCACACACCCAGATAAAGGATACTGTTCTATTGTATTATTCCATCTGGTAGGCTTATTCAGTTGTGGAGTTTATGCTGTGGTGTGTTTCCTGTGTTGTGCTCCACTTTAAACACTGTGTTGAGCAGAGAATTATCATTAAAAAGCCATGTTAGGTACTTTTAAAGCTTTCTTTGGATGTTTGGAGTATTGCATGTCTTGTTTCCTTGACTCACCTGCACAAAGTTTCCTTGACTGGTATTTGAACCAGAATGAGAAGTGTCCCAATGCTTTTATAGTGCAAGAAGCATAGGATGTACCAATAGTGTGGTTAGGGGTGTTTCTGCTAATGTTAAAAGAATCCTTATTCATTTGACTTAAAAGTGGAGTTTTTCATTGTCATGACAATTCTACTGGTTTGTTTATTTACATGCAGATATTTTATGGTATAAATGTGTTTGTGGTTTTACTTGTAGGGGGGCTTCCAGTATAAAGCCTGGAGTAGCAGCTCCTCTAGAGAGAGAGGGGTGTGCAGTTTGGGCGGGAAAGATCCCAGTGCCAGAGGCCTACAGCTGAGGCGTTAAGTAGTTGACACTGACTGATAAGTTTAAGTTGTTTAATTTTGGAAGATTTTTGTAGTTAGTTACCTCAGTTTTCCTTATTTGTTAATTTTTCCTGCACAATGCACCTTTGCACAACTGCACATGGCACTTTACCGGTGAGCCTGGATAAAAGTCAAGCACCAGATGACGCCTTGAGTCCAGCCTCCTCCTTTCACCACTCAGCCAAATCCTACAATGATGCTGATGATTCTGCAGTTCCACGGGTGTCTTAGTTTTCATTCTTAGGGACATCTATCGTTTTAAATGAGGTATGATTCCATTCAGAAGCAAAGCGAGAGAATTTTTACACTTAAATAGAATGATATAACATTAATTCCAAAAAAGGGAGATCATATTATTTGCAGTGTAATAAAAACCAAATGGTATTAAGAGAATTCTTTTTTAACTGGATTCGTTTCATATCATTTTTTGTCCGTGAATATTGGCCACATTAGCTGCCCAAGGCAGAAACAGGTGATTACTCATGTGATCATTTCCCCTTCTTTCCCATAAAAAAGGTAAAAACACCCATTGTTAGAATATAAACTTTTATAAACTTTTTTAAAATTATGATGTTTTCACTCAACATTTTCAAAACTACAACTTCGAAATGCACATAAAAATGCTGCTGGACACTTTGTGGAGGCTTAGCCACGAACCATGCAGCACTATTCCTGTTTAGGCTGTTTTTACGTTCTATCGTCCTGTTTCGGTGACAGCATTTTGTCTCATGGTGATTCAGTTAGAATGTATAAGAATGAAGAGCAATGCTGCAATGAGACACAGGTCTTTTTAAAAAATGCACATCCTGATGCGTTGCATGTTATGAGCTGGACAGCAAAGTTAGCTACAATAAGCTGTAGTACAGAGAGAGACAGGCCCAAAGAGGAAAGGGATGACTGAGGCACAATGACTTCAGGAGAAAAGGAGATATTTTGCTGCTTCATCATTTTCGAAGGGGAAGGTCAGCATTTTCAAAAGACACCAAGGAAAAAACAACATGAAAACAAACTGTCAGAAGATGAAAACAAAATGGTGAAAAGAAGAATGCGGTGGGATGATTGAAAATAACGTCTGACCGTGAAAACATGCACAACAGGTTTGGACTGTGACTGACGATGTTAAATTAGCGCATGTGTCAGATTCCACCATAATCTGAGTTCTTTTTTTATCAATCAGTGAGTTACAGAGTATGTGGAGCAATACATGATATGTTTGACCTCTTTAAGCGCACCTCTGTTTTCGATATTTTAGCTGCTTATGCTGCTCATTTGAATTAGATGTTGTGCATTCTTTGTCACTTATTTTGAGATGAACTTAAATTATCTCATCACAATCAAATGTGTGACTAGCGTGTGCCATCACTGCCTTTTTCCTATAATCGACGATCTTCAGGAAAGCCCATGGGTTGAAATTTAAGTTAAAATTAATTGGAACATGTGGAGATGGAATATGTGACACTTTAAAGTTAAAGTGTTAAATCAACAGTATGCCCTGCTTCTTTTCCAGATGTAACAGTTAAAGCAAAAGAAAGAAGAGCTGGAAATGGTAAGATCAGTGGTATAGCAGTGTTCCTATCACATGATTTTATACAATTCCAAAGCAAAGATCCATAAACTCATGTACAAATGCTGAAAAAGATGAAAGCGTTGTTTTAATGTTTATCCATCTGGCCCCAAGACTCAGACTCTAACTTTTGTAATTCCAAAGCCCTCAGTAAAGAGGCATGATATTACACAAAGATGAACCTCGACACTTCTGACCGACTGGTCCAAAAATTCTAGAGAGGCAAAAACTAGAGATAGTTAAGCAACATGCTTGTACTATATATGCACTATATTCACAGAAACCATTAAAAGCTAGCAGCTGGCCCTGAAGTCATAGAGAGCAACAATTCCTCCGGTCAAAATCTCCAAATAATTAATTTGTTCATAGACTTAAATATTACACATAGGGGTGCCCTCTAAACGACCACCCTGATATGCAGCAGGAGGGGAACAAAGGGTTACGTTTAGTCCCTTTACTAAAACCCTCTGGTTGGGTTTAGGCAGTAATACTACTAGAAAACAATCATGGTTGAGGCTAAAATACATTCTTTCTAACATCGTTTTTACACTTCACAATTATTTCCTATTTGAGCAAATGATTCATCCTGTTGTTTTTGGGAGGATTCTCTAAGGAGTCATCGTAACGAAGTATGATCTTTATTTTTCTCCGACGGAGGAAAATCAAATCAAATCAAATTTATTTATATAGCACATTTCATGTACAAACAATTCAAAGTGCTTTACATAAAATAAAAGCATTGCAGCAGGGAGTGTAAAATGAAAATAAAGAAATAAATCAAATGGCTCTCACTTGACTTTCCATGCTCAGCAGTGAAGCATATGATGTGTTTATGCTCCTTCACTGAATGTCAGATATGGATATAGTTGTATGCGGATTGTGCACAGTGTTCAAGGCTTTGGCTGTCCTTGAAAAATAAGCGTCAGCAACTGCAATGTTGTTGCTTGTGTGAGCTGTCAATACTGTTTTGTTCATCTATTCACCGATGACGATTGTTACTGTAGAACGAAGAGGACGGGAGAGGAGGGAGGATGAAGGAGAGGCAATTGAGAGGAAAAGAGTGAAAGAAGGTGGAAAAGGACAAAGAGAACAATACGAACAGACAGCAGACTGGCAGCCAAGAGGAGGAATTAGATGGAGGCTGGGATCCTTTTATAATAATTTTACATGTTGACAGGTCATTTTCTTCTTATCTATATGTCAAAAATGTGAAATTCTCAGTTTTATGCATAGCCTACTAAGATGCATGTAAGTACTTCCTGTTGGATTTAGGAAGTTGAGTTTAACCAGAGAAAAGTATGTGTTTTTTTTACGATTATTAGATTATGTGAGCTGTTTAGTAAATAATGACTTTTGTGCCAAAGACTCATTTTTGTCTTTTCACTGAGCAAATTAATTTTCATACATCTAATGTGAAGGAAACCTACTGGCGAGATCTGCTTAGTCACAGGAACAAAAACATCGTATACGGGATGTCAACACGATTCAGCATTAACATTAAGAGCAACACAGTGAGAATGAGAGGTGATGGGAAAGCAAAGAGAAGAACCCGCCAAAGGAGAAAGAGACAGGGAGAGTGAAGGAGACAAAGAGAGAGAAAGACTTGGAGGGAGAGTGGATTTGAGTACAGAGGGAAATTAATCATCTGCATGGGGTGAGCAGGATTTAAAAGAGCCATTATGTCTTGGCTAAGGCTTTTCTCTTTTTCTTGATCCTTCCAATATCCATGTACTGTATCCCAGCAGGGACAACTTTGAGAATCCTCTTAATTTACTCCCACTGCAGCAACTTATCACAGAAGTTTGCGCTGATAATGAAGGAAGCGTTAACAAAAAGAAGAATGAAGACATGTTACAAATCAAGTCAAAAGGCATGTGGGCGTGTAACATATAAGATGCCAGCTTCAGAGCCATAATGTGCATGTTGGTTTGAACTTTAGAGAACATGTTTTTACGGGCTGAAATGAGACAGAAGCTGCAGGCCTCAGAATGCCTCTGTCCAACAGCACGCAGACACTTGAAGTCAAATATGGCAGCGATCAGACTGCAGGCTGAGACGAAGCACACTGACGTCGTTATCGTTACATAATGTGACACTGCCCTCTGTCCCCAAGTGTTTCTGATGACTCTGCGTATTAACAGTAATAGCAATACTTTCATTTCAAGGCTGATAAACTGGGGAAACCTTTTTCAAACATGGTTAGTGAAAAGAACACAGTCTTCTGTCTGCATTTTTAGATATAATCTAGTCTTTTCTAACATCTGTCAGTATTTACCCATCATTTATACTTCATTTGTACTTTTTTCAGACAATAATGTAAGAGAAAACTGTCAGTAAAAGTGTGCTTCTGTAAGAAAAGTGGACCAAAATGATACCGATAGAATGTAGCAGAGATTTGACACTGGAATGTAAGCCGATTAAACACCTTTGCAATATACTAAAAAAGCCAGACATTAGCAGGTTTTTTGACCAGAGGCAAAGGGCTTCATAGTACATATACATGTTTATTCATGGACAAGGACAAATCCTAATAATTGTGTAAAAATAATGGCTAAACGACAGGTACTTCTTGGGTAAATGACCGGGCATAACTTTTTGCAGTAGAAATGGTAAATAAAGCTCCCGGCTGCTATCAAAGCAGCTCTGTAATGAGATAGAAATAACATGGAATTGACAAATATGTCAAACACAATGACTGGTCAAAGACAAAAAAACCTCCCCTCTGGACAAAAAGAGCAATTCTGTCAGAACGATATAACTTTAAATAGCTAATATGATAACAGAAAGTTTTCTCTCATCAAGGTTAATGTGACACGCTTGTCAATTTACATAAATCTTACGTGTCTCCTCTCTCATTACAGCCAAGGAGTAAACAGATGTTGTTGTTTTTATTTACATAACTGGAAGTGTTTGGATGTCTCCCAGAATAGAAGTCTGATGCAGCATCTCCCTCTTCTTAGCTACTTCCTGTAGGAGAAACGCCAGCAGCCACATTGGGCTGGCAGAAGCTGCCAAGGCCCAAAGGGGCCCGGAGCTCTTTCTGACTCCTTCCCTGAAACCAACTATATTTAACCCCCCACCACCACTAACAGCATGCACACACATACTCCTTCATTAAGAGACATGCACAGACACAGAAAAATAATCTATTCAGATGCTCATTCAAACGCATTAATGTAGAGTAACATCTAATGCTTCACTATGCCAACAGCCATAAAACACATTATGAGTTGCTATCCTTCATTTGTTGGAATACTGTCTGACGTCATGCCTGCTGTCAAAGTCAATAAGCTATATTTTTAGTTAAAACTTTTTTAATGACAATTGAGACTCACAAAGGATGATGTTTTCCATGGATGCCCCACAACGACATTTCTGAAATGTGACCCATGAATACTAAAATATGGCTGCTCCAGTGCATGAGTCTGTATGTGAGAGTGTGTGTTCAGATCTATGATGGCTCTGACCCATTTAGGGCCCCCTGCTCAGCCAGATGAGAGATGGAACGTCTGAGCTGCTGAATGTTTTTCAGCCTTCGGCCAGTCAGCTCGGGCACATCTGTGACAGACTGCTGGACTCCAGGCTAGACCTCAAGTCTGTGTGTTCACTGATGGTCTAAATCTGAAATTATGTGGCCTCTGTGCACATCCTGTCATGTGAGAGTTTGCAATTAATAATGCAGTTTAACGACACCAAAAGTGTAATGCTGTTAAACTATTCAGATGAACATAACTCATTCTTCATTTATGGAAACAACAGGATATTTAGTTGTCATGAATACCTTTTTACGTTTGTGCATATGTTTATATTTCTGTGTCTGTCTGTTTGTTGGCCTTGTGGGAACAAATCAGCTCAAGTTTGAAACGTGCAACGAAGAACAAATAAGAAAAGCGGCAGTAGCAAGGAGTTGCCACTAGCTGGCAGCAAACTATCTCATTAATGAGCTCATCGTGTGCAGGACACAGCAGGCCGTTCTACATCAAGACAAAGCACATCCGTCCCTTCAGTATCAACTCATTATTTATCACTGGTGTAATTTAGTCATGTCTTTAACAAAGACGAACAAAAACATGGCAACAAGATCAAAGGTCTCATCGCTTCATCATTAGACCAGATAATGAATTGGATATGATTTAAAAATTGTAGATTGAGAATGCAGCCCGTGAACATTTCTAATATTTTCAAGAGTTTAAAACCAGAGAAACACATTTAATTCCTCTAAAGATCAAAATACTTGTTCAAATACTTGTGTGAGGACATTTGCGAAATTTAGATCGATTTAGTTAGATTTCCTACTACTGCTGCTTCCTTCACTAAGGATTACTTTTGGAGCTCTTCATTTAAGAAAGCATGACTGGGAAGCTAATACGTGGAGACATGTGGAAATATCCATCTGAATAAACTAATCAACTGATTATTATGTGATATGATTAAGAATCCAAACAACCAGCTAAGTGAACCTCACATTGACCCAGTTTTATCAACCGTAGCAAAGAATTAAAAGTAAAAAAAAAGGTCTAAACTCAAGTAATACGAAGTAAACAGGTGCTATGAAGCTTTCAATTTCACTCTAGGATCTTTTATCATCTGTTTGTGTATTTTCAAAACAAACAACAAAATTAAATAATAAATATATATATATAAAAGAAATCGGGGCAGCCATGGCTCAGTGGTAGGAGTGGGTCGTACAATAACCGGAAGGTCGGTGGTTTGATTCCCACTCTCCCTGCTCAAAATTTTTTTTCCTTTAATTAGCCAGGATTCTCCCATTGAGACTAAGAGTCTCTTCTGCCAGGGAGTCCTGGTCAAAATGGCAGCTTACATACAGTTCCAGACGCAGACAGACACAAAACATATAATAAGGAAAATAAACTTACAAAAAATACATTAAGAGAGAAAATAATAATGATAAACTTAGGCCTACATAAAAACATAGCAAAATAGATTGCTGCCACTCATCCAGCTGTCAGTCCTGAGGCTGAGGTGCCTTTGAGCAAGGCACCCTTACCCCCATGCTCCCTGGGTGCTGTGATTGGCTGCCCACTGCTCCAGTGAATGGAGTAATTTCGTGTTAACATTCGTGTGTACATGACAATAAAGTCATTTTAATCTTAATAGTAATACCCAGTCAGCGCCTTTGATAAGAAAACATAATCTCCATAATTCCCACCATCTGCCACTCTGAGCAGAAGTGATCTTAAATAATGAAGTGTGTAAAAGGTTCACCTTTACTCCCTGTAATGTTCATATAGACGAGCAAACACACAATAAACAACAACCCCACAGATGAAATGGGAAAACAGTCGGCCTATGGATAGCCTACTCGTCTACAGAACCCATACCAGTTAACCGCCCTCCTGTGAATCTCAGAGCTTATTAGCTTTCACATTAATTAACACATTTTAATTGCTGCAGTAATATACTGCAGTGTCACACACCTAAAAAGCAGACTCGCCCTTTGTGATTATCAATTTTGAGGGCAACATCCATTTAGAAGTTAATGTGGCTCCCAAATGAATAAATTAAATTTTTAGACAATGATGAGTTTACCCTGGCTCACATTGGTGCTGCTGGTAGCTGAGCTGCTTGAAACTGGCATATATCTTCATGCCACGTACCATTTTCACTGCAGAATCTTTTAGCCTCTCTTTTATCCAGTTATATACAGCAACTAATGCCCACTCAACTTAAAATGCAATTGATTAAATGCTGCTGTGGTTTTGAAACCTTATCTGTCAATAAATTGTTTGCAGGACTTGCCAAGAAAACCGACAGAAATGGGAAGCAGAAGAAAGCCATCCCTGTCAGTTCTCATAACCTCTGTGACCAACGGAGTAATGGGCTGCACTGGTCACTGCGCGGGTGAATTGCAACATCTCAGTTTCAAAAACTGTTTACACCAACAACGCCTTAGAAACACTGGACTTGCTGCAATCTTCATCCTCAACAGTGAGTGTCACTGCTGAGGGAACGGCACCACCACACTGCAGGAGAAGCAACAGAAGAATTACTATGAGGACTATATTCTGTGAACACATAACTACACAGTTTCAACATATTTGAATGGTGTTAAGGTGTTTTTTTATGTGTTTTTGTAACATTTGCAATTGTTGCACCTTCTTTGGTGTCGGCCGGTCAAAGATACCCATAGAGATCACTTGCTCATACATTCTTACCAACAGTTTTTCCTGATAGTCAAATATGCTGCTCACGCTGTGCGCCACAGATTAAAAAAATTAGGAGGTGCACAACAGGCCAGATGACACCAAAGCACTGGTGCAGCAGGCACTGTGAAGTCAATTTAGGTGCTGCCATTCACGAGGTTGAGACAACTATGGCTTGCAGTGGAAATTTGAGAAAATTTCAGCTTGTCTGTGGCAGTGTAGGCGCCTGACAAATCAAATCACCTGACAGATTGTGTGTCTGAATGACTGTTACAACAATTCCGAACGCCAGGCTCATGGTCAAGTGTTAGAGCATCGCATGCAAGAGGATCTTCAAACAATTTCCCTCAAACATAAGCCGTCAGTCTGCTTAGAGCGGACAGAGTTGCACAGAGGAATAAATGTGGACATAGAGGAATTCCCTTTACAGACTCTGAAGTGGGATCAATAACCCTTCATGATCATGTTTTCTCCACAACAGAGAAAAACAGCGCCTTGCTCTACGCTCTTCACTTTTCCTCACAAGTGTTGAACTCAACTCTTTTACTGTTGGTTGTGAAATTCATCAACTGGTTTCACTTTTATATCAGAGAAACTTTGGATTTGAGAGTTTTAGAGTGAAATGAGAAGAAAAAAGGTGTCTACAGCTTTTCTTTTCTTTTGTTGTCTTTTTTTTTGGTTATTATTCAATACTATACGGCTAGTTATCTTACTACTGTAATTAGCCCCATGTAACAATGACAATACCACAAATAAGCATATGTGACTGTTTTTATTTGATGTTGACTATTCCCCCCCGCCCCCCTTTATCCTCGTGACATATCTAAATTTCAGGTGCACTGCTTGACTCATTATGTTGCATTGTTAAGTCCTTTGTAGTGAAAAAGTTCATATTGACTGTCACATACCTTTTGCCTCCCCCGATCTGCTTTTGCTTGTTACACTCATTGCTTCCTTTTGTATAAGCTGTCTCTTGAAAATTGAGATTTTCTTGGTTACCATGGTAACGAGTCCAACAAAATGTACACATTGTAGGACGTTGGACTCAAGCCAAGTGATTTTGTCCAAGTGTCCATCTATGAAGAGTCGCAAGTTAGAAATAGTATATATTTGTGATTCCCATTTGAAACTTTCTCTTGCATTTATTTATTATTTTTTTCCAAACAACTCAGGTTTGCGAGCCAGAATAGAACCACTACTTGTTTGGGAAAATCCATCAGTGTGAAAACGCATTACTTCTTTCTTTTATCACCCGAAACCTTAACAGTAGCAGTCGTATAACACGTTACAAATATCTGAGGGGTAAAAAAATGTATTTGACATTTTAGATTTTTTTCCCTTATACATGTTGCCTTCAGGGGGTCTGCCCAAACACACCAGACAGAATCCACACAAAATATTCCCATTTTACTGTACAAACATGCTCAAAGAGTTCTGTTTTCTCTACTTTTTTTCCCTCCCCAGATACAGACATTACAGACATATGCACGCATATATTTTCATGCACCCCCCTCCAGCGTCCTCATTGCTGGTTGTTTCCTCCGATAGAGTTGAGCTCAGAGGGTGTGCTGAATCTCCTGCTGGCAGGCATCAGCTAAAGGCACTCACACACACAGACACACACTTAAACACAAAGATGCATCCATGCACACGTTTATGCAAACATATACTCGTGCCCTCACAATGATATGCACACAAAGACAGTCAGGTTCCATTACTTCAAAGGATGTTACACAGAATTGTCCTAATTATTTTCTAGACTTATAACTATATCCACTACGTACTGATCCCTTATCTTAACTCAAGCATAACCTTAACCCAACACATTAAATTCAATAAATTGCAAACATGGATTTTTTTTTTTTGTCACGCCATGTAAATGTGAAAGCACCCTGTCCTCACAGCACTGGTAATACAATAGTGGACAAACACTCTCTGATTTTTTCTCTGTCTCTCTTGCCCTCCCGCAGATGCCAATATTATACGGCCAGCTCAGACTTTATTACCATACCCTGAGATTAGATTAAAGACATTTTATTGTCCTTCTGTCTTCAAGGTCCTTACAGTTGTGATCTCAGTTGGACTTTGCATATTTGAAGCATCAGTTATGAATTGCATAAAGACTGCAGTGCCCAATCATCAAAGCTTTTGAAAATCTAGATGCATTTCACTCACCATAATAGCCAGGTAAGGCTCAGTTTGCCGGAGGCGCTTTTGCATGTGACAGATGATGCCGATTTCAGCAAGTACCCTACGTGACTGGAGCTACAACTCACTTGCTGTCACTGTTCCTGATACCTTCTGTCAGAAACTGGTAAAACAAGTGCTGTTTGTCTGCATGTTTCCGCTAAAACATCTCCAAACATGCTGAAACAATCCTTGTTGTAAAACAATACTTTGATTTGTAGAGGATCCATGACAGAGATTGAACTCATGACAGAATGTGTGTTGGCTACACTGATCAACAGTGAATAAGGTTGCAGTTTCATGGTAAAAACTGTACAATTACTATGTTTTCCTTTCGCTGTTCCCTACACAGATGCAGCTTAAGTTTAAACTTGTCAGCACAATGACATCCTATGTCTCCATACATATTCCTTCCTAAAAATGTCCAGTTTTCAGATCTTGCGAATGCAAAAACACTAAGAAGAAGGCAGTAAAAAGGGCTGGAAGAAGGCACCTACTCACTTTTATGCATAAGTTCACAACTGTTTTGACACTGTTCTATTTTCATTCTGTTTGGGATTCCTTATTTTTCTGCTTTACTCTTTATATGTTGTAAAATACAGTTAGACAGTTACAAAAATCGACATGGCTACAGATTAGATATTTTGACCTTCATGTGTTGTGATTCCCATCATGTTATATGAACACTGAGTAACAGACTGTGACTACATTTTGGACAAGTGGACAAACCTGCCTTTTGCAGGTTTCCTGGTGAAACTGGACAGTTAGATTTTGGGTTCAGCTCCTTCTGTTCCACTTGCACTGCATTTGTTGTGGATATAAACAGCAAAATGCATTTCAGAATTTGTTTATGCCCATTTATCAGGCAAATGCTACTCATACGCTTAGTTGACACCTGGAGGCTCCAGACGGCAGGTTGAAGTCTCATATGTGTTGCGTCTGTAAGATGAACCTCTGGTTAGAAATGTGACGTGCCCCTTCATTACTATGAACACAACAATAGTGGAACACTTCTCCAACTACTTTACTTTAGTGACATTTTGAGATATTTGTTCTCCATTTGAGTGCTTCCTGCTTCCATTCTGTGTCGTTAGGAGTAAAACTGATTATTGGCTCTAAGATATCCTCAAGTACTGGATGATGCATGCTGTCGTTTTATATGTCACATTTATTCAAACACACTGTCTGTTGTTGGTATGTGGTATTATAGTTTTAAGTCCAACATGGTCTTTACTACTTTCAGTCTATTTTCCACTTGTTTGAACATTTTTCTCTTCCCATTTAAGAAGCAACTTAGTCTGTTCGAACTACAGAGCTAAATTAATCAGATACAGCACAAAAAGGGAATCTAAATGATCTCAAACAAGATGTCAGATCTCATCAGATACTGTAAATGCTCATATTAAGTATTTCTAAATCTTAACTGTCAGCTCCAGATTTATACAATTAAATTAAATGCTCTCTACAAGAGAGGTCTTCTGTAATAATATAACAGGGGAAATACGGATCTATGATGCACACAAACACACACACACACACACACACACACACACACACACACACACACACACACACACATTCACACAGGGTACACCCTAATGAGACTTTATGGCTTCTGACAGAACAGCAGAACTATCTCTGTCACAAAGCTGTGGCACTTCCCATCTCGTTCTCTCTTCATTAGAGCTCACCTGGATCCTGCTCAGTTTGCTCCATTGTATTCCCGTCAATTCCACTCTGCTGATTCTCCTACATTCCAGTTCAGGCCACGCAGATATGACATCCGACTGGTAATTACACCAGTGGCCCCAGTAATATGATTTATTGGGTCAGGCTTAAGCACTGAGTAAGTATTCAAGCAGGTAGTCAGAAAGTCAGTGCTGGAGAGGATTTGCTTTCTTGGAGCATCTGGCACCCTCTAGTGAAGACATTATTGAAGTGTGCAACATGTATTTGAAGTGGAGGATAGCGATTATTTCCTTCTCTTCGCTGTCATAGAATGTATTTGGTGATGAGGGTTAAGTAAGTAATGATCTGAGTAAGAAAGAGAGGTAACAAATAAAAAGATAAAGGAATAAAAGCAAAGTAAATCTGTATTCTACATCTAAAACAATTGAAATAGTGAAAATCTCCCTTAAACTTGACTGATCTGCACACACCAGTGAGCTCAGCTTCATCAAATATATTTTAAATGAACTATTTGACTCACTTAATCTAATCCTGTGGCTGAATAGGAGCAAATCCCTGAAGCTACGTTCAAACATCTGATGGAAAGAGAGAAGTGGTGGCTGTTAGAGAAACAGATTAATGATGTGCCTTCAACTCTCCTCTTGGACTCTATCTGTCCATAAAAGCACATTGCTTTCATCTCATCTCACTGTGATAAGAAATATATTATTTATGGTACATTTGTTGTACATCTGAGGTCACCAAAACCAATCATTGATCGATGTCAGTTCAGCTCATGTTGTTCAGATGAGCGTCATGGGCTGCAGGTCAGACTTCAGTACAATATAATTTTTCACTCATAATTGAGCCTGTGTATGATTAAATTAATCTGGCATATAAAATGCAATCAGCCATGAGAGTGTATAAATACTGTGAGTATTCGTAAGTAGATGTTTCCTGAGGTTTGGATGATATGCAGCCCATGTGCAGATTTGAGGTAAATGATGAGTATAGATCAGGGCTACCCAAATCCGGTCCTCGAGGGCCGACGTCTTGCAGGTTTCAGATGTTTCCCTGCTTCAACACAGCTGATTCAGATGAAATGGAGCTCTTCAAAAGGTTGTTAAACCAGCTGATGAAGCATCGATCTGAATCAGGTGTGATGGAGCAGGGAAACATCCAAAACCTGCAGGACGTCGGCCCTCGAGGATTTGGGTAGCCCTGGTATAGATGTTCCTTCTATTTTGAAATGAGTTGACGGGGATCATGAACTCCTATCAAACTGTCCTCCGGGGTGGGGAGGGGTAAGTGAGGTCTTTATTGTACCACATCTTTTAGTGACCATGGTATTGCATCTGCAGTTTATTGATCCATTGAACTGACACAGTGCTGAGAGTTCTGTTTTCTTTTGTCTAACTTGGAGGCACACAAAGCTACTGTAATTGAATTCCTGGATTCATTTGTGTTGACCCTTTGCTTTATTGTGTTGACTACTCATGTAAAAGGGATCTGAAGAAAAAAGGATTACATTTTTTTTTAAAGTCCATTTTGAAAATATGGCAGCTGTGACTGATATGGTTTTTTGGCAGCATCAGTAACATCTCTGTCAGATCCAGTGCCGTAACCAGCATTGAGGACACACAGGTCATGACCTCGGTATTTTCCCCGGTGTTTTTTTTATTTTTTTTATTCAGAGAAATGTCAAATTAATATAAGATGAAAATCGTTCTGACTTTGATTGGTGGAAAGATCAGCATGCATTCTCATTTGTTTTTCTGAAAATAAAGTCCACATAATCCCTTTATCATCACGTTATATTTTAAAACTGAGCGGAAAAACGCCACCCGACATTGGAAACATGTTTATCATATTACGCAGCTTCGACGCGAAAGTCAGCTGGGAAATGTAAGCAAGATGAGGAAATCTACTAAACAAACTAAACTCAGCTTTGGAAAGCCAACTGGCCAGGGGAAAAGAAAGAGAGAAGGAGGTGAGTTCATTTCGCCAATCGCCAGTGAGAATGAGTGACAGTTCATAATGTTCATATGCGTTCATAGCGCGGCTAGGAATAGGAAGATGCTAGATCATTGTCCTCAGCATTTCAAGCAACAGTCACAAAGCCCCTTGGTTAGGATTTCGTTTTCCAGTCGGCACAAACACACTGCACACAAATCTCTCTCTCAATTCGATTTTCCAAAAAAAAAAGTAGCGACCTGTAATGGAATTGTTGGGACACGGCTTGGGCTGTTAAGCTAACTTTTTTTTTTTTTAATCAGGGCTTGACAGTTTTGTGCCAACTGTGGCTCATTCAGCCTCACTAGCTACAGTTTTGTTCAGTGCCATATGGCTTCCTACATGTAAATAAAGCAGACTAATAGAAACTGGGTCAGAAACTTATATTTTTCTTTTACTTAAAACAGTTGATGATGCACACGGTGCAAAATAACAGAATGAAATACCCCGTGTACTCTCTCATATGACACAATCTTGAGGTTAGTTGTGCTGCTCATGGTGCATTATGAAGCCAAGTTTTACCAGCATTTAGCTAGTTGTCAGGCCCAGCATGATACCTCTGTCTTCTCTGTGTTGAGTGAATGGATTGAATTGAGACTATTCATCTAAAATACAGCCAACATCTTGTGGTCTGTTTGGCACATTCTACGATGTTAATTTAGTGGGTGGATTCAACCAGTTACTTAGGTAAAATGATTGCATTTTTCATGAACCATTTGGATTTTATTGCAAATGGTGTCTAAAATTTTGCACATCGGTTAGACCAATAACCCAACTCATTCATTTGACCTTTTAGTGGGTCATGCAGATGCATGGTGATGATGGTGACAATAGTAATAATAATAATAATGTAATATTAATAACAATAATATTAATGGTGATGATGATGATATTTTAAAACAGATGACACAGGAGAGGATGAGAATGAGGGAGTTGAAGAGAGAGAGTCAGTAGAGGAAGAAAGGGGAAGAACTGAGTCTCACTCACTCACTCAAATACTCTACTTTTGTGATCACATTGTTATAATAAACTTGTTCACCTACATATTCACCTCCTTGATGGGCTTGTGATTTACCTCTGTTTATTCACATTTCCAAACTGTATTTTAAAAAGTCAACATATTAGGATGTTTTTTTTGTCAAATAAGATTTATCGCAATATTTGACCTCGGTATTTGAAAAATCCTGGTTACGGCCCTGGTCAGATCTACAAACCCAGATCCAAAAAGGTTGGATCCAAGAATGCAATGATTTACAGTACTTTATTCACAATAGACCTTAGAAAACATAAATAAAATGTTGAGCCTTACGATGTTAAAATAAAGTCTTAAACTTAGCACTATGTGGCACCATTTTCAATAAGTAAAAGGTTTGTCCTGCAGGCAGGTCAGTCCAGCAACTGCCCTCTTCTGCCATAAAACTATGCAGTATTGGGTTTAGCTTAGTCATACTCAAAACATGCAAGGCCTTCTGGAAGCATATGCTGTTCTAAAACCTATGTATATACCTTTGATGTTGCCTTTCCAGATGTGCAAGCTGCCATTTCCATAGGCCCAAATGCACTCCCAAAGCATCAGAGATGTAAGCTTTTGAACTGGGCACCGATAACAAGCTGGATGCTCTCCTCTTTAGTCTGGAGGGATTCAGATTTTGGTTTGACTTTTTAAAAAACGTTTTGCCTCCATCCGTTTTAAATGATAAGGTGACAACAGGGTTCAAAGTTCCAATTTTACGTTGAGAATCTTCATTCTAAAATTTCACCACATTTTGTAGATGCAGTTCTTTATAGATAACTGAAGCTCTGCCCGACTTTACTTTTTAGAGACTCTGCCTCTCAAAGGTGCTCTTTTTTATTTTCAATCCTGTTTCTGACCTGTTACCAATTAATATAATGAGTCACTACATGTTCCTTTTCACTTACATTTCCATGCCTTTTTATTGCCACTGTCCCAATAAATTTAAAATTTGCGAATGTTTTTTTTAGACATAGTGAAATATCTCAGTTTTAGTATTTTATATATTATCTGTGTTCTTTTGTGAATAAAATATTGGTTTATGACATTTGAAACTTGTGTTTTATTTAGATTTTATACAGTAAATTGGCCTGTCTCCTTTTGGTTTATCACAAGCAGAAATATAGAATAGAATAGAATAGAATAGAATAGAAAAATACTTTATTCAATATATAACGTAAGAACAAAAATTTGTCACTTCACGCATCATCTGTTGTGTGCCAAGTTGTGTTAAAATCGTGTGATATACTGATTGCGGGTCACTAAGGTTCAAGTTAAGCTTTCAGAAAGTACGGCTTCTTTTTTACTGGCAGATTCAAACAAAGAGAAAAGAAAGGTAGAGATAGGAAACAAAGAAGCAGTCAGTCAAATTACTTTTAACTCATAGAAATGTTGCATAGAGTAGACTATCATTAGTCCACCTTTCTTGTATTTATCTCTCACATGCCATGCAAGCTGCTGCTCTGCTTTCAATGACCTGCATTTCCAAACTATATAGTCTACTTCAAACAGTTAGTTTTTGAAAAGATAATTGATCAAGAGAGAGAAAGAAGATGTCTGAATAAAACTCTACCCCAGAGAGAGGGATGTAAGCAATGATTCATGCAACCTCCTACAAGCACTGACGTGGGTCGACCATTTACCTCTCATTTGCCACTGAGGTAGCTCGCATAAAGTAATTACTGAGAATTAGTCAAATTACTAGTTGCATCTGAAGTACAAAGTTTTGCATCCACTCACAATCAGACAAGGCATAAATAGGAGATAGGCATAAAGGAGAAATCTGTCTGAGACCGAGACAAGTCCGATAAAACATATAGTCGATTCAGAAACAAAACCAAAACCACAACACTAGCCTTCAGTATCAACTGTGAATCCAAGCTATCATTAGCACTGAGCTAACATGCACCTATTAAAACAAATTAAATAACTATTAAATAACTTCCTGTCAGCTTTTGTGGTACTTTTTCCTGAGAGCTAAACCAAATGTTAGCAGATTACAGACTCTTGCTTGAACCCTGATTTCCATAGCTCTAGTTCTAAAGGTCTGTCTTATTGAAAAACTTAAAGGTAGGGTAGGAGATCCTGGATTTTGAGTCCAGCGAAGCTGCATTTTGAAAATACACCGGTAAAAAGTCCCAACCCTTTTCTTCACTTTCCCCCCGAAGGCACGCCTCTAGAGTACATGAACGCGCACGAGCACGAAGGTGCACGAGCGCTGTTCTGACAGCAAGCATCGATCGTTGCCGTATTTAGTATTTAGTATTTAGTTTATGCTAACTATACGTTTAATAATGCTAGGTGCTAGCCAAGCTGGCTCTAGTTTAGCTTCCTGCCAAGCTTCTGGACGTGTAATTCGTTCGAGCAGGGCGGGGGGGGAGGGGAGGAGCAGATTGCAGTTTGATAGACGGCATCAGAATCCAATCATTGTGAACGGTCCGTTCACAATGATTGGATACTGTTTTTCCTAGATTGTACGTTCTAGAGGCCACTAAAACTTTTCATATTTGTGTCAAAACTTTTAATTAATTGGTTGCAATGGGGGTGTGAAGAGTATTTCAAGCAATATGTAAAAAAATGTTCCAGAAAAAGATCCCCTACCCCACCTTTAAGTGGAACATCTGCGGTCAAGTCCATTAAGGGAAAACTTGGTGGTCAACTGCGCCCATTAGTATTTTGTTCTCAGCCAATCAATTCCTGTGAGCCACTCACCAGATAATTCTAGTATATTTTCAGACATGCAGTGTCTGAAAATATACTAGAATATACCACCAAATGCTTCAGAGTCACTCAATAACCTGATAATTGTCTAAAAGAAACAGCCCATGAAGGAGAAAATTACTTGCGACGGAGGTGAAAGTGCACTGTTCATTATTTTTAGGATACAGAAGTCAAACATATTGATAGTCATAGTTTTAAATCATTGCAGTTTAATGTTTGAAGAGAACAATCAGAAAGGTGTCATGAATCAGAGAAATGTGATACTGTGACGTATTTAATAATATCTCCATGTACTAGTTTCACAATGTTACAGGGTTAATATACTCAGCAAGACGCTTTGTGGACTGGGGCACTGTCCGAACATCATTTGTGCTATCAAGAGAGGTCATCAATTTGGTTTAGGTCACTGGCATTAAAAATTACTATCATTTCAGCGCCGAAATCATTTAGACAGCAAACGCAGTAATCCAGGGACACAAGGTCACTTTCCTTTTAAAATGATATGAGTTGTGTAATCACGACGGGTGTCCAGGTGCATGAAATATCAGATATTCCTTAGTGTTAAAACCAGGCTCAGCCAGGGAAAAAGGGGAAGGAACATTTAACCAGAGTGGAAATGGTGAAAGGAAAAGTAGAGTATTTGCTTAGCACTGAAAATGAAATATACAACAACAAAAGCACAGTTCAGTTCAGGGCCTGTGAATGAGAGAAAGTTGATCAATGAAGTTGACGATTAGGGTAATAAAAAACTGTGCTACTCACCCAAACCTGAAAACAAGGCGTTAACAACCCAGCTACTAATGAACCTGACACTATGAGACTAAGGCCTGGTTATACTCGTGCTTCATGCATCTCACAGCACACATTTTGCTTGAATGAATTTGCTAGAAGGCGCAGTGCTAAAACTCTACATAAAAAGCTTCTGTTGTTATTTTGTTTCCTTTCTTGCAGAAAATACGTGGAGGAGAGTGTTTTGCTTGAGTGATCAAATATTTTCATCACTTTGATTTATTCACTAAGCTATACGCCTTGTAATTCACTGCCATGTGCACCTTTATTCATCAAAAAAAAAAAAGGTCTTGAATTTTGTGCCTGACATGGCTGTGAGTTGTTGCTCTGGGGAGGAATAAGTGGCACGACACCTCTCCCTGCAGGAGAGAGTCAGTGAAGGAAGAGATTATCCATATGTATGAATTTATTTGGAGTGGAAGACGTGATCAGAGCACAGGCTGATGCTTTGCTAAGTCTTAGTACAGATCTGCTGAAAAAATCAAAAGTATATGTGAAATGTTATACCACTTTTTTCTAATGGTATGTTCAGGCGATATGCAGAAACTACTTCACACGGCCCACGGAAATGGAATTTCTTCCCCAAAACTGTAACTGTCAAAATGTCTGCAAACCTTCCACCACATTGTGAAGTGTAAATTTTGTTTTTCTATTGGTTTCCCCCAAACAATGTACAAAATAAAATATAAGCATAGAATGAAATAAAATAATTAATAAGAATAAAATAAAACTAGAAAGCTGCAAGCAGCTGTATGCGGGACCGAGATGTGCGTACGTTGGGGCACGCGCTGGACGTCGTCGTCGCGCAGCTCTGGACACACGCAGGATACCCTCTGCGTACGTACGAGTACATAATAACCCCAATGCGGAGGGGTATTTGAACATTTTTAGGGGGCGCCACTGAGCCATTTTGCTCCGCCCACACACGATACCCTTTACATACGTACGAGGTCATCAGGGTGGACGTGTGTGCCAAGTTTCATGACCTTGCGATGATGATAAGGCTTTCAAATCACAAATGCCATCACACGATTTTCACCGCCTGGCCACGCCCACACCGTTCAGAGTTTGGAAAAGTTTCTCCATAATTTTTGCCCCAATGTCTTAAGAGTAACCTGGACAAGTTTGAAGCTTGTAGCATTAAATCTGTAGGAGGAGTTCGATCAAATGCGAGGTGTGGAAAAAAAATAGACGTTTCCAACCACCAGCAGGTGACGCTATAGGTGGATGTCATTATGATAATATGTATGCGTTCAGGCTGGGTCCAGCATTGAACATATGACGGTTGAATAATGTATGTGGGAGTTATTACCGACTTCATTTTTTGTGGCGAGTGATGGCGAGTCATCCAACTTTGAGGCGTCACCACGGCCACGCCCTTTAAGTTTTGAAAAAGTTTCCCCATAAATTTTTTTTCCCCCATGTCTTAAGAGTAACCTGGCCAAGTTTGAAGTTTGTACCATTAAATCTGCAGGACAAGTTCGATCATATGCAAGGCGTGGAATCGGTCAAAAATGGCACGAAAACGCACTTTCCATCTAAAATGGCTACCTTCCTGTGGACATGGGACCATGGCGGCAAGAGACTTTTTTGTGCGTCTGGGCATGATGAATGAGTGTATCGAATTTCGTAGTCCTACGCGAAACTAATCCCAATGCGGGGACCATTTTCAAGCATCATAGGGGGCGGTACAGAGTCAATGAGCGACTCCCAAAAATATAAAGTTTAGATTCTTTCATGTCGTCGACTGGCAGGTGCATAATAATCCATACAGATACAATAGGGTCCTTGCAGTTTCACTGCTCGGTCCCTAATAAAATGAAATGTCAGGTGAGCTGGATTATTGTACATGAAGTGAGGGGTTCTACAGTTTGATGGCCACTGGCAGGAATGATTTCCTGTGGCGCTCTGTGGCGCAGTCTGGTGTAATAAATTTATTACTAAAGGTGCATCTTTGGCTGGCTCTTTTCCAACTCAAGGATCAAAATCGACACAGATTTTATAATTTTAGATTCAATTGTAACTGATAAGCCTCTGAATTTGAAAATTTAATTAAGTCTTTGTTGGGACTGTTTCTGGATAGTTGGGTTATACTCAGTGAAACTTGAAGTTCATTTCTATGGTGAGTTCACAATATTTTAAACATCTCACCTGTTCAACTGTCTGTAAATTCATATTTGAATCAGTCCAGAGTTTATTTTTCACATTCAGTTGGAGCTAGTTATCCAAACACGAGTGAGGGATTGATTGATGATAGGCACTAACAGAGTTCTCGTGATTAAGTAATTCCAGTATAGCTGTGTCATCTTACTATTTGAGGTATGTGGTAGGAGTTAGTGGACTTGTATAGTAATTTGTGTGTAGAGAAAAGGACTCAATATATACACTTGATGGTTCAAGATATCACTAAGGCTATTTTCACAAGTTTTTTTGATCAGCTGATGATGCAGAGATATGTTTAAATTGGAGAGGAAACCAGAGGTTAGCTGGTTAATCCAGGTGTTGAAGAAGAAGAATGTTTACCACAGCATCTTGTTCCACATTTGGCCCTAGAAGCACACTGATATAGATCCAGCAGTGCTCTGACCGCTGGTAGGATGAAGCTTCTGGATCAATTTCTCTTGACTCGATTTCTTGTTTCATTATTCTGAAGTGAGTGCCACTTGTTTGAAATGGTTAGGTTCTATAGAGCAACGTTTCTTGGGTTCTGGTAGGATGACATATGTTTTCCAGACTATGGGTAGTTGATGATAATTCTTCCACCCTCTTCAAAAATCAATACCTTCTCATGGTGGAGGGTTTTCACTGCCTGAGTGACTCTAGAAACTGTGCTGTCATGGGCAACTGGCTCCTGGTCAGGTGGTGTAAGTGAGAACATAGAGGTGTGAATCGTTACTGCCCTTATGATTAAATTGGGGGATGGAGAGTTAAGGAGGCAAAAGATGACTTTTTCCTTTCATTTTGGGGACACTGGCAGAGTTGCATTAATCGAAAAAAAAAATGAATCCAGCAGAATACAATTTGCCAAATAAATTTGCATGCACAGCAACGTCATAAGGTGATCACAAGTATGTTTGAGATGTCACTTTTCATTTAACAAGTCCTCTTAGCACCCAAAAACAGAATGACAGCATCTTTATTGGATCATCTATCTCTCCTGTTCAGTGTTTGATTTATGACCTCTTCTGCTTATTATTAGCCAGCTGCCACACCCTGAGGTTCTGTCATTCCATTTCTGCATGTCACAGCACATTGAGTTGATGCCATTTCCAGTAACTGATCTCTGCTACATCACTGTCTCTGCTGTACTGTCACTTTCACTTGGCAAGTAAAGTCTTGCTCTGACTGCTGGTTGTTTAGTCCTCCGAGGAGTACAACAGTGTTGAGACATCAAAGACCGAATCTGAGCAAGCTTTTCGTCTTATTTCAACAAGATGCTTTCATCGCCATTATTTCCAGATGGGAAGACAGACCCGAAGAGGCAAGAAAACAAAGATTCCAATTGAATTACTGTGAAACATGGGAAAACTTGATTTTGTGAATGAATAAGGGCTGCTTCTTTAATTCCAAAATGAGTGAGTATTGGTAAAGCGGATTTCTTTTCAAAAGAAAAAGCTCTTCAACTTTTAGATGTGCAAATAAGTCCTCATTGTATATCTCGAGACCAAAATACGATGGGATGTACCATTAAAAAACACACAAATAAATGAATATTGAACGGACGCCCAGATAAAACACATTTCACAAAGGTATGTGGAACATGCCATCCAATTATGTTACTAACTCGCCAAAGAATGAATAGATTCATATTCAAACTGCATGGGAAAAAAAGAGAAATTGAATAATTAATCGATTATGCCACTAAATGCCACTAAACTGAGCTCTGTAGCACAAACCGTAGCCTATACATCTTGTTGCCATGGCGATCTACAGTTGATAATGCAGAACAGGGATCAATCTCATTTCCCGCCAGGTGCATTTAACGCTGATGATATTGCTGCTAGTAAAACAAAAGCCCTGCTCATGCAGAACACTCAAGGCAGGACTGATGCCCCTTCGTCTGTATCGGGCAGAATGGGGGTCAGAGTTGACGTGCTGCTGACACGCAACAGAGGTCGTCACAGAACTCAATTGTAACAAATGTATAAAGATGAGCCGGTATGGCTGAACATACAAGTGACACAGTTTGCCACTCAGATGATTCATCAACGCCAGCTCTCTATGTCCACGTGGACACTGATGTTGTTTAGTCTGTTTGAATCACCAAAGAGGAACAGCAGCTGCTAAATAAGGAGGTTTTTTTTACACCAATATGGCTTAAGAGTGGAAAAATAATTAGCTTGTCATTTATCTATCACAAAGAATATCCAAACAAATTAAATGAATTTAAGTTTGCATTGAGAAGTTTGTTCCGCACACACTATACTATGGTATATACCTGCTGTATGTAAAGAATAGAAAGAGTCAGCACAGTTGAGTCAAGTTAAAGTTACAGCTGTAACACTCCGTTCAACATCGCGAGGCCAACATCTCCATTTTGGTCTCCTCTGTCAAAGGACATTGTTTCAGAAGTCTTGTGGTTTGGTCAGATGCAGCTTTGTATGAGGGATGGTCGCCTTCAAACAGCCTATGTGCAGATGGTACAGGAAGAACTCTGCTGACACAGACTTGGTCGAACACAGAAACCTTTTATCGCTAACCTGGTCCATATTAGAATTACAGATTGATGCATCAAATCTGGAGAGACCTTTAAAACCCAAAAGTCAACTGCAATCTCTCTCACACTGTGGGTGCTTCTCCCGTTAAGTAAAGTAAAACCTTCCCATATTTGGAAACCCTTAAGATGCTGCGCGCCCCCCGTCAACAGGCACATAGCCAGAGGATAAGGTGTACATATCTGGTGAGCCTCTCCTGGACGCAGTAATGAGGTGTGTCCATCCATCATCTTCCGCTGGTCCGGGGATCGGGTCGCGGGGGCAGCATCTTGAGCAAAGAGACCCAGACGTCCCTGTCCCCGGCCACTTCCTCCAGCTCTTCTGGGGGGACCCCGAGGCGTTCCCAGGCCAGCCGAGAGACATAGTCTCTCCAACGTGTCCTGGGTCTTCCCCGGGGCCTCCACCCAGTGGGACGGGCCCGGAACACCTCACCAGGGAGGCGTCCAGGAGGCATTCTCACTAGACGCCCGAGCCACCTCATCTGACTCCTCTCGATGCGGAGGAGCAGCGGTTCTACTCCGAGCCCCTCCCGGATGACCGAGCTTCTCACCCTATCTCTAAGGGAGAGCCCAGACACCCTGCGGAGGAAACTCATTTCGGCCGCTTGTATTCGCGATCTCGTTCTTTCGGTCACTACCCACAGCTCGTGACCATAGGTGAGGATAGGAACATAGATTGACCGGTAAATCGAGAGCTTCGCCTTCTGGCTCAGCTCCTTCTTCACCACGACGGGCCGGTGCAGAGCCCGCATCACTGCAGACGCCGCATCGATCCGTCTGTCAATCTCCTGCTCCATTTGTCCCTCACTCGTGAACAAGACCCCGAGATACTTGAACTCCTCCACTTGGGGAAGGATCTCATTCCCGACCCGGAGAGGGCATTGAGCCCGAAAGGGCCATGTTCCGTGCCTCCATTGTTGAGGCGGCCGACCGGAGCTGTGGCCGTAAGGTGGTCGGTGCCTGTCGTGGCGGCAATCCCCGAACCCGCTGGTGGACACCAGTGGTGAGGGAAGCCGTCAAGCTGAAGAAGGAGTCCTAATGAGGTGTGTGTTATTCTCAAAATGTTCTATGTTTGATTATGTGCATCTTCTATCTTGAGAGACACTGTTTCCTGAACTCCTTCGCACAACTGGTAGACACTACACTCCCATGTTATTTTTAGAGAAAGGTAACCCTCATAAACAAGCTTTATTGTACTGTTGTCAACTTTAACATTTAACATGCTAACTGCTGCCTGTAGAGTTTGAAATGTAACTTTGGAATGTTTTGCAGTTTCTCTGATCATTGCACAGTCTGACCGTCAGGTGAAGAATGTTTTCCACTTGTGAATAATGTTTCTCACTGTATAATGATGGACTCCATATTGTTCTCTTTCTAGATCAATGGACGTCACAACTGTTTTGTCTTTCTGTAAAACCTTATTACAGAAAGATGGCGCACTCTCCTTTTCATATGACTAGTTCATCTCTCAGAACTAAAAATCTGTTTGGTTGGTTTCTTTGCACCAGTGCTATGATCCTCTGTGTGGCCTCTTTTTCTGGGTCTTTCTTTTTTTTTTTTTTTATTAACCTTGTAGCACCCACAGTTTCAGATATGCAACAAGTTTTTATTTATTTACATTATTTATTTACATTATATTTTTATATATATTTTTATTTACATTAAATTTTTTAATTTTTTTAAATTTACATACATTATTTACATTCATGTGTAATATTTTTTTACATTACATTTTATGTAAAAATGGGTGGGAATAAACCAATATTTTTGGTTTATTGGCAGTTGCATATCTGCAACTGTGGGTGCTACAAGGTTAAATGCATTTTGACTATATACAATTACCTTCTGAAAACCACAAGGAGTAAAAAAGTACGTTTATGACCCCAGTTGTAAGAAAGTATTTCACTTCTTTCATAATGAAAAACATGCAGGACGAGGTGACTTTAAAAGTCAAGCTCATTGACAGTGATGCGTGTAGCAACACATAACAAAAAAGTCAAACTAACTAGCAACACTGAAAAATGGGTTTAAACAGAAGAGCATGCATGTCTTTTTGCAGGTCTCTCTTTGCCTTTCGCTACTCTTTCAGCCTTTGCCTCTGTCTATCTTTCTATCAGAAATTTCTCACAATCAAAAATATCCCTTCTCACTTTCCTCAAACTCTCTGGGACCATCTTGGTCTCTTTATTTCTGTTATTGCTTTTTCTCTTGTTGTTCTCAGCCTTTTCCATCTCCCCGAGTCTCACTCTCTCTATCTTTGCCTGATTTTCACTGCTTGTTGTCTAGCAGAGATAGAAATGGAGAACAGCATGCTATCTTTGGGTTGCATTTTTACTCTGACATGGAACCACGTCCAAATAAAGCAGACACATATCTTTACCAGGGGTACAGCCTCAAAAAAGCATTCAAACCAAAAGCAGCACAACATAATACCTGTCACACCTGTCATCTGCAATGGCAGGAGTCTTTCTTCAGATAGCATGTGACTAAACTGACAGATTTCACAGTGGTTTCCCGAGACAAACAAAGTTACTGTCACTGTCGCTACATGGATAAAGGTTTGGTTTCAATAGATTTGAGTCTGTAGTGATTCAACAAAATGTGAACATTAATTTCATCTGCTGTCTTTCTGGAGTATAGATGTATTTTCTCAACTCAGATCATTTCTGCTTTCGAGGAAACAAAAATGTATTTTCTATTTGCGAAACAAATCATACATTTCTTATTCCTATAGGCACGACCACTGAGAAGTGGAGTCAAAGTTAACCCATTAAAGCCTGGCAGAATACATAAAACTCTTAACTAGCTGATGGGAAAATGTTAAAATAGCTTACTAACACAATAGGAATCCAAAAGTTCTGTTTTAATGAAATGTTAAAAAGACTGGACGGAAACAAACTAAATGCAAAGCAAGCTGATTATGAGGGAAAAATATAGCTACCCTAACAACTATTTGACATTTGTTTTCTCACCGTTTTCTGTTCTTATTATTTCTCTTGATTCCAAATGTAATCTTGATGTCAAAATTCAGTTTCTGAAAATATACATTATGATAATACTGCTCAACAATTGTAAGATACACCCCTGCCCATTCAATAACAAACTATTGCAGATCAGGTTCCATAGCATCTGTTAGGATGCTTTATTGAGTTCACAACCTCCGCTTCTTTGTTTCTTTTGTTTACTTCTCTCTGCCTCCTTGAAATTGTTTTTTCTCTGCAGCTAAACTGGAATAACAATTATGTTTAGAAGGGAACTTAATTGACTCTGGGAATTCAATCAAATGAAAACATATGTTTTTGTCAAATTGCACACACACACTGAATATTTGAGAAAACTTATTTTCTTACAGTGTTTTCTTTTTTTTTAAAACTCCACAATAAATAATCTTCTAGTACGACATCAGCTCAGTGAAAAGTTACTATTCTATACTTTTAAGGAAATTATAAGGGTTAAGGGTAGGTCTGCTTTAACATAAATAAACTGACTGGAGACACATACATGTTTTATTTCCACAAACCTTTAAGATATCCTTACTACAAAAATAACTACAGGCATGACTCTGGCTATAAATTCTGCTCTCTTGTCTGAGATTCAAGCTTTATGAAAGCTCATTATGTTTAGACTATTCAATGCAATCCAGTCAGCATTGCAATGTTCTAAAATCTAATTGGCAAACTGTTTAAATTATGTTGGAATGCTGTTTTAATGGCCAATTAAACATCTGGTGAATGGTTAACAGTTTCCATCTGGTTAACACCAGCACATCTGCAGTGACAGTAAATCTTGTGCAGTGTGCCTAGAAAAATAACAAACATCAGTTAAAGAGGACATTGCCATTTTCTCTTAGGTATAGAGGGTTAATTTGTTGTTGAAGACTTTGTTTTGTAGCTTCAGTGACTGCTAATAACCAAAAAAGTAAATTTAGAAGAGTTATGATTCCATTTAAAGCTTTTACAACTCATTCACTACATTTTAATTCACTCTTCTTATCATTTTGAATATATCCAAGGTCAAAACCAACAGGATCAATCAAATGCACAACTGTAGAAGAGGAAAGGAGGTAAAGTGCAATTTGAGAATATTAATTATAATTTCAGAACAACTTGATGTAGAATCAGTTTAGAATGGAGTTTTTCAGGACCAGTACCCTTAGCCTGCTATGTTCTGGATATTCAGCAGCTTTTACTATAGTAAAATGTTTACCTTTTATCCCCCAAATCCCATTTGGAATAGATGTATAATTATTGTTAGTGCAATAGCATGGTTGTTATTCCAAATGAGGTACCATGGCAGACTATTACTTGTTGATATATGTGTTAATTTAACATGATAGTTATGATTAGACAATGATGAGACAGTCAATGACCACAGTCATGTCAAAGCTGTGGTTGTCAAAGTTGTAGAAATGAACAAATAAAGAATAAAAAATGGGATGAAGTGTGTATGGGAAACAAATCTATGGATACTCTTTCACTTTTCACAGAAAGTAGGGCACAGTAGGGGGGAGGAAAATGGATTTCTGGAGCTTTTAGGCACACCTAAAGGGACTTATTTTTTTTAACCTGATCTTGCTTGCATTCAAAGCGCCTCTTCAGTATTTGCAAACTGCAAAGGTTTGTTAGTTGGTTACCAAACTGAGACATGCATATGTCACCATGCCACTACATGTATATCACACTATACATGACACTATTAAGATAGACATACATGCAGTATTTACAGTAACTGACACCCAAATTGAGTTAAACGTTTCAGGGTGAACATTTTATCCTAAATGTAAAATGTTTTCATCCTAAAGTTGTCAGTCTATGGAGCTCCTGCAGCACACCTGTTGCTCATCTACCTTCATCGGTGACTGGCTCTATAAGGACCGGCTGGAGCCACAGACGATGCCAGACTGTCTTACTACCTTCGTGGTAAAGCTGGTTCACGGGTAAACACAGTCTCTAAGATGTTCCTTGTGCCTTCCATTTCAGTTTGCCTCCTGTTGAGATCTTCGTTCCTGGAATCCTGTTGTACTACTACTCCATTGCTGATTCACTATTCAACTCTGGATCTGCTACCTGCTGCCTTCACATGCCTGCTCGCCCTGCCTGGGCCTGGGCTTCAGCCATCTCCAACCCCTGGTACCCCTCCTGGAAATAAGTCTCTCTGTCTGTTTCACATTACGGATTCTGCTTGGACTCAACTGACAAACGTTATAGTAACGCACCGGACCAGAATCTCCTCGAATCTCCTTACCATCAAATCATTGTAAATAAACTATTCTCCGTCTTACTCTGTCTCAGTCTGCTCTTGGGTTCAACATAGTTTGTGTGCATGGCTACCAGCAGCCATGACAGCAATAGAAACTTATAACAATTAGGGTTGGGCAACGATTAAAATTTGTATCTAATTAATCGCATTTGTACGCAAAATCCCAAAATGAATCCAAAAGTAGTGTATAACGTTTAGCATTTAGTTTTATTTTAAATGTGCTGCCATATGAATGAAAGTGCCATAACATTTGCTGTGCAAATACACTTTTAACATCAGCATTTTTATGTAGAAGCCTCGTCTGTTTCCTTGAATGACTTGCTGCTATCAGTTGTGTGTTTTGCCTTTAAGTGATATTTTAGACTGGAACTACTACGGTGAGAAGACAATTCAACTTGGCAGTGTTTACAGATGACTTTGGTTTTGTCGACTCCGCCGTCTGGAAGAACTTTAAAATGAAAATGGCCGAGAAAAAGTTCGTACCCTTCTCCATGTTTGGTGGACCTGCCGATTACTTTCTTTTCCGGTTCCGCAGCAGACAGCAACAGACTTTTACAAAATAAAAGCCTGTGAGCAACAGACTTTTACAATAATAAAACAGGGGTGGTTTGTGGCATAGTGGGTTGAGCAGGCGCCCCATGAACAAGAGGCTATAGTCCTCGCTGCAGCTGGGCCCAGTTCGAGTCTCGCATCAGACAGTCCTGTGCTGCGTGTCGTTCCCACCCTCTCAGCCCCCTGCTTCCTGGCTTTCTGAACTTTCCTATCCATTAAAGGCACAAAAGCCCTCCAAAAAGTTTTTTTTTTAATTAAAAAAAACAAACAAAAAAACATGTGTTAATGCCTGATAAAATATCTATTGCCGTTAAATAATTAATACGTTAACGCATTAATTCGCCCAGCCCTAATCATAATATATTTTAACAACACCATTAACTACAGCTTTAAAAATGACTATTAGCCATACTGCTGTAAAACGGTAACAAAAACATTACATCCATCATGAAAGTTGGTTTTGTTGGAATACTTATGTGTATCACTGCATTCATTTTACCTCTACGAACTGTAATCTTTATCTAAACAAAAACATGATTTAACAAAGATTAAATGATTTATTACTTGTTTGTAATTTGGTCTTTACAAGTGCATTAAATGTAGGTTGGGGAGCTGTCAGTAGTAAAAGCAAAATCGAATTTTATGCTTTAGCATTTGCAACTCTTTACCATGTAAAGAGCTCACCTGATAGTTTTAGCCCAGGATAAGAATGCACCCACTCTTTCCTAAATGAGGTCAACTTTTTTTTTTTTTTTTTATACAAGCATTTTTAATACTGCACATGCTGATATACTATAGGCCTCTGGCAAAGATAAATCTGACACGCATATCTCCATCCTAAAATATCTCCAATATATTAAAGCTCAACGCACTAAACTCCAGAATTAACTTTCCAGATTAAGTATTTTCTGCTACATACTTGCAGCGATGTAACAGCAACACCAAAAAAAACTAATTAGATGAATCTAAAAAAACTAACAATGTATAATAAAAGTGAGGCTTCTGAACTGTTAGACTTGATGACCCTTTTCCGTTACATGGTACAAGTCAATTAGATTTTTTTAGTTACCAGATATCTTTTTAAAGTTTTAACTCACCCAAGGTTTGGAGCTGAGAGCGATGCTACTAAACACTGATGTTCCAGCACTGAAGACCCCAGTTTGGTTGGAAAGAATCCTCAAATGTGAGTTTAACATCTCTACAGCAGCGCTAAAGTCTGACACAGTAAATCTGCATTTAATTACAGTCCTATCTGCATCAATTATGATTCAAAGAGCACAATTTATGCACTAGGAGTATGGATTCACATACAAGTATTCTTTTTTTCCCTGGCTGACCAGAGATGAGCTCCGTAGCGTATACTTTTTGACCTCACCTGAAAAGAAATTAATCACTTCTGGGCTCTAAACTGGTCACAAACTCCCACTGTGCAGTGGCCACTCAACACTGAAGTTTTGTGTTCGATCTCTGTGTCACTGCAGGTTCACATGGCATTGCAATGATAAGCAGCTAATGCTGGTGGCACAGAGGGAACATTACCTGCAGTGAAAAATAAAGATCAGGAAAATTAAGCTGAGCTAAACTGCCCCGTCCAATGGAAAAACAACAATAATCCGATTTAATTAATTTTCTCACCAACTGGATCATGTTTACGGTCAAGATACAATTTAGCTGTAAATCCACATGTGCTCTGCCCTCAGAGTATGTTTTCTCTCTTTTTATTAAAAAATGCTCAATCTTAACCTCTTTTCAGACGTGATATGTGACAGAAATGTCTTCATCCATTAGTCAAAGCGAGGACATTCAGTGTGTTCAAGTTGCTCACCTTCTATTCAGACATGTCTGTCAAAGCAACAAACAGAGCCACTGTGCACAGATATGTTGCCATTTTAGAAGCATCTGAAAATATCTCTTGTACAGTGTACACTGCCTCCACAGTCACTACTGTTTGTCAGACAAGAAGCTGCACCACCACACAAACATCTGTACGTCCTTGTAGTTATATTGTTTTTAAAATAACATGTTTTTTTGCAGGCTGCACTGTGGTGGGTAGCACCGTCGCGAGAGGGTTCCAGGTTCATGGATGTTGTTTTTGCCATGAAGTAATATAAAGTTAACAAAGACTGTGTTGGATTGTGTGAAACAAAGTGGTGGTGAATGGGAGCCATACGCTTTTGAGCAGATTTCTCTCGTTCTTTTGGCTCAGATCATGTGACAAAACTGCTGCTAATTATAAGAGAAACCGTTGTGGAGGAAGGTTAGAATTGTGCAGTTATTTATTTAGTTAATAACATGATCTGAACAGCTGATCATACGTCTAATCAGTTCACCTCTACCGTGCGCTCCTGTCTGTTAATGTGTCATTTCAGACTTGTTCCTGGTTGAAAGTAGAGTGGAAAAAGCACCAGGGGGGTAATTCACACACCACAGCGACATGTTCAGTTTCAACCGGGGAAATGTAAAGTAGTGCAGGTCTAAAATAGGCTTTCTTTTTATTACATTGATTCTCTTTGATCCAATCATAAGCGGACACTCTGCCATGTTTTATTATTACTTTGTAATAATAATTTCAATCTCTTCTTTTTGACAGACGACTTAATAACAAGGAAGGTAAGTAATAAGAAAAACGTCATTCACAACCTGCATCCTCTTAGCATTAGCTTTATTTTCTAGGTTGTAACAGCTCTTTCAGATTTTATTTCTTGTCATCACCAGATTGTGAATGCACTACAGTTCCACAGGATCATTATTCTGAATATCATACATTCAGTTATTACATGGATACGTTATAGTTAATGGAGTTATTGACGAAGTGCTGTTCTTCAGTTATCAGTAATATAAACATTTCTATGTTGCTAGAGTTGCTTTGTGATCTAAAATGTTCTTTTTATTGAGTTTGTGTGGGACAAATATTACTAGATAAATATTGTTTTTGACATGCTCTTTTCTTCTCATCCTAATTTCTTGGTTTTAGCCGCTGTAGGCATATCACCGACTGCATTAACTGATCATTGCGGCACACCTTTCAATCCTTTAGGGAGATAAGATTGTATGAATTTGTCAAACAGTGTCACTACCAGATTGTTTTTGATGGAGCAGTCATGGCTTGCCAAGAATAGTCGGGTTTAAACTCCAACATTAATAGTACATCAGGTGATTTCACTGATTAATGCACTTCCAACCAGGCAGGACAAGCTAATCAGTGAAATCAGCTGCTTGTTTGTGTGACTAGAATGAAAATCTACCGAAACGGCGTGTCGACAGTGTAGCTGTGGATAACTGCTGTCTTCTATGTCCCTATTTAAATCTGACATACAAATAAATCTCTTCATAATGAGAATAATGTGGTGTTTTTCTAACAATCTATTGGGGCTTCGAAAATCTTCCAGCATGTCTTGAGGTTTGTAGAACGAAACAAAAAAAAGGCGTCCTCTGATCTTATCCTCATGTTACCTGCGTTGCCCATGGATACAGGAGCAATCTCTTTTCTTCTCCCACCATCATGCCATGCCTTGTATTCCAGGCACGCGCCCCTATGTCTGTGTGATTGTGTTTGGCGGTCAAGGGTACACAACACATACACAGAGTTAGAACAGTGTAACAAACAAAACCAAAAGATGCATGTATACTCAACTTACATGGACACAAATAGACAAAAACAGGCGAGATAATGCACAGAAATACACACACAAAAATGCACAACACTCCAGAATTGAAATTGAAAACCCCAGAAGTTAACTACAAACAGATGTGGGCAGCGTGCATGCATATCAGCACACTATCATTGCAGTAGCTGTTACAGCTGAGTGAAATATACACGCATACAGTTCAGCATTGAAGCTGATCAACAATTAAACCCACTATAATAAAATATGTAGCCTGCATAACAAAATAAAGCTCATAGGCCAATCTATATATTTACATTCATATTTTCTTATTTCTAAATGTCAGATCTCATAAAGCTGCATAATCAGTGTGACTGGCTTTGGTAGATAGTGTCAGTTTGCTGCCTTATGTTCTGACCAAAGACAGCTGTGAATGTGAGCAGCCCCGGTAGATTTTTCTTTCCTTTCAATTACCAACCTTGATGACGAAGTATTTTTTCTATACATACAATCTTATATCATCTATGAAGCAACATTATTAAAAAGTGTCAGCCAACGTTGTTACGGTGCTTTTTTTTTTTTTTAAAGATTTTTTTTACCTGCTATGGCTGTAAAGTTTATGAATTGAGCAGAAAACTGGGTTTTTTGAGGGCTGGTTCTAACCCTGCAGACAGGACTTTTAACATGTTTATACATAAATCTGTTGTTACTCACTGGCTATATTGAGGAGCAGAGGCATTTGAATGCATTATGGATTGCACTTTGCATAAGACAACACTTCAACAACACAGAAACCAATATCAGTTATTCTAGTTTTGGGCCGGAAACGGTTAGATCTCGAGCTGGTGGGACAGCTTTGAGAATGAGGTTGTTTTCACTTGAATAATATTTGACTGCACAGCATGAGTTTATGAATCCCGAGGAAAGACCGACACATTTTCAAATCTGTATGTAAGCATTGTTGACGGCATGTAGCACTCCATCTGGCTGCACGCAGACATTCAAACAACAACAGAAAGATCATGACGACATGAAAACAAAGAAATGAGTTGATTACATATACATATATGAACATTTAATGATATGACTTTATCACCCAGCAGCTGGCAGCGCAGCGGCAGTATAATGTAGCATATGTTGTGCCTGTAAAGCAGATGATCAAAATGATGGGGGGCTAGAGAGGAATGTCCAGGTTAAGATTCATCTATTTATTTACTCAGCAATCCATCCGTCTATTCTCTATGGCCACTTTATCCTGTTCAGGTTCATTGGTGACTGGACAGAAGGCAAAAGGTGGAGTATATCCTGGTTACCAGTCCATCACAGGACTCAACAGACTATTGAATACAAAATGTACCAAAATTTCCATATCAATATGTCAAGACTGAAGATGATAAGATGACAGGAAATACAATGTTATCATTGTATAGGATATGAATAAGAACATATTTTGTGTGACACTTTCCAATTCAGTGTTGGATGATATCACTTTCAGATTCTTGTGGGACATTTTCATCCACTTTTTGTGGTGCACAATTCAGAGAGCTGACGCAACACACATCAATAACAGCAAAACTAATCTCGTAGAGTGTTTAAAAACTCTCCTATTAAAGCTACATGGCAGATGAGAGTAGATCAGACAGCATGAAATACAGAGGTTGGCATCCATCGTTTCTATTTTTTCGCCATAGAACTAGAATAAATCGGGTACCTTTGTAAAAGTTTGCCGTTCTAAAGAGCCCACAGACTTCTACGTGACAAATTCTTTGATTGATGCCTCAATCTTCATTTACTCTATCTTCAGAATAACCCACAAAACCTGTAATGTTAACCAGCCTGTATTTTGCAGTCATAGACGCATTTATACTTACAGCATTTTATCATAGAAGAAAATAAGTGCACAAAGTAGATCTTTGTCCACGTTTACTTCTGTCAAATTCCAAAGCAGAGTAAAGCATTTTAGAAACATTGAAAAAAAAGTTGAAATTCTGTGTAATTTGTAACTTCACATTACACACTGAAAACATACCTGGTTGCAGCAGATTGTAAAGAGTATAGTTGTTGGTTGATTGATAGTAGCTAAATGTGCAATACCAACTAGTAATTCTATTTTGCTCCCATTCTTTTATGGATTTACCGTCTACCACTCCAAAGAATCACTGTTTTGCTCACTCAAAATTTCAAGAATATTCACCCGACTTCACCCAGGCACACTCTGTCAATTTAGCATCATCAATTAACATAATATGCGTTTTCTTTGGGAGGAAACAGGAGTACCTAGGGGGAACCCACACATGCACACGAAGAACATGCAGTATCTTGAATGCATTAAAAAAATCACTTTAAACTGGGCAGAAAATGTGGCAGATGTGCAGCTATCTATGATACCAGCAGCCGTAGCTCACAAATGTTTTAACACAGCTGAAATGGATTCTGTAAGGCAAGTATAATTCTGCATGATACAGTCTACACATCTCCATGCTTTTGCAAACCTTTAAAATGTAATCTCAAATATAATTCATCTCAATATATACCATATAATTCTGCTAAATACAAAATGACTAATGTAGGTTGACATGCTCATCTCTAAGACAACTCAGCCTGTACTCAATTGAAATAGCAGTAAATCAGTATGACCTGGAGCTTCTGACCATAAATCAAACTCATATATGCCTACAAATGCATTATGCCTTGAGAGGTGTCTCGTAGATCAAAGTAGTGTGTCTGTGTATATATATGTGTGAAGACATTTCTCCTAGTTCTTCTTATGCCCGATGTCTATCTGAGCTCTGTAAGCTTTAATGGACCGTCATAGCACAACCTTCCACTGATGGCTTATGGGGAAAATGATGGGAAAAATGTCCTCTTTATGAGTGAGGGTGTGTGTGATGCAACATACCATAAAGCAAGGTCAATAGAGGGATATCACTCAGTGTGTGTGTGATGCCTTTTGCTGATTTACAAGATTACATTGTAGATGGAAACTGGCTATTTTTTTTTTTTTTACCTATCATTACATGCTGCAATCTGACAGACGCGATCTGGTATCCTTTTATTACAAAAACCACAGCATGGTCACAGGAATCCACAGAGGGCTAGCAAGAATTCTGATCTCAATGGTTATCCTCTTGGTTTTCCCTCTCTGTCCTTTTTTTCTCATTGTCTTTTCCTCCCACCATCTCACAGAAGAAAAATGAGTTCCTCCCGTTGTCTCCTCACACTACTCGTGTCTCGGCAAAAAAGTATCATCTGAGGAAACAAAATAACAATTCAAAACACCACAAAGATCATTTCCAAGTGCCAACTAGGACATATAGTCCATGCCTGCACAAGAAGACAGCTCACCACTACAGCAGTGGGTGGTATTGGTACCTAGAGAAAGTGTACAGTAAGGGAAACCAGAAGACAAAGTAGACTAAAGAACGAAACAGAGCATAAAATGTTAACAAACAGCGTATGTTTGGTATTTTTTCAGAAATGTCAACCAGAGCGGCTTTCTTGAATCACAATTATCAGTTTGTCTTTAGTTTTTTTCATTTCATATTGCCATGCTGTTGTGAAAGTGTTGCTTGCTTTCAAGATGATAAATGAAGAGCGATTGTGTGTTACTTGTTCTGCCGCCACTGCTGCCTCCCTGTTTGTACAGACATTCGCTAATCAGAGTGAGCTCACTGAGAGACGCAACACAAATTTTATACGTTGTATTGGTGGAAAAAGAAAGCCAACCAGACTAGCAATGGCAAAATACAAGGGATACAAATGGTCACTGACCCTTTCCATTTAGTGTATGAGACTTCACAAACACACCATTAAAACCATGTCCAACTGCCAACCTGAACGTACTATCATACCGCTGCAATAGAAGATTCCACCCATGGGGTGTCTATGTGAGTTATTCAGTAGTGGAAACCAGATGAAACTGGAAAAAAAAAAGAGTAATTTTTGTACATTCATTTAATTTTTAGTTACGATTTTTTGTATTCAAAAAGTTTCATTGCAATTACATTACTCAAAAACCTGTGAAACAAGTAAAACAATTTATTCATTTTTTGTGCTTTTATACCTTTAATTAAGCATTTGAGCTGCAGGCATAAAAAAAATTGTGTTGTGAAAGACTCCACTAGAGAACATTCCCAACGCTGAACAGTCAAAGAAATCCAGCCATAATGTTAACAAAAAACTGTTCATCACTGTTCCCAATGTTCCCAAAAGCTGACTTTAAAGTAGGTAAACCACAGCCTTTAGGTTTGTTATGTATGAACTCAGTCCAGGGGCACGGCAGTCCCAAAATGGAAAGTCATGGAAGAGTTCTTATACTTTATGAAATATTTACAAAGGTCAACTGCAAATGAATTATCACATGTTGGTATTTACTGTGTGTGCAGCTTAAAACAACTGTCACGCCATGTTCAATTAAGTGTTTATCACTTAATCAAGCCATCCAGTAAACATGACACTGAGTGCTTTGGGGGATGGGGGGGAAGCACTTTCTTAATGAACTGCATCCTTGACATTCTACCACATTTTACAACAGACTGTATTGAGTCTTTATGTAGATACACATGTGAGTTGGTCTTCACCCCAGGAGAGACATTAATCACATACAAAGCCTTTACACAACAGCAAAAATACAGTGTGTAGCTTTTTTTATAGTCTGCGGTTTGTTGTAAAAGCTCATTTAGAAGAAACATTTGTGAACTCCTGAACCTGGTCTCTAAGAATAGAATTGTGAACTGAAAAGCAGAAGGGAGTATTAATTCCTACAGTTTATGAAGGAATAAGTGTGTGCATGTATGGCTGGCAACATGGCTGCAATAGTTCTCTTACTCTGTGTGACGGAAAGTGAGAGAAGGAGGAAAATAAAGTGTGTGTGCACCTGTGTGTGTGTGATTTAGCTGTATTCTCTGCGTTCCTGAAAGAGGGAGCACTCAAAGATGGCCAATCGTTGGCAGAAATGACAACTGGCTCTATCTTGCCCTGCAGACTGCATGTGACCTGCGGCGGCATCTAATTTCTTTCTTTCTATACATCCACTTTCCTTTCGCTCTCTTATTTCAGGCCTTATTCTATTAGTGTTGAGGTCTTTAACCGGCACTGTGCTGCTTTTTCAGATGGCTTCTTTACGTCATTTGCTCACTCCTCTTAAATATTTCTATTTTCCGGCTCTCTGAGATAGACAATGTCTGTCTGAAAACAAGGGGAATTGCTTTAGCTCTCATTTCTGTCTGTCTCTGACTTCTCCATTGCAATGGGTTTTTTAAACTTATTTTATTTCAACTAGTTAATCAGTAAAAAGAAAAAAAAAATTATTAAATATATTGGTCATATTACAATCTTTAAATGTTTTTTAAGTAGCCTGAGAGGCTGTCATATTCATAGTAAGGGCATTATATCATGAGAAGTAAAATATAAATGTAAATTTACAGATGCAAATGAAATGTAAATGCATTTACAGGGCAGGCAAGTGCAGGCGATTTTCAAGTGACTGGATAAAGCATTTGTCTTTTAAACTCCTAAGAAGACTTTAACCAATTAAGGAACCAATCAATCAGCCCATGCTGATTGAAATGAACCCTAAAACCATCCCCTGGCTGCCAGTCTGGGACACTACGAGTGGGCGGCTTAAAGCCTGGCAAGATTGTTTCTGTCATAACTGTGATCAAAGTAAAACTAGTTAAAACACTTTTGATACATAGATTGACATTATCACTGCGCGATGTAAGGGATTACATGATGGATGCTACTAAAGAGCAAATGTTGTTGATAACAAATTATTTTTTTCGCATTCACAATGTAGCGAATAACCGCATTTTGAGAATTAATATGCAAGGAACACGAAAGAGCTTAATAAAAAGAGATGATGAGTGATGTAATTACTGTGAAAAGCCATGTTATTAGACACAGAATGTTCTTCAAATACCATATGAAGAGCAAAATAATAAACATCTCTTAAAAATTACAGAAACGCAAAAGTGTTTGCAGTAAAATGATCTCTTTTGTCAAATTGCTTTTACAGCCTTTGAGCTGCAAATAATCAAATCTGAGAATGATGATGTACCTAAAATTGGCCACAAGGACTCTAACTTCTCAAAGAAAAGGTAGGATACCAGTTTAAACAATAGATCTTCATATGAGTCATTGCAGTTGAGTCGAAAACAAACACAAACAAAGTGCACAAACTGATTATCTAAACGTTCAGAGGTTTCTGATGTTTGGATTACAGTTTAAAATGACAAATTGTGTTAATCAGAATGATAAAGGGGAGCCTAAAAAGTTTAATTCATACATTTCGCAAATGTAAAGTTTAATATATTATCAAACGTTAAAAGCTGTTAAATCACTTACTCACTGGGTCAGGAGAACTTGGAGGCCTTCTTGTTCTTCCCTTTTTCAGGAAGCAAGGCGGAGTGCTCATCAGGCTGATTGAGCTACACCTGAGGCTTGTGTTTTAAAAGCTCCTCTCCTGCCAGTTACGATCCCTCCTGACTTGGATTGACTTGCAGGGCGGCTGCTGTTTTGTTTTTTATTTTTGATCCCTTACACATCCACACACTCAGGCATGCATACACTACTGACAACTGACTTCAACGTTTCCTTAGTTCAGTTAATTTGGTTAATAAAAGTTATTTTGAAATTGGAAACTTTCGTCTGTCTCCCATCTTTGTTACAGCCTTAGAGCCGGGCTGTGACAACACGTACTGAAAAAGAAACCCTAATGTCCACTTACCATGAGCGGGTTCTAAACAAAGCTGCAGAAACCAGCGTTCGACTGTCGTAAAAAAGTAAACCTCATTTAAATCATAGGGCCTATTAATAAAAAGTGCACTGTATAACTGAATTACTGTTGTTTAATTAACCCAAACGCATAAACTGGGCTAGTCTTGGATGTGGAAGTCCAAGGCTGTCCCACTCCAGCCCTGTGTGGTGGTGTTTTAACAACATGGCTGATTTCAATGCAAAGCTTGCAACAAGATTGTTTTTAAAAGATAAATCTGAATGAATTGTTCATGGACCAGTTGCATACAAGGAAAATATAGGTACTCGGGAGTAGAATTTCCAGTCGAGTCTTTTTCTATTAGTTTGATGTGTGCCAGCGTTAGCTCATAAGCTAAAGCTATCTGCTCTCTCATATATGTAATATGCGCTCCAAGTGTTATTGTGCATACATTTTAAACTGTTAGTGAGAGTCAATAGAAGAACACACAACCTCACTGAGCGGACAGATAGTGTTTTGCATTAATGGAGCTGTATATTCACATTATGACATATATAGCCGACTGCATTTTTAATTTGTCTTTTGTTTTGACCACATTAGGCCATTTGGTGTCAGCCAGATTCCTAAAATAATAAATCTACTATCTGTATACACTCATCCAACCAGCAGAAGAAAAAATCCAGAGACTTCTTTCAATTCTTTATTAAAATTTTATTTTATTTTTGTCCTGCTTGCAGTACAGCACAATATTGTCATTGACCCCACTGTTTGGCAGATGTGGCTATAGCAGAGTGGTGGCAGCTTCTTACCACATCTGTGAATGTGTGTGTATGGGTGTGTTTGTGTGTGTGAATTTAATTTGTTTGTTGTGTTTATTGGTCTGTGTATGTGTTTGAGGTACTGACAATAAAGCACAGAACAACCACCCATTGTCCCATACAGTCAATACAGCAGTAGTAATACAAGGCTTTAAGACAATGTTCAGAGGTATCTAAGCAAAAACTGTGGATGTGCTTCCACCGCAGGCTAAACTGGGCTTACCAGGACTCAGAACCGGTAAAAGCTGAAACTACGTTTAAACTAAATTTGGGAAATTAATATTTTACCTTAATGATTTGCTGCACATTTAAGGTATCATGGATATAGGCTTTGCCTCCTCCTGTATATGGACACAGCCATGGTTGACATCTGATGGGTGATTCTGTGTGCATTACCCTGATGAAGGCTAACAGAAGAAATGTGTCCACCTGTCAAGCTACTGATGCAAAAAATGGAACAAACAAAAACAAAATGGCATGTGAATGTACATTAAGTAGCTCGCAAATGCCTTAACATAAAAAAAAACAACTTTAAGTATCTGGGTCATCACTTCTGATCAATTGCAATGTGACTCCTTTGGTAGCAAGTTCTCAAGAGTCCGGTGAGACCGAAGAATGGCAAACTAGCTAAATGCAAAAAGGCACAAAATCAATGTCCAGTGGCCCTTTAAATCAAGAACGTTGGCCAGCAATCATGCAAAATGAGACGGCTCTCCACAATCTGGAGATGCAGATACTTTGCTGATTACTTACTCACATGGTTGATCATGTTATGCATGTGGACGCTGATGGAAGTGGTGCTTATTATGGAAAAGAAAGAGACCCTATTTCACTAGTTTGGCCACATGATCCAATGGAAAAGGAATGGAATCAGTTCAAGGAAAAGCAACTACAATAAGCTGGCTCAACAGAGTAAAGGAAGGAACGGAACAAAATGATCCCACAATCGTCACTGCTGTGGAAACCATGAAAAGCATTGATAGTAACTATTTTCGAAAATGTGTTCTTTAAAAAGAAAAAAGCCCTGGTTCGGCCACTTTTTGCCTTAGTGGAAATTGCACATACAAGCAGGTTTAGCTCTGCCCCCCCGACACGTGTCAAAATAGCTTTTCCAGTTTTGTAAAAATTAAGAAACCCAAGTTTTTGTAGTGTGTCATTCTTTTTTTTACTTCTTTTTTTTTTTACAGCACAGCAGCTTGGCAGATACATTACACTATGCACGTTTATCAAAGTTTTTATATATTCCACTTGTGTCGGTTGGCAGGGGTAGCTGTGCATGGTTTTCATAGCAATACAGCTACTGGGAAATGCAAAAAAAGCCTGTGCTGCTCGCTACATTGTGTTTCAAAGTGGTCATTTCACTGTAGACTACGGTATAAACTGGATGAAATGGATCCAGTCAACCCGAAACAGGGTCGAGAATGTGACCCCTATACATGAGAGAGTTGTGGTAAAAGCTGCTGTATCCATAAAAGATTTAATTAGTAGTTCATCTGTAGCCCAAACAAAAAATAAAGGCCCCTCTGGATAGACAAACACACGCCACCACTGCTACAGTGACACGGTCATAAGACACTCGCACACACCCCCCCCCCACATTGTCACCATATTGAATTCCTAACGTTAGCTACTTTATATAGCTAATGGAGGCGGATGGTTGGTCTTTAGTGAGCAAAAACACAGTTACATACTGGTCTCTGTTTTCACTGGGGGTTAGGGAGCTGGGCAGGAGGTTTGAGACGAGGGAGACACAGACAAAAAAGACATTTTCATCAAGATAATACCGTAAATTTAGTCGACAAACTTATATAACATAGATTTAGAGTTTTGAAATATACCATCATATATATATATATCTATATATAGATATGCTATTTTTTTTTAGGTGAAATAAATATATCCACATATACTCTTTTTTTTAAAAAAAAACAAAACAACCAGCTTTACAATTGCAGACACGAACCAGCACAATGGATAGACATGAGGAAAAGATTCGAGGGGAAAAGGGAAATATCAGTGGCTCAATTTTCTGGGGAAACATTCAAACTTTCTGGTTACATCGCTTGTACCTGCTGTGCAGTTGAGCTTGTGTACCGTCACGTATCTTTGCTCATGCCATAGTGTTTCAGCTATAGCTTTGGCACTAAGCAAGTCAAATAAGCTTTTTTTGTGTTTGGGGCAACAATTTTAAGTTTCTTTCTGTGAATGTGAATGCTTAGAAACATGTCACACTTCAGGGTCTTCCATGTTTTATTGATATCTGTGTTATTGATTGCTGATGGTAATAAGCAAAGCACTAAACTGTCTCCAACTTTGTTTAATTTCGGGGATATGTCAGTCAAGGAAATATGTCAGTGAAAATTATGGAAATAGTGTTTTTACAAAAAATTTTAATTATTTTTTTTATTTAAATGGAGCTGGAATGAGAAATTATATTCTCAAATATAAACATCAGTTTTCTCTAATTCTATCCACTGCCACAAATATAGATGTGAAATATACATCTTTTTTTTTTTTTGCAAAAAAAATCAAACAAACCACATAGCAAATGTTAAAAACTTAAGTTCTCCTTTGTTTTCTTCAGTTTCAGTAAATTATGGCTCAGATGCAGTTCCAGGCAATCCACATGAGTTGAACAGACCTTTGGGAAAGATGGCTCAGGCATTTTTAGCAAATAATAAACTCAAATGGCTCTTATTCAGCACTCCACTGATGGCCAGTTTATGCAAATATAAAAATTCAAATTTTGATGGTTGTAACTAATAACTTGAGCTAAGCACTTGACATCGGATTGCAACTGCTGGTGTCAGCCTGATTAAAAAGTTATAGCTCTTGGTTAAACATTTACAAGATGAGAAATACTTTTTAAAAACAAAATATCACAGGAAGTGCCATTGTGTCTATCACATATCAACGCTCAAATCCACCATTTATCTCATTTGCTAGAATGCAACACAGGCACAGTCGCTTTGACATCAAAACGGCACTGGCAATTAATGTAGGCCTGAATCAATCAAATCTATGTTCGATCATTACATAGCATACCTTCATACTCATACTTGGCACATCATATATGGCAGGACTGATTAGCATAAGGCTAAAAGTACTAATTTCCCTGCATCACGTCAACAATCTTTTAATCACCACCTGACTGTTTAAACTCTTGCTCGGTAGCAAGCAAACCTGGTTTAATAACTTTTGCAAAGGTTTTCTCTTTTCTAGCCTAGGTGCCAATTCAACCTCTTGCAGGAGAACGTATCAAACAAACAGAAAGGTTAAATCAATGTTTAGTCACCGCAGTTGTCACTCTTTAGCATGTACTGTAGATTTACCCGAGAAGAGAAGCATTTTGTTGTTCATCAGGCTTCGTCAACAACAACCAATGTTAGCTCTGTCTATTTCTTAATCATGCATGTAAACCCTCTGGAATGCTACAGTTTCCCTCTTCAAGTATCTAACAGTAATTTTTGTCGCAGCACACACGTTGGTGGCTGACTTTACATTCAGACGAACACAGGCAGGGAACAGAAACTGCCTTCATTTTTGTAGTTAGGTAGTGGAGAGAACATTTCATGTGCACCCAAGCTTGAGTAGTATGGCACAGTGATTACATTGTATTAGATTTAATACTTGTATGGACACATAGAACACCATCAATAGCAACAACAACTATAACACAGAAGTAAAGTAATGGTCTTTAAATATAAAGCTTTAACATGAACAAATGCAGAATAATGTATTGCTCAAGAAGGAGAGTTGATGAATGGGCTTGTTCACATACATGTGTCTTGCATGTACCTGTATGTAAGTATTTGTGGGTACTTTAGTGTGTGTTTTTTGTGTATTAGCATGTGCACAGGTTTTGGAGATGGTGTAATACTGTGCAAGATAAAAGGAAACACAGCTGCAAACATTGTACAGATTGATGTCGAGCTCTACTTAAGTTTGGCACTCAGCTTTTCATTAAGCCAGAAGAATATCAGTCACAGCTGACTTACCCTGTTGTCAAGAATACAAACACAGAAAAGCACTGACACACAGAATAATCACATCAAGGAGAAGAGCCAAGAGGGGGAAGAAGGCGAGGAGAGGACAAGAGAGATGGGAAGATTCACATGTAAAGAAGATGTGAAAGAAGTAGAAAAGTAGAAAGAGAAACAACAAAAAAGGGAATAGAAGAATTAAGAGGCAAGAAAGTCGGGGGAAACGGGAGCAAAAGAAAAGCAATGACTACCAGAAAAGTGGGTGGTTATCACCTTCCCGTCCCTCTACAGAGGAAGGTATTGATCAGACAACAAAGGTGCCTCCGGTGGGTGTCACAGTTCTGCGGGGGTGTAAACAGTTCGTTAGGGGAAAAGGAAAATCAGAGTAAGCGATTTGTTTAAAAGAACAAAAGAATAAAGAAAACCAATAAGAACACTGTTCTGTGTTCAAGGCTTCCGAGAGCAGGAGGCATACAGTACTATAAAGTTCCTGAGCCCTCAGCAAGCAGAAAGATGTCTCTGAATATAATAACTACCTCTCTGCTTGAACTCCTTCAGTTGAAACTCTTGCGATGTTCGATTTGCCTTTATTGGTTGGTTTAGTTCAGAATCCAAGTCATTGCTGCCAGTGTTGTCTTTCACATATTGAGAGGAATATAATGAAACAACGGTAAACACAAGAATGGTCCTGTGCTCCTTTGATCTACTCCATTGGGTTAGTTTGGCTTTCAGTTACGTTTGTGCAGAACTTTAGGAAAGGGCACAGTGCATGTACTGTACGGACTTTGCATTGCAGCCATGTTTGCTGATGTGCAGCCATGTTTGCAGATCATCTGTTCAGCGTCAGCCTTGCAGAGCCTTCCTATGACTTTTGATACCTTGCTAAACTTCAGACTTCACTCTCTACACTAGAGAATTGGGCTGAGCCCCTTCGCGAGCAAAGACTCTTGGTTTTGAGGGGTAAGTGAGGAGAAGGAGGAAATCTCTGGGGCTGGGGAACAGAGCGCAGTCTCTGGTACTGCAGTTTGGCACTTGCCGAAGCCATGGAGGAGACCTGGGGTGCACCCTGTGTGGATGAGACCACAGAGGGAGACGATATAGAAGAAGAGGAGGTATGGGGAGGAGCATGGATAGAGTGAGATGAGGATGGCGGAGCTGGCAGGGCAGGAAGTGGGGGTGGCAAGTTGGATATAAGAGATTGAGGTGGGGATGTTTGTCTTCCTCGATCTCGATCCCTGTCTGTTCTCTGTGTCCGTTGCTGGATACTGAGGTTTGACTGGCTACCAGATTTAGATGGATTGTGTGATCGATCAGGTTTGGACGAGGATGAGGAGTCATGTTTTGACTTTGAGGGACCACCAAAACTCTGGCAGTGGTGGTACAGCTCTTCCTGGCTTCGTGAAGTTACGCGGGCCCATTTGGAGGAGAGTGGGTGATGTCTTGGGGAATGACAGGAGGAACAAGCTGCGTGCCCTCTTCCCTTGTCTTTTGACTTGCGCTTACTCTTCTTCTCATCCTGAATATGTAGTTTATCCACTGACCAGTATCGTCGTGGAGGTGGTGGAGTGAGAGGAGGTGGAGGCCATTGAGAACCTGATCCCCACCCTCTCTCTCCTCCGCCACCTCTACCTGCATTAGAACCCCACCCACTTTCTGCTGTCCCCCACCTTTCTCCACGCTCCAGGAACAGGTCGTCTCTACTGTTGATGCTGCCAGTTTTATCCCTGGAGGGATAAGTACTGAAAAACCAACCACCACCTCCAATCCCTCCCACTGCCCTTCCTTCATGATCTTCCCAGTACCTTTCAAACTTTCCAAATTCTCCCGAGGAACCATCATCATCGGAATAAATCCCAACTACCTTATCACGTTCTCGTTCCTCATCAGATATAGTCCTTCCTCCTCCATGCCTTTTCCTACGCTCTGCTTTCCTTCTGTCTGGCTCAGAATCTTCTTCATCCCCTACTTCAGACCCCCACTCATGGAAGGACAACCCCTCCTTGGAGTGCATCTCACCTCTTTCATTCCTTCCCAACAGTGGTCTCCTCTCTCCCTCCATTCCAGCAGGTTCTCTGTCTGAACTTTTACTCTTCCTTCTTTTAGAGGAAACTGGTAACAAGGGAAGAAAGGCAGATGGAATAGCATCAGAAGGTGGGTTCCCTGCTCCCCAGAACTTGACGGACGTAGAGGGCTTACTACTAGAGCTAGGATAGTGCTTGCTGTTCCTTCGCCTGAGGTGTCTCTCCTTTGTTCTGCCGTCTTCCCCATCATCCCTCTCTTTCTCTTCTCTTTCCTTCCTCTCCTCTTCACCTGGGATGTTCCATCCATAGCTTCTGATTGAGCTCTCACTCTTTTTTCGAAATGACTCTCGCCTCAAAGGTGGGTATGATGGGAAGTCCGGTGTTCCTGATTTGAGTTCCTCTCTTTTCTCAGGATCTCCGCCCTCTTGCTCGGACCTTTTTCGCTCTCTCTTCCTTGTCTTATCGTCTTTCTTCCTCTTCTTCTTCGCTTTGCGACGCTTTCGCTCCCTTTCTCTCTCCCTCTCCTCCCTTTTCTTCTTTTTTCGTCCCTTCTTCCTCCTCTTTCTTTCACGTTCTCTCTCTTTTTGGTGTCTCTTCTCCTCTCGATCTACTCCTCCAATTCCTCTGCTTGTTGTCCCTCCCCTCCCCCGCTCTCTGTCACCCCACGATGCCCACCACTCCTGTAACTGTGCCAGCTGACTGCCGGTCCTCTCTCTTCCATAAACTCTCTGTGGTTTTGGTTTTCGTGGTGGGACTGGAGGAGGTGGCGGGCTGCATGGCAGTGAGCGTGATGACATGCGTCGGGAGCGAATCTTCCTCCGTGAACCCTGAAGGAGGCTGGACTCCTCTGTGAGAAGATCGGAGTCATATTCGTCATCTACCATTAAATCCCGATCACCTGCTCGATAACGGAAACTCAGTGAGGAGTTATAGGAGCTGTCACTGGAGCAAGAGGAGGGGGAATTTGACCGAGAAAGGGACACAGATGATGAAGAAGAGGATGAAGATGAGGAGGAGGAAGAGGAAGAGGACGACGCACTGGAGCAGGATGAATAGAAACGGCATGGAGAGGAAGGAGTAGTAGGAGTGTGTGTTGGAGAAGAAAGGGGGACTGGAAGAGGGGGAGGTGGAGGTGGGCGGCGTCCCCTCCTTCCACCTCCATCACTTGCTCCATACCTCCCACCTCCTCGCCTCCCTAGAGGGAGTATGTTCTCATACAGGGGGCCTCCTGAGCCTTTTCTCCTTGGCTGAGCTAGGCTTCCTCGTCTCCAGAAGGGAGGCCTTCGTGGAGAAGATGGGAGTGGTGGAGGTGGCTTGGAGATTAAATGCCCTTGGCCTTGTAGGGGACCTGTAGGAGGCAGCCGTGGCATCCCTGAGGCTTTAAGTCCTCGAGGATTGGCTTTGGGAGTCTGCTGAGGGCCCCCTGCCTGATGGTCTGAGTTAGTTCCTAGCCCCTCAGGATCTATAGGACCATAGTAACGCTTATATTCATCTAGCCCTGTGTCACCTCCTCCTCCTGCTCCACCTGCAACTCCTCCTTGCAGACTCCAGTGCTGTCCAAGGTTTTGCTGATACTGCTGTTGGGCCTGTAGTTCAGTGATCCCCCCTGCAATTCCACCAACACCCACTCCTCCACTGCTGCCTGCACTCATGACCTTCTCAGGTTTTGGCCTGTTCCAACGATCAACAACAGCCAGCCTACGGTCATGGCGAGGCAAGAAGGTGGAGCAAGGCATGGGGCCTTCCAGTAAGGGGCTGTTTGAGGGACCCAGAGCCATTGCTGAATGCCCTGTAGTTGGCGGTGATCCAGGTAACATAGTAGTATACGTTGGCCCCTGTTGCTGTTGGTGGTGCTTCTGTTGCTGTTGTACCATGGCAATGGCAGTTGTGTTGTTCACTGTGGCTGTCACAAGATGTTGTTGGGCGACGGTAGGTATAGTGGTCACAGTGTGGTATTGGGGCAAAGAGCTTTTGCTTCCTCCTGGTGTTGTCTCATCCTCAAACTGGCAGCAACTGTACATTCCCTGGGTGGAGAGATAAGAGAGAGACTGCAATTAGACCAGCTGGCTGCCAAGTGTGATAAGGAGGAACTGTGTCTCTGTGTGTCAGAGACAGAGAGACACAGAGAGCTTGACATTCCCAATTTTGTAAAGGAAATCTATTGAGCGTCTTTAATCAGATTTCTATACAGACCATATAAAAGCTATCTTCAGGAGACCATGTCTGACATACGGTATTTTTTCAACTAGCTACTAAAAATTAGGTGAAAAATATTCAGAAGTTTTGAAAGTTGCAGAGCCATTCTTCAATAAAATTTTGTTCACCCTTAAAGTTGTGATGGATCCTGCAAAAAGACAATGAATATCACATTCTAGATGAAAAAATTAAAGAAAAACTGTGATAGAAGTTCCTACTTCCAGCAGGATAATGCGCCATGTCACAAAGCTCATATCATCTCAAACTGGTTTCTTGAACATGATAATGAGTTTACTGTAGTCCAACGGCCTCCACAGTCACCAGATCTCAATCCAATAGAGCACCTTTGGGATGTCGTGGAACAGGAGATTCGTATCATAGATGCTGGCAAATCTGCAGCAACTGTGTGATGCTATCATGTCAATATGGACCAAAATCTCTGAGGAATGTTTCCAACACCTTGTTGAAAGTATGCCACAAAGAATTAAGGCAGTTCTGAAGGCAAAAGGGGGTCCAACCTTTTACTAGCAAGGTGTACCTGATAAAAGTGGCCAGCCAGTATGTGTGTGTATATATGTGTGTTATACACTGAATTTCCATCCATGTTAAAGATCAGATTTAACATATGTCATATTTTTTCCCATAATTAAATATGATAAGAATCAGCAAAGACAGAACTGGATCACCTGGCAGCTGTGAAAACACACAATAATGAAGTTAATACTGTCATGATGATGTATAGAAAGGCCATCGAGCTGCTGATATATATAACAAGAGATGATATGAGACAGGTTGCTGCATCAAGACAACCTTTTCCAATAATATAATCAGTACAATGCTTGAGTAAAAAGTGTGCATCTTTGTTGGCCCAATTTTGGAAAAATATTTATTTAATTTTGACATGCTGGGAAGTCTCTGTGGGGGATTTCCCTCCACTTAGAGTATTCTTGCTCACCACATCTCCTCTGAAAGCAGACAACAGGAAAGAGTATTGACAAGTGAAACATTAATGAGAGTTTTGGAAGAGCCTCAAACTGAGAGTACTATGTTTCTTCAAATACTAATTTTCACACTATGAATCCAAACAAAGCTTTCAGCAAGCAAAGTGTTTCACAGTTGGAACAGTACAGATTCTATCCAAAAGCACTTTTGAAAAAGGAAAAATTGCTAAAGGAGGTATGTGGAGTGTTTTGGCTTCTTCTTCCCAATCAAAACAATGGGAAAGGACAAAAACATAAGCACAAACTGTGCAAGTACAACAAACTGAGATCCATGCTGCACATAGAGACAATCAACCACTCCCTCTTGTTTGACAGTTTGCTAGAATATATATATTAAAAAAAGGGCTTCAAGTGTTGATAGTAATGCTTTTCAAATGCTTTTAATGATAGCCTTTTAGTTGTGGCTACTGATGTAAACTTTAGCAGAGATCAACCAGAAGGATTGCACGATTCACGATTAATCTGCCACTGAAGTAACAACCTTTTCTGAAATTATGAATTAACTTGTTTCAAATACACACTGGATGTGTGACTCTAGAAAAACAATGACAAATAAACTAGAATAGTAAAGTCTCAAGTTTATCTATCTTTTTTGTATTGAAAGAAAAAACATCACAAACCCTAAAGGTGGTGCATAAATTATTCTGATTCCAAAATAAACTTTCACAAACCAGTGTTATATTTTATGCTCTTTTATTATAGTTTGAATAGGACATATTAGGACAGAGACTTTTCCCTGCTTATTTCCCCACTTTTTTTTCCCTGGCTCTAGTAAATTTTTGCTTTCTGTTTACATTTTCGTTTATTTGGACTTCTTGGATAGCCTGCATATTTTTCCATCTTTTTCTTGTGAGTTTTATCTAAGTTTATGTTATATCTTTTCACCTGCCTGCCTCACATCTATGCAACAATGTAAGTTAAACATAAAGCCAAAGCACCAGAAAGGGGTGTAAATTATCAGAGCATGAACCCAGCACAGAATCAATCTGCTGAAAATTGCGTCCGATAAGCTATTCTTTCTCCTCTGTGACAGTGCTTTTTTCCCCCAACCTTCATATATTTACACCTCACTGTAGATGGATGGGACTCAATTAGCAAGACTTAGAGTGGCCATGTAAATCTAAAATCTCTATTATCCCTCATGCAGTGGGTGAAAATGATTCACATGATCTCTATCACATATTAAAGATAAAATGCGTGGAGCCTCTTGTAAATCTCTGTTCCCCACCGGTACACAGATCTGATGGAGAGGCTATAAGAATGGCCCCTCGGGACACATGAATCAGTTGTCCCTGTGGCAAAAGTGCTATCTTCAAGGCACTAGCAGCAATATACATATGATTCAATACACGTAGACACAATATACATATAATACAATACAAACAATAGGTAAACATTTAAATATACACAGGTAAGCAAGAAAAAAAAAGGAGTGCGATACGGTAGTGGATGACATGTTGACAGTTTGCAGGTTAGTCACAGGCTGATTTGCATGTAGATGAAAATTAAAGTGACTTGGTGCATTTCAGCAGCTTATATAGGGGTGGGGGGGTTACATCGTTCCAGTCCTGAGCATCCTCAGTCTGCTTGGGACAGTTTTTTTTCTTCATTTATGTGAAGGCGGGGGGTCGTATTCCTGGCCCTCCTGAAGTCCCTAATGATCTAATTTGTTTTGGTTCTATTCAAGACAAGATTGCTTTCTAAACACCACTGAGCAAGGTATTGAACCCCATCTCTGTAGAGAGGCTCATCATCTCCTGTTATCAGTTCTATTATGGTGGTGTCGTCGGCAAAATTCCCGAGAGTGCTAGAGGAGTGGATGATTGTGTGTTCGTGAGGGAACAGAGTGATGACGGTTGGGCTGAGGACACCACCCTGTGGCACTACTGTGTGCAGGGTGAGAGTGAATGATGTGCCCCCCCGGATGTTCTGTGGTCTGTTAATTAGTAAGTCCAGAAACCGTGAGCATAGAATGGTGGTTAATCCCAGGTTTCTGGGCTTTTTAACCAGTTTATGGGGGATTACTGTATTGAAAGCAGGGCTGAACTCAACAAATAACACCCTGGGGTATGTATTGGGGTGCTCCAAATGAGGCAGGGTAGTGTGAAATGCATTTGAGATAGCATCTTCTGCTGATCCGTTTCAACGGGAAGCAAACTTGCGCTGTCCAGATCGATTGGAATGCTGGGATAGATAGATAGATAGATAGATAGATAGATAGATAGATAGATAGATAGATAGATAGAACTTTATTGATCCCTCGGGAGGTTCCCTCTGGGAAATTAAGAAAGCACAAGCCTCTCAAAGTACTTCATAGCAATTGGACGATAGTTATTGAGGTATGTAGCCACTTGCTTTTTGGGTTTTTGAGGCACATAAGGACTACAGCCTGCTGCAGACACAGACTGAAGATATCAGAGAGCACCCCCTGCTCGCTGGTCAGTACATGACTTCAGTGTGCGGCCTGGTACCCCGCCTGGTTCCGTTGCTTTGGAGTCATCAGTCTTCCTCAGGATGGTTCTCACCTGGTGGAGCTGCCAAACAAGTGCAGGTTCCACCCTGGGCGCTGATGCTGTTTGAGCACCCTCTGTGCTGACATAGTATCAAAGCATGCAAAGAACTGGTTCAAGGCATTAGGAAGCTTGCGGGCAGCCATACATAGAAAATACCAAGAGATCTGCAACCAAGGTGAAATCAGATTTAATCTGACAAAAACTTCCCACAGAACATAAAGTGCATTTTCATGTGCAAGTCAAGGGAGAGTTCAGGAAAAACAAAACCTGACAGAGGAGCGATGATGAAATGCCAGCAAAGACAGAATATTTATAGAACAGAAGCAATAAGACAGTGTTGTGCGTGAACGAGTTCAAAAGAACGCGTTCATTGAACACGCTCATTTTTTCGTGAACGTTGAACTGAACGTAACACATTTTTTAATAAAGAACCTGAACGTGAATTAGTTCACATTATGTGTCATGAACGGCAGACATCCCTGTAAATGAACGTTGGAATTTGTTTTCCATTGAAAACTGAGTGACATCTGTTTTCTCTTTTGAAACGCAATGAGATAAAGTTCCTCCCTCCTGTATTCTCGCTGGTGCCGCTTAAATCATGTATCACCAGACAGAAATGGTTTTGACATTGTGTGCGCAATGCATTGCGGGCAACGTAGTGTCCGGCTGAGAATAGTTGAATAACATACTGGCTTCCGCACGACTTTACCCGTGATGAATTGCAGCAGAGCGGGGTAGGCATAGCAACGCCACGTAGCAGGCAACGACGAGACCGCAGAGGGCTGGAGGAGTGAGCGAGCAAGCGAGAGAGAGAGAGAGAGAGAGAGAGAGAGAGAGAGAGAGAGAGAGAGAGAGAGAGAGAGAGCGCACGCTGCAATTAAAAAAAAAAAAGGCTAGTGGAAGTGATGGCACGGAGACAGACAACGATTCTCCTTATGAATATTGAAAACAATTTTACACTCTTGCAAACCAAGACCCCGACGGCATTTCATATTTTATATTCTTTTTTTAATTAAATGCTGGTAAATTTCATTGCACTAAGTATAGAACTGGTCTACCTTGTCTGTACTGCTGCAAGTTTCATCACCTGGTAAGAAACCCACAATTGCAGTGTCATGAGCAAATGTCTACAATGAGCAGTTTCAAAGAACGTATAGTGATTTCTAGCTCGTAGTGTGAAAAAAAGTATTTATTTGAATATCTCACGAAAAAAGTAAAATGAACTGAACTTTGAACTAGTTCAGAATTAAAATTGTGAACTTTGAACGTGAACTGTTCACTTTGAGCATGTATGAACTGAACTTGAACTAGTTCAGAAAAGCTGTGAACTGGAACAACACTGCAATAAGAGCAAGTTGATGTATACCTGCAAACATTCACACACAGAGACACTTTCAGACACAAGCACAGAGATACAGGATTAAAACAAAACTACTAATATTACTTGGTCCCCCCATTTGCATTAGGATACCCAAAGCAGATGAGCGAGTGCATGCATTGGCCAACAGAGTCTCCACTGTAACTTCCAGGCTTTAAGCGGGGGCGCCAGGGACCAGGCTTTTGGCCTCAAAATGCCCTCAGGGCAGACAGACTAACTCTAGTATGAGGCAATGCCATGAAGAAAGAGACTGTTTAATCTGCTGGTCGAGATGGAGAGACCAGGTGCGGAGGAGCAAGGTTCAGCAGCTCTCCAACTCTTTCTTTCAGCTGCATCTGTCTATGGAATCAGATTCCGCTGCATTTGTTTTAATTTCCTTTTCCAGTTCATTTAATTTTCCATTGATTTCTTTTGCTAGCTAAATTTGCAAGGTATGGCACACTTATGTTTATGGCACAAATTAACTAGGCAAGTCAAAGTACTTTATATACACAATAACTATAAATATTTAATTCACTTAAGTCAGTTGATTAAATGCAGTGATAAACAGGTAAGTTGTGATTCAAAAGAAGCAAGGTTTGGCACAGATCTGTAATTCTTGTCTCTCTGGTGCCAGAAAACAAACCTATTCCTGATACGTCCGATGTCTTGCGGGTTCATAACGCACCAGAAGATCTGCGATGTACTTTGGCCCTAAACTATTTAAACTTTTATAAACCAACAGCAAAATGACTCAACCAAAATCCGCTGTCTGAAGGTAAAATCAAACTGCAATTAGGGGTAGCTGTTTGCAACGAGGCTGTATACTGAAGCCTACTATAATATACTCCAATGAGTTTTAGGGCAATAGTCCAGGACCAGCAGCCCCACAATTAAAATGCAAAGATGTTTTTGGTTCTGAGCCTCAAGCCTTGGGCTACAAGCATGTGCCTACTTGATAGGGTAAATGTGTCAATTCTCTGGACAAACTATAATTTGCCCTGCCTTGTATTTGCTGTTGCATTGTTCTATCATTTAATGTTAAATAAAAATAAAAACATGCTTATGAGTCCACCATAACCTCAACTTGCATTTTATCTCTTTGTGTTATTGCGCATGTGTACTTGTGTTTTAACATGTGATTTCATCATCTCATTCCAAAAACCATGTTTGCATATTGTGATTAACTGTGATCATGTTTTACAACTAGTACATTGTTTAAATTGCACATGTTTTTGTGCAAAAGTAATAGTTTATACCACTGAACCACTGTGGGATGGCGCTATACTTGAGCCAGTGCCTGCCTGTTGTCAGGGCATCAAAGATCTGAGCCAAAAACTTCTTTACTGCCCAAAAATTCACCTACAATATGCAGTTACAATGTAAACTCTACCGAACCTCCTCTGAAACAGTACTAGAGTGCACAATTTTCACACAACACGGCACTGATAAATAATTAGTTGAAAAAGACATGCTTAGGCTGGTCTATAGTACCAATTAGGGCAGAAAAAGAAAGTATTAACACATCTATATGTTATTGCCCATCACAGTAAACTGAAGGTGTGTAACTTCACATTAAGTAGCAAGCACAGAAAACAAAAAAGCACTCAAACATAAATATGTAATAACCCATCACAACAAACAAAAGGATTAAGAAAGTACCCATACAGCAAAACAAAAATGCTTGTGTTCAAATGGCCCTCACAAGTTTGCTCATGTATAAAGTACTTATTCTCCATATTTAATGAAAGTTGTTCTCTTCATATGAAGAGGGTTTTAGTGTTTTAGGTACACAATCATGTCCAAGAGTGATATCCTAAAATGAAGATTTGGTTAGAATAATCCAGCTGCTTCTAATTGCAGTTTAGATTTTTCTTTGATTCAGTTGAATCATTTTGCTGTTTAACTAACAATAAAAAGAAAATTATTGGTAAAAACCTCACCAACTGTATCTGAATCCAGTGGTCATGTCCAGGATGGCCTCTCCGCTGATGTCAAAGCTTTGAAAGCTTTTATGGTAGAAACAGATTATCTTTTTTTGTACTTTGTAAATATATTTATCCTAAAATCACCAGAACAGTCTAAAGCAGGCTACAGTGTGCTGAAAGAAATTGGGAGCTAGTCAGAGACAGAATTTATTTGTTCTTAAACAGCAGGTCTCCCAGTCTCCACCTCCAGGTAAACCCTGATTTTGATGCCTCATACCAGAGTATCCCTGTCTGTCCCAAGGGGATTTAGCAGGCTAAAAGCCCAAAAAGAAGCCTTGATTAAGTTTGACTTAAAGGTAGTGTAGGAGATCCTGGATTTTGAGTCCAGCGAAGCTGCTTTTTGAAAATACACAGGTAAAAAGTCCCAACCCTTTTCTTCACTTTCCCCCGAAGTCACGCCTCTAGAGTACATGAACACGCACGAGCACGAAGGTGCACGAGCGCTGTTCTGACAGCAAGCATCGATCGTTGCCGTATTTAGTATTTAGTATTTAGTATATGCTAACTATACGTTTAATAATGCTAGGTGCTAGCCAAGCTGGCTCTAGTTTAGCTTCCTGCCAAGCTTCTGGACGCGTAATTCGTTTACGGAGCAGGGTACGCGCACAGGGGGAAGGAGGGGGAGGGGGAGGGAGGAGCAGGTTGCAGTTTGATAGACGGCATCAGAATCCAATCATTGTGAACTTTTCATATTTGTGTCAAAACTTTTAATTAATTGGTTGCAATGAGGTTGTGAAGAGTATTTCAAGCAATATGTAAAAAAAATGCTCCAGAAAAAGAACCCCTACCCCACCTTTAACCCCTAGATACGACAAAATGCTATAGAAATGTCCCTTGTCCCTCTCTTGTCCAATAGTATGAATGTGGCCAATGCTTATTTTGTTAGTTGAAAAATAAGGCTTTTATTTGAAATCCTGTGTTTTATAGACACTGTGTCAGAACGAACGCTTTATAAAGCCTATTTCCAACAGTTTCAACAGATTCCTGTCTCTTTCTGTCTTCTGTCTTCCTGCCTTTCAGTTCCTTTGGCTTATCCCCCCCTCTCTCTAACATCTCCCTAACGCCTGTTATACTCCACTACCTCTACCATCTAAAACTTTCCACTGTCTCCTTGGCTGGCTCTGCTCTCTTTTTATCTTAAAGTTTCCCTCCCTTATCGTCCCACTTCTCCTCACTTTCCCTCCCCAATCACACGCCTCATCTCTGTACTGTACTATCCCCTTTAGATACCTTCTTTTTTCTCCCTGTTCCCATCTCTCCAGTAAATTCGTAGCCGTATCTTTCCTCATTACTTACCTCGTTTTCTCTGTAGCCTCTCTTTTCCATTACAAGATCTATACTAAATGTTTCCAAGACCCCAAGCTCAGGTTGCAGAAACACTATTGAGATTGCAAAGGAAATAGCTGTGATACAGCAAAGTGATCACTGCCCTGGACCCTTTGGGCTCCCCTTGGAATGATGCCATGGATAATGATTTTCCTTGTTTCGGCTCTACCTCCTTTCCCCCGCTGAGTGCCATAAACAAGTATCAACTTGGAGTGGGTTTTTCTTCTTTTTTTGGTAATCCATACCTCAGTTGTGTCTGAAAACTTTTTATTAATCTCCCTCCATCTAAAAAGTCATTTTCCTGCATAAGATAGACTTCAAGACTGTAGTCAGTGAGGCATTTTCATTTTGTTTCAAAAACAGAAAAGGAAATCCAAAGGTTTTCACACACCTGCTCCTGTAAAAAAATAATTTACCAGTGCTCTTCAATTAGGAACCTGTCATGTCCATGGGGTTTTCCCCATGTTTTTAGTTTTGTGTTTTATCATGTGTTAGTCATGTCTTAGTTTTTAAGTCCATGTTTAGTTAAGTTTTGCCATTTTTTTTAGTTTTGCCATTGTTTTTTCCTCAGTCCCCATGTTCTGGTCATTAGTTTTATTCACTTCACCTGTCCATCGTTTCTCAGCTGCAATCATTTACCAATCACTCTGTTCAGTATTTAGTTTCCAGGTTTCCCCTTTCATTTGCGAATTCCTACCCCGATTTCACCATTCCCCTTTCATGCCACGCCACGTCTAACCAAGCTAAGTGCTTCATGTCACGTCACGTCACGTCACGTCACGTCACGTCACGTCACGTCACGTCACGTCACGTCACGTCACGTCACGTCACGTCACGTCACGTCACGTCACGTCACGTCACGTCACGTCAAATCTTTTGTTTTTTCGTCACAGTTATACTCATGTTTGTTTCCAAAGTCTAGTTTTGTTATCCGTCTCAAACGCGCCTTGTTTTGACTTTTGTTGTTTTTGAAGAAGAAACCAAGTGTGCTCTTACCTTTTGAAGTCCGCATCCGTGTCCTGCAAACCCTCAAACCTGACAGAACCATAATCTCGTTTCACTGATTAGTTTGCCTTTCTTAGGCTGAGAGTATGCAAATCAGAGAGATCAGCTGCTCCAGTGTTGCTGTCATAAAAATGTGAAAAACTCTGATACCTTTTGTCCTTTGTCCTTTGGTTTTATAATCTCCTGGCAGCGCTTTTGAAATGTTGCTTTATATCTGGTCAGGACATAATTTTTTATTTTGTTTTATTTTGGCTAATTTATTGTGGGAATAATTAAACGTAGAATGCTATTAAATACCACCTCAGAGGGTATTGTGATGTGTATTTCAGGTGGTTAGGATAATTCTCAGAGTATGTATTTGATTTGTGATTTTATTAACAAGGATCTAACAAAAAACTATCACATGGCAAACTAAAATATGTTCTGGGACATTTTTTATCTCAGCATTATCTTTGATACTTTGAATCAGAGTTTTTTAACTAGATGGTAAAATCACTGTTTTGGCTCCTCTTATTCAATTAGCTGAAATAACAATGTTTCTCATGGAGAAAGGGGTCTCTTACCCTACTGAGAGCCAGGAGAAAGTCCATCCCACCAGACTTCTTAACACAATGTCGTAGTTTCCAGTACACCAGATGCTCCCATGCAAATACCAGAAGACTGAGGCCCATGGCTACCAGCAGCATGTAGAACACCCCTGCCATGTTGTCAATGTCCAGCTTACTGCTCATCACCTATTAGAAAAAAGAAACCAACTGTGAGGAAAGAGGGATGCTATCTGCCAGCAGGAACGCCAAAAAAACCAGAAAACAATCCATTCCTCAGATGGTGCTCGGTCTGGACTCACGAAAGGATCAGCACCATGGACAGAGCTTGTGAAAGTCTCTCACATTGTTGTGGAGGCATTTTGGCCTCCTGTTCCTTAGAGTGCTTTTTACGTTTTGCCAGCCTGATTTTACATACAGTTCTCCTTAGGTCCTGCTACAGTATTTCAATAAAGTTGAGGTTTTTATTAAAAGGTCTTCGAGATCTTGAATATTTCCTTGAATCTTTCTTTTTCCAGCGATTCTGCTGTAGATTTGCTGCTGTGTTGGATCAGCTAAGGCAGTAACTCGCAGCAGACGATTGATCAGAATCACACTGATTCTTTAAATTAAGTGTGTTTATTTCTTCCACCACAACCACATAAAATAAACAAAGCCATCTGGTGAGTTAGTGTCTCTGAATAAAAATAATTAAAATAACGAACGCTCTTCCTTTTATAAACATTTAAAGCTTATTTTAAAGACTTTCAACTCACTGTATAGTGTATAATAAACTAGAAAAGCAAAGTAATAAAGTGTTGGGGCAGAAAGAGATTACCTTAAAACAGTACAATTGTGACCACTTGTGTTGCGGCACTGCGCTTTCCTGCCCAACAGATTACAGGCTCACAAAACTGTTGATTGCTTGAATAAAGGATGCCAAAGGAAGCTACCTTGTTAGCACAAACAATATAAAACCCACAGAGGTTAATTGGTGAAATGTGATGATTCAAGAGAAGAGCCACTCACTTTCACTAGATGACAGCTTATGTGAAAAGTCTTGGAGAGTAACAGCTCTCAGAATAAAGGAGTCTTTTCATTTTCAAACTCCAGACTAATTAGAAGTTAGAGCGGGTCCAGGTATTCTTTGATTGGTCAAGAGTCTGGTGGAGTACGTGTAGTGCAGGTGAGGAGAGAAGCATGTAATACAAGACAGGTCAATAGAGGGGTCCTTTCACAATCACTGTGATTGATAGTTGGGGAAAGTGAGGCGTTTGTGCTGATATGCTGTGTTTGGTTTCCTCCAAACGTGCTGCTGTGCATTATGAGCAAACATCTCCACTTTGGTCTGGTCTTTCCAAAGGACATTGTTCCAGAAGTGTTGTGGTTTGTTCACATTTAACTGAGGCTTTAACATGAACTTTAACATTTAACATGCCTGTAGAGTCTGAGATGTTTTTTTTTTGCAATCTCTCTGACCTTTGGGTGAACTTGCTGGAACGTCCCTTCCTGGGAAGATTGACAACTGTCTTTGAATGTTTTTCACTCTCTGTAGAATAATGGATAGTTTGGAGAGGGCCTTATAAACATTCCCAGATGGATGGTCAGCAAAAATTGCTTCTCCAAGATCATTGCTGATGTCTTTCCTCATTAGCATTGTGCTAATACGCAGCTGAATGCTCCAGACCAGTAAACTGCATAGACTTCTGCTTTGCTGATAGTCAGTTAATGAAGTGCATTTGATTAGCAGCGCCTGGCTGCTATTTTATTTCCGAAAGGAGGCAGTAAGAGTGGACTTTCACACACTGATTGACTTTTTCTTAATACATATTGGGTATGATATAAAAGTCATGTTCTGTTCCTCAGTTGTATTAACCTAATCTTAATACCTAGTAAAAAACTTTTTTTTTAATCATGTCCCAAATTGTTAAATAATGAAACTGTGAGTAAGTTGGAGAAATATGTATCTTCTTCATATTTTACTGCCTAATTGACCCGTTTTGATTAGGTTTAGTTTATCATGAGTGTAGAGGATGAAAGTGTACTAGATTTAAAAAGGTGTAAGACAACATACCTCAATCTTATCATTGTGGCAGATACCTGACAACCAGAGACGCTCCAACATGTCAATCTCATCTGAAAGGGAAGAGGGAGAGGGGGAGAAGGTTAGAAAGAGGAAGCTGGGGGGAAATACCAAAAAACATCTGTCAGGAGAGGAGAAAGAGATGGCAATAGGTAAAGATACTTTGGGACAAGGAGTTAAAATAGTGCAGCAGTGGAGAAGAAAATAAAAGAGTAAAAATATGCAAAATGGAGTTTACCACCTTTTTGTCCCCTGAGAGGCGAAGACAGAAATATGAGAAGAAAAAAAAGCATATTTGGGAGAAGGCAAAGCAAGATAAAATCACAAGATAGAAGGGAATCTTTGCACCCACAGAACAATAGGAATGGGCTCAAAGAACGGGGATGAGTTGCGAAAGGTAAGATTAATGTGATGGAAAAGAGAAATGGTGAATTAGAGACAGTGAGTACAGCAGAGGGGAGCCCTTTGAAGCAGACTGGGGAATGGCTTGGTGTCTGAGGCGGGTACACTAAGGGCAGAGTGATGTGACAGCACATGGGAGATGAAAGGAGAGAAAACACACAAACATTACATTTCCTGCTCTAACTATCAGAAAAAGACACACACATGTGACACACTCTAAACTCCAGTGTAATGGGACTCTCAATGCTGGCCATTAACGCATTAATCAAAAAGACTAAGGCTGCGGGAAGGACATCGTGCTTTTCCTGGCCGTGTACAGAGGAGCTTATGCAGACTGATGTGCCTGACCGGGTTGCAGAGGACTTTTAAATCTGGCACACAAGGATAATATCTTGACATATGCTTAAAACCTGTCACTGTAGACACTCTGAAGATGCCCCAGTTAAAGAAAATCCAAATACCAATTATTAATTGACCTGTGGGTTAATTAATGCTGTCCGGCAATCCCACTGCAAAGCCCCGCCACATGGATTAGATGGCCCCAACTGAGCCATGTTGACTGAAATGTCAAGTCTGCTCAAACAAAACACAAATCTCACTCCAATACTGATCGGTCTGCCAAATTTCACAACCACAATAGTCATTTGGGAATTCAGATGTTCCTTGACAGCTGAATGAAATTGAGCAGAACTAGATTTACCCCTCGTCCTTTCACCTTTCTCCCCATGCAGCTCCTGACAATAGACTAATCTGCATGTTCATTCAGTGGCAGCTCACACACTAATCTAATTCATTGAGTTTCAATGAGCGCTGATTTGGTTTCCCTTTCACTGTCCAGCTTTACGTAGCTCCTCCTTTGTCTTACTGTAAATTCATTAATTAGAGCAGTCACTTGCAAGTGAGGCTGCTATTTGGGAGAAATATTCCCCACTAAGAACAGACTGAGAAGACCTGCTCTGGAAAGACAAATACGCAAATGAAAGGTGTTGTAATGACAAAGCTGGGGAAAAGCTAGACCATAAAATAGGATTCTTCTTCTCATTCTTGTGATTTCATGTGGAAACAAGTCAATTTACCTAAATTCACCTCTCTTTCAGTGTAGTCAATGTTCCAGAATCACATGAACAGCTTTACATTTGTGTGCAGTGAGGAATTAAGCCCAAAGAATCTTTAATCCTCGCTGTGACATTTTAAGAAATATCACCTCAATCCTATCTGTGCAGAAAAGCATTAAGGCTATTATCACCTGCAATACCTCGAAAGGCAAGTAGACACAAGAACACCCAATCAATCGCTTATCGTATCAGCTGGCTTTTCTCAGCTCAAATAAGCAGTTTTGTGTTATATCCGAGGTGCTTACCGTATGCCTTGTGCTTGACAGCCACAGCACAAGACCAAGACAAATAAACAGTCAAACCTCGAGAGTTCAGAAATGCGTTTGGAAAAAGCAAGCAGGAAAGTGAAAATCTTCAGGTGTTGACACCAAGCCACATGTTTGGAGACATGGCGAGGCTTTGAGGAAAGGCTTTGCTTAGTTTGCAAAAACAATGCAAAACCCACATTTTGTATGTTTAACAACTGCATGGTAAATAAGTCCAGATGCTCAATCGGGTAGCCTGAAGTTCAGACCTGTCTCCTAGTAAAAAGGAATTGGGAGTTCTGTGAAATGTAAAATACGACAAGAGACCTGAAACTGCTGATCAGCTAAATCTTATGGCAAGCAAGAATGGAAACAGAATTGGAGCCTATCCCAGCACCACTGGGCGAGAGGCAGGGTAGACCCTGGACAGGTCACCAGTCCATCACAGGGTCACACAGAGACAAACAACCATGCATGCTCACACTCAGTCTCAGACAACATGCAAACTCCACATGGAATGGCCACATGGAGGCAAAGGCAAATCCTCAGTTTTCTTTTTGGGATTGAATTTAAATTGGTTACATTAACTAAATATATGGTTTAACCTATTAATTGTAAGTGACTGCATCCATCTTTTTGGTTTGAACATCTAGCCCCCCCCATAAGCTTTAATGGAATTGCAAGTTAACTTAGGAACCAAAGAAATAGGATTAGCCTGGTCTCTTTGTTTTGGTATTTGATTTTCTACCCATCATATTTGAATTGGATTACATTCTCTTCTCTGTGACATTCTGGATGGCAGAAATATTCAGCATATAAATAAGCAAAACTGAACTTTGCTTGGAAAAATATTGGATGGGACAGAAAACACAGGAAAAGCATTTAAGGTTACTGTAACGGCATCTTTGTGAGTGACAGAAGTAAATTATGTGAGCTACCATTATTCCTGCCGTCGTGTCATTGCACAAATTCTCCATTTCGGAAAGATATTGCTTTGTCAAAACATCAGCAAATCTTTAAAAGAACAGGTGTACAGACTGAAGAACCGACCTGAGAGAAAGGATGTTTCCATGGTGAGAGAAGAGGGACAGGTGGTGCATAGAATGTGGTGAAGTCAAAGAGGGCCCCTGGATATCAATCTATCCAAGGGCACTTCTGCAAGGCACTTGGAAAAAGCTCCTCTTTTAGAACAGATACAAAGTGAGTAGACTGATGAAAACCAACTGGAATATAAAAACTATTTAAAAGATACAAGTTCAAGAGGTTTGTGCATGTTTTAGTCATTAGATTATCTATTTTGAAACAGGTAATGAAAACAAATATAGTATTATTTGATTTTAATTCCCTGAAATACATTAAAAGATGGTGTTGGGGGTTTTTTTGCAGTAAAAAAGAAAACATGTATTTTTTTTCATTTCGATTTACTGTATGTACTTCACTTGACAGAGCACATGAGGATAGGAACTATATGCAGTATTTTGAGAGAGGGTGTTATGATTCACAGAGCATATGTGCCACTGAGGACAGTACTGTGGAGAGGGGGGAAAAGTGGTACTTTGCTGTGTAATCAATGTCAAGGAATCTTTATTTTCTTCTTTTCTGAGGCCTTTTTTTGCATTCCCTTACAATGACATTAGCATTTTCTCTGAACAGCAGGGGGAACAAAACCTACATGACATATTAGAGATGCTTGCTGGGACTGCAGTCAGAGTGAGTGTATGTTCAGCTGTGGTGGCAAGAGCACGAGGAGCTGGTTCACCAACTCTCTCAAGGACTGCAGATGAAACAGACGGTACAGACTCTGATTGTGACCTTGAGAAGACTGCTGCCAATGTGGTAATATAGTCAGAGCTGCGCTGAGGAAACCATTGTCATTGCTGTGAATAATTAGCTTTAAATGGTTGTAATAGTCACCACATGCCCCTGCAGTGTGTTAGCAACATCTGTCAAAGAAACTCTGCTGGTGTTTCATAACATATATTCAACCACAGGAGCTGCCAAACGAAGTTGGAGCAACAACCATCACGAACAGACAAACCATCTCACGCTGTGCCTTCAGCCAGCAGCTGGATGCTGTGGCACACTGAGGGAGTGAATGTATCATGTAAAGTATCACATCCTGCTTTCTTTCCTTCGTACCAAGAAGCGTCCCTTAAATCAGAGTCTTATTCCAGGACTGCCCCAACACATTAATATGTTTATATGGGCAACTATTAATTCAAACCATATTGTAAAGTAGGGCTGGGCGAGTTAACTCGTTGTTATCGCGTTAACTCGTTAATTATTCAACGCCGATAAATATTGTATCGCGCATCAACGCATTTTTTAAATTTTTTTATTATTTTTTGGGCTTTTGCTCCTTTAATGGATAGGAAACCTCAGAGAGACAGGAAGCATGGGGCAGAGAGAGGGGGAACGACACGCAGCAAGGACTATAGCCTCTTGTACATGGGGCGCCTCCTCAACCCACTACACCAAGGACCACCCTTGTTTTATCATTCATTTTATTATTGTAAAAGTCTACTGCTCACAGGCTTTTATTTTGTAAAAGTCTGTTGCTGTCTGCTGCGGAACCGGAAAAGAAAGTAATCGGCGGATCCACCAAACATGGAGAAGGGTACGGAACTTTTACTCGGCCATTTTCATTTTAAAGTTCTTCCAGACGGCGGAGTCGACAGAACCAAAGTCATCTGTAAACACTGCCAAGTTGAACTGTCTTCTCACCGTAGTAGTTCCAGTCTAAAATATCACTTAAAGGCAAAACACACAACTGATACCAGCAAGTCATTCAAGGAAACAGACAGTGGAGCGAGGCTTCTACATAAAAACTACAGAAAGATGCTGATGTTAAAAGTGTGTTTGCACAACAAATGTTATGGCACTTTCATTCATATGGCAGCACATTTAAAATAAAACTAAATGCTAAAAGCTATACACTACTTTTGGATTCATTTTTGGATTTTGCGTACAAATGTGATGAATCCTGATTAATCAGGGAAATCATGTGATTAATTAGATCAAAAATTTTAATCGTTGCCCGGCCCTATTGTAAAGTAATACAAGAAACACAGCTGGATGGTCATTGGCAGTCGTATCCTGTAGATGACCACAACAGGTCTTTTTCTTGTGATTTGGTTTTGTTTTGTTTCTTTTTATGTTCAGTGAAATAGCGTTAGTTCTGTCTTTTCACAACAGAAAGGTTTACTCGTTCAAACTTTGGCTGGAACTGAAAATGCAATATTTAGTGAGAAATGTGTTTGCAAGTACGATCTACACTGTTCTGTTTCCTGCCTGTGCTAATTGTACAAAAATAAAGTTAGAAGATACCGTACCTAAAAGCTCATGTTAATGCTAGTTATTCCAGAGTATGTGGCTGTGAACTAAGCTTTCTTGTCCAGTGAAGTGTATCTGCCTGGGTAATTCAAGCTGTGTAGAAAAGGTTGTTGTAAATTAGACATGGAGGTTCAAACAGCTGTCTGTGACTCTGGTCTAAGTGAATAAAATGAAGATCGACATCTGGGTTTCTGAAGACTCCAAGTCATTTGCAAAAAGAATGTAAACAACAAAGAAATCAATTTCCCTACGGTGTACTGTGGTGCTGCAGCGTGCTCCAGCCCCCTAGAAGCAAAAGCTGTTCATATTCCCATTTTCCTTTTATCATTCTTTTGTGTGCAAAGTATTTATTGGATCTGCGCAGTCAGCATGAATCTGTGTGAGTGACACAAAGGAATAGTGGAAAGGAGGCAAACTTAGGACACGCTGCTGTGGGATTTGAGATGAAGTACCTTGTCAGCAGTTATAAATGTATACATTCCTTCATCAGTCTTTTGTAGCATCACTTTGAAGACAGTTTATTTCTTAGAAATCTGTGGGAGCCGCATGGGACTCACAGCAACCTTATACATGAAAGAGTTTGCGTTATCAAAACATTGCTGTGAATCTGATCTCTTCGTCATAGTTGAGCAAATGTACGAACAGTTTTTCAAAAACGAAAGTCTATAAGGAAAGAGGTGTAAAAACAGCTGGAATGGTAAAATACGTAAATATGTACAAAGGGTTGAGTTAAAGGGATAGTTTGCCTCTTTTGACATGAAGCTGTATGACATCCCATACGAGCAATATCATTTATGAACATTGACTTACCCCCTGCTGCGTCCTGTGAACCGAGTTGCAGCCTCGTTTTGGCGTTGACGAAGGTAGCCCGGCTAGTTGGCTGGGGCCACAAAAATAAAGCGTTTTGCTTCTCAAAACAATATGCGTTCAAAAGAGTAATACATTTGCATCACATAATCGTTGTCCAGGAAAAAGTCAGACCTCACAATCGCTTGGCGCTATTTTCTCTCCCTTCGTATCAAAGCGTGCAGCCACCTGCCGACAGCCGCACCTGTTACGGTGTTTGCTGCTCGGTCTGCACTTCGGTCTGCACGGTCTACACAGCACGCAGTGATACGAAGGGAGAGAAAATAGCGTCAAGCGATTGTGAGGTCTGACTTTTTCCTGGACAACGATTTTGTGATGCAAATGTATTACTCTTTTGAACGCATATTGTTTTGAGAAGCAAAATGCTTTATTTTTTAAACCCCAGCCAAGTAGCTACCTTCATCAACGCCAAAACGAGGCTGGAACTCGGCTCACAGGACGCAGCGGGGGGTAGGAAAATGTTCATAAATATTATTGCTAGTATGGGATGTCATACAGCTTCATGTCAAAAGAGGCAAACTATCCCTTTAAACTGTTGCTAATTCAAATTAAGAGTCAGTATTCTTGTTAAAAACAGAAACTCTTACACCGATGTACTGGTTTATTTTGAGATGCGCATCGTCTCAAATTTGGACGAAAATAAAACACTGAGTTGCATCACTGACAGATAAGAGAATAATAAATCAGACAGTTGAAGGATCGGCCATAAAAGTCTATTTGTATCAGTAAAATAATCAGTGTTCTCATATCATATATTACTAGATGTTAAACTTTGGATTTAAAAACACTCACTGTTTGATTCTTTGGATCTACAGTTTTGAAACTGTTGGTTTGCCAACAAACAAGCCAGACCTTTTGTTTTGAGGAAGAACACACGCTTTGCAGTTTCAAATATCCACACGCCATCAGCCTCCAGCGCCCTCTGCCCCTGGGAGCTGCTGTCACTGCTGGCACTGAGGCATTTCTTTCTATCTCCACCTCACTAATTGCAAAGAGGCTAAAATTGCTCCCCAGGGTAGCCAATTTGATGACTGACCATGTGGAAAAAGGAAACGCCATCACTAATAAAGAGATTTATTTCGAGGAACATTTACGGGACCTGTTAAGGACCACAGTGTGCGCAGTGTGTGATGACTTCATGTCATATTTAAGATTGATTATAAAATTGCTTGAACTCAATGTTGACACTGTAGATGAGCCATCCTGAGCACAATTAGTCAAAAAGCACAAGTAAAAAAAAAGAATTAAATACAATTCGCAGTAGGTCTTGGTGTATGGTGACAGTATGGTGCAGTATGGTGTAATCATTCAAAAAAATAAATCGTTAAATTAAGCTCTTTACGTGGTGCTTAGAAGTTTTAACACTCTTCTGAACCAATCAACATGATTAATGTGTGCTATATGTACATATATGTATTGGTCAACTTGTTTCCATTCTTTCTGGACCAAATTAGCAACAAATGTAAAAGTATGAAATGATACAAAGACTAAGCAGTGTTTCGCTCATATCCTTCGGTTGTTTAAAATCCTAAATTATCTACAGAATAGCTGAAAATATAATGTTTTCTTCTCCTTTTCCTGCTTTTCAGGGCTATGCAGGAATTATTAAAGTACATTATTATTAAACTTTTCTTTTGCATGCCCTTCTGTATGTCTGTGCTGGTTTATGTAACATTGTACTCCTCATGCCAACAAGCACTGGTTTCAGGAGAATAATGTTATAAAACATACAGTATTTTCTTTTCTGACAGAAATAGAGAGTAAAAATCATCAGAATGATACTTTTTCAATCCAAGACCACAAATAGTTCATGTGCTCATGTCTATATACATGAGCACATTCACAAGATCCCCGATGTCCACTGGTTCACCCACCCACTATACATACGTATGTATACTATATAGAGGTCTCAGTAGGGTAACCAGGATAGGGATGACCAGCTGCTGATACATTTCAGACAGCTTCATATTTATGCACATTTCAGACAGCCACCTGCTGTGGCGCTTCATATTTATGCACCTGATATGCTGAGTTACATGTCTATAACCAAATGCTAGTATTACATACCATATCTGAGGTGAGACTGCAACTGTAGCCACAACAGCTTAGTAAAGTTGTTACTGGAAAACAACACATTGTCCTAACTTGCATGCAACTATTCCAAAAATGAGCTACATTAATTACCAAAAGCATGTTTATGGTTTACACTGAACAGCACAAGTTTCAAATATGATTAATATGAGTATATATTTAATCATTTCTAAAATCTTGTGTCTACTACTGCACAGCAGAGACCTGTGAGCAGTATTTCTTGCTCAGACGTCTCACTGAGTTGGATAAATCACAATAATGAGCTAAATGATAAATGCACCATAGCACTTTTCTAGCTTAGCTGACCATTCAAACCATTTTTTTACTCATTCACACACACACACACACACACACACACATCCATCTTAGTCGTTCTTGGTAACAGTCCTTAATTTTGTTCTCACCATCTCCAACCAACTGCAGCAGAGCCAGGTCCAGCGGCCGTTTCCAGCGGGAGTTCTTGTGCAGGGCGATGCCGTAGCCCGTCGTAGCAAACACCTTACCAGAGCCGATGGTCATTACCTTTTGGAGTCAAACACGCACACATAAACATCAAAGCCATGGATGCACACACCCGAACACAATAATCCACACAGATAGTCAAATACAGAGAGGCAGATGGAAATGAGCATCATCTCTCCCCAGACTGTTTCTTTCTTTTTCTTTCTTTTTTTTTTGTTGCATCTGTCACTGTCGCATGAATGCATTTGGCTCAGCTCAAATATCAGCATCCCCTAAAATCCCAGAGCTGGAGAGAGGGGTGTTGTTGCAGTGGAGGATTAATATAGATCCACACCAGTTGTAATAATTACTGCAGCAGTAGTTGTTGTGTGAGGCTGCTGGGAGCTAAGGCCTCCCACAGACCTTATTACAAATGATCACTGACAAGATTTTTTATTCTTGCTCTGAAAGCTGCATCAAATGCAAATTCATAAACAAATCAACACCGGCACTGTCCAAAAATGACAATATTAACCAGCCACAGGCCACAAGGGATTAATATAAATGCAATGGATGTGTTTCATTTATGTAAGACGGATTTAGCTCTGGAGAGATGCTTATTAAGCTTATTTCTTGTAAACAATGAACACATGGAAGATTGATTTAATCCATTTCTTTATTTTTACTCACTAACAGCAGGGTAAGCAGTTGACCATGTGGATGAGTGAGCGTGTTGCTTTGGAGAGATGAGAAATGGTAGACTTTCTTCTTACCTTGCAGCCCTCGTCCTTCCTGGCCATATAGTTCAGCACTGCAGCATCATAAATGAAGGCATCTAGTTTTCTACAGGAGAGACATGAAAGAAGAAAATCACATCAAAGAAGTGGAAATCACTGATCTGAAGCTAAATGACAATGGAGAAAGAGAACAAAATGACAAAAAATGTGGAAGAGCCGGCACAACAACTTTCAAAAATATATAAAAGGAAGACAAAAGAGGGTTCTTTCTACATTCTATTGTGAAGTGACTTTAGAAAATCTCAAAAGTATAGATATTCCCCATAGTGGAAGGAGAGATGTAATTTCTCCTCCCATGAAAGCTTGAACAGACCAAAATACAAAGAAATGTCAGGGGAGGTTTGGATTCAAGTAAGAGCTGTGCAGGCAAAACTCCCCCTGTTATTATATTCTCCATCTGCAGCCGCCTGCAAAAATGCAAACTGTTGAATAAATGTAACGGCAACTACACTTAGTCAGAGTTAAAGGTCCTCAGTCATGTATCTGTTACAATTGCATGGACATGGTTAGGCTCTTAAAAAACATGAGGCTATATTCCATCCAAGATTTTGCTTTTTTTTAACTGATATCCACATTTGTTTTGATGTGAATATTGTATGTCCCTCCTGTTGCTTTTAGGGTGGTACTTACAGGACATCAATTTAAGGGTATGAACAAATTACTTTGGAGGACTTCTTGCACCTAAAGCCATCAAGGAGGACAGCTCTCCTTCCCGTATCTTGTTCTGCCAAAGGTTACATCCGGTGAAAAGCAAGTTTTTTTCCAAGCGCTTGTTCAGAATAGTAAAGTGCATTGATAGTGCTCTTTACTGCGATTTGATGCTATAATGTGGAAATATACTTGACCAAGAGGCTGGCATGACAGTGTTTCTTAAATACACCATCTATGCATTGTAGCAGTTAAAGCATTAAACACTTTTTGGGAATTATATTATCCAGTCGACTAATCCTTACCAGGCTGACTTCTTACAACAAAACCCTGCATGACTTAAAGGGATGCTTCTGCAGTAATTTCTGTATTCGTTAAAAACAATGCAGTGGGGTCATGACCAAGTACGTAGTGAGGAAAAGCTTGAATAAAGTGAATTTCCATCCATCCATCCATTTTCTCTACCCGTTAATCCAACTGTAGGGTCACGAGGGGGCTGGAGCCTATCCTAGCCATCATTGGGCAAGAGGCAGGGTCCCCCCGGGACAGGACACCAGTCCATCACAGGGCCACACAGAGACAAACGACCACACACACACACTCACACCTAGGGACAGTTTAGAGACACCAATTAACCTAACATGTATGTTTTTGGACGATAGAAGCCGGAGTACCCGGAGAGAAACCATGCATACATGCCGGAAATCGAACCTTGAACCCTCTTGCTGTGAGGTGACGGTGCTGACCACCACACCACCGTGCAGCGCATGAAGTGAATTTGTTCAAGCTAAAATCAGATAGTCTGAAGAGAGGAAATTAGCCTCATTCAGACATCTAGAGTAAACACACAGCTAGCTAATTGCACAATACACCGGTAAGCCAAAACATTATGCCCACCTCTGTAATTCAGAGTGTGCTTTCCTCATTCTGCTAAAATTCTGACCAGTCAAGGTGTGGTCAAAGAACATCTGAAGGTGTCCTTAAGTGTCTTGTACAAGGACCAAAGCAACATATCCTCTGGGCCCCGTAAAGTTTGGGGAGGGCTAGCTTCCCACAGATGCTGTCAGATCTGCTATCAGGAGAGTTCAGAGCTCAGAGGAACACTTCAGGCTCTTTGACATCCTTTTTAGCTCTTCCTAAGTTTTTTTTTTTCCAAGGCTCAGTGCTGTGGGGGGTGACTGGTCTGCAGAAATGTTTATTGTTTAACTACGTGTCAAAGTGAAATCCATGTGAGTCCCAGGATGCAGGTTTTCCCAGCGGAAAAATTACATTGGATCAAGATGAGAAGTGTTGTCTATCAGTAGTCATAATGTTATGTGTGATCGGTTTATAAACGTGTAGCTTCTTGTTAGGATCTGAAGGTTAAATTGTAGTTCAAAAAAGGAATTAGTTGAAATAACTCCCTTGAAAAGAAGAAGAAGAAAAATTGGGTGATGAAGAAGGTACATAAAAAGTGAATTACAACCTTTCATGATGAAATAATAGGTTGAATATATCTCCGCTTACACTGATGATGCATATCTGAGGATCCGATGATAAATTTGTCCCTACACCTGCTACATCCACTTCACGTTCATTTATATTCACACTGAGGGAGCTGCATGGAACAACCAGATTCCTTGTGGAAGGAGAGAGACTGTGGTGATAGATGGAGAACTGACAAGAGATGAAGAAGAATCTGATACCTAGAGCTAGAGAGGAGTAGAGGGGCAACTCGTAAGGGACAGAGAGAGGAAGATGAAGGTGAGGATTGATGGGAGGAAGAAGGAGTGACGGAAATGCAAAGTAGAAACAAAGAAGGTCGAAAGTAGTGATCCAGGAGTTAATGAGAGAGAGGGGGGGTGAAGATGGAGGAGAGGATTGTGGTGATTTTGTGATGTTTGCTGCTTTGAGAGACAAATCAAACAAGAGTCTTTTATGCTGTTTTTCTTTGATGGCTTAAACTGATGTTTTCCTCATAAATAATGACAGAAAGATGAGGAAAGTGAGATAAACTGGATAATGAGATAGACGGACATCTAGCGGATTGAGGTAAGATAAAGACATAGAAACTGAAGAGAGAAACAAGGAGGATGAGTAACTATGATTAAAACAATGTATCACAGGAGTTTTAACCACACTATTTATCAAATATGCAGTCGCTTCGCGCCGCTTGCTAGTGTGCGTTTGTATGCGTATTTGCTTGTCCCATTAACCATGTGAACTCTGTCTACACCTGCATACATCACTCAGCCCTGCCTCCAGCACATACTTCAAACACAATGAGCTGGCGTATATTTTATGGTAAGAGCTTTTTGCTGCCGTGCTGTCACAGGAGGATAATAAACCCCCATCCCAACCCCCATACACTTCGTTTAAGACACGAGGTGCATCAGCCGATGCTGAGATGGCACAATTTTCCCTCTGCACTGCAGTTGCTGCACGAATTTATTATTTGGAAGCTGTTTTTTTAATGCATTTTTATTCCTAGTTGTTTGTTTATCTCCTCTCCCGTTTCTTCTTGTAACAATGATCTTGACAGGACTTCCCAGCTTCTAACAGTTATCTGAGGCTCCGGAGGCAATGCAGATCAATGCGCCAACAGGTGAGTCAGGAAAGAGGGTTTTGTATTGGAGCTGAGCACGAATGACAACACTGCCTCAAGTTAGGGATAAATAATGGATATAAAATCCAGATATAAGAATGGCAGCTGTTAAATATAAGCGCTGATGTCAAAAACATGCAGCAGTAACTTGTGACTTATACAAGCACTGCTTTAGACAGCTGGGTGTTTTAAAATCTGATGACAGCTGAAGGAAATCTGTTGTAATCAAATGTCTCAGATGGAGTCATTTTGCTTTAGTCATAACAATGTTTTCTTTCTTTCATGTTTGGCCACTTGTAATTCCTATGTGCTGCTTCCCACCCTGCCTGAATGTTGAATGGATCTTACTCTGTTCCACTTCAGCTCTGAGACCCTTCCTATCCACAGCAGCAGTGCTTTTGAAGCCTGTCTACACTGTTTCAGATCGAGGTTACCCATCTCCCAAAGCAGCATCACCATCATTTCAACTTACCATGTAAATATACAGGATAAGTCACAAGGTAAAGGTCATATTGGTCAGAGTAACCCTACACATATTTGCAAATGACACATCCTGCATGTTTATCAACTCATCATGCAGTTTTATTCATCATTCATCATTTTATCAGATATCTGGTTCCACTCTGGGCATGCGGAGCTGATGGTAGTCACACCACTGAAAAACAGTTTGCCTGGTCCCTGCTCAGGATGCTAACAAAGACAGCTACTTCTGTGGATGGTTTTCATGGAATTTATCTGCATGAAATGGATGAATGACTCAGTCATGCTCACATCTTGTTGATCTGGAGGGAATTCTGGGTTATTAGTTATATTCCACCCTGTTAAACTCTCCCATAGCTGCATTGCTGATTCCTCTCGATGAACAAAAGCCTTGCACACAGACGATACATATTCTGGCTAATCAAATATTTCCCCATAGTAGGACATACACTAAATGAACATGAATCCATTAACAGTTGCAGTAATGTATGTCCCTGGAAGCCTTCCAAATGAGCCATTATGCACAAGTGGTGGTATAAGTTAAAACGTGAGCTGTTATATAGTAACTGTACATGAAACTCACCAATGAGACTACAACAATGAGAACATTTAAGGTGGATGTTGTCTCTGATTACTAAAGAAAGTTCATGGAAAAAGATTTGCTCCAAAGATAATTTAGTGCTTCACGGGGAAACTGTGTCTGTGTGATTTTCAGCTTCCCAAACAAATCAACAAGCTCTTTTTCTAATACTTCTAATACAGATTATAAAAGTTTGCTCATTAAATACTGGAAACGTTTATTGAATTCTAATACTTTCATGGCTTTTGAACTGATCTACAGTTTATTTATTCTCCCAGTGAGCACTAGAAGTGATTCCAATGATGAGCCTAGACTTACATTTCATGTAGCCATGGATATATCTGGCTAAATTTAACTTTCAGCCCCAATCAGTTGAGTCCTTATTACTCAATTTTATTTAAATATGAATCAGAAAACAGCTGTAAGTATATAAGATGCACACCAACGTTTGCTGACCATGCAAACATACCAAAAGACACCAGCAAGATTTCAATGTTAAGCCTTTTTTTTAGAATGTAGTTAAGTCAAAATCACTTGTTGTGGGTTGAAAGAGTGGCGATACTGGTTTATATGAGGATATTTTTCAAAAACTAATTTCATTGGTGAATGAAATGATGATCTAAAAGACAATGCAATTTCAACATATTAAATATGGAACTATACAGGCTGCCAACAAGATGCTTTGGAACATCACAAGAGGTGTAATTGAATACATAAATGTACAAAAGAGGCCATTTTTTAGCATGATTTAGGAATACAACCTTCAAATGTCCTCAGTAATCACCACAGTTATAGTGTGGAAGGCCTTGGATACGGTGGCCCTGAAGTGCAAATCACAACGGCAAAAGAGAAAACACAACGACATTAACCAAAACGGAAAAGGTAGGTACCCTCGGGCGACATGAATCGTCGCTGATTGGACTGGTGGTGGTCCGTCCTTTGAACCGGAAGGATTACGGTTTACATGTTTTCAAAATATGAGCGCTACTAGTGACAACGCATGCGCTGCTATTGAAGAATATTTTGATGCGAATATCCCGTCCTACATGCTGCTTTATCTCTTGATGTTGACAAAAAGGTCTCAAAAGATATTGACAAGATGTTATTAAACTTTATATGGAGGAACAAAAACCACTATATTAAAAAAATCTGTAACAATGAACTCATATGATAATGGTGGCCTTAACTTTTTAGACTTTTACACTTTAAATAATACTTTCAAAATAAATTGGCTTAAACAATTTATCAAGAACCCATCTTCAATTTGGAACTTCATACCAAATTCTATTTTCTCTAAATTAGGAGGCCTAAATTTCTTTTTACTTCGTAATTATAATGTTGAAAAAATACCCTCAAAACTATCCTACTTTCATAAACAGATGCTTCTTTCTTGGTCATTGATCTCCAACTAATTTTGTCTAATTTTTCCCCACATAGATTCCACATATGGAACAATATTGATATGACGTTCCGAATTGAAGATTGTCACTAGCAGCGTTCATATTTTGAAAAAATGTAAACAATAGTCCTTCCGGTTCAAAGGACAGACCACCACTAGTCCAATGATTGGACTAGTGGTGGTCTGTCCTTTTGTCGTTGTGTTTTCTCTTTTGTCGTTGTGTTTTCTCTTTTGCCACTCAGACGGCGGGTATGACTACACATTAGGCAACAACTGATTGAGATACCATTTGAAATGAGACATGGATAAAGGTAATTTTGGGAATCAATTTGTTTCAGTTTGTTCATCCAAAGATTTGTTCTTTTAGATAAATTGTGTGAGGAAGACACTGATCACTAATGGAAGAGCAGTCTGAACATCCCCATGTCTAATCACTTTAAGTGAGACACACTTGTGTGGGTCATCAGTGTTTTCTTACAGAAAATGAAATGTGAATAAGTAAAAACGGTAGCATTTCAGCAGAAGTATAATATATTCAGCAACTGTGTTATCTTTCTGATCCCTTGGGGTTCTGAAGCTGTTAAGCACCACTTCCCTGTTTCAACCTTGATCCTCTTCCCCATTTCTTACCCTGTCTTGAGGTTATCAATGGCTTCCTCCACGCCTTTCTGGTTGTTGCGGATCATATACTGATGCATGTTGGGATAGTTGGAGCGGATGTTCTCCTCAGTGCTGCCGTTCGGCACAGTACCGAAACGCAGTGGCGGGTACTGCTCTGTTGGCTGCTGAAACTGCATGAGAAGAACAGGTGGGCAGAGATTAAAGTGACAGACGGGAAGAGGGAAGTTTAAAAGAGAGCAGTTGAAAAGAAGGAGAAGAGCTGATCCCCGCTGCAGGATGAAGTGCTGCAGACGTTCAAAGTCTTCGCTTTAAAAGAGGGGCGTCTGTGCCACAGTTTTCTGAGGAACTGAGGGGGAGTTTAATAAAATAGAAGAGGTTTTAAAATGTTATAGCAGCAGGATACACTTTGTCTGTTCTACTTAAACTGCACTAAGAAAATAATGAGTTGGCAGTAGAGATAGTGAAGAGTGTTATTTCACAATCGCACCTTTTCAAGCTAATATCCCCCTTTGAAGACAGACATAAGGCAACTTTTTTTCGATAATCAGCCTTTTTAAAAATCTGTAATTTGCTCTTCTTTACTTCAACTAAATAGCAAATTAATTCATCTTTTATAGTTTTAAATTATCTATATGCGCATGTCATTTTGTGTCCTTGATTGGCAGATTATATTTCATTATTATTCTTTGTAAATCTGTCATGCATCTGTACATCCACTCTTTCACATATTCATAAATATCCATCAATTCATCTCACCATCCCTCATAGATTATACCTTCTTATCCGACAGTCCTGACACCGTGTCAATGTACTCCTCTTGGATCATGAAGGCAGCCAGGTTGGCAGTGTAGGAGGCCAAGAAGATGACAGCAAAGAAGGCCCATACCAGCACCTGGAGGAGAAGTACGGCTTAGATCAATGATGGCTGAACCTGACAGGAGTGAAAGTTTTCCAGTGACATTTTTAAACATTTTCTTCTCACTTTTTGACATTTCATTGCTAAACCTGGAGCTGAAGCTCTCCATTGCCTGGAAAATAATTTGTAAACGTGGCACTTTTAGCCTCTAAAAATGGCACCAAAACAACAGAAACCCTGGCATGTGTCCTTTCAGCATACATCTATAATAATGATAAGCCAACAAGATGTGTCTGCCTTCGACCCACCTTAGAGTTTAATTAACACCTGTAATGGAAAGAAACAGAGTAATCTGAACCGAGCACAAAATTGAGGTACTATTTTCAAGGATAATGTGTTATTATTTACACCATTACACATAAACTGACAGCTACAGTTATCACCTCCCCCACAAAGTGCAAAAATGTTATTCAAGGGATACAGCAGACATTTTACATTGTATTTCCATGAAGCAGTTGTTTAGTTTGTCTTGTGATTCAAGCTTCAAAGTAAGAACATCCCTCTTTACTCTTAATGTGGTTCCATGTGGTTTGAAAATGTTACATTTACCCACGGTTTTAAAAGAAAAAAATGTCATCTGCTGGTTTTTGTCCCTTTTCTGCAATTCAAAGTTGTCCGCTGACGGTCTAATTCTGTTGTTTAGTTTTTAGTAGCATGCGCCTCCAGAGGCTATTAGAGCGGCTCACTCAGGGTGTGCAAAAACAAAGCACATGCAAAAGCCCTTGGCAATGAAAGCAGATGGCAGAGATTGGGCTGATACCCCACTGCTACTTCATTGGATATTTGCCACATGCTCTTCACTTTATGTGCAGTAGTTTCCAGACATTGATGATTTTCTTCTACAGAGTTGAACAACTGTTGTCATGATAAACAGATTGGATTATCTTCCACAGGCACAACTTTGATAATCTACTTTTTTAATAGAAATTAAAGAACTAACTGGCCACTGTGGTGTAACACTTACTGGTGTGTTTTGAATAACACTAACACATAAAGAGGAATAGCAATATGGGCAAAATGTATATCAAAGAACAAGCATTCTATATCTAGGTGACAGGATCTTAACCTGCAGCTGAGCATTTTTATGGTACTACCTTTGAATAAGGAAAATTAATACAATTACCACTGCTGCATAACACAACCTGCCCCAAATTACTGTAGCTCACATGGTGTAAAAGACCTTTTGAAAGGTTGGTGAAGCACTTGGCATGAAAACATGTGGTTGTTCAGAAGTGATGCCTTTACTGCTGCAAGATGCTGCACTGTTGATATTCAGCCAGGAAGCAAGTGAGAGATGTGGATTAGTGTGAGTACTAAATTTTCACTCACAGTTGCTGATGAATGGGGCTATTTGCTTCCATAATACTCTGTGTTTACGCCTTAAGTTAATTTGCATGATTTTCTTAATGAATAAAATGAAAAATGCATTCTGAACTCTTAAAAAAAAAAGAAAAAACACTCTAATTGTGACATCAAAGGACCGACTACTCTGTTATAATAAATCCCAGATGAGCTCAACAACCTTTGGACTGTAAAAGTGATTAAAACTAATGTTTAATATCAATGATAAATGGCTGGCAATTATCCAAGCAGAGCATGCTGGAACAGTCAGTGATAACCCTGAGGTGGCTTAGACAAAAAATTAGCATAAATTTAGAAAAGGTTGTGCTTCCAAAGGAAAAATCTCCTCAAGGACAGTAAAAAACACAGGACAGAATAGCTATTACGTTGTGCCTGGCGTGGATTTTTTTTGCCATTCTAAAATGTGCTGTCCATATTTATCAACAAGGGACAAGGGGTGAGTTAGCTGCTGAAAGAGGTGGACAAGATGATTTTTTTCATCTTGGCAATGTTTTACATGTTTGACTTTATGTATTGAGGGATTTTTCTGGGAGCTTCCTCTTAAGAGCACATAATTATTTATCACTGAAAAAGAATGCCTTAAATGTTAAGCATAACATTTAGGACATGTCAGGATGTCTCCTGGTTGCCTCCCCAAGGAGGTCCCAGGAAAGACTGGCCTGGGGACGCCGTGGGATACCCCAGGAGGAGCTTGAGAGTGTCGGTGGGGAGAGAGATATTTGGGTTTTCCTTCTGGACCTTTTGCCTCCACCAACCGACTTCAGATAAGCAAAGATAATGGATGGATGGATGGATGGATGGATGGATGGATGGATGGATGCATGGATGAATGGATGCATGAATGGATGGACGGATGGACAGATGGATGGATGCACGGATGGATGGATGGATGGATGGATGGATGGATGGATGGATGGATGGATGGATGGATGGATGCATGGATGGATGGATGGATGGATGCATGGATGGATGGATGGATGGATGGATGGATGGATGGATGGATGGATGCATGGATGGATGGATGGATGGATGCATGGATGGATGTATAGATGGATGGATGGATGGATGCATGGATGGATGGATGGATGCATGGATGGATGGACGGATGCATGGATGGATGGATGGATGGATGCATGGATGGATGTATAGATGGATGGATGGATGGATGGATGATGCATGGATGGATGGACGGATGCATGGATGGATGGATGGATGGATGCATGGATGGATGTATAGATGGATGGATGGATGGATGGATGATGGATGGATGGATGGATGGATGGATGGATGGATGAATGGATGTATGGATGCATTTACAACATTGGTGGGAGAACGGTGTGCAAAGAATTGGTGTGCAAAGATAGAGATTCTCCATTTTGTACAAATTTATTTGGAATGCCAGAACAAAATGTTATCAGAAATACTGCCAAGCCAAGCTATTCTCAACTGACTGGAGGATATTTAAGGCGACGTGGAATCTTGAACAAGGAAATAGTCATGCTTTTTGCAGCTCTTCATGTTTTGTTACTTGTGTAGCTTGGAGGCCATCGTCAGCATTTTCACTCTGCTTATACTCGAGTGTAGAGTAACGTGATGTTACCAAAGGACAAGAAGGCAGTGATGAAGTGCTAGGTTTATATTACATTCCTTCATTTTGTTTGACAGAGCCATTTACAAATATCCCAGAGGTTGACAGTAGACTTTGGTAATACCAGTTTATTAATTCCAAAAGGTTTTCTTTATTATCGTTAACTGGCTACATCTTTTTGCTTTAATGACTCTTTCTTGCTTTTATGTGCTCAGTCTTCTCCTGAGTCATGGAAAAAAAATCAACAACAAAATTGAAAGTAGTTCAACTGAAGCCAAAAAATGAAATGAGAAGAAAAGAAAGAAATGAAAATGACTCAGGTTTATACTTAAATGACCTGTGCTGTTACAAGAAAAAAGTTGCTCCTGTGTCGGTCAATTACAAGCTCCTGATTATCAACACGTCTGCTTGTTTTATGACCACATTCATTTGTGCTTAATTTGTGGAAGACTGCACTTGGTCATTACTGAAATGAGCTGGTTGCTCCTATAACTGTAAATCTGTGTAGTTTTAGGACCTCACCAGCAGAAGAGAGTACTCCAATTTGTGCATCTTAGTAAATCTGGGTCATAAAGTCTCTTTAGTGGATGTTATCTTTAATTTTAAGTTGAATGAAGAGGGGAGGTTTGACGAGCACTACAATCATTGTTGTAATTAGCAACGTACAGGGTGACATGCTTCAAATTCAGTTTAGGAGAAAACACATTTGCAAAGAGAGAACTAAAAATAATCATCTTTCCTTCTCTCCTCTGACCCCGTTTTGCAAAGCTTACTGAGCAGCTAATGAGCTCTTGATTTGATTGGGATTGCTGTGAGAAGCACTTGAGCTGACAAAAAAATTAAAACAACTTGAGTTTTTCACCTTCTGCAACTTTAGTTTTCATTAGAGGTTGCGAGCCTTCAACTGATTTTTCTTTTCATGTTGTGAGGTCACCAAGTTACAACAGCTATAAAAAAAAAGTGGTGATTTAACACTATTCACGCCTCCATTACCCAACAATACATCATTTTAACAACAATATTTTAATGTAATGGACGTTTACTAAATCATAAAATCTGACATTAATCATTTAAATTCTCGTGAGACAAAGGTGAAATCACTACAGTATACATATAGAGTTATTCTGGCAAACAATCAGTTCATGTCAGTTAGTTGGTGACCAGTTATCTAGCCAATGAACAAATGAAGCATGTAAATCAACCAATCAATCGATCAGTATATCAGGTTTACCATGATCTTGCTGGTGGTTCCTCTGGGATTTTCCACCGGCACTGAGTTGTTGAAAACCAACGCCCACAGTAGCCAAACAGACTTCCCAATGGTGAACTTTGATCCACCGGACTCTAAGGATGAGGAAGACACAGGCAGTTGAGCAAGTTTTCATGAGATGTAGATTTTTCCTGAGTTTAAAAAAACGACAGCATGCTGAAAGTTCATGTTGTCATTATAAGGGAAACATGTTTTAACAGGCTAAGTTGAAAGGACTTCTTTCAGATGTAGAAAGACTGAAAGTACGTACATTTTAATAGTATTACGGTAAATAGTTATTTTCTCATTCTTGAACTGAATTTCACTTCCTTATTTTAATCCAATCACTGTTTTACTTCATGTTTGATTAGGTTCGGGCATCACAACTACTAAGTTAGGAATAGGAAGAAAAGAATGTTGCTGAACTTTAAATAAACCTTTTCATTGGATATATCCAGGATTTAATGGCAACTGGGAAAAAAAACAAACACACACACACACAACCACAAGCATCCACATTAGTCTGGAATGAAAAAGCTCACTTGGAGATTCACAATTTGGTTTTTAAATCCACAGTTTGAATTTTAAGCTAAGCCACAAACTTTGTCTTACCTTGAGCAAGTCATTTTATGAACAAAGAATAAGGGGTACTGGGAAAAAGATATCTTTCTTTAGACACACAGTGTGATAATTGGTCCCCCACTGAAAAGGAATACACATTTGTAGAATTGTAGATGACGTATTTTTACACCGGTGATTGGTTTGTTTGGGGCTTTCGCATCCACTGCATGGGACACAGTTCTGTATAAGTCCAAAAAACACCACAACCCACTATAGGGTCTATAAATACCAGGTACTTTTTTTTTTTTCTTCTGGAGGTCTAAAATTAGCCTACACTATTAGGAACCGCTCACTATGAGGCGATGGAAAGCTGCTCCAGATGAGCAGAGGAGCAGAGATTCCATTTCTTTTAAAGAGCAACGTATACAATGGGCCTCATGCAAGAACATTTTCGTATTTTTATTCTAAATTTCTCTTACTTTTTTCGTACGAAGGTCTCGTACGAACACGCCACGTCAGATTCAACAAACGCTCTTAACTTAGGAAAAAGTGTGTAAACGACCTGTGTAAATGATGAATCCCACCCGTGCGTATTTAAGTGCATGAGGATAGTAGATTTGCATACTCCACGCCCAAAATGATACCATATAAGGATGTGCTTCCTCTCTCCTGTGCCAGGAAGTGCTGAGTCATGGGAATGGCATCAAGGCGCAAAAAGAACAACTTTAGGGGCTCTGAGACTGAAGTTCTGCTTTCAGGGATCCAGAAAGGAAAATCTGTCATTTTTAGCAGTGTCAGCAGTGGAATTACGGGACCTGCTAAAGCGAAGAAATGGGAAGCAATTAGGAGTGCTGTTAATTCCGTGTCACCTGTGGTTCGTAATGTCACCAAAATAAAAAAGAAATGGTTTGATATGAAAATGGCTTAAAAATAAAACGCGCTAAGGCATCCGAAAGTAGAAAATCAGCCGCTGGTTACACTTCCCATTAACCTTGCAGTCAAATGAACCTTCAATTAGTGCATAATTTAAGTCAAACAGAATAATTTCAGCATCATTGTGGGGTATAATGTACTGTATATATTTATTCATGTTTGCTTCAATCCATTAGTCAGGCAAACTTGATTTGAATAACAACGGACTATTTTACAAAACTCCTACGACAGGTCTGGATCACTCGTAAATTCTGTTCATACCTGAAAGAAAACGTAAAATACGAAAAGATTGGTGAATGCGCAAATTCTCTTAAATCACTCGTACGCACGATTTAAGAACTAATCTGTGCGTACGAACGGTTGTTGCATGAGGCCCAATGTTTCCCTGAACAGTCTCTGGTACTGTCGATGAAACGTTGCCAAATAGGGGAAAAAAAAGCTGTTGCTGAGAGTGAAAAGCAAACTGCAGTCCGAAATGTCACTACACTGTCAAATTAAGATGTCCCTTGAGTGGAATTACAGAATCTGAGCCCAGAATTTAAAAGCCAGGCAGTCATTATAAAAAAGCATGAGGATGCTGATGCCTGCATACCTTTGGCCACAGAGGTTCAATTTCCATTCCAATGATCAGAAGACCTAAGCAACAGTAATTTAAGGACTGACTGATGTTAGAAAATCTACGACTGACAGATTACAGCTTGTTCAGAATGCTGCTGCTAGAATCCTAACCCGCACTAAAAAGAGAGAACGCATCACACCTGTTCTAGCTTCACTACACTGGCTCCCTGTTTCTTTTAGAATAGATTTTAAAATTCTCTTATTGGTTTTTAAATCTCTGAATAGATTAGCACCTCAGTACATTTCAGAACTACTCACGGAGTATGTTCCGGGTCGAGCTCTGAGATCATCAGGTGCTACTTTATTAAGTGTTCCTAGGATGAAATATAAAAAGACGGGTGAAGCTGCTTTCTGTTTTTATGCACCAAAAATCTGGAACTTTTTACCAGTGCACATTCGTCAGTGTTTTTAGCTGCTTTAAAAAGCAGCTAAAAACACATCTATACACCCTCGCCTTCCACTAGTTTTATGGATTTTATTATTATTATTATTATTATTACTATTTGTATATTGCATTTGATGTTTCTATATTTTATTGGTAAATTCATTTTTATTTTTTATTTTTAATGCTTTGTCTTTGATTTGTGTCTGTTTCCTCCTCGCTCTGTCCCCCCCACCCCCGAGTGACATGTTCTATTGTGCTCTATTTTGCTGTTCTTGTGATTGTTTTACTTTATTGCTTTACTTTATTGCTTTACTTTTTATATTGATCTTATTTGTTAAGCACTTTGAGCTACATTTTATGTATGAAAGGTGCTATATAAATAAATTTATTATAATTTATTATTATCACAGATGGGACTGAGAGTGGAGCTGATTGAAGTTATCAAACCTGGCAGTAAACATCCAAAGTGTTGTCTATGAAGGGGCAGGTGAATAAGGACAAAAGAACAAAATGAACAAGAATCTACACCGTTGTTGAAAGTGAAAGATGAAGATAAAGCTTTAACAATGTGGGCACTTACAATGCACTACAGATGCGATACAATGACAGGATGAAGACCTCTGCTGGTCGTCTGGTGCACTCAACTAATGAAAGAGGACTCGAGTGATAAATGAGTCACCGAGAGCCGGTAAGTGGGAGATTTGTCCCCATCAGCTTCTGTACAGTTTTTAGAACTTAACAGAGATATGAATAATTATGGAATACGACTGGAAACATGAGAAAATGTTCAGAGACGTAAGTTACTTATAAGTTAAGTCGTGTTTTAGCACGGAAGAAGAAACCCGTCAGACAACTAGAGACGAACAGACACTTACTTACAGTCACTTTTGTTCATTTAAATTCCACTTGTTTCAGTTTATCAGAAAGCAATGAATAAAATTTCCCTGATTATTATGTAAAATGAATGGTTTTGCCCAGAAAAAGCATCCAGAACACAGCTTGGACTAAATGATGGACTGACAACTACTGTAGAAATGTTGCCAACATTAGCTTCATTTGATATAAATGAGCTATATTGTTGAGTGATTGTTTTGATAATAAATAAATAAAATGAATTGGGACACTTTATATAATGTGTGCAAACGCCCTCATCAAATCAGCCCCCCCCCCTTGCTTACATAACTGACAAATTGACAAGTTGGTAATAATGTTGTGAAATGAGCAGTGACGGTGGGCTGATTGGCATGCTGTTGACTGCGCTTCTTACTCTTGGCGCTCTGCAGGCTGCGGTTATATCCCACGGGGCTGAAGAACTCAAAGATGAAGACGGTGACAGCCACCACTGACAGGCACATCACAAACATCATCACCCACACTGCTGGGCTGTAGGGCTCTGCAACACACACAAACACACAGGAAACCATGATACGAGTTTGCCTTTTATTGTTAAAAACATTTCATGAAGCTGGAACTGGACGGCAGGTAAAGAAAAGGAGTCAAACTTTCATGAGCTACTGTGGCAAACGTGTTAACATTGGATTTGCACTTCAGATAGTTATACTGTCTCTAAGTCTTCTCTATATTTGAGATCTAGTTCCAAACTACATCTGTCATATCTTTGGTGGTAGCTCAGTCTCATCAGAATATGTGTAACATGTAACTTTTTATACTTGTCAAATACATAGTAGTGTCCCAATCCATGGTTCTTAATTGGTTGTCTCAAACCAGTGCTGTGTTGCACAAAGTGCACGTTATCACAGAGGAACATTAATGAGGACATAGGAAGTAGACTGTAGCTGTATCGATATTGATAACAGAGTAAAGAAAACAGTCATTTTTTCACCTCTCTCGTGAAACTGATAAGATTTTCCCTGTGGGCCAATGTAGCCCTTTCATGACAAATACTTAGAATGAACTGAGAATATTAAGAATGGCTGCATGCTTCATACGTGGGGCATTCACTTCCCATCGAATTCTCTGCAACAGTCTGTGGTTGGAAATGGATGGAAACTGGTTTGGTTTCAAGAGGTGACTTTAAGAGACTGGGTTGTTTATGGTGAGAAGACAACTTTTTAGCTGAAAACAGTCGTCTTTGTGAAGTGAAGTGAAATTTTTTTATAAAGCACTTTTCAGCAACAAGGCGATCACAAGTGCTTAACAAAGTGCTTTGTGGTTGTGGTGGACACAAAGCTTCACTTGGTATGCTGGGAAAATCCTATTCCTGTCAGGATCTGGGGTTTTGGTTATGTTTTTGGACTTGGTTATTGGTGTTTTTGTTCAGTCCTCTTGGCGTTTTCTGTGTTGGCTCAGTCTTTGTTTCACCTTGGTTCTGTTTCTCGGTATTCAGTTGTGTTTAATTTCTCCTTGTGTATTCTTTGTGTTGGATTAATTTTCAAGTTAGTGTGCTCTCCCTCGCCCCCTGTGTTCTACCATCTATCTCCCTCTCCTCAGTCCGTCTCCTGCCCTCTGCTCTCTTCACTGTCACCTGCAACCCGTTACTAATCAGCCACCATCTGAAATCCTCGTCTGTATTCCTTGACTTATTCGTCTCACTCCTGTCCCTGGTTCCTGGTTTTCCTCGACAGTCCTGTCCGCAAGTATTTCAGTCTGTTTTGTTATTTTCTTAGTTTTATGTTCAGTTTAGTTTTTCAGTGTTCAAGCTTTGCTGCGCTTTTTGTTTATATTTAAAATAAAATCCTGTAACTTCACTTTTGGCTCTCGTCCGTGTCTGCACCTGGGTCCTCCCTTAACGCACCATGACATTTAAAGAACTTAGCATCTAAAGTATGGGTAGATTTGTTTCTAGCCAGTGAGATTTGTATATTCTTTAGAGCATTTTAGGCTATAATTAATTTAGTTTTCAGATGATACTTGTTAGGTACGTTTTCAAATGACTTTTGCAAGACTTAAGACACCAAAAAACTTTGTCGGGTTAAGCAGAAATATATATGGTTTCACCAAGTTAACATCACCTGGAAAACAGCAGTAAAACTGTGCTGCATGTCTGACCTTGTCACAGAGGCAGAGAAGTCATTACCTGCCTGAGGCAGAACTAATCACTCCAACCATGACTTCTTAACTGAATATGTGCCTCAATCAGGTGATGAAATGTTAAGAAGTCATGCTCACTTAATGCATTTATAGGAGACCAGCTTTCATTTTACACCGTCACTTGATATTTGATTTAAAAAAAAAAAAAAAAAAAAACTCTCCACACTGATAATCATAATCATCCATGAATTATGATTTCCTCTCATAATAAAAGTAAAGAAGTATAACGGACAAGGTGAGGCTGCGTTTCAGTTTTATGCTCCTAACATCTGGAACGGTCTTCCAGAAGATGTGAGACAGGCCTCAACTCTGACAATGTTTAAATCCAGGCTGAAAACAGTTCAATTTAGTTGTGCATATGACACCTGAAAGTATTTTATCTGCACTCTTCACTTTTAAATGAATGAATTAATGATTATTTTTATTTATTTATTTATTTTTTATTTTAATGATTTTATTGCCTTCTTGTGATATTATGTAGCTGTAAAGCACTTTGAATTACCTTGTGTACGAATTGTGCTCTATAAATAAAATTGCCTTGCCTTGCCAGGTGAAATCCTTTGCTCTGGTTGTTGTTTCAATGCCCTCCAGCTCTTCTAGTTTCTCACTGAGTGACGTATATCTAAGTTCTAAAGAGATGTGCTGATTCAAGATACCTAACTGTGTGAGACCTTCTCAGTGGTTGGGTCGTGAATACAAGCTTTCGAATAGGAGGTGACGCGTCTAAAACAAGATGGATCACTGAAGTGCATTAGTGTTGGCCTTCAGAAATATGGAGATTTAGTTTTAAAGGCTTGTACAGGTGAAAGCCAACATTTATGCATGGGAAAGTTGAAATTGTTCTAAATAACTCGAATGTAAGTATGTCATGAAAATTCTTATATATTCAAATTTGTGCTTTAAGATTTGATTGTCATGCTAAGTTGCACGGCAAAGCAAACAGAGTCTGAGAAGTAGAGGTAAAAACCTCTGGGTTGAGACATGAGGAAATTGTCTCTCCTCATCTCGTCTGTCCAACCAAATGTATGACTGAGGAAACAAGCAGATACTGCAGAGATTTTCCAAATTAGAGAGGGATTTGCTGCAGAGACCGACAATGGCAGCACTGGCAGGTGTACCACTAATCAACCTGCACTGGAGAGATGGGCTGAGCCGCTGCGTTGACTCATCAACACCTTCCTGTCTTTGTGCTACATCCAGGGAAGCGGGCTCTAAATCAAACTCGACTGAGTGCAGACACACCAAAGAGCAACAAGCAGGTTCACATGTGAAGCTTTTAGCCGCCGCTTCCCTGCAGAGACGTACAGAGGGGGAGCAGGTGGAGAAGCAGGAGATTCATCCATTAAACTTTCTGCCAGCCAGAGCTAAGATGCTTTTAAGTCTGCATGAGCAACCAAACTGTGTGCCAACATCATTTTTCAACGATTCGTGTAGACTGAATCTATGAATTTGAGTCCACAGATGTAGTTTTTGTTGCTTTATAAACACAGATTTCATCCTTACTGGCATGAATACAGTTTTTTGTTACATGACTATTTCATACTTTCCTGTGAGGCTGGGCTGAAAGTAAATCGTACCCGTCCAATGTTAGAGAAATGTGAGAAAAAGATTGATTTTTAATGGATTCAAAATAGATGTATGTTGTTGGTTTTAAAACAAAGCAAACACACTCTCTGCATAAGGCAACATCGACCAAAATAACGAACTAAACTGTGAAACAAAAATGTTTTCTAATTCGTTAGACTTGTCGAATGTGGATTCATTAACCTGTAGGTATGCGTGTGTCAGAGGGGTCTCAGCTGTTTTGATGTTTATAATTTTGTTTCGCAGGAGGGTTCCTGCGTGTTGTTCTTAATCCAATCACATACAGTATATACCTGTGGATACATCAGTAAAATTCCCTTGGCAGAGGAAGTGTGTAAATAATAACATGGCGCCTCACAAACACTGAAGGTTGTGAGTGATTTATTTTTCTTACACTCTGGTGGGTGAGGGGAGTCAAGCGGCTGTTTGTTGTTTTCAAAGTGCTGTCAGCCTTGAGTTAAGATGAGAGGAGCTCTATTGTTTTATTTCACGTTCATGCGCTCTCTTAGCGAGTCCCTGCGTTTGCTTTCCAGCAGCTATATTTCCATTTGGGAAGAGAGTAATTTATTTTCACTCTCATATTAAAGCGGGGGGAGTAAAGTGAAGACAGATGCTGTTTTTCAAAGATGCTCCCTGTAATATTCACACCAGGTACAAGCCCAGTCTGGTCTGCTCACACGAGGTCAGAGTTGGGGTTAATGAGGCTTATGTGTCCTACCTTCAAGGGCATTTTAGTAGCAGTGGCTAAGTAAATGGACAGCATTATGTATTTTTTTGTGCCTGCCAACATGTTCCCAGCTGGTGCTGAGGGATTCAAGCAGATGACCTTCCTCTTCTGAGCAGTAAGTGGAAGTGATGGCTCGCGTTTTATGTCCTGTTTAAAAAGCTTTGGTCCAACTATGCTTTGAGAACCAGAACAGCTCTGAACAAAGACACAATTATGTATGTCACACCATTAACATGATACCACCATTATGGCTGCAGTCAGAGTTAAGTATTCTCCAATTATAATGTTTAAATGGGTTTCATCAATATTCAGTTTTCCATATGGTACCCATGGCAGCCCGAATGTTTCTGGGTGGGTCTCCCTGCTCCCTCAGTTATGATGCTGCCACAGAATGAACTTGCACGGTTTATTGTTGAAATATTATGTGCATAATTTACACAATCTACTGCACGCCTGAAAGACAAATACATGAGAAAAGACCATTCAAAAAAACATAATGCCTATTCATAATGCCTGATTAGTGAAACCACTCATCCTTTTTAAATTATAATTCACCTGTTTTAAAACAAGAGTAGAACAATGTCTTTTGTTGTTGTTGTTTTCATTGTTGCTGTAATTATTCCTTCTATTGATAATCTGTATGTATACATAACTCTTAAATATAAATAATAAATCAAAGGATATACATGTAAAAATATAAGTGCAAATAAAATTGCGGTAGCTATGTTAAATTAAATGGATTTTTACCACATCCTCTACAGTTACCATCCCAAACTTTGGAATTAGAATTAAAATGCTAAGTCGGTTATTTGCCTTCTAGGCTGAAAAAGTCAATTTCAAGGCTGAGAACTTGATATACCATCTACTGCTCTGGTTACTTTGATGCCAAAGCTAGCTTGATTAGCTACAGATTTGGCTCGTCTTGTTCTTTTCCATTTAGCAGCAGATTCTATGGTATACTTTGGACTTGGCTGTTAATGTTAAGGCAATTAAACCTAACCTAAAATGAGAAGCTGTATGAGTTACTGACCAGGTAGATTGAGTATTCTTTTTTTCAACCCCCATTCTGCTCAGTTACCAATGACAGCTAATGATTAACTAAATCAGTAGCTGGCTACTGGGGATATATCCTGTGCTTATTGCCTAATAATTTTCAGTTTTTATTTTTATTTTTTATTGTGCCATAAGTCAAGATGAGTACTACTTTAACATAGCAGTCCATGACAGACTTATTGCCTCGAAGCCCACAGAGTGTATAAAATGACCACAGCTGAAATCACAGACTCTTAAGAAGCATGCCTTGGTGAGCATGGCATCACTTTAAGTGTGAAGCCCTTACCTCCAAATTGCAAGTATGAGTGACAGGCCAACTGTAGATGATCATCTCTCCCAGCTTCCAACATACAGTCAGCCTTTGGTTCTCCTCACTTGTTCAGTTTTGACCTGTCTGCGTATCTTTGACAGTTTTTGTGTTCTTTATCATAACAGGCTCTGTTTTAAGTGCTACCATCATTAAAAAATCATCTGGTCCTTACCAGGTCTTAAAAATTAGACATATACAACCTCAGAAAACATCTGAAGAACTGTAAGACTATGAGTCTTAATAAGTATTAAGGCACTAGTAAGGCACAGTATTACAGTGTGGCATTACTCATTTCACAAAACCAAAGTCAAAATGTTGAAGCAGTGTGTTGAAAACTAATCAAACTCATACTGCTTCAATAGTATTGGGAGGGTAAGTAGAAGCCATGAGCAGCTCCTCAAATGTACTACTTTATCAGCAAATGTGACCAGCTCTACAATAGCAGAAGTTTTGTTTCCAATGACCATCTTCATCAGATTCATGAAATCAGAAAATGTACCTTAGGCTTTGGTATTCTCATCAAAGTACCAAAGTATACAGAAGGATTACCTTCACATGATGAGTCATTTATTGATTAATTAAGTATCATAAAATATATGAAACTTCCAAGATTCAAGATTCACAAAAAAATTTTGTTTTATTTTTATTTCAACCTGTGTATGTAAAACATATCCTTGAAAATTAAGATTAGATCAAAAAATATTCAGATATAAGCGGTGGTGCAAACTCAAAAAGTGTGCTTTATGTACATGCAAACAAGTCGAACAAACTGCCAGTGGAGATTAAACTTTCACCAAATGTAGACATTTTTAAATCCAGGTTAAAAACATTTCTTTTCTCATGTGTCTAAGCATGAAATCTGCACGATATCTTTTAACTTATCTTGACTCTTGCTTGTTTTTAAATGCATTTAAATTATTTTATTTGTTTCTCTTTATATTCTTTTATGTATTTTAATGCTTCTTACACTCCCTGCTGCACTGCTTTTATTTAATGTAAAGCACTTTGAATTGTATGTACATGAAATGTGCTATATAAAAAATTTTCATTTGATTTGATTTTGATTTGATGTAGGTGTCTGTTTCTATGAAGCATGGCCAACAAACCAAGCCATGAAAAGATTTATTGGTCATGCATACACACAAAATTTGTCCTCTGCTTTTAACCCATCCAGGTTGGCACCTGTTGACACACACACGCACAGGGTCACACACTCAGAGACAGATGCCACACACTGGAGCGGTGGGCAGCCATTCACAGCGCTCAGGGAGCATGGGGGTATGGTGCCTTGCTCAAGGGCACCTCGGCCATGACAAGGAGATGGACTGACACCGCTCCAGCTGTCAGTTCCACCAATTTTTGAGTGGCGAGAGTGGGAATTGAACCTGCCAGCCGCCCGTGGGTCAAAGCATAAGTTTAAACAGCATCAGTACACTATATTTCAGCTTGACTTCTTTTCTTTTGTTTTTTGAAGATGGTTCATCTCTTCCTCAGTTCAAACTGACTGATGACAGTCAGACAGAAAGTAAAGCTTCTAGTTAGATTGACAGGATGCAAGTGGCAGTTATCAACCTTTCACAGTTAAAGTACTGAATGAGCTGTTTATATCACTGCTGATTTTAAAAATCAATAGATTTATACTTTTAAAGAACAAAGGCACAACACTTTCTGTCTTGTCTTGTTGTCTTTAACACACAGGAACAGCTGTGGAATATGATGAGCAGGATATAGAAAGCAATGACCCTACTTTGAAAGTGTGATTCAAAGAATCTCTGACTCTCTGATTAATTTTCCTTTCAAAAATTTGCCTCATGCAAATGAGAAACTGGCTTTTAGTGTATAGCCCCGAGGCTTTAAAAGTTCTTCAGTATAGAAAATGCATGGATGGATGGACATGGTACCGTATTTAACAGATTCTTATTTTTATATGCAGTACAGCATTAACATTCCATAACCAAAATCTAACTTTTGCTTCACACTTAAATCAAATCCATATCACAAACAAATCAGGAGTTATCTCAGTGTAATGTTATTCAGTGTTTTGCTGCCATAAAAGAAAAAAAAGAATTCTTTTTTGAGAGACAAGTTCTTCAAACAAGTATCGAGTAGAAGCGTAGTGTCGCGGGATGTCAAGTTAAATGACAGAGAACCCTCACAAAAGACAGTTTTAAATGTTTAAAGTATTGTGGGAAATATTTCCAAGCTTTTAAAATTGACAGCTGCCAAGAATTTGACGTACGGGTATGTGAGTGAAAAACAGACCGAGGGAACACTCTCCTACCACCGCCATTACTCAGCTAAATGTTCAGGGAGTCTCACACATGAATTTGAAATGTGTTCTTGGTTTTTCTTTCTGTAATGATGACAAAGATTCGTGCAGGATGACATCACTGTGTTTGATATTTTCTTCTATTTTTACATCTTTCTTTTAATACTCTGGGAAGCTGTTTAAAAAAGCCTTTCAATCTCAATGAGGCATCGATCCGTCCGTTTTCTATACCTGCTTAATCCAACTCAGGGGGGGTCATCAGTCCATCACAGGGCCACATAGGGACAAACGAGACAGACAACCATCCACGCTCCAGCTCACTCCAGATGGCAATTTAGAGTCACCAATGAACCTGTCATGCATGTTTTTGAGCGGCGGGACGAAGCCGGAGTACCTGCAGAGAACCCACACATACACGGGGAGAACTCCACACAGAAAGGCCCCAGCCGGGAGTTGAACCAGGAACCCTCTCTCTGTGAGACATATCCGGGTCAAATGAAGGTTAATCCTTTTCTGGGCTCCTTGCATACTTTCACCAATCACATATAATAAAAATAAATAACCTTCAGTGTTATGTTTTATGCTTCTCTGCCCTTAGACCTGCATTTGACTCTGTTGTCAAAGCTTATCAACGTATACTTTTATCAAAGGTCAAACCTGCCCTTCTTTTACTGAGCCTGTGAAGGTTATTCACGCTTTTATTACAAAAACACTTTGAATTTACTCTTGTGTTCATTGAAAATGTTTCTGTTCTGTAAAAGCCTCTTTGCTCCTTGACTTAGTAGAATTCCACCAAAAGTGAAATGAGGGAGGACTGTAACACCAAAAACTGTTGAAAATGTGATGATGGACATGACTGAAGCAACCACTGTTTAATATAAAGGAATAAGCAAAATAGAAGGGGGTATATTTGATAGATGTGGATTTGTTACGTACAATATTTACATTTAACAACTAAAAACTAGTTTCGTTTCACACTCAAATTCATTTGACTTCGACTTGGTAAAATTCCACTAAAGAGACGCAGGATACTTAGCATTTGAAAATGATTTATCTAAAAAAAGTTAAGAAAAATAAAGAAAGACAATTTTCATTAAAACTGATATTTATTTTCCCTAAAGCTACAGATGATAGTGTCTGCACAGTTGGTGAATTAAAAGGGAATTAATAGGCAGTTTGCAACAAGCTTTCAGCAAAGCTCCCAGGAATAATTCCCTCATGCTTCCTTCCTTCCTTCACTTTTGATGTCTAATATGCAGCTAATTAAGTTCCATGAATATTTCCTTGCTCTCTATTGTTTTCATAAAGCCTTCCCTGGGTTACTAGCTTTTCCTTTGTGCACACCTCCATAAGCAGAAGTCGGCTCCTCCATCGGGGAAAAAAAAATCTCCAACCTCCTCACGTGCTGCACTTCTTTTTTTCCTCACTAGATAGATTCATTCACCATTGACCTCTATCAGTGTTTCTGTATGCTCTTAACTCTCTCTGGTCTTGCTTACTCTTTTATTTCCTCTCAGAAACTCATCCACCCACAAAGTGCATTCACAGTACCTATGCTAACACAGGCAAATCCACCATATGGAGTCACTGTTGGCCCTGTGGCCCGGAAGATATAAGATAAAATGGCCTTGGGACCCCTGCCCCTCTGTCCAGCCATGATGTGCTTCAGATTGTCTCCTAAATCTCCACTGACAGAGGGATAGATGTACTACTGCAGCTGTGAAAGTATGAATTAGATCCCTTAAGGCGTAAATGGAAAAGATCAGGTCTATGAGGACAGAAGTCATCTCCTAGTCAAGACTTATTTCAAATCCTGGGCCTTGAAGATGGAAGTTATTAAAGAGGAAAAAAAAAAATTGCAATCTCTTATTGCAGACCGAGTTTTCAGGTTTGAGGGAGTTTTCCCGTCTTGTGAAATAATAATTCTACGCAAAATATAGTGAATTAAAAGAACCGCACCGTGCTTATCTGCATTTCTGTAGATAAATAGACGAGAAGATTAATACGACGATGTTGCAATATAACAGTAACGGTCTGCAACTTTAATTATGTAAAGTGTTACTCTTTGTTTTACACTTTAAAGATACAGACACTGCATACTGGAACAAGATGTGTGCAGAATTCACAGAAGCAGAGCTTAAGCACAGATGGAGGGTTTAAAAAGTAATCGCCTGAGACACTGCACTGTGTTAACAAGTCATTTTTGCTACAGGGTATGGTCTCATCTGGCCTATGGAATGCACACTCAGACACACACACAGAGTAGCATGTCAACCAGCCGCTGTGCAGATTAAAATATCCGAGAACATCTGAAACGGCTCAATCATTCTCTCTATCAAAGCCACTCAACCACTCGCACTTACTCTTTTGTGCAGTGCATCAAGACAAGACCGTTTCTGTGTGTGTTTCCATTCAACGCATTTTTTATCATTCCCTTTCTCCCTTAGCTTCATTCCTCTCTGTCTCCAGCTCAGGCATTTTCTCGTCATTCCGTCTCTTCATGCTCGGGAAATTTATGGAATTAATCTAAGAGGGATAATAAATTACAAGCTGTTATCTTAGCAGAAGCCAGCTCATTATGGTACGGAGAACATCACATGTAGATTCTTACACTGGCAGCTCGGCTGTAGCAACACACACACACACAAAAAAAAGTCAGGACTCAAAGTTTTAAATTGGAAAACAAAAGTGTTTGTGGTGAAGGCATCATGCATAGTTGAAGAATTACTTACAGCAATCTGGTAGGTAATATGCAAAATGTCAGAGTTGATGCTGTAGCCTAGTTTACAGTCGCACTTATTCAAAGACTTACATTTTCAAGTTAAAGGGAAAAGTGAAATAAAGTAGTTATTTTTTCGTTTTTTTCAACATGACTTAACCACAAGGATTCACATCAAAGTAAAGAATACTCCATGGTATTCCCTGGGATTAGTCCCTTATTTCTTACAACACCATCGAACAGAGAGCATGACACACACAGGTGACAGTGGTGCTGAAGACACATCTGACTCAATAAGGATTTGGGCATTACACCTCATTTGATGAAGTGACAAATATCACATACATACCATGGCACTGTCCATAACTGGGTGTGTTAAAAAGAAACTAATGAGCATTAACTTAAATTTGACCAATCACAAAGAACACTGTTACGATCACGTTTGTGGGCTTTGTTCCTCCCCTGCTCTCTCCAGCTAAGTTTTGTGACCCTTTTTTTATTTGTTCAAAAGTAAACACACAAAACGGTGCTGCCGGCGTCTAAAATATCTGCATATTTGATGCCCGAAGAAGGAGAAATGGTTAAGAAAATTTGACAAACATACATTTTCTATGATAAATGGACCATGGACATGTTTTTCCCCTTTCGAGTAGCCAAAGCTTTAAGTTAAAAAGCTCATGAAGAGACAACGTTTGCTTAACACTTATATTACTGATAAAACTAGAGTGTCATAACGATGCATTTGAAACATTAAATTATTAAATGTTGTCCGAAGCCCCCTCCTTAAAAACACAATGCAAGAATTCAAAATAGTCTCATGGAAAACAAAACAGGCATTCGGATTAAAATATCACCATCTTTTAAACATTCAAGCAACATAACTTGCTTTTAGGAGAGCCTTGCTCACACTACTTATACCACCACTGGCTGACTTACTCGCAGTGAAACGGCGTTTTGAGACGTTGGAAATAAATATTTATTCATGAGCATATTTTTGAGGTACCTATACTTTGAGTGTATCCATTTTATAATCCTTTATACTCACTTGATTGAGTAGTACTTCATACCACTTGATTTCAGAGGAAATGTTTTATTTTTCTCCTCTTCATTTATTTCAAAGCTTTAGATGTTTCAGATGGAGTTATTCCCAGAAAAATAGAATCTTTTAAAATACAACCCAACCCAATGAACCAGCGCCGGGGAAACAGTTGGTTATGCAGACACTGATGTAAAGTATGATAATATCTCCACCATTAGTTCTGTTTTTGTGCCCAGTTAAAGCATAAATCCTTTTGGTTCTTGTAAACACTTGGGCAATAAAGTGGATTTAGAAAGATTTTCCACACCAGCAGTAATAATAACCGGTCAATACTTTCAAAGATGCTGCTTTTATGTTACTGTTCCATAACAACTGCTACTACATAACCTCAGGACCCCAGTGTGTATTTCCTGTTGTCAATGTTTCCACATATAACTTACTTTACATTTTCTTTGGGCAAATTAAATAAAAGAAACTGACTTTGAACACAAACATGGTAAACATGTTGTGCAACGACAGCCATATGGGTTTTTATATTTGAAATTAACAAGTGTGTGCACCTTCATCTAAAACATGCTGCATTCTAAACTATACTCCCTGTGCTATGAATCAGATATATTTCATTATGAGCCAAACATTTAATTTCCTACTGTATTTGATTCACAGTTTGGCATGAAGAATAAATGTAAATTTGCATACAAATAGTCCAAGGTTTTGAACATAACACCATCTGAATTATTTGTTTGTGTTTCTATTTGATTGTGTTTTGGGGTTTATATCGGTGTCGAGCACATTTGGTGTACATACGATGCATGCTTTATTGAATAAGATTCTGCATTTCCCCTCCTCTATTTAACCTGTTTTTATCTATCTTTTTCGGAAGTTTACTACCTGCTCTTGTTTTGCATATGTTTTTACATGTGTTTGTGTGTCCTTTGATGTAAAGCACATTGAGTTAAATTGGAATAAAGTTCCTGGCTTTCAGTCGAGCGTCTGCTCACTGTTAATTTGTCTTTAGTTGAAAAGATGAGGGGTTCACATGCTGTGAAGTGGCCTATATGGAATGGCAGATTACTGCAGGGTGGTGAGGACAGAGACATGAAGCAAAGAAACTGGCTGAGGGGAAAGAGAAAGGCGAACGCCAGTCTTCTAAAGGCTCTTATACATCAAATTGATGCAAGAACAAGGTGCGACACTCCTTATATATGTTTGTACTAGGGCTGGGCAACGATTTAAATCTTTAATCTAATTAATCACATGATTTCCCTAAATAATCACAATTAATCACATTTGTACGCAAAATCCATAAATTAATTCAAAAGTAGTGTATAGCTTTTAGCATTTAGTTTTATTTTAAATGTGCTGCCATATGAATGAAAGTGCCATAACATTTGTTGTGCAAACACACTTTTAACATCAGCATCTTTCTGTAGTTTTTATGTAGAAGCCTCGCTCCACTGTCTGTTTCCTTGAATGACTTGCTGCTGTCAGTTGTGTGTTTTGCCTTTAAGGGATATTTTAGACTGGAACTACTACGGTGAGAAGACAATTCAACTTGGCAGACTTTACAGATGACTTTGGTTCTGTCGACTCCGCCGTCTGGAAGAACTTAAAAATGAAAATGGCAGAGAAAAAGTTCCGTACCCTTCTTCATGTTGGGTGGATCCCCTAATTACTTTCTTTTCCGGTTCCGCGGCAGACAGCAACAGACTTTTAAAATGATAAAATAAATTTTTTAATTAAAAGAAAAAATAAAAATTTTAAAAACAGCGTTAATGAGCGATAAGATATTTATCGGCGTTAAATAATTTACGAGTTAACGCGATAATAACGAGTTAACTCACCCAGCCCTAGTTTGTACAAATCTGTCAGAGGGGATTCTTGAAATACACTTACAGTTTACAAATGAAACCCAGACAAATATAGTTTCAGTCAAATGTTTGGAGTATTTGGAGTAACTGCAAATAACATCTTACCAAGGAAAGCAGAAGGAGATACGGTGCCATTACTGCGAGAAACCATGACGCTGATTCCGGTCTCCACGAACGGAACAGAGAATTCTACAACCTCCGACCTCTCTTCATTGATGGTGAGAGAGCCTATGGCCATGTCAGCCCTGTTGGACACCACCTGGAAAACATAAGAAAAAACAAGTTAAAAGAAACATCAGTGAGCTGAAACATTACCATTCACAGCTGAAACAAATTCTGCCAATGCAGAATTTTCTTTGTCAATGCACATGTGACAGTGCAACATGAAAGTGTGCCGCATCCCACCTCACAGCACCTCCGGCAGCAGTGAGTGTGGCTCAGGTGGTCAGCAGGTGAAAAAGTAAGAGGATTCAGTGCTCTGTCATGTTTCACCTGGCAGGAAACAGGGGTTACGTGATGGCAGTCGAGGGACGATGGAGGTCAAAGAAGCTGGCTCCTGATCAGAGGTTCATTATTCTGCCCTGGGCTGGCCCCAGGAGTCTATAAAAGAATGATGGCTCTGCAGTCTCACCGCAGACACACCAATGAGATGCTTTTAACCAGGGTCTTTGAATTCAGTACTTCAATTTTTTAACATCTTTATGCTATTGGGCTTGTTGAAACTTTGCTGTATCTGCACTTCCTAGAAAATTGCTAAATATATTTCAAGATTAAAGGTTCATATAATTATCTTTCAGAAACTATAAGTTTAGAGCAGGGTATCTATATGTTTTTAAATATGTTTTAAAATGCCTCCAAACACAAGTGAGACTAAAAATATAAAAACTGACCAACCTTTGGGGGTCACTTTGTACCTTTGTTCATGTAAAGCCTTTTAGCACAACCCACATACTCTTTGCACTCTAAAGGTACAAAGTAACAGATTATTTTCTCTGTGGTAACTAGTTATTTGGTGTAGTAGCAGTAAATCTCTATGGGTTGACATTGTATCGTATCAGCCTGTGTGCTTCGTTGCCACAAAATCAAACATGTATGAGCGAGTAAGAAAATCCAAATGCACTCTGCGTCTCAGCTTCTTAGCAGGAAGTCTTGTACACAACAGTGATCACAGTGGAGCCCACCCAGCTGGCAGAGGGGACGGTGTTCCTATGTGGGGGTCCAGGTCATCAAGGTCAAGATAATCCTAAGAGCTTGAATACGGGCAACTGGACTTCTTGGTTCTTGAAGACATTTCATCTCTCATCTGGAAGGCTTCTTCAGTTCTACACTAGCTGGTGGGAAGTATCAGCTTACAAATGAGGAGCTGTTCACTCTTGGCAGGTCCTGAAAGTCACGCGTGTCACTGAACCACCCGACCAGACCACCACACCAACTAGTTTAGACCTGGAGAAGCCTTTTGGACAGAGGTGACATCTTCAAGAACCAAGAAGAAGTCCAGTTGCCCTTATCCAAGCTCTTCGTATATATGGTGTTGTTACACTGTTACACTGCTCTTACATTTAATTTGTGGGTGAAAAAGACAAGAATAATCATGGTGAAATACATTTTGTGTCTGAGTGACAGAGCTCTGATCTGAAGATGCAGCTACATGCTATGCACAGCTCCACAACAACAACTTTCAGCCTTCACTTTGTGAATCATTCATAGAATCCCTACAACTTGTTAAGCTTTTTGAATTGGGCTCCACTTGGTTGTATGTTTATTTGCAAACATAAGCATTGATAAAGAGCGGTGAAGGAGATATTTTGCATCTGTCATTCCTGTAATGAGCCTGCAACGCGTCCGATTGTAAACCATGGAACAGGTTTTTTATTGAGGTAGAACACCCAGTACATTCAAAGGTATAGTTATAGCACAAGGAATTGCAAAAATGTGTCAATTTTACATTATATGATATAATATCACAGAGAGTAGCATATTAATGTAAATAATGACTTTTCAATGGCAGTAATCCTCTAATCTAATTAAGTACTTTAAGTAATGTTATCAAACATTTGTAACAAAATAACTTTCATTTCTATGATTATAACATGAGGCGTGAAAATATTGCACACAGAATTGGTCGGCTGAAATCTCCAACACTGTTAAACATGTTTCGCTGGTCCAGCAGCATTTGCGTGACACGTCCTTAATGTAAATGAGTCGGCCATCTAAATGATCTTTGCAGGGTCTTTTGTTCCACACCAGATGGAGATGCAGCTGATTAATGCACTCCTAGATTCAAGGATATCTTTATTAGAGCGAGCAGTAACCACACAATTATCATAGATCGAAAAAAGAATAAAAACTATGAGGTTATAGTCTCATAAAATCTGTGGCAGCTGGGACTGTGCATTGTGTCTCTGTAGACTGGACAAGGGGGGGGGGGTCCTTTTAATTGATTCAGTTCCTCAATCTCAAATTGTCTACATCCATCATGTTGCAGAACACTTTGAACTTGCAGACGTGAGTCGTCGCATTAACCAGAGGTGGACCCTCACAGGAACTGACATTTAGTGAGAAGACTTGGAGGTGTTATTTCCAACCCGTACTGACTAAGCTCTGTGAATAAATTACAAAATACAACATATGTGGGTGATCAGGCATCGTGGACCTTGATTGCTCACGAGGGGAGTGATTGTTAAAAACTAAGCTGGAGTTTATAAACAGGATTTAAAACGTGGGAGGGTTTTTTTCCCCTCCAGATGTGCCATGCAAACGGGATCAGGTGCTGTGTCTGTGGGAATCTTGATATTATACAGAGCCTGACCAGCCAATCAAAATAATCCCAAAATGCTACGAGGCGATGGCTGTTGGCACCGGTTTGAAGGTGTTTAAGCATGATGTGTATATAAACCCTTTAGACGTCAGTCTGCAGGTGTTCTAAGGCTGCTCTCTAATTTTTCACATGGTAATTATCCCAAGAGACAATTTTCACCGTTTTTTTTTAATACCCTATGTGACTGAGTAATTCCTCATACTGTCTCTCTTGTATCCTGGCTCTGCAAGTGAGGCTCCAATAAGTGGATGCACAAAGTGTAAGCCTGTCACAGTTAAAAATTAATGGAAGTGGTTTTATCCACACATAACTATAATTTTAGTAACCAGCCTTGTCTCGTAGACAGACGGGAAATGAACACTTCGCCACAGCATTGCATTGCATTGTTAATGCTCTCATTTTTTTTTTTTGAACATTTATTAGAACAAGTTCCTTGACAGAGTCTCACACATTATGACAGGTATCAGTACTCATATTGGTATCAAACTGACAAAATACAAAATACAAGGACAATCAAATAGCAAAGAGGTGAAGGAATATTCTGTGTAGGTCTAATTAGTAATAGTAATAATAAAAAAATAAAAATAATAATAAAAAAAAAATAAAAACACCATCTAGCCCAGTCTAACAGAGACAGTGTTCTCACCTTTCCAAATACCTTATAACAGGTGACCATTTTTCAAAATACAAGTCTGTCTGAAGTCGAAGCTTTGCCGTTATGTATTCCATGCAATTTACATCCTTAAGCCTTTGAGACCACTGGTCCAGTGTGGGTGGATGAGGCTTAAGCCAGTTTACTGTAATCATTTTATGTGCAATCAATAAAAGAACCCTGAGCATAAACACACTATTTTTCCTTAAATCTGTTAAGGATACATTACCCAAAATTAATTGCCGTGGTTCAATTGGTCTCTTTAAATTCAAAATCTCACTTATTTGTCGTTTCACATTCTCCCAAAAGTTTTGCAATTTAGGGCAATCCCAGAAGATGTGGGAAAAGTCCCCTATTATACTGCAACCCCTCCAACATAGGGGGGAACAATTCTTATCATAATTAGCTATTACCAAAGGAGTTTTAAAATATCTTAATCTCAACTTCCAACCAAATTCTCTCCAAATTGGGCTGCTTAAACATTTCTGCCAGGGCACCCAAGAACTCTCCCACTCCTCATCAGCAATTATGGTATTAGCTTCCAATTCCCATTTAGCTTTCACATCAAGTGTATCCACTGATGTATCCATACGGATTCTGCCATATATACACGATATTGAGTTTTTAGTGTTCATCTTGTTCTCAGCTATCTCAATCCAATATTGTTCAAAATTAGATGGAACTTCTTTAATTTTGTCCCACTCTTTGTGTGTCATCAGATAATGCCGAATTTGAAAATATCTAAATAAATCCTTAGAATCAATGTCATACTTTGCTTGAAGTTGTGAGAAAGCCCTGAGAGTCATTCCATCAAATAATTGATTTATTGTAATGAGGCCCTTCCCTGCCCATCTAATGAAACCACTGTCCATTTTTGCTGGCAGGAAGTCGCAAGCAGTAGCTATTTTTGACGCCCTTGATAGAGATAGAGGTAATTTCAACAAACGTCTTGTCTTCTCCCAAACCTTTAATGTATGATTAACATATTCGTTTTGTATCTTAAGTTTATGCCTTACTTTTGAATTTAGAAAGGGAAGGGTTGAGAGCGATATATTTTTTACAGAACCTTGCTCTATATGTACCCATTTTGTGTCCATATCTAATCTCATCCATGAAACTAATTTCCCAAGTTGTGCTGCCCAGTAGTAACTTCTGAAATGCGGCAAGGCTAATCCACCCTTATCCTTGCGTGCACAGAGGACTTTGAGTCTCACTCTCGGTCTTTTGTTCTGCCATATGAATTTGGAAACAAGCTTATCCAGAAATTTAAAGGTAGCTACAGGAACAGTGATAGGCAACGTATTAAAAAGAAATAACAATCTTGGCAGGACATTCATCCTGATAGTTTCTACCCTCCCAACTAAAGACAAAGGAAGCATCTCCCATCTATCCAAGTCATCTTTAATTTGAGAAATAAGTTTATCATAATTTGCTTTATATAACTGATTTGAGGTATGGGTCAGAATGACTCCCAGATACCTAAAGCCCCCTTTTGACCACCTGAATTTCACCTGCCTGTCCAAGCATGTAGGCCAGCATCCTGTTATCATCATTGCTTCTGACTTCCCCTCATTAACCCTGTACCCTGAGACCTTCCCATAGTCCCCCAGGCATTGCATAAGAGCCGGTATAGATGACTGTGGATTTCTTATAAACAAAAGAATGTCATCCGCGAACAGAGAAATTTTATGCATCTCGCCTCCCTTATCCACTGTTCCCTCAATCTGATCATTACTCCTTATTAACTCAGCAAGCGGTTCGATACAGAGTGCAAACAAAATAGGGGAGACCGGATTACCTTGTCTAACACCTTTTTTAAGACCAAAAAATTGGGAGCAGTACCCATTAACCCTAACCCTTGATATTGGGTCTTTATTCAGGGTATTAATCCATCTTATAAATGTCAAATTGAATCCCATTCGTTCCATAGTATAATTCAAATATGACCAGTCCACCCTGTCAAATGCCTTCTCAGCATCAAGGCTAAGAAGCATTGACGGGCGGACAGAATGCTTTGCTACTGATTGTACATTTAAAGCTCTTCTTATATTGTTTGCTCCCTGACGACCTGGTATAAAACCGGTCTGGTCCGGGTTAATCAATTTACCTAAGTATTTCTGCATCCTGTTCGCCAATATGGCACTGATAATTTTTACGTCATTCCCCAGCAAGCTGATTGGCCTATAGGCACCACAATCCAGTGGGTCTTTCCCCTCCTTATGTAAAACTGTTATTACAGCCTCTGACCAGCTCTTCGGTGGGTCATTTTCCTGTAAGGCATAATTAAAGACCTGACAAAGTTTTGGTACAAGCTCCTCCATGAAGCTCTTATAAAATTCACCTGGTAGGCCGTCTGTGCCAGGGGATTTGTTGTTTTTCAATGACTTGATAACGTCTTGTATCTCACTTTCTCGAATAGGGGTTACTAATTCATCTGCCTCAGACGCAGAAAGTTTTGCTAAATTAAGATTTTTGAACATAGCTTCCAATTTCCTTTTGTTTTGTGTTTCTTCTGGTGTGTCATAAAGCTTTTTATAAGTTAATGCTCTCATTTAATGTCTGTCTGACTGACCAGCCTGCTTGGTTACCTGCATGTTTTGTCCTGCCCGAGACGGTTGTGATGACAACAAAGCGTATATAAAAAGGTTGGATATTCATTCAATCATTGGACAGAGGACTATAGTTTTCTTGTTCTTTACCAGCTAATGTAGGGCTGTCTTCACTAAATACATTTTTCCTCACCCCAAAAAAGTGCATAAACTTAAAGTAGTTTGAAAGTAAAACCAAACTGGCAACTAGTGGAACAACATTTGCAAAGAGGGATCAAACTCAAAGCTCTTGGATGAAAGTCTTGTATTTGTTCCTCTCCTCCACTACACCTCGTATGCCTCAAAAATGTTTGTTTTTTTAACTCTAAAATACTTTGGCAGAGAGATGCAGCAAACCCCACACATAACTTTAAAGGCTCTAGCATGGTTGCCGCGTCTGCTCGCGCGAGCGGTGTTGATGACGTCACGAGTTCGTGCCCGCCATAGGACCCTATATAGTGGCGCAAGTCGTTGCGCGCCAGTAGTTGCAATTTTCTCCGTCACAGAGGTGGCGCTGCTACGTGAAGGTTACCTCTACTCTACAACCACGAAAGTGGAGAAGAAAACAATGCCGCTGTCAAGAGCAAGAATACTGTAATTAATGATACTGCTGCAGTTTTCGGATCATTTTAATTTTTTAATTCAGTTAAAAGAGGTGAAGGTTTGAAGCCCCCGGCATCAACAGAGTCTCTGCCCTCTTCTTTGCCTTCACATATCTGTCCCGTAGCTTCTTCCACACATTCTTACAGAACTCTCCCTCTTTCCCCAAAGTTCTGCCCATCTCTGTGCACCAGTTTGGGGAGTTTACGTGCTCCCTGTGCTGTTTCACTGAAGTTTCGTACAGCTGCCTGTACAAACGCACCTCCTCACTGAGCCTGGTCTCACATCGGTCCATCCGGTTCGTTGTGGTCGGCGCCGCCAAGTTACAAAAATCGACTGGTGCACGACAACGCGCTGCGCCGTCTTTTCAAGGGAAGCGCCAGGCCTGAAACGTCATTTTGACGTCACGGTCCACCACCGCCGTGACAGACGCGGCAACCATGCTACCGCCTTAACACTCTGGAGTCTAAATCCCACCGGCGGGATTTTTTTACACATCTCCAAAAACACATCTGTAACTCTGTGAGTTTTTGTCATTCAAACATATAAGTGATACCATTAAAAACCTTGAAACTTCTAGTTTTCAAATATATATATATATTAAAATAAATTATATAGCTGGCCCTTTTTAAAGAGTGTGAACAGAAATCTTTGGATTTTCTGTAGTCTCAGACTGCAGCAGCTTCCTAGGCCACACCTATCGCTATTCACATGTAAAGTACCAGGTGATTGAGTGGCTATTCACAGGTGAGAACACGCCCCATTCAGCCAGCATGTGGGGGAAGGTAGCAATGTCCTGCCAGTGACAGACATTTATCACATGGAGAGTGACGCGGGGGGTGGGGGCAATCAGGGGTGTTACACACCCATCTAATTTGTATTCAACTCTCAGAGACAATGCCTGGAGTCACAATTACTTTTTTACAGTTTGTGTGAAAACAAAAAAACATTTCTGACTGCACTTTTTACTTTTATGCAGCCAACACTTTTGTTTACAAGGTTCAACCTTCAAAAGTCTTGGCTAGATACATTTATAGTGTGTTTTCTTGCACTGTTTGAAGACCTCTAAAACTTGTTTTTTTTGTACAGTTGTGTTTCCCCTCAATTTAAATAAAACTTGTTTGTATTACATTCACTTCACTCTCATATTGTTTTTTGTTAGGCTTTTCAGAATACAACCATATGTGTCACTTTTGCATAGATGTTTACAGTTAGTTGAAATACTTGAAAATGTCAAGGTGGTGACAACTCCCTCAAAGTCTCTGAAAAGGCCTTGGTCTCCAGGGGGTTAAATAACATGTAGAGGGTTATTTTTCTTTCAGGGATTTCTGAGAGGTCGGGTTGATAAAGTCAAATACACTGTTAGTGGGCTTAATGAAGTACATATCAATGGTAAGTTCATTACATAAAGCAAATATATCCCCTGAGTTTTAATAAATGTGTTCAGATCTAAACTTATGTGTTAAATCAAGTCAAGGCAGACCAGCAACTCCTGGGTAAATTACTGTTTTTGTCTGGTGGCTTTGAAAAAAAAAAAAAAAGCTATATAATGGCTGCCCAGTTAGAAAGAGCTGTCTGTATTGTGAGTAAAAGATGTCAGAAATGACTTCTTGATTGGGAGGCATTCACACAAAAAGAACAAAAAGTGCGTGGCTGAAAGAGACGAGAAAGAACAGGAATGCCTGCTCAAGTGTTGGCTTTCACAAAAAGCACAGAAGACACTGAGGGCTGTTGAAGGGTCGCATATCTGGATGCATTAGCCTGAACAAAAAAAAATTAAATAAGGTAAATAAGTAAAGAAAATATACATGACAGCTGCAGGTGATGCAACAGCAAAGAATCAAGTATAGGACATCGGGAACGTTCTCTCTGACACGGCTGTCCCTGTGCGCATCTGTCCATCTGCCACTATAATGGGCCGTGTGTAAATCCCATTAATTTTTCCTTATTTGATTAAATATGATTATTGTCCTTCGTCATAGATCTACATGTAGTTCAATGACAAAAGGAGTGTTATGTGAAAAGCTGTGGAAAGCATGCACTCCATCAACCTCTAAAAAGTAGAAGGAGAAACTGTTAAAGCAAGTTTACTTTAAAAACAAAAAAAAATCTTTTGTTTTTTAAACAAATTCTAAAGTGAAATAATGCAAGAATCTGATGACGCACAGGTTTCACAATTTTCATATCATGTAATTAGATGCATATCTGCTTGTCAAGATCAATCAATCCATGATAATTATTGCGTTTATCTAAACTAGGTCATTTCAGATTTCTGAATGCAGCAAGGACTGAAAGCAACACCTGGGACACTTCTGTTCAGGAAGTGCTTCATTGGTGCGAAGGCATCATACTGACAAAAAGTATTAAACCATGATGATTCACTGTTGAGGCTGAGAAAACATTAAGGATGTCGGAAATTACTGCCTGATTGGGAAGCATTCATGTGAGAAGGACAAAAAAAAAAGTGCAAGGCTCAGAGACATTGTGAGAAGTAGCAGAAATATTCTGTTCAAATTCAGGCTTTCACCAGATGCACAAGGACAATGTAGTCTGGATGCAATCAGGAGTAGAATGCCAAAGGACTGATTTTTTTTTTTTTTCATATACATTTCTTTTTTAAATATGTGATTTGAGTAACGGAACGGGAAACAAGTGAGGTTAACATGCGATGAGTTTTCATACAGACTCAGCTGCCCCTGTGCACATGTGTTTGTCTGACACTATAATTAAGCTACTTAATGAGTTACAGAGAGAAGCCGGACGGGAGGCAGCTGGAAATGGGGAGAGAATGACGAAAAGACAGACAGAGAGGCAGGAAAACCACCTGCATGTCTGAAGCTTATTGAAAACCTTGTGAACAGTACTGTTGGCAAATCTAGTCAGTGTTGCTTAATGTAAACAAACACAATCAAACATCCATTCGTTTCACACACATGGTTTCACTTCCATTTACTTTTCTGGCTCGTAGATCTTCTTTGGTTTTGGTTCTGCCAATAAGTTGTTGCTTGCTTGTTTGCTTTAAAGCAATACTATGTAACATTTCTACCTTAAAATAACAGTTTGAAAAAAATTGTGCGGCTAGAATGAGTTTTAATATTACGATTGGCCTGTCTCCTATGCCCTTCGGGGGTCTGAGTTGGAAAAACTGCGCTATGTAACTTTGCTGGACCGGCCCGGTAACGGCCCGGGAGCTGAGCGGAAGTACTTCGACTTGCTTCCTGGCACACCTACCGCAAAAACAAATAGACCCCTCTCACGCTCCCAGGTATAAGGATAAGCTAGCGCAACATTGTCAGTACGATCATCACGGCAGAGGCACCGAAGAAACAGAAGAAGACGTTGGCTGATGAAGCAAGGAAGAGAAAGAGATTTACGACAGTGTCTTAACCGTACATTACCTCCAAGCCTGTAGGGGGAGCTCCATAATGGGCTTTTTGAGAAGTTACATAGTATTACTTTAAACAAATAACCGGAATGAAGAATCTTTTCGTAACGAAGATATTCAAAGAGTCATAAGAGCTTGAATAAGAGCAACTGGACTTCTTTTTAGATCTTGAAACAGTTCTGAAGAAGCTTTTCAGGTGAAACGTCTTTAAGATCCAAAAACAAGTCCAGTTGCCCTGATTCAAGCTCTTATGATTACCATCTTGACTGGCTTAAGGAGATCTGGCTGAAGACTAACCAAAGGCATTTGTAACTACGCATCTAAAAAAAATAAAACTTTCTGGTAATATAATGCATCTTTGTGAAGATTATTCTAAATTTGGAATGTAGATATTGCATTTTATACCCGTGAACAGAAGCAGTAAATGGAAAAATATTGCCCCTTTTTTTTTTTTTTTTACCAATGATCCTCAAGTAAAACTGACGCTCACAAGATAAAAATCTTGGACCACATGCACACACACGAGGCCACTGATAATTTGCATCCCATGTCTAATTCCATGTTAAACTTCATTGATACAGTCACCAGAGGGTTCATCATGGAATCGTGGAAATGGACGAGGCTCTGCCAACACACACATGCATGTCCAATGTTTGTGCTGGGCTCTCTCTGGTTCTTTGCTCCTCCAGCACTAATCTTTCTGACAGCCGCTCCGCTTTCTGATTAGGGTCCAATCCTCTGTCTCATTGGGTCACATTTTAAAGGTATTTACAGCAGAATAAAGGGAAATTCAGAGAAACCCTCAAATTAAACTCTTTTTTTTTATTTGCAACAAAATATTAGGGGAAAAAAAAAATAAAAAAAACCGAAAACATAGCTGCAATATCTCAGTGACTCACACACACAAAAGACTCATGGCACGTTTGTGATCCAGACTAATAGATTTTAGAATAAAACTCCATGGGGATATGCAGTCTACAAGCCAGATCTTCTTTCAACTTCCAGCTGAATGCCTGTTGTTACACACCTGCACTTTATCGCTCCTTTTGTTCCTTTTGTTTGCATTCTATCTAAAGGTGAGATGTTTGGTACCAGACTTTGGATTATATGCTATGAAAAATGATCCTGGAACAAGATGTTATAGCCATAAGATAATCACTGTTTAATTGGGGTGTTTGTCCTCTAATTCTTTTGAAACAAGTCCCCCCCTCTGATTCCATTAGGCAGTGTTATCAATGCTTCAATCCTGCAAGGCTCCTCCGTGGTTTCCTTCTACTGTATATCAAAATGATAAGGATTTGCAGCCAGACTGTTCTCGAGCATTGATAAGGTGCTCTGAAGACAGGTGTGTCTATGCGACATACTATTCGGCAGCCTCCAGGGCTGAAAGAGCTAAAGAGCTGTCAAAGAGCTAAAAACTGAAAAACTAATATTTTGTAATCAACAGCAAGAGCCTCACCTCTCCCACCATGCCATTCCATTCTCCATCAATGTTCTTCCCATGCCTTCCATTTGTCACGAGGTAAAGCTCGTAGGTGAAGCCCACAATCTTTGCCAGACGCTTTAGGACGTCGATGCAGAAGCCTTTGCAGCAGTGCTTCATGGGCCCAGCACCGTCCACCACCAAACTGAGAAGACCACGGGAGGAAAGACATGGGTTATGTTGAAGAAATTCAAAAACAAGGGGAGTGTGCGTCTTGGGAGAGTATGAAAAGAAGTTGATGAGCCCCTGGGGGGGGAGCATAACAGAAGGAGATGGAGACAAGGTCATTATGAATTAATGCAGAGGGACTGTTGGCATATTGATATTGACAGTTTTGACTGTTGTGTTTGAAGAGGCAATGCTTGACAGCTCAGAGGGAAAATGAGCACTGCATTTATTAATTAATACTAAATGAAACTGCAGCAACATGTTGTCTAAAGGAACTGGAATTTAGCTGTGATGTTGGAACACCTCTTGACTCTCAGGCAAACACCTTAAAGGGGAACTCCGGGGCATTTGAAGCGCATTTCCATTGCTAGAGGTTGTCAAATACTGATAGTAGGACACAGACAGGTGCAAATCTGCGCTCCCTGTGTGTAGATCGCGCTGTTCGCACAGCGTGTCATGCGAGGCTAATACGTGGTGGCTAGGGGCAAGCGCTAACCCTTCCACGTAAAACAACAACTTGCACACTGCAGAAACGTCACACCACTTTATAAACCATCCGACAATAAAGTCACAAGCCTTACCATCAAAACCATATGCATGGTTCTCACATTACTGGCATGGGGACGTTACAAAACAACTTTATAAACAGCATGTAACTCACCGGCTGGTTGTAGGCTCGTGCATTTGAAAGCCCAAAAGAGTCAATGGACGATAATCCCATATACAAAGCAATTATCTTCTCTAGAAAAACTGCGTTCAAGTATTTAAAACATTACAACAATATTACTGGGCATGTATTGTTGTAATGTTTTAAATACTTGAACGCAGTTTTTCTAGAGAAGATAATTGTTTTGTGTATGTGATTATCGTCCATCAACTCTTTTGGGCTTTCACATGCGCGAACGTACAACTAACCGGTGAGTTCCATGCTGTTTATAAAGTTGTTTTGTAACGTCCCCATGCCAGTAATGTGAGAACCATGCATATGGTTTTGATGGTAAGGCTTGTGACTTTATTGTCGGATGGTTTATAAAGTGGTGTGACGTTTCTGCAGTGCGCAAGTTGTTGTTTTACGTGGAAGGGTTAGCAGTTGCCCCTTAGCCACCACGTATTAGCCTCGCATGACAGGCTGCGCGAACAGCGCGATCTCCACACAGGGAGCGCAGATTTGCACCTGTCTGTGTCCTACTATCAGTATTTGACAACCTCTAGCAATGGAAATGCGCTTCAAATGCCCCGGAGTTCCCCTTTAACATCGGGAGCAAGTCGCGCAAATTGGAATCCAAGTGCATTCAGATGACTATCAGTCAAGTGGCTGCAATGGCCTCCATCAATTCTCCATTGCAATTGCCCTTTTGATGGCCCCTCAGATACTTAGTTATAGTAACCTCATGGGTGTGTTACCTAGCAACACAGCCTACACATCTGGCACATTCTTTTGACTACAGAAAATGGAATAAAGAAATGTGTTACACAGATTTTGACTATCATGTAAGTTACTGATACATGTTATGGTAAATGGTAAATGGACTGTGCTTGTATAGCACATTTCTAGTCTAGCTGACCACTCAAAGAATTTTTACACTACATGCCACATTCACCCATTCACACACACACACACACACACACACACACACACACACACACACACACACACACACACACACTCTGTATAATGTTATAGGCTACATTGTCCTTTTTTGTCTATCACACCCATTCGCACACTGGGAGCCGAACCACCAATCTTCCTGTTGGCAGACTACTGCTCTCCCTCCTGAGGCTCCTTAAGGCCTTATGGTCCCAGATATGGATTTTCTATTTTCCTTTATCAATCCAATTATCTGTCACTTCCCATTTGCAATCGAACTGTCGTGCAAACGCAGAGGCAACTTACAGGTGAAAGCACAGCGTCTCAGCTCTGTTTTGACTCCTTAACAGTATGTTTTTGGAGTGAAGAGTTTTTTGTATTTTGAGCAAATGCTCAATCCCTCCCTTTTTGTGACGTCAGCAGCAGCTATATCTATATATAGATATAGATATAGTTAATTTATTGATCTGAGAGGGAAATAGTTTAGTCTAGCACCGGTCTAGGAGGATGAAAGCAAGTGGACTCGGCTCAGAGGTCACGGCCTGGCAGAGGAGGTGCAGCGAACGTAAGGACTGATGCTAGTTTTGAAATTAAAATTGGAATGGCTCGTTAAATGAGAAACTTCCAAAAGAAAGTTATCTAACAAAAATTCCAGAGTTGTGGTTTTAAACTTGCTGGTGACTTCAGACACCCTAATATATCCTCCGAAGAACATAAAAAAGGGATTTTTTTCATAATTTGTCACCTTAAAGTCTCAAGCAACCACACAGCACTTTAGCTCACTTGTCAGACAGTATTGGTTTGTGTACATATAAAATTCTTTCTGCCTCTGTGCTCTTTCACATCCTTTTAAAGTGCAAAGTGTATATCTCAAAATAACTCTACTCAGGCTTGTTTTTTATTGCAGCTATTTTCCCCTTTCATTTAATTTTTTTGCTTTTGGAATATTTCACCTAAACAAACAAAAAATTGACTCCCGCTGTGACTCAAAAGGGTGCGTGAGTGATTTTGGCATTTGCTTTAATAGCCATAATGGGCAGTTGGGGTGTTGATAAAAGCCAAAAAGCAAATAATTGTTGTAAACCAGTTATTTGTAACAGCAAAAGTTATTTTAATGTCAAGTACTGAAAAACATTTTGTTATACTGTACTAAGAAAAGCCATTTTACTTGACCGTGTATGTTTGACATTTAGAAGACATTTGATTATTTTCTTTGACCCAAATCTGACGTGAAATAAATTGGAAAACCACCTGTGAGACATTTATATGGTTCTATATGGTTAGAATATCAATCTCTACGGTATCATTTACTATTTATTTAAATATAACGTTAACTTGTATGGGTTTCTTTCACTGACGTCTGTGCGTGTTATAAAGAGTGGGTTTTGTAATACCTGGAGTTGACAGGCATGCGGCAGGGTACGGAGTCCCGGATGCAGGAGCTGGTCCCGGGATCTGCAGGCTCCACGATGACAAAGGGACGCTCCTCAAGGGTGACAACTCTTAGGTGTTGGGAGTCATCAAGGGGCTTCAAAAAAGAGCCGTAACGAGACCAGGGATGGTAACGTAGACGCAGATGTCCATTCTCCCACCAGCCAACCTGGAAAACAGATTGTAGAAAATGATGAGACCCCAGGTAAGAATGAGCAGTTAATAGTGCTAATGTCTTTAAATGTTTTGTGTTATCTGATTGTTGTCTAGGACTGCACAGTGTGGTGATTATCACCGTCACCTCACAGCAAGAGGGTTCCTGGTTCGATTCCCGGCTGGGGCCTTTCTGTGTGGGGTTTGCATGTTCTCCCCGTGTATGTGTGGTTTTCTCTCCAGGTACTTCGGCTTCCTCCGACCATCCAAAAACATGCATGTTAGGTTCATTGGTGTCTCTAAATTGTCATAGTAGTGAGAGTGAGCGTGCATGGTTGTTTGTCTCTGTGTGGCCCTGTGATGGACTGGCGACCGGTCCAGGGTGTGCCCTACCTCTCGCCCAATGACAGCTGGCATAGACTCCAGCCCCTAACGACCCTACATTGGATTAAGCGGGTATAGAAAATGGATGGACAGATGGATGATTATTGTCCTGCCAGCCACACTAGCTAAATTATGTCTAACATGCAGCTCCTAAAGCAGACTTTAAATCAGTAGGAATCAAGTGCAAGTGAAACATTTTAAGATGTTGAAGAGCAGTTTCAAGAATACCAAACCATTATAATAAGTCCCTGGAGGTTTGGTCACTTTGTAAATGAGCTGTTTAAATAGGTAGATATGTCAGTGATATAATGCAGGGTGACAACATAGACAGTTTACAGTGGTCCTACATGCGTGAACAAATAACTTTGAATAAGCTCATAAGACACCCGTTGTTTCATATATTTCAAACAAATTTACCTGGTGAGATGAATGAAGATCATACGATTTAAAAGAAAAGGTCAAAAAAACATATTTTATGGTTTAGTCAACAGTGATAAGTCACTATTGTATACTTGCAATAAATGCACAAAGCAATCTTTACACAATATATACAATATTCTAAATAAAACTAATGCATTATCTAAAGCAACACTAGAGAAGTTTATGAAATATGGAAGCGTGTGCTTCTGACTCGTTTTAAAGTACATTGACTTTTGTTATGCATATCTGTGTGTGGGGGGGGCCAAATTACAGCACTTAATAGCCGCTTTCGGACAGACCGTTCTAAGAAAGTAGTTATCAGAACTACCCTCCTCGAATTTCGTTCTGATAACTATCCTTCCCCAGCGGAACTGTTTCAGTCTGCATTCGCACATGAGTCGGGACCTGATAGGGACTGATGCGCCGCGCGCAGCCGTCTGCTTCAGTGACGTGTTAGCCGTTAGCCGTTTAGCGCTACATTCAAACACAAAACAAGACGGTAAAAGTAAGGAGAGTAGAAAAAACACCACCAAGAAGCTAATATGGAGAGCGGGGAGGCCACCGTGTTTATGGTCTGCATGATGGTGATATTAATCATGGACAATCACATCAGGCGTCTAATATCGAGGCTGGAAAAGCTCACAGAGAGAGTCAGGAGATACTTTTTCATTTCATGAAGCAAGAAAGGAGAGCAGAGCGCTGCAGACAAATGAGACCAGTGTAAGTTTAACTTATTAAACACCCGCCAGTTGTGTCTGTGTCTATGAGGAAACATTTCAGCCGTGATAGCATGACATGGGGCGTAGCTACCGACCATCACACACCTCCGTTAGATTCGTTCTATAGAACCATGAAAAGACCCGACCTCGGAGAAGGAGCTAAATAAATAGTTATAGGAACTAAGGGAGAAAGCCCCGAGTTCCTGTATGTCCGAACACGGGAGAAAACGGCCCCGCGGATTAAAAGGTTATTAGAACTGCCAAAGGTTCCTACATAGCCTGATAAACCAGCCTAAATGGATTGGATGTCTAATTTAGTCTGGCTCCGATGAATGGATACAACGGAACATTGTTGATGAGCACAACCCGTTGTCTTTCAAACCGTGTCTGTGCCTATAGGCCAACGCTCTGACCCTCTGCCCCGCCCGCGTTGATTCAAAACACATCTCTGCGTTGTGATTGGTTTAGTTGCCATCTGCCAGATTCAGGGCAGTATTTTCAAAATGAAAAGTGGTTCGAAGCCAGACCCAACCGCAGGCAAAACATTTTGCCGTCCAGCAGTTGGCGCTGGTTTTCCAGGCTAGTTCCTACAGTCCGAAAGCGGCTAATGACTTTGGTTTACAGCCCCACTCCACACCGTTTCGCTTACAGTCACTTGACACTTTTGTGGGCCTTTGATGATGTATTTTTGGCTCCTTCAATATAACAACAATGTCAAATGTATAGCTGCACAATAGCAGGGCTCACGCAAAGATTTGTTTTCATGACAGTGGTGCTACATCTATATCGTATTAATCAGTATTTGATCTAGAATGTAATAAGAAATATTGGTTAGATTACTTATTTTTCTCTTCCTGCTTTTTCTAAACAGGTCATTTAGCCTACTGTATTACGGAGACATATTTGTGAGTTGACTTGGTTTAGCAACCCAACAGTCCCCTCTTACAGTAAATATTTATAAGTACTTAGTAAGAGACAAAAAGTGTTTCTGAGCTAGACTTTTATCTTGCCCCTGCTTTCAGACATGTAATCTTTATCAATTCAAAAGAAAAACTTGTGCATTCGTATTTTTGTTGTCAGATGTGAGGTCGGTCTCAAAAATACACCCAGGTGTTTCTACAACAAGTTGAAAAACAGCAGGGTTAAATAGCAGGTCAAAACATAATAGTTTTCTGGCAGAACTAAAGTACAAACAGAGACATCTGTTTGTATATATTCACATAATCCCACACAACACCCAGACACAAACATGCCCGTGTTGTTAAAAAAAACATAATTTTGGCAGTTTTAACAAGTTAACAAAGGGATAACAGACACAAACAAAACCCTGCATTTATAGACCCTCCATGTCCCCTGTTTTCACTGGGCACTGCTCTCTGTCAAATGCATAATAACAAGATCCAGCAGCAGCATCATAATTAGCTTTTCAGAGTTTATTTGTCCTCCACTTCATTCTTCTTTTTGCATTAATTGATGTGAATACATCTATGTATATATATAGTGTTGTAATGTGAATGTTTTACTGTTTTCATTCAGTCAGTTAGATTAGGCCACCAGGGGTCCTCGGGGTCAAGTATAAACAGATAGCAGGTATGCTGCTAGAATGTAATGAGTGATGCATGCAGCGAGTGTTCAATAAAGTGGAACCTGTGAAGTTGACTAAGTGGCACGTTATTACATTGGCGACGAGGATCGGATGACTACAGTTTAAGAGTTACAATGGCAACATACGGCAAGATTGGAAAGTTTGACCCGATGGCAGATGACTGGCAGCAGTATGTGGAATGGCTGGAATTCTACTTTGCTGCAAATAAAATCACAGACGACGAACAAAAGCGGGCCATCTTCCTGAGTGCATGTGGAGGGAAAACGTACGCCACACTGAGAGACTTGTGTCAACCTGGTAAGCCGGGAGATAATTCCCTGACAGATTTACTGAAACTGTTGACTGACCACTATGCACTGAAACGCAGCATTATAGTGGGGAGAACTTAGAGATCATGGCCAGTCAGTTGCTGCGTTTGTAGCTGAGCTGAGGAGACTTTCTGAGCACTGTGCTTTCGGGACAACTTTGGATGACATGCTAAGAGATAGACTGATGTGTGGCATTAATGACGACCATATCCAACGCCGGTTGCTTTCAGAACCTGATACAAAACTGACATTGGACAGGGCACTGGAATTAGCGACAGCCATGGAAACCGCCACGAAAGATGTTGCGCAGTTGCAGCAGAAAGCAGTGGAGGAGGCAGTGCATAAAGTGCAGCCAGTGGTCTCGGACCAGAAGCCGCATGTGACGTGTTTTAGATGCGGAGGAACGCACACAGCAGTGGACTGCCGTTTCGCAGAGGCACTTTGCCATAATTGCCGCAAGAAAGGACATTTGGCTAGAAAATGCCGCAGTGCGAGACAGCCCAAACAGAACAGATTTAGCACACGAGGGGCAGCACACATGTTGGATGAAAATGAAGAGGAGCAGCCGGAATACACGCACATGCTGCACAATTTGAGAGAGAATAGAGTGGAGCCATACAGAGAACAACTCTCTGTGAATGGGCATGACGTCACATTTGAAATTGACACGGGGGCAGGCTTGACGATAGTGAATGAGAGAACATACAGGCAGATAGGGTGTGGAAGACTCCATCCTGCAAAAATAAAACTGTACACCTACACAAGAGATAGAGTGGATGTGTTAGGCAAGATGCATGCAAATGTCATTTACAAGGGACAGACAAAGCAGTTACCTTTGCTGGTGGTAAAAGGGGAGGGCCCAAACCTAATGGGGAGAGATTGGCTCAAGGCAGTGAGACTAGACTGGACAGCCAGATTTCAAACTCCAAGTAGGAAGGCAGCAAGACTTCAAGGCTCTTTTGTCACAACACCAGGATGTGTTTAAAGGTGAGCTAGGCACACTAGTTGGGGCTACAGCTAAAATCTATGTAGACCCAGAGGCCAGGCCTCGTCACTTTAAAGCTAGGCCCTTGCCATATGCGCTCAAAGAGAAAGTTGAAACTGAACTGACCAGGCTACAGAATGAAGGTATCATAGAGCCTGTTGATTTTGCTGAGTGGGCAGCCCCAATAGTCCCCATAGTGAAATCAGACAAAAGCATAAGAATATGTGGTGACTATAAAGTTACAGTGAATCCTGTGTCAAAACTGGATAACTACCCAATTCCAAAGACAGAAGACTTGCTGGCAGTGCTGGGAGGGGGTCAGAAGTTCACCAAACTGGACATGTCTCAGGCTTACCAGCAGCTACCACTGGAGGAAGATTCCAAGAGCTTCACAACAATAAACACACATCGTGGACTGTACCAGTACACCAGGCTGCCCTATGGGGTGTCCTCAGCCCCAGGCATTTTTCAGCGCACCATGGACAACTTACTACAAGGGCTTAGAGTTGCAGTACCTGAACATAACGAGCATAACGGGTCTCCATTTACCCAGAGTTTTAGGTTCTGGGGAGTTGGCAATACATCATATGTTGCCCCTATCAAAAATCTAATACTCCTTTCCTCCATCCTCAACAGTTCTTTCCAACTAAGTTTTTTCTTCTCTACACCTTCCCAATTCAACCACCGTCCCTACTTAGCCTGAGCCACTGCCTTTGTACCCCTTAACATTAGAAGGAATGGCATGTGAAATGTCCAACTGGCGTTAACTAAGGAGGCAGCCTAAACATCGTACTAACCGTGATGTTTTGTAATCCAGTAAAAGTACATTCAGTTTCAAACCTTAAGCATTTGATATTATCTAAACCAAACTAACAAATGAGCGACTTTTGCTGTGCTCATGTGTTACCAAGACAACTAGCGAAATGGTGACCCTTAAGGTGACGGTGGTGTTGTAAAAGCATAGTCCTAACCATCATTACTCTCTAATCCTAACCAAATTAAGTTACTGGCTAGACCGGAGCAGGAAGTGATGAGTGTTTTAATAAAGTATTGCTGAGTTATGAAGTAAATGTCACCAATATGTGAAAATGTGCCATGAAGAGGTCAAAGTTAAACTTTCTCCCCCTACTGATTTGTGCTGAGCAAACAACACAGTGATGCATTATCATGGCCATCTGAATAGAAGCGTGTGTCAGGAATTGAATGTAACATTCACTTGTGTTGACTGTGCTCCTTTATTTTTTTCTTTGTGATAAAGTAATATTGAGTTCACACATTAATATCAAATTAACTTCGACAACCTTGTGTCAGAGTTCATTTTAATTAGATAAATCAATTCACAGGGCTGTTCCTCAGAATAATCGTCTGTATGTTAACACAGAATTTAATCAACAAAATCAGTTTAAGCCAGGCTCAATCAGTGCCAAACTCAGTCAAGAGCGCCTGAATTTTCATAAATATGCACATCGCACATTGATGCACACGTGTAAACTAAATAATTTAAAAACTCAAGGTGAGGCCGGCCTCAGGATTCATTTTAAAACCTGAAGCAAAGGTACAGAGTGTGTAAAAATACTGCATTCCACAATGGTGTATAATGATTATTAAATGTCTTCTCATTAAAATTCCCAAACTCTCTAACTAGAACAGGGAAAAGATCAGCTCCTCAATTTATGATGCCTGATCTTTACTGTGCCCTGTGGTGGACTGGCGACCTGTACAGGATGCTCCCTGCCGGGACCCTGAATAGGATTAAGTGGATGTAGAATATGGATGGATGGATTAATGGATAGACTTTATTGTGTAAATATAATTTTTCTATCATATTAGCCTTCCTCTCTTTTTGTTGCTTACATCTTATCAACACAACATGTCAACAACGTATGAGTAGATGGTTAAAATTTTGTACAATTAAACAGATTTTTATGAGGAAAAAAAACAAGCTCAGCTTCTTAGCTTATATTTTTGCCTGTGATGAATAAAATTAGCTTGGAACAGTCTTTTATCTGAGAATCTTGACAGTATATTTAGTTGGGAATGTATGTCAGGAACTTTAGAGCCTGTTCTCATGACAACTTCTTCCTGAATCACTGTGATCGATGAAAAACCTCACCTTGTAGATGCATCTATTCTTTGAGGTTGTAAAACATTCAGTGCAGCTTTAAGCTCAACTAAATGGAATTCTGGTGTGTGTGTGTGCTGTGGGATTTTAGCTCTTCTGTCACATTGATTAAAAAGGTAGTTGGCTCCCTATTCTTATTTGCTAATTGATTCACCTCATGCTCCCCTGTTTATGCTTAAGCTCAAAGAACAAAACGACTATGATATGACAACATGTGTTTGTTGCATTGTATAACATGATGATGTAGGTTTAAAAGAAAAAAAACAAAAACAGAATGAGGTTAACAGTAAAATCAAAATTTGCTTTAAAGTCTCGCATGAAAGCATGTAATAGATAACTTTATCCAAAAACGTGGTTGCTTCGTGAATGCACTAAACTAATGGGAGGTGAAATGCTCTGCAGTGGTGCTGCTCTCATGCTCACATGCATCGAGCTCTGCCTTGAAAGATCCTTTTTTTGCGTAACACAGTGGATAAAATCTTATTTCTTGTCATATTCATCAGCAGGAAAAGAACCAGTTTATTTTATCATCACTATTACCTTTATTTATACAGGTAATGGCGAAGAGACACAGAGTCCCGGCTTCAAAGATACAATTTAAGGATTGGTTACAAAGACAGAGATTGAATTATACATTATTCATGTTGCATAGGGGCAATGAGCTGTGAAAAAATTATCAATGATATGATTATACTGTATCTTTCATCTGTATTCTTTAAAGACTAAATGTCAATCCATATAGAACTTTTACACTCTGTTTATGTCGTCAGCTTTTAAATTAGGTGATTAATTCAGCTTCACATGCCTCTATGAGCTCTCTGATTTCACTTCAAGGAAATTCCATCTATCCATGGATAAAACAAAGTTGATTTAGACCATTTTTCCCCCCTTTTTCTCATTTTAAGTTACCAGAAGTGTCTGCTGTTACTCCTACAGAGGAAGTAGTTTCTCCAGCCACTTGCCTTTCTGCTCGTATGCTGCTGTCAGACGGCAAGTTAGGATAGCACCAGACAGAGGTCAGAATAGGTGCCGAGAGTGGACCAAACACTTCAGTAGCACTAACACACTGCTGGGTGATTACTACTTCAAGGTAAGACACTCTATGTGGTCTGATTTCTAGTTGTTACAAGCATTTCGGCTCTCAGCAGCTGCATTCCCGAAAAGTCTACTTTTGTATCTGAAAGCAAGACAAAAATCATCTAATTCACGTACCTATATCTCTCTAGGATGTGTACCCAGTGCTTGTACAACGGCTTTAAGATTTTTGAGCTCTACAAACCTACTTCAGGATTCTTATGAGGAAAGATTAATTCTACATGAACACAGATGGAAAATGGGAATGTTCTCACAGCTGAGTGAACAGCTGGTAAGTTAGGGCCAAGTAGGTCCCTGAGGAATTTATACAGAGAGCGTGTGCCCTGTTTGTTTGGCCATTTGTCCCATTTACTTCAACAGTCCCTAGATTAGGGGCTTTTAACAGTAGATATGAAATAACTGATCTGAAAATAGGCTAAAATGGAATAAGTCTTACTAGAGCTGTAGAATGTTGTGATTTGTGTCCGCATCCAAAGTCCCAACATAATGCTTCTGCTGGTTGGCTGTGTCCCTTTCTCATTTTTTCAATGCAATGTTAATAAAAGATTAATGCAAGTTACATACAAATATCAACTTTGGCATAAAACATGTGCCAAATGGATGATGCAAGATCAACTAGCTGTGGCGACCCCTGATAGAGGGAGAGGCCGAAAGAAGAAGAAGACATACAGATATCTACTTTAACATTACATCATCTGCCACTTTCAAATTACAATATTAGATGGGATACCTTTATTTGCTTTGTTAACA